>NC_060130.1:225858883-226482164 GCF_021461395.2 Schistocerca americana
GGCAGTAGTAAAGTGTCAGGCAGTTCATGGCCAAAAGCAAACTAACAATAGTTTGGCATCAGAGTTAACTACCTGCAACTTCTACCTGCTCCGTAGAATGGAAAGGTACATTAAAGAAGACATTTGCAAACCGTACAAGAGTGAAACAAAGATATGCTTGTATATACCTCGTGTTTCTTAATTCCATAGGAAATACAGTGGTCAACATTCCAATTAAAGAGAGCTGCCAGTTAAGAGAGATTGTTCTCTTTGCGCTTGCTGAGACCGAAACATTTCTCTCTGTCTCGTCTTGTGTCCCAACCTGTTAGTGATTGATACGGCCTAGGGAATGTACGGACGCTAACACATCGTACAGATGCCATCACGGTTCTGGACAGACCCTCGGAAGATCTAAATCACCGATACGAAGGTGGTGTCACAGATGCAGGAACTTCTGAAAGGTCATATGGGCTAGTCCCATTACTTGAAACTGGACTTAAATATTTGGCGTCTACCTACCCTTCTGGCGTTTCAGAGGCTAACTTCCATGTGCTGGTGGCGTTACTGGCGATGTCCTCTATCACAATATTCTTTTACGTACAAGAACTCGATTTTTACTCATGGAAATCGTTAACTCACTTCTTGAACTGTATTTATACAGTGTTTGTGACTCTTAGTGTTTTTATTACGACTACCTGACATAACTTGGTCGCCTGCACCATTCCGTATGTGTCTGTGCCTCACATGTGATACACCTGCGATGGAATAAACTTCCAGCACCAATAGAAAATGGCGTGATCGCGATACCTGTATATTGTTGGGATAACAATCGCACACAAATACTGGAAGACATGAAAAAACTGAAGTTTAGGTCAAAGACGTGTTACGTGCCGCGCTTTCCACAGATCAATGAGCAAACGTATCAGTACTTCGATTAAAACCGGCACTACCCCTAGCAAATACCGGGTGATCAAAAAGTTAGTATAAATTTGAAAACTTAATAAACCACGGAATAATGTAGAAAGAGAAGTAAAGATTGACACACATTCTTGGAATGACATGGGGTTTTATTAGAACCACCCCATATTGCTAGACGCGTGAAAGGCCTCTTGCGCCCGTCGTTAGGTGATGATCGTGTGCTCAGCCGCCACTTTCGTCATGCCTGGCCTCCCAGGTCCCCAGACCTCATTCCGTGCGATTATTGGCTTTGGGGTTACCTGAAGTCGCAAGCGTATCGTGATCGACCGACATCTCTAGGGATGCTGAAAGACAACATCCGACGCCAATGCCTCACCATAACTCCGGACATGCTTTACAGTGCTGTTCACAACATTATTCCTCTACTACAGCTATTGTTGAGAAATGATGGTGGACATATTGAGCATTTCCTGTAAAGAACATCCTCTTTGTTTTGCCTTACTTTATTATGCTAATTATTGCTATTCTGATCGGATGAAGCGCCATCTGACGGACATTTTTTGAACTTTTTTATTTTTTTTGTTCTAATAAAACCCCATGTCACTGCAAGCATGTGTGTCAATTTGTACGTCTCTATCTACATTATTCGGTGATTTATTCAGTTTTCAAATTTATACTGACTTTTTGATCACCCGGTATTGTAGCAACGAAACATGTGCGTTTCTGGATATTCAGACTTTAACAGCTGGTCCACGAACATTAAACCAATTGATACATCAGTAGTTAAAATACACTGACGGTAAAAAAATCGCAGCACCAGGAAGGTGATGTGTATTCAAATTTCGCGCCAGTCGCATGAGAGTGGCCCTAGTAGCACCACTATGAGGCTGCAAAGCAGGTTTGCTTGAAATACACGCTGTAACGCTCGTGAGCTTTAGTTACCTTTAAGAGTGTAAACAGTGAGTTGATGTCAATCAAGGCGACAAAGGCGCCATTATTGTCACCTCACGGAGCTTGAAGGGTGTCGTGTAATAGGGCTACTAGAAGCTGGAAGTTACTTCTACGATATTTCATAAAGACTTGGCAGCAGTGTAGTCAGTGTACGTGTCTGCTGGCAACGGTGGTCACAGTAATGTACGGTGGCAAGGAGACTGGGCTCCAAACGGCCACGAGGCACTACCGAGAGGAAAGATTATCGTGTTCAGCGTATAGCACTGGGGCACTGTGCTGCATCTGAAGTAGAAATGTGGGCACCAGTTGGCACCACAGTGACTCAAGGAACTGTTTCTAATCGGTTACTTCAACGACAGCTCCGAGCCTGACGCCATGTAGTGTGCAGTCCACTGACCCCAAATTACCACCATTTGCGTCTTCAGTGGTGTCAAGCGAGAGCTCATTGGAAGGCAGAGTGAAGGTCTTCCTGATGAAAGCTGTTTCTGCCTCTGCCATGGTCGTGCGTTGGTTAGAAGGAGACCACTTGAGTGCCTGCAAACAACCTGTCTGCGTGCAGGACACACTGGACCTATGGCTGGATTTAACGTCTGGGGGGCGATTTCGCATGACAGCAGCAGCACTCTCACAGTTATCCCACGCTCCTTGACTCCAGAATTATACGTCTGTCTGGTGATTCGACCTGTTGCCCTGCCAATCATGAGCAGCATTCCAGGGAATGTTTTCCAACAGGATAACGCTCGCCCACGCACTACATGTACATCTACATCCACATTTTTACTCCGCAAGCCACCCAACGGTGTGTGGCGGAGGGCAGATTACGTGCCACTGTCATTACCTCCCTTTTCTGTTCCAGTCGCGTATGGTTCGCGGGAAGAACGACTGTCTGAAAGCCTCCGTGCGCGCTCGAATCTCTCTAATTTTACATTCGTGATCTCCTCGGGAGGTATAAGTAGGGGGAAGCAATATATTGGATACCTCATCCAGAAACGCACCCTCTTGAAACCTGGCGAGCAAGCTACACCGCGATGCAGAGCGCCTCTCTTGCAGAGTCTGCCACTTGAGTTTGCTAAACATCTCCGTAACGCTATCACGGTTACCAAATAACCCTGTGACGAAACGCGCCGCTCTTCTTTGAATCTTCTTTATCTCCTCCGTCAACCCGATCTGGTACGGATCCCACACTGATTAGCAATACTCAAGTATAGGTCGAACGAGTGTTTTGTAAGCCACCTCCTTTGTTGATGGACTACATTTTCTAAGGACTCTCCCAATGAATCTCAACCTGGTACCCGCCTTACCAACAATTAATTTTATATGAACATTCCATTTCAAATCTTTCCGCACGCATACTCCCAGATATTTTACAGAAGTTACTGGTACCAGTGTTTGTTCCGCTATCATATAATCATACAATAAAGGATCCTTCTTTCTATGTATTCGCAATACATTATATTTGTCTATGGTCAGTTGCCAATACCTGCACCAAGTGGCTATCCGCTGTAGATCTTCCTGCATTTCGCTACAATTTTCTAATGCTGCAACTTCTCTGTATACTGCAGCATCATCCGCGAAAAGCCGCATGGAACTTCCGACACTATCTACTAGGTCATTTATATATATTGTGAAAAGCAATGGTCCCATAACATTCCCATGTGCCACGCCAGAGCTTACTTTAACGTCTGTAGACGTCTCTTCATTGATAACAACAAGCTGTGTTCTGTTTGCTAAAAACTCTTCAATCCAGCCACACAGCTGGTCTGATATTCCGTAGGCTCTTACTTTGTTTATCAGGTGACAGTGCGGGACTGTATCGAACGCCTTCCGGAAGTCAAGGAAAATAGCATCTACCTGGGAGCCTGTATCTAATATTTTCTGGGTCTCATGAACAAATAAGGCGAGTTTGATCCCACACGATCGCTGTTTCCGGAATCCATGTTGATTCCTACAGAGTAGATTCTGGGTTTCCAAAAACGACATAATACTCGAGCACGAAACATGTTCTAAAATTCTACAACACATCGACGTCAGAGATATAGGTATATAGTTCTGCGCATCTGCTCGACGACCCTTCTTGAAGACTGGGACTATCTGTGCTCTTTTCCAATCATTTGGAACCTTCCGTTCCTCTAGAGACGGCTGTTAGAAGGGGGACAAGTTCTTTCGCGTACTCTTTGTTGGTATCCCGTCAGGTCCAGTGGACTTTCCTCTGTTGAGTGATTCCAGTTGCTTTTCTATTCCTTGGACACTTATTTCGATGTCAGCCATTTTTTCGTTTGTGCGAGGATTTAGAGAAGGAACTGCAGAGCGGTCTTCCCCTGTGAAACAGCTTTGGAAAAAGGTGTTTAGTATTTCAGCTTTACGCGTGTCATCCTCTGTTTCAATGCCATTATCATCCCACAGTGTCTGGATATGCTGTTTCGAGCCACTTACTGATTTAACGTAAGACTAGAAGTTCCTAGGATTTTCTGTCAAGTCGGTACATAGAATTTTACTTTCGAATTCACTGGACGCTTCACGCATAGCCCTCCTTACGCTAACTATGACATCGTTTAGCTTCTGTTTGTCTGAGAGGTTTTGGCTGCGTTTAAACTTGGAGTGAAGCTCTCTTTGCTTTCGCAGTAGTTTCCTAACTTTGTTGTTGAACCACGGTGGGTTTTTCCCGTCCCTCACAGTTTTACTCGGCACGTACCTGTCTAAAACGCATTTTACGATTGCCTTGAACTTTTTCCATAAACACTCAACATTGTCAGTGTCGGAACAGAAATTTTCGTTTTGATCTGTTATGTAGTCTGAAATCTGCCTTCTATTACTCTTGCTAAACAGATTAACCTACCTCCCTCTTTTTATATTCCTATTAACTTCCATATTCAGGGATGCTGCAACGGCCTTATGATCACTGATTCCATGTTCTGCACTTACAGAGTCGAAAAGAGCGGGTCTATTTGTTATCAGTAGGTCCAAGATGTTATCTCAACGAGTCGGTTCTCTGTTTAATTGCTCGAGGTAATTTTCGGATAGTGCACTCAGTATAATGTCACTCGATGCTCTGTCCCTACCACCCATCCTAAACATCTGAGTGTCCCAGTCTATATCAGGTAAATTGAAATCTCCACCTAAGACTATAACATGGTTAGAAAATTTATGTGAAATGTATTCCAAATTTTCTCTCAGTTGTTCTGCCACTAATGCTGCTCAGTCGGGAGGTCAGTAAAAGGTGCCAATTATTAACCTAGCTCGGTTGTTGAGTGTAACCTCCACCCATAATAATTCAGAGGAACTATCAACTTCTACTTCACTACAGGATAAACTACTACTAACAGCGACAAACACGCCACCACCGGTTGCATTCAATCTATCATTTCTAAACACCGTCCGTGCCTTTGTAAAAATTTCGGAAGAATTTATCTCTGGCTTCAGCCAGCTTTCTGTACCTACAACGATTTCAGCTTCGGTGCTTTCTATCAGCGCTTGAAGTTCTGGTACTTTACCAATGCAGCTTCGACAGTTTACAATTACAATACCGATTGCTGCTTGGTCCCCGCATGTCCTGACTTTGCCCCGCACCCTTTGAGGCTGTTGCCCTTTCTGTACTTGCCCGAGGCCATCTAACCTAAAAAACCGCCCAGTCCACGCCACACAACCCTGCTACCCGTGTAGCCGCTTGCTGCGTGTAGTGGACTCCTGACCTATCCAGCGGAACCCGAAACCCCACCACCCTATGGCGCAAGTCGAGGAATCTGCAGCCCACACGGTCGCAGAACCGTCTCAGCCTCTGATTCAGACCCTCCACTCGGCTCTGTACCAAAGGTCCGCAGTCAGTCCTGTCGACGATGCTGCAGATGGTGAGCTCTGCTTTCATCCCGCTAGCGAGATTGGCAGTCTTCACCAAATCAGATAGCCGCCGGAAGCCAGAGAGGATTTCCTCCGATCCATAGCGACACACATCATTGGTGCCGACATGAGCGACCACCTGCAGATGGGTGCATCCTGTACCCTTCATGGCATCCGGAAGGAACCTTTCCACATCTGGAATGACTCCCCCCGGTATGCACACGGAGTGCATATTGGTTTTCTTCCCCTCTCTTGCTGCCATATCCCTAAGGGGCCCCATTACGCGCCTGACGTTGGAGCTCCCAACTACCAGTAAGCCCACCCTCTACGACCGCCCGGATCTTGCAGACTGAGGGGCAACCTCTGGAACAGGACAAGCAGCCATGTACGGCCGAAGATCAGAATCAGGCTGAGAAAGAGCCTGAAACCGGTTCGTCAGACAAACTGGAGAGGCCTTCCGTTCAGCCCTCCGGAATGCCTTTCGCCCCCTGCCACACCTCGAGACGACCTCCCACTCTACCACAGGTGAGGGATCAGCCTCAATGCGGGCAGTATCCCGGGCAGCCACAGTCGTAGTCCGATCGGGGGATGCGTGGGACGAGCTGGCCGTCCCCGACAAACCCCCATCCGGATCCCCACAGTGATGCCCATTGGCAACAGCCTCAAGCAGTGTGACCGGAGCCAACACTGCCTGAAGCTGGGAGCGAAGGGATGCCAACTCAGCCTGCATCCGAGCACAATAGTTGCAATCCCTATCCATGCTAAAAACTGTTGTGCAAAGAACGTCTGAACTAATCTACAGAGAGCACAAACAAATCGACACAAAATTTAAACGGTTATTAAAATACAAGATTGCCTAGTAAATGCAGTAATGCTGCTACTTGCGCACTGCTGACACACTGCTCGGCGGCGGAAGGAGACTACGCGATTTTACACTATTCAATTACTAAAATGCGATGCTACAACTCTCAAATACTATAATACGCCAGAAATTTATGAATTAAACAATGCAAGTAACAAAAACACGCAAAGAAATTAAGAATTAAACTATGTAACAAATAAGGGAGCTAGGAGTATACGACTTTCTGCTGGCAGATGCTTATCCAACGGCGGCAGGGAGCACACTGTTGTAGCTCAACATGAACTACAGGGTGTTGACAGGTTGCATTGGCCTGCTTGATCACCAGATCTGTCTCCAATCGAGCTCATATGGGACATCATCGTACGCCAATTTCAGCGTCAACCAGAAACAGCGTTAACCATCCCTCTACTGACGCAATGAGCATAGAACTCCATTCCACAGACTAACATCCGGCAACTGTAAAACACATTGCATGCGCGTTTGTACGCTTGCATTCAAGATTCAGATGGTTACAGTGGTTACTAATGTACCAGCATTTCTCATTTGCAATGATTTATACGGCGCTTACATTAACCTGTGATCTTGCAATGTTAATTACATAAATACGTTACCTAGACAAATGTATAGCAGAAAGTTCATCACTCTGGATTAATTATTTTCTGATGCTGCAGTATTTTTTCTGTCATCTCAATCTATTTCCTTTCTACTGAATACGGAGACAGATATTTGCGTGAGCACAGAGATATCACACTGGATATTCAAAGCATGAGAAAAGATTACTTGGATAAGCTGCATAAGCCGATACGTACCAGGTACAGTTGTTTCAGATAATAGATTAAGTTTACACTGGTGTTCTCGTTTAGAAGTCTTTATGAGAGATGAAATGGAGCACATGATAGGTGTGTCCGTTCCCCACAGGCGAACGAAACAATAATCAGCTAGTAGATCATGCGCAGTCTGCATACGAACCGCTGTATACGTATGATTTCGGCAAGACAGTGCAACCGAATTACCCCCGAACTTTGCCGAAGCAGGACGATGAACCTTCCCTGAAACATTAGGATACTTAAGTTTTCTTACCTATGTACTGTAGACTCTTCTATAATTTCGGCGAGGGTGATGAATTTGAGTGGGATAACGACCTTTGTAACTCCCTGTGTTGTGTGCAGCCTCTCAGATGCGTCAGAGGTATGTAGATTCCGCGTCATTCTGACTGATACGAGTAATTTTAAGTGTTAGAAGGTTCTTAAGTCAATTGGCGTAAATTTCTGTGAGTAATACGTACAAAAAGAAAGAAGCAGTACCCCTGAAGGAAAGCCGTAAATTCCAGATGCAAACAGATTAGTGACGTGGGTCTTCAGTAATAGTAGTGATTTAACAGTACAGATCTGCAACGTTAGAAACAATATACTTTAAAGGTTTTTGATGGAATTTCTTATGCTGGACATAAATATTTAGAACAAGATCTGCTTATAAGTATCACTGATGTCGAAACTCACTCTTCCTTATCCGCGACCTCCCATTCTAAAGGAAGGTAGAATAATGCAACGGGGTGAAGGTATCGATTTCACATAGATAATCTGCGGTTCAGATCTTGCAGGTCATCATTTAAAACACTGCATTGTGTTCTGAAACGACTCCGAAGGTCTACAGAAGAAACAGCATCAAGCGTCTGAGGCATATGTCAAGGCTAAAGCCATTTTTTCCATGCACCGCATCTAATGCATTTGCTTGTTGTTGGGGTGGAGAGGCCATGATACACCGCTATCCTGAACTTTTTTATCTCAGACTCCTATCGAACTCTCACATTACCAAAGTGTTTTCAATAGACGGAGCAGCTGCTAATCTAAAGTTCTGCTATAAGTTTTTATCCATAGTCTCGAAACTGTGTTTAGAAAGTGAATTCTAACAAGTACGAAACCTTCTGTTAAAATATTCTTCATTTCCCTTAACTAAGACGTAGTCTCATCACACATTACACATGAACAAAACATATGTATTAACTGAACTGTGTTCTCACAATGTTTTAGAGTCGCTAGTCAATGAGTGACACTGTATTTTTACAAAGTTTTAAGTTCGTATTTTGGATAAAATAAAGTTTTCTTTGAAATCATATGTTATAGCGTAGTGATTAAGATGGCTCGCATTTGGTAGACATCGGTTCCAAATCCTCGCCCGATTGTTTGGTTTTCCGTTGTTTCCCAGAATCGCTTCAGGCACATGAAGAAATTATTTCTTAGATTGGGCTACTGCCAATTTCATTCCTCATCCTTAACCACCTGATGTAGTGCTCCGCCTCTAATAACCTCATTGCTGATGACGTGCTAAATTCAAAAATTCCTGTGTTCTCCATTTTCGAGCCAAAATTTTATGTATTAGGTTAAATTAAGGTAAACGGGTTTCAGACCTAATCAGATATTTCCATTGCGCCACACATTTATTTGTCTTTACAAAATATATCAGTACCCAGTCTTGAGTCACTGTCATTTTTTTATGGGTTTGAGCAACAGTTTTCTGTGTCAGGAAAGCCATATTATATTCGATGCCTTTCATATCTGTCCACACTGATACACACCGAAGAGCCAAAGGAACTGGTACAATTGCCTAATATCTTGTAGGGCCCCCGCGAGCACGCGGAAATGCCGCAACACGACGTGGCATGTACTCAGCTAGTGTCTGCAGTAGTGCTGGAGAGAAATGACGCCATGAATCCTGCAGGGCTGTACATAAATCCGTAAGAATAGGGGTGGAGATTGTAGTGCTGGCAGTAGAGCCAACACCGTGTTACTAGAGGAGGCCGAAATGCACGCATTTTAGCTCACGCAGGCTGGCGTGAGGAGGGAAGAACTATACTGACGTGAGGTCTGGAACATGACAATGAATTAGAATTCAGAAAGCGGACGTAATTACTTTGATACTTAACTTTAATCCATTAATGATGAACGTCGCTCTTGACGGTACATGAGTCACAATATTATCTGTTCAGAAGACATAGTAACGGAATATGGTGCCTTGCTAGGTCGTAGCAAATGACGTAGCTGAAGGCTATGCTAAACTGTCGTCTCGGCAATGAGAGCGTATGTAGACAGTGAACCATCGATAGCAAAGTCGGCTGTCCAACTGGGGCGAATGCTAGGGAGTCTCTCTAGACTAGACCTGCCGTGTGGCGGTGTTCGGTCTGCAATCACTGATAGTAGCGACACGCAGGTCCGACGTATACTAACGGACCGGGGCCGATTTAAAGGCTACCACATAGCAAGTGTGGTAAAGGAAATGTCGTGTGACGAGGGCCTCCCGTCGGGTAGACCGTTCGCCTGGTGCAAGTCTTTCGATTTGACGCCACTTCGGCGACTTGCGCGTCGATGGGGATGAAATGATGATGATTAGGACAACATAACGCCCAGTCCCTGAGCGGAGAAAATCTCCGACCCAGCCGGGAATCGAACCCGGGCCCTTTGGATTGACAGTCTGTCGCGCTGACCTCTCAGCTACCGGGGGCGGACAGCAAGTGTGGTGTCTGGTGGTGACACCACAAAGATGTCTTCTGAAGAGCACGTTGCTAGGTATCCCAGATATGCTACATAATGTTCATGTCTGGGTAGTTTGGTGACCACCAGAAGTGTTTAAAGTCAGAAGATTGCAATTATGGACGTGTAGGAGTTCGCATTGTCCATCTGGAATCGCCCAAGTCTCTCGGAATGCACAATGAATATGAATGGATGCAGGTGATCAGACGCGATGCTTACGTACGTCGCATCTACACGTATCAGGACTCCCATATCACTCCAACTGCACACGCCCCACGCCATTACAGAGCCTCCATCAGCTTGAACTGTCCCCTGATGACATGCAGGGTCCATGGATTCATGAGGTTGTCTCCATGCTCGTACACGTGCATCCGCTTGACACAATTTGAAACGAGACTCGTCCGACCAGGCAACATGTTTCCAGTCATCAACAGTCCAATGTCGGTGTTGGCGGGCCCAGGCGAGGCGTAAAGCATTGTGTCGTGCAGTCATCGGGGGTACACGACGGTGCCTTCGGCTCCGAAAGCCCATATCGATGATGTTTCGTTGAATGTTTCACACGCTGACACTTGTTGCTGGCCCAGCATTGAAATCTGCAGTAAATTGCGGAAGGGTTGCACTTCTGTCACGTTGAACGATTCTCTTCAGTCGTCGTTGGTCCCGTTATTGAAGAATCTTTTTTTCGGCCTCAGCGATGTCAGAGATTTTATGTTTTACCGAATTCCTGATATTAGCGGTACACTAGTGAAATGGTTGTAGAGGAAAATCCCCACTCCGTCGCTATCTCGAAGATGCTGTGACCTTTCACTCGTACGACGACTAAAACACCACGTTCAAACTCAATTAAATCATGATAACCCGCCATTGTAGGAGCAGTAACAGATCTAACAACTGCGCCAGACACTTGTTGTCTTATATAGGCGCTGCCGACCGCAGCGCCGTGTTCTGCCTGTTTACATATATCTGTATTTCAATACCCATGCCTATTGGTGCTTCAGTGTGAGTGTTTTCAACTTGTGATTACAGCGCTAACGATTTGGTGACTAATGCTTTAGTTGTCCTATCCTCGAAAGCACCAGCAGAAGCCTTGACAATTCGAAATAAGAAACTAGAGAAAAATAAAAATTCGGTTACTTTCCAAAATGTTTTGTAATGTTGGTAGAAGCTGCGTATCAGATCTTATGATCTCGTTTCAGCATGTATATAGTTTGTGTCATGCGAACTATTGCAGTGAAGTAGTTACCTTTGCTACTAACCTTGCGCGTGAGGCACTGCCCATCGTCAGTGTGTTCAAAACACGACAGTAGCGTAAACCACTACAGATTAGAGACATGCAGTTCATTATCTGGAAATATATTTCTGTGGAGTACCTCACGGTGTCGTTGGCATAAACTTCGCACATTGCTCACAGATTCTTAAGTAATGTCTACCTAGGTCCATAGCAAGGGGACGCGCTCGTGGGATGAGCGACCAGTCAGTCGCTGACCGACGATAGTGGCTGTTGTTTCCAAATGAAGCTCAGAAAGTATCTTACAACCACTGTTTAATAATAATGGTATTCGAAACAGTCAGTCTACATTGTAGAAATGGTCTCGCCAAGGCGAGTGCCTGCAGCAGATGCCAAACAATAGTTGACGACTGACAGTGTACTGACTAACCCTCATCCCACATCTTGGTGACCTCGTAGAAGTCACCACTTCCCGCTACGTAGGTTTGTACGTGTTATTATTACAACTTTTGTTCCATGGTACTTCATGATAATGTATCGTAAAGAACAAAACTTTCATTTCTTCACTTCCAGTCACGTTGCAAAAGTTGAGAGCACGTGTTATCGCAGCCATCGTGAACGTGACGAGGTACCTTGTGGAGTGGATTCAAATGGTTCAAATGGCTCTGGGCACTATGGGACTTAACATCTGTGGTCATCAGTCCCCTAGAACTTAGAACTACTTAAACCTAACTAACCTAAGGACATCACACACATCCATGCCCGAGGCAGGATTCGAACCTGCGACCGTAGCAGTCGCGCGGTTCCGGACTGCGCGCCTAGAACCGCGAGACCACCGCGGCCGACCTTGTGGAGAGGAAATGGAGTGAAAAGACCGGCTGGACATTTCTCCTTCCCAGTTGGGTCTCATATGGAGTGTATTAAAGGTCTTTATACGAATCGAAGTTCCTTCTTTGAGATGGTATTAAAATGACTTTTTTATCTTTATTGTTGCTGTAAATGTAGATTTCTGAAGCATCTAGTGGTATTTAACAGACTGTAGTATTTGTCCTTTATTTCACTCTGTTGAAAACCAAGTTTTAAGAATTTATTTTGAAAACAGGGCAATTTAGGAACACTTGCCGTCGTTCTTACACTGCTGTCCCAAAACAAAGCAAAACACCGCTTTTTCCCGTTCTGTGTTTAATTCACGATATAATGAATACAAACTGTTAACTTGCGTCTGTACGATCGTATTCTGCACGGAAGATGGGATTTCAGTCAACGGAAAACCACGCCAAGAATGACACCAGGGCATCTATCAAACGGAGCAGTGTTTATCTGGTAGTTCCACATCCACAATCGCTGTGTACACAGTCACAGACGGTACAGTATGGCAAAGAGAAGACGCTTACCAGACTCTCTGCGGTGGAGGGCCATAGGAAGAATGGAAGCAGGACAGTCGTAAAATGATGTGGCCCCATGGCTTAACGTAAATGGTTCTGTTGTTTCTCGGATGTGGCGTCAGTTAAAAGAGACCGAAACAATGTCCCGAAAACGAGGGCAGGGCCGACCAAGTGTGACATCAGAAAGAGAGGACCGTTATTTGGCTGTAAGGCACGACGGTACAGCCTTAGTACAACGTAGAAACTGGTATTGGACCTCGCAGCATCCACTGGACGCGATGTATCGAGGCAAACGGTGTGGAAAAGACTTCGACAGAGTGGCCTTTAATGTGAGAGACCTGCTGTATGTGTACCCAAGCACAATGGAACTTAACATCTGAGGTCATCGGACCTCTAGACTTAGAACTACTTAAACCTAACTAACCTGAGGACATCACATGCATCCACGCCCGAGGCAGGATTCGAACCTGGGGCCGTAGCAGCCGCATGGTTCCGGACTTAAGCGCCTAGAACCACTCGGCCACAGCGGCCGGCCTACGTGTCTTCACAGAAGGGAACGTCTAGAAAGGAGTCGTCAACATGCCACCTGTACAGTCGAAGAGTGGGTAAATTTTATTTTCGCATATGAGACCCGATTTGGTCTGGAGAGTGATTCTCGACGGATTCGCATCTGAAGGGAATGTGATACACGATTTAGAGACCCGAACATTGTGGAAAGAGATCGCTATGGAAGAGATTGCTAATCGCGTTCGCAGGGATTGTGTTGACCACTCGAACACCTCTTGATCAAGTTGCACGGGTGAATCGGAAAGGTCTAACTGCTGTACCGCGACGAAGTCTTGAGACTTCATGTATGGATGTTGCTAGGTGCTGTGCACTCAGACTTCGTATTGATGGACAATAATGCTAGACCTCATCGATGCACGAGTGGCTGATGTTTACCTGTAAGTGGAAGACACTGGACGCATGGCGTGGCCTGCTCGCTCTCCCGATTCGAATCCCATAGAGCAAGTCTGGGATGCACTAGGCAGACGGGTTGCATCACATCAACCTCCACCAGCCACTCTCTAAAACTTGCAAGCAACTCCGCAGGAAGGATGGGCGTTATTGCCTAAACCAGACACTGATGACGTTATTCACAGTATACTCCGTCGTTGTGAGGCCTCTATTGCTGCCAGAGGTGGTCACACCCCATTGTGAACACATTAACCAGTTGTCGGAAAGTGTATGCAAATCTGCTCAGTTGAAAAAAATGAAGAAAATTTTTGCCTACTGTTCTGCATGTTGCAGTTGTTTACGTTCTGTATTCTTTACATTGTTTCTACTTTGCTTGGCAGTTGTTCATCAAAAGGTGTTTGTGATGTCTCTCAAGTGTAACTACTCAAAGCCACTCGTGTTCTTACCGAGACAGGTGACACTGTTGTTGCATAACTGGACTCGTACCCCAAAGGATAGGGATAAAAATCACCATCTGACCACCACGATATAGGTATCCCGCGCTTTTCCACAAATCACTTCGCTAAGTGATCATTTCTTCGGTAAGTCCATCGCAAAATGCCTTCAAACACTTTTCGTCAGTGTTAGCTGTGTGACGTCTCTATGCTCCTTCCATTAAATATCGAGCGAAGTAGCACTGTAGTTAAAGCAGTGGACTGCTTTTCGAAGGAGACGGATTAATACCCATATCTGGGCATACCCATTTAATTTTACTGTGATTTCCATAACTCCCCAAAGGCGAAGTTCGGGTTGCTTCCTTTGGACAGAATCCTGCTTATTTCTTTCCCCGTTAGTGTGCAGTCTAACTTTGTGCTCCGTCGATGGGACACAAAAGATTAATCCCACAGTCAGTCCTTAAAGAAACCATGCAGCAGAATGCAACACAAAAAATCGAGAACGTGTCTGTAAACTGTTCGTGTAAGGCATACTGTAGTATTTCTCTAGTTGTTGATAGTAAAATGAGGGCAAAGCTAAATTGGCCAATAGCTTGTTCCCCTCAAAGAGAGCTACGACGGTAGGAACGAGGGTGAGTGCTAAGTTAAATGTCTCTATCCTATTCAATAATCATCATAGGCAGAGTATTATGTTCATATATTAAATGACATATTTAAAAACGTGTTTGTGCATAAAGAGACTACTATGTCAATATCTAACTGTCGCACACAACCACACAAATCAGAAAATATTGAAATAAGCATATCCCGTATTGAAAAACACTTAAAGACACACAAGACACTTGGTCATGAAAGAATTCTTATTTGATTTTACGTCGAAAGAGTTGTGGAATTAAGCTCTATCCCAGATGATATTTATCGAGAAATTTTCACACAACGAATAGTCTCACGAGTCTAGAAAAGAGATAGTGCTTATAAAAAGAGCAAAGCGGCGGGACGAAAGAATTGCAGACGGACATCGCTAATCTCTGTCATTTACAGCAACGTAGAGTATATTGCAATACCGACGCTTTTGGTATTCCTGAAGGAACTGAAGCTTCTGTCGGAGGAAAGGGAAAGCTATTCGTGTGAGAAACAGTGTGCTTTGTTGGCACATGATGCAGGAGTGCAGAGCGATTCTATCTTTGTGGTTTTCTGAAAAGCGTTCACACCGTCACATCGTTGACTTATTAGGTAGATACGAACATTTTGACTATATTCTCAGATAAATGACTGTCATAAAGAAGTTTTGGCTATTACAAGCCTCTACAATCAGTACGACACTATCCCACAGTTTTGTTCCAGAGTTTGTAGTGATAACGAATTCAGAGAAGTGTTGGTAACAGATTGGATAACCCATACCAAAGTGTGACAGAGACGTTTTGGGAAGTTAGTGGGACTCATCGGAAAACGTTGTGCTAGGGAAAGCTTTTAGTTACATTTAGAGAATCGGGTGTTCGAGAAAGATCGTATATCCACGTAGGAGTCATAAGTAAAAGATAAATGAGATGCAAATCTGTAACGCACATATACAGGGTGTTTGATTCTTATAAGTACAAACGAAAGAGGTGAGTGCAGGGGAAAGCAAATAATCCCAATAAAGATAGGTCTGAAAACCAATGGTTTCCCCGATACGGCGTGTGCCCAAGTGCAGTCATGCCAATGTTACCCCTCATCTAACGTCTTAGACTACGTTCTGGATAATGTTCTTTGCGGTGAAAGGATGCATGTGTGCTACGTTCAGGATGGTGTGCTTGCTCATTTTAGTGTACCTGTTCTGGAATGCTTGGCACGAATTTTCGACAACAAATGTATCAGTCGTGGTTCGCCAAAACCGTCACTTCTCTGATCCCCAGACTCGAACACATTGGATTTTCTTGTCTATTAAGGATTTGGTGTATTCCAGACCTGTTGATAGTGTCGATGAACTTCGAGAACGAATTGCGGATGGTTGTAGATGCAGTCGGAAGGAGCCTGCGACTTTTGAACGTGCACGATCATCAATGAAGAGCCGGTCTGGAGTCTGCCTTCACGTGAACGGAGGGCATTTGGAACACTGTATTCTAATGTAGTTTTTCTCAAGTGCATATCAGCCGTTTGAATCTTCGGGGACTCTGATATAAGGTGTCGTTCTACTGAGTCGTAATACGCCTTATCGGGTAAGCTATTAGTTTCCTTATCTATGTTTATTGGGATTATTTGTTTTGTTTCGTTGTACTGCTTTCGTCAATATCGTTTGCACCTATAATAGTTGAACACTTTGTAGCCATTGATCTTTTTCCTTCGCTCAACACATGAAAAGCATTTTTATACTGGTAATAAGTACCCTCCGTCATGCAGGAAAACGCGAAGTTTACAGGGTGTTCGCAATTTCAGAAAACTTCATCCTCTACATGAATGAAGATAGAAACTAGAGGTAAGTTTTAACTTAATTATAAGACCACAAAGCTTTTATTCTATAAAGAACAGTCCAATTTCGGAAGGGTATATATCCAACATGTATGCACATACAGCCATGGAGTACTGATTACAATTACGTTCAGAGTAAAGAATTTGTTTACCTCTTACAGTCGTTTAATTTCTTCTCCACCAAATGCACGACGAACATCAAGACGATAGTCAAACCCATCCCATAGTTTTATGTTTGGAGATACTGCATTCGCAATCATTGCAATGAGCCATTTATCCAAAGTATTTCGAATGAGACGCACAGACGAACTCGGTCACAAACACACACAAGAGAAGAATCACATACTACCTTGGAGGCCGATGGTGCAATGTGAGTACCATACGCCAGTTAGAGCCAGTCCATCATTGAGGCAGCCCATTGCAAAAAAAAGTGCGAGTCCCAGTGAGGTGGTGCTTCGTCCTGTAGAAAATGAAGCTTTCGCCAGGATCTCGCAAATGTGGAACGAGCGTGTAGCTCTTTGCACCAGGGGGATCCCAAACGGCTCTAATGGTTCAAATGGCTCTGAGCACTATGCGACTTAACTTCTGAGGTCATCAGTCGCCTAGAACTTAGAACTAATTAAACCTAACTAACCTAAGGACATCACACACATCCATGCCCGAGGCAGGATTCGAACCTGCGACCGTAGCGGTCACTCGGTTCCAGACTGTAGCGCCTAGAACCGCATGGCCACTAAGGCCGGCTCCCAAACGGCAATCCCGTTTATGGCAACTTACAACTGGTTAGGTGAGGTTAGTGTTGTTTAACGTCCCGTCGACAACGAGGTCAGTCCGCAGCTCGTGGTCGTGCGGTAGCGCTCTCGCTTCCCACGCTCGGGTTCCCGGGTTCGATTCCCGGCGGGGTCAGGGATTTTCTCTGCCTCGTCATGACTGGGTGTTGTGTGATGTCCTTAAGTTAGTTAGGTTTAAGTAGTTCTATGTTCTAGAGGACTGATAACCATAGATGTTGAGTCCCATAGTGCTCAGAGCCACTTCGACAACGAGGTCATTAGAGACGGAGCGCAAGCTCGGGTTAGGGAAGGATGGGGAAGAAATCGGCCGTGCCCTTTCAAAGGAACCATCCCGGCATTTGCCTGAAAAGATTTAGGGAAATCACGGAAAACCTAAATCAGGATGGCTGGAGACGGGATTGAACCGTCGTCCTACCGAATGCGAGTCCAGTGTGCTAACCACTGCGCCACCTCGCTCGGTGGTGCCAAGGCAATAAGATTCTATCTGCTTTCTCTTAGAAAACATACAACGAATCTAAACTCCGAGACCAGGCCCTGAAGGCCACGCTTGTCATCTTCTGCTATGCGGCTTCATTCTAAAGCGATATGGAGGGGCATGGGGTCAGCACACTGCTCTCCCTGCTGTTAATGTAGAAGCCGTACCCTTGTGAAGTCCGATGGATCTTTCTGAAAGAGCCTATATTGGTAAATGTAGACCCTCTTATTCTCTACAACAGTGCTTTGGAATTTCGTCTATAAAGTCAGGCTGTAATGGTTAATTCATGGAGACCTTATCGGAGTGCTTAACTGTGTCTGTCATTCTTGGTTTGGGGATACATGGTATGGACTGCGGCCGCACTTCAGCAGCAGGGAAAATAACATCTTCCTCGTTTGTTGTTCCACGTGAAAAATGTGTGTGTTGTGCATGTACAGGGTGAAGCCGGAGCAGACTTTCCGACGCGCTCACATACAAAGGCCTTAGCATCGCAGGCAGCACTAAAGTAAACCCGTCCACGGTAATGTTTGCTAAAGAGCCTAGGCGATACATATAGTAGATACGGAACAACAGCGTCTGCAGGAGTTCCACGGCAGTTTGCAGTCGCCTGTTTCAAGAAGCCGCGTAGCTCCTCCACGCCCACACTTTCATGGTGACCATTACAAAAAGTTCTACTGTCATCTCTGCATAGAAGTTAGTATATCTGTCGAGAAGTCACAGGATGCGGCATTGTGACGTTGTCTGTGAGTCTGGGTGCGATCACCCACTAATACTGTCCCATCTACAAAATAGTGTACAGACATCGGTTGAAAAACAGCGGTTTTATGGCATAGGGAAAAAAGTGTCCCGGGAAGTCTCTTGGGGAAAAACCTCTGCGACAGTATGGCGATTTATGCTGCCAGTAGCGACAGTTCATACATGAACGGATGGAACTGTTAGTAGACGATTCCTGGGACAGCTTCACCGTCAGCGTACATGTAACTTGGCAGAGTCGTCGCCAGAGAGGTCAGTCTGTTAATGAAGTCGGCATCTCAGTGTTGTGTGGCTTTTGTTCGTTTATGTGTGATAGTTTTCTCTGTTGTTGCCGGTTTGTGGTCTGTATGACAGCAGCTGGCGGTGCCAGTCGTATTTGCTGTAATACAGGGGTTTGCGGATATTCCGTTGTCTGTATTCTTACTTTAACCCTGCCGTACGTGGTTACTATTATGCTTTCAAGTGTGGCTGTTATCGTAAATTTTTCAGATTTTGTCTGAAGGAGCTGACTGAGTGTCTCGAGCTCCTGTACACTCTTGTGGCGAGTTCCTTGAATACCTCCACAAGGTTTTCAGGGCAGAATTCACTGTTCACGTTCGCGCTGCGTATATCGTGGAAGGCTGCTTATGATTCGTAGTACTTTTCTCTGTATGACCTATGGGTGGCGTGGCGTGTTGCTCTAATAAGTGTCACGTACATGCAACTCGACAAAATTATATTCAGTGTAGTTCGCCTAGTAACCACTGGCTAGAGCTGTCCGCTGAGCCTCGCTTGCGCTCTGTTTGCGAAAAGAGCGTTGAATGTGTAACGTCCCCTTAGAAAAATTAAGGATGACAGTGCTGGAAAAACTCTTACATTATATGATACAAAGACAGCTGAATAAAACTCAACGTACTCAAACAGTTTTCTCTTTGCTCATTCTGATCATCACTAACATGACACACAATATTTTTAGCACAATGCAATCTGACTTTCAAAAATCCCTACAAAAGAATGGCCCTGACTAACATTAACCTATACTTTTCGTGAATCACTTACCTCCAAAAAATCTTCGTTACTCGAACTACTGCAATGCAGCGAGCGCCAACACTGCCAACTAAATAAAAGATTCTAACTACTGAAAGCACTAACTACTGATAGGCATAGTTAGCAAATGAAAGATTTTGATACAGAACAAACAATGTATTTACATTAATAGCGTTCTAAAGTCATTATATATATATATATATATATATATATATATATATATATATATATATATATCAATTCATGACATCCATCTTTACAAATTTCCTTTTTCTGGCGGACACACGTCCAGATCGTCCGCTTATAGCAAACTCTCAAAACTCTGGCCTTTCTCTCTCCACATCCACCATTGCCGGCAGCTCACCGCCAACTGCCCAACGCTACGAGCTGTTCACATCCAACTGCCCAAAACAATGAATCCAACCAGCCACAGACTGCAAACAGCGCAGTCAGTGATTTTCATACAAAGCGCTAGGTGGCGTTACCAACATAAAAACCTAAACAGCCTACTTACAAATGTGCTCCCCCCCCCCCCCCCCCCCCCCGTATAGTGTAGTTTGTGTGTAGTGTTGGTGTTTGTGCAGTTGTCTCGGTGTATGTGTGGGCAGAACTGCCTCGCACTTGTCGACGTTTACTTTAACTTTCTTCGTCCAAGGCTCGACAATTCTGAGTACTGTCTGTGCTTTCCAATCTTGCAACAGGATGGCGGTGTTATCGACACAGATGGCTATCATCGTGTTATGTGTCATTGAGATGTACTTGATGTAGAGGTTAAACGATAGTGACCCCAAGATGCTTCATTAAGGTAGGGACGGTGGTTATCGCTGAAACAACCGGTTTTCGGTTATATTGTTTTTTTTCAACGACAATTTAGCCAGATTGTTAAAACCACTCAGTATAACCGGTTTCTGAAATAACCGATTTTCTGTTTTTTACTCTTACTGTTTCTTGTAATAAACGTAGAAATCGAACCAAGACTGAAAAATTTTGACTCCCTCACTTTCCAGATACATAAAATGAAAATACTAAATTAAATAGGCAAGTAAAAGAAAACTTAGTCCGTCCATTGTTCATGGCTTTAGTCGAATGATAGCAAGTGGATGAATACCAAAAAAATCACAAGTATTCTCCTATAACTCTAGCTTTTTTAAACTGCTCAAAAATCATGTTGTAATTAGGGATCATACTCCTGACTGAACAGTAAGAATAGTCACTGCTAAACGCAGACCGTGGTTAAAGAACTGTTTTTCATCCGTTTTCAAAGGCTACAAGCAAAGGCGTGTTGTGTAGACACATGCAGCAAATCAGCTGTTTTCTATTTTTATTGTAAACCATGAATTAACCGTTAAATTTAAGTTTTCTCCTGATATTATGTCACAGATTTGTTGTGGCTCCACGTATTTAGTCTTTTAAAGCAAATAGGCACTGTACTTCATTGATACCGTACTTCGAAAAACATTTCCAGACTGGGGATGGTGCCATTTTGCAATACAACTGATGTACGAAGACAACAATGGGAAACTACCTAACAAACCAGATGGGGCAAATCTGGCACATTGCACGTACACGCGTGCCATCTAATAGGCCACTCCATAAGGCAACAGGTACAGTATCGTCTCAGCAAAGCTGTACTAATTCTTGTGCCATATGTTTGTTGCTCCTTGCTGCAGGAATTGTTATTAAAATAGCGCTGACAGCTTTTCCCGTTTTCTATAATAACCCAATACTTCAAGGCAATGCAAATTTTACGAATAAAAATTATTCTTTCTTTAAAAAAGGTGTATTTAAAAACAAAAAAGTTAGGCTTTGCTGCTATGGCTAATTGATGTTTCGATTTACCACCCAGTTATTAGTTAAAATAATCACCTTCTGATTGTTGCTCTTCTTCCTATTTCCGTGCTTCCAAAGAAAATTGGTGAGAAATTCAGCCTTATGCAAAACAGGTTTGTAGTTTTGTTTTCACATTTTTTACCAAAAATTTCTGTAAAGATAATATGTAACAATAATTTTGCAGAACAAAGTAAATACAACCGCTGTAGACAGCACTAAAAGTGATGAAACATGTCTGGTGAGAACAAAACTACAAAGGTCTCTCACATAAGGCAGTAAAAAGTAGAAACATTTGTTGTAACAAGGACCAAACAAATACCGAAAAATACCGGTTATTCAGAACTAAAATACCGTAATCAGTTTTAACCTATCGGTTTTTCCCGTTCCTTCCTCGGCGTACTCTACCACGTCGTGTTGATTGTTTGTCCTGAATCTCAGTGCTGAAACTTTTGATTGTGATATATTAGTTTATAAGACATACGGGTCCGGCGTGGAAACCGCCGTCACTGAGTTTTTATATGACATCGTTGTACCAGAGACAATCGAAGGCTCTGTTTGATGTCCAGGAATGCAGTCCCCGGTGCCTTATTGATGCTGTAGACTTTTTATATGTTTAGCTATAAGGAGGAACTGTTTTGCTATTGAGTGGTGTATCCTAAAACCAGACTGCTTCGGTCTCTTGTTGTCGTTGTTTTTGCAGTCCCTAGTGAGTCGTTTTAGAAATACCTTCTCAACAATTTTGGGCCGCGCGGGATTAGCCGAGCGGTCTCAGGCACTGCAGTCATGGACTGTGCGGTTGGTCCCGGCGGACGTTCGAGTCCTCCCTCGGGCATGGGTGTGTGTGTTTGTCCTTAGGATAATCTAGGTTAAGTAGTGTGTAAGCTTAGGGATTGATGACCTTAGCAGCCGGCCTTTGTGGCCGTGCGGTTCTAGGCGCTTCAGTCTGGAACCGTGTGACCGCTACGGTCGCAGGTTCGAATCTTGCTTCGGGCATGGATGTGTGTGATGTCCTTAGGTTAGTTAGGTTTAAGTAGTTCTAAGTTCTAGGGGACTGATGACCACAGATGTTAAGTCCCATGGTGCTCAGAGACATTTGACCTTAGCAGTTAAGTCCCATTAGATTTCACACACATTTGAACATTTTTTGAACAATTTTGGTGAGTGAGATGGGTTTCTATAGCAACAGTAGTATTGCTTTCTTATCTAAAGTGATAGCTGTAGTTTCCGAATGTCAGTTATGTTGGAAATCCGCCTCAGAGGACATAGCACGGTAGTGGAATGTGCACCGGAGCTGAGTGACCACTGGGCGTTCGGCTGCTCTGTTTTACGGATTTTGTTGAATCAACCAATTTAAAGGCTTAAAGAGTGTTCGAGTGCAGAAGCCTGAGGAGAGAGGGGAGGGGGGGGGGGGGGGGGAGGGAGCACGGGTAATCAATGTGCGGATAGGGTGTGTGGACTGTCGAGGAAGGTCATAGAATTAGTACAAAGGAAGAGAGGAAGAGATTGATAGTTGGAGTGGCGGAGTGACGGAAAGTGGACAGACTCAATGTTTGCAGCGAAAAGTAAAGCGCCGAAGGAAACACATTTTTTTAACTAGCTTTCACGAGTCACACAGAATGTTAGAGGGTGCTCTGAGTTAGAGACTGTCAGAGGAGCCTGTGATTTCAATTCAAAAATATTTACTGTTATCTATCGGAGTGAACATTTTCTAATGAGTTTGGCGCCATGACTGATTGCAGTTAAGAGTGTTCCTAAGGACAGAAAGAGGCAGCCGAACGTGAACATTTTTATTTAGGCAGCTAATAAAGAGATGAAACGTTACACGATATATAGCGTAGTGACTGGGAACTTTTTTCCATCACGTGTACTCCCAATGACCTGTCAACCTCATTCAATGTCTGTCACTAACCCTACCTCTAGGCTTCAAACTGGCTTTCTTTTACGTAGCGCTACAAAAACGGCATAGTGACCTCGGCGACGGAGATGGATCATCAAAGTAATTCACAATTCCGAGGGCCGGCCGAAGTGGCCGTGCGGTTAAGGGCGCTGCAGTCTGGAACCGCAAGACTGCTACGGTCGCAGGTTCGAATCCTGCCTCGGGCATGGATGTTTGTGATGTCCTTAGGTTAGTTAGGTTTAACTAGTTCTAAGTTCTAGGGGACTAATGACCTCAGCAGTTGAGTCCCATAGTACTCAGAGCCATTTGAACCATTTTTGAACAATTCCGAGGGAGAGGGAAATGAACTGCAAAGTGCCAGCAGAAAACTTGTCTAATTTCTTGCGACCGGTGAGTCTTGCAAGATGCCGGCTTCGATGGTCACGCTGCCCGATCTCGGAGACGTATAGTGGCGATGGCGCAGATTGTGCGCGTGGCGCATAATGTGCGCTCTCACAATAGAGCGCTCCTCGACGCGTGACCTGTTCCGTGGCGGCGTGACACACAGCGGTAGCCGAGCCACGGTCTCCTTTCTGCATGCGCAATGCGCCGGCCGCACATAGCTAGAATGTCATTCCACCGTGTTTCTCCGCGCAAGTGAAAGCTGTTTAAGACGCCAATTGCTATCGCTGGCTACCTTCGAAACCTATTCTTAGTTTTCAGTTTTGAGGAATGCGTGGACGAATAAAAAATAAGTGTGGCATGCTGTGAGAACTATTTGTCGCAGCGTCTCATTGCATGTCTGTTTTTTTCAATCTCTAAATGTTTCCTCAACCCGCGACAACTTTCGTTAAAATATATCAGCTCAGTGGCAGTGGATGAGAACTTTATCAGAGACGTATTCTTCCGCTCCGTACTAAGCGAAACTGCTAAGGCTCTACATCTACATCTACATCTACATTTATACTCCGCAAGCCACCCAACGGTGTGTGGCGGAGGGCACTTTAGGTGCCACTGTCATTAACTCCCTTTCCTGTTCCAGTCGCGTACGGTTCGCGGGAAGAACGACTGTCTGAAAGCCTCCGTGCGCGCTCGAATCTCTCTAATTTTACATTCGTGATCTCCTCGGGAGGTATAAGTAGGGGGAAGCAATATATTCGATACCTCATCCAGAAACGCACCCTCTCGAAACCTGGCGAGCAAGCTACACCGCGATGCAGAGCGCCTCTCTTGCAGAGTCTGCCACTTGAGTTTATTAAACATCTCCGTAACGCTATCACGGTTACCAAATAACCCTGTGACGAAACGCGCCGCTCTTCTTTGGATCTTCTCTATCTCCTCCGTCAGACCGATCTCGTACGGATCCCACACTGATGAGCAATACTCAAGTATAGGTCGAACGAGTGTTTTGTAAGCCACCTCCTTTGTTGATGGACTACATTTTCTAAGCACTCTCCCAATGAATCTCAACCTGGTACCCGCCTTACCAACAATTTGTCTCTCGACAAACGACATGCAGAAATATTTTGAGATGACGAAAGTTCCGATGCACTCAATTGTGGACTCAAATGGGTTGTACTTTGAAGGTCACCACCACTAACCGAATGTATATTGTAATTGCATTCACTGTTTTAAAGGTAGCAGGGGTAGAATACAGGGAGCGAACGGCTATTTGCAAATTGTACAGAAACCAGAGGGCAATTATAAGAGCCGAGGGAGAAAAATTCGGAGTAGGAATTAAAATGCATGGAGAAGAAATAAAAACTTTGAGGTTCGCCGATAACATTGTAATTCTGTTAGAGACAGCAAAGGACGGGGAAGAGCATCTGAACGGAATGGACAGTGTCTTTATACGAAAATATAAGATGAACATCAACAAAAGCAAAACGAGGATAATGGAATGTAGTCGAATTAAATCGGGTGATGCTGTGGGAATTAGATTAGGAAATGAGACGCTTAAAGTAGTAAATGAGTTTTGCTATTTGGGGAGCAAAATAACTGATGATGGTCGAAGTAGAAAGAATATAAAATGCAGTCTGGCAATGGCAAGGAAAGCGTTTCTGAAGAGACGTGTGTTAACATCGAGCATAGATTTAAGTGTCAGGAAGTCGTTCCTGAAAGTATTTGTATGGAACGTAGCCATGTTTGGAAGCGAAACCTGGACGATAAATAGTTCAGACAAGAAGAGAATAGAAGCTTTCGAAATGTGGTGCTACAGAAGAATGTTGAAGATTAGATGGGTAGATCACATAACTAATGAGGAGGTATTGAACAGAATTGGAGAGAAGAGAAATTTGTGGCACAACTTGACTAGAAGAAGGGATCGCTTGGTAGGGCATATTCCGAGGCATGAAGGGAGGGCAGCACGGAGGGTAAAAATCGTAAAGGGAGACCAAGAGATGAATACACTAAACAGATTCAGAATAATGTAGGTTGCAGTAGGTACGGGGAGATGAAGAAACTTGCACAGGATAGAGTAGCATAGAGAGCTGCATCAAAACAGTCTCTAGACTGAAGACTACAACAACAACAACATTTTAACGAATCAGTCGTGTTTGTCTTGTACAAACATCAAACATGATCGATGGTCTCCACCCATCAGTCCTGGTACTGGTTAGTAGTATACCTATTGGCATATAAGGTCAGATAACGACCTAATCTCAAGGCCACAGTTCATTCCTCATAGGGAACTGTGTGTGCTAAATTCAAGGTCAGAATGTAATCTGGTACCTGCCATGTGTGAGCATTAGATCCTCCCTTCTGCTGGCCATGCCTGTATGTCGATTGTTCGACAGAGAAGCGGAGTGAAGATGGTCACTGTCCTAGCTCTAAAACCAAATTCAATGTCACCCTCTCCATCTCTCAGTAGGTCAACAGATGATTTCAACACGATGGAAAAACTAGTTCCTCCTCCCGCTTACTTCTCTCTTTAGTCCATAGATGAGCCAAGAACTCTACACGGAATAAAAAGTGTAAGAAGTCTGTCACATTTGTATGTAAGTATGGCCACTCACTTCCCTTATTATTATTTATTTATCAATATATTCTATGTGTTTTACTGAAGGTTTTTTCCAATATTTGCAACACCGTAATGATCCCTTATTAACAGGATTGTGAATCATCATTAGTTGATATTTTTGACCATGACACACAGGTGTTCGTGTTTCTTTTGTCTATACCACTACACCACCCCCACAGTCATCCGATCTGATTCATCGAAGCAGCTGTTTGAGCGGGCTGTGCCACAGCAGCAGCAGCATGCACTTGAACTATGGGATCAGGAAACGCAGCCAGCAGACACACCCCAGCAGCAGCAACAGCAGCAGCAGCAACAGCAGTGGCACAGAGAGTGGACATCAGAGTTTCTTCAACTTGCCAGACTGCAGATAAGTGCTTCAAGAACACTAGTCTTCAGCAATAGTTATCATGTGACTGCCAGCGGATCGAAATGCATGAATGTAGTCTTAGCACCTGACATAGACTTCGAAGGTATAGTAAAAGCAGAGAATGTTCATTGTGTTGCTGCTAAAGTGCAGCATATATGGTTTGAGTGGGGCTATCTATGTAGCGTGATGGGGTACATCGAGGGTAGGATGATGATCGAGTGTCACACATCTACTGCTATCGACATCCATGTGTTTGGTAGGAAGGAATCCTTTGTCTGTATGTACCAAGAGGCAACGTTGGATTTAACTACTGGTAACTCATGGATTTACATAAAACATTCAGGTATCGTGAAATTATGTCACCTATACAGTTCGTTAGCTATCACAACAAACAGTTTGATTTGCTGGCGGGCGAATGTCAAAGATGTATTTTATGATGTTGCAAACTATCTATGTGAGTATATGAGAGTGATTTAGAAAAGTGTATAAATTCATATGGTCATGCACTATCGAAGTACTACTATTACTGCCACTACTACTACTGACCCCATAAGCAGAAAATCCATAGAAATAAAATTTACAGATGTAAACATGTTTCGTTGCTCCTATAGGCTTGAATGCATAGTATAGGTTGAATTTAAAGCATGGAGAAAACAATTAATCTTGAAATACTGAATAACAGAATGACTGTAGTTTTTAACTATTATGATGATTGGGAATAATATACCCTACAAAACTATTTTATTTCCACCAACCTATCTTGCCATTTTAATGTTTTATAAATATATGTGGCTGGCGCAATGTCACTGCCACTTCTGTTTGGGGGATTTACGGGTCACTGGAGAGAGAGATCTCGTCACCCATGTCACAAGCCGCTGCAACCTTGATAAGAGCCAGTAGGCCTCACCTAACCTGCTCACAATGGCCAGAAGCGTCCCACACACATGGTCCATAACAGCACATGAGAAGTGGAGGACAGCAACTCTTTGCCACACTAGTCAGTGGTCAAAGATATCAGTCCTGCCAGTCTCTTCACAATAGTCATCCAGTGCCCACACACATACCTGAGAGATAACAGTGCCACCAACACCCGCATTGTGAGCATCCTCGATAAGACAATCCTCATTAACTATTAGTATGTCATGCAGTCAGAATTCATCTCCCAGCAACATCCTGACATTCAAATATTAATTAAAACTTAGTAAAGATCTTCAGTCATTGTGTCTTAGTGAGTCAGTTATTTTATTCTTAAACGGAAATAGTCCCATTACCATAATCGGACCAACTTGCTAAGCTGCAATGTTGTTGTTGTGGTCTTCAGTCCAGAGACTGGTTTGATGCAGCTCTCCATGCTACTCTATCCTGTGTAAGCTTCTTCATCTCCCAGTACCTAATGCAACCTACATCCTTCTAAATCTGCTTTGTGTAGTCATCACTTGGTCTCCCTCTACGATTTTTACCCTCCACGCTGCCCTCCAGTACTAAATTGGTGATCCCTTGATGCTCAGAACATGTCCTACCAACCGATACCTTCTCTAGTCATGTTGTACCACAAACTCCTCTTCTTCCCAATTCTCTTCAATACCTCCTCATTAGTTATGTGATCTACCATTTAATCTTCAGCATTCTTCTGTAGCACCACATTTCGAAAGCTTCTATTCTCTTCTTGCCCAAACTATTCATAGTCCATATTTCACTTTCATATATGGCTACACTCCGAACCAATACTTCCAGAAACGACTTCCTGACACTTAAATCTATACTCAATGTTAACAAATTTCTCTTCTCCAGAAACGCTTTCCTTGCCATTGCCAGTCTACATTTTATATCCTCTCTACTTCGACCATCATCAGTTATTTTGCTCCCTAAATAGCAAAACTCATTTACTACTTTAAGTGTCTCATTTCCTAATCTAATTCCCTCGGCATCACCCGATTTAATTCGACTACATTCCATTATCCTCGTTTTGCTTTTGTTGATGTTCATCTTATATCCTCCTTTCAAGACACTGTCCATTCCGTTAAAGTGCTCTTCCAGGTCCTTTGCTGTCTCTGACGGAATTACAGTGTCATCGGCGAACCTCAAAGTTTTTATTTCTTCTCCATGGATTTTAATTCCTACTCCAAATTTTTCTTTTCTTTCCTTTACTGATTGCTCAATATACAGACTGAATAACATCTGGGATAGGCTACAACCCTTCCCAACCACTGCTTCCCTTTCATGCCGCTCGACGCTTATAACAGACATCTGGTTTCGATACAAATTGTAAATAGCCTTTCGCTCTCTGTATTTTACCCCTACCACCTTTAGAATTTGAAAGAGAATATTGCAGTCAACATTGTCAAAAGCTTTCTCTAAGTCTACAAATGCTAGAAACGTAGGTTGGCCTTTCCTTAATCTATCTTCTAATATAAGTCGTAGGGTCAGTATTACCTTCCGTGTTCCAACATTTCTACGGAATCCAAACTGATCTTCCCCGAGGCCGGCTTCTAGCAGTTTTTCCATTCGTCTGTAAAGAATTCGTGTTAGTATTTTGTAACTGTGACTTATTAAACTGATAGTTCGGTAATTTTCACATCTGTCAATATCTGATTTCTTTCGGGTTGGAATTATTATATTCTTCTTGAAGTCTGAGGGTATTTCACCTGTCTCATACATATTGCTCACCAGATGGTAGAGTTTTGTCAGGGCTGGTTCTCCCAAGGATGTCAGTAGTTCTAATGGAATGTTGTCTACTCCTGGGGCCTTGTTTTGACTTAGGTCTTTCAGCGCTCTGTCAAACTCCTCACGCGCTATCATATCTCCCATTTCATCTTCATCTACATCCTCTTCCATTTCCATAATATTGTCCTCAAGTACATCACCCTTGTATACACCCTCTATATGCCCCTTCCACCTTTCTGTTTTCCTTTCTTTTCTTAGAACTGGGTTTCCGTGTGAGCTCTTGATATTCATACAAGTGGTTCTCTTTTCTCCAAAGGTCTCTTTAATTTTCCTGTAGGCACCATCTATCTTACCCCTAGTGATATATGCCTCTACATCCTTACAGTTGTCCTCTAGCCATCCCTGCTTAGCCATTTTGCACTTCCTATCGATCTCATTTTTGAGACGTCTGTATTTCTTTTCACCTGTTTCATTTACTGCATTTTTGTATTTTCTCCTTTCATCAATTAAATTCAATACCTCTGTTACCCAAGGATTTCTACCACCCCTCGTCTTTTTACCTACTTGATCCTCTGCTGCCTTCACTATTTAATCTCTCAAAGCTACCCATTCTTCTTCTACTGTATTTGTTTCCCCCATTCTCGTCAATCGTTCCCTAATGCTCTGCCTGAAACTCTCTACAACTTCTGGTTATGTCAGTTTATCCAGGTCCAACTGCAATAACTAGACATTTTTGTTACTATTCTTAAGAAAGGAAAAATAATACAATGAAAAATCATTTTATATGTTCCTTTGCACAAATCTCACAGTGCAGTTTTAGAGGAGGAGCTTCATCAGTTTGCCACTATGCATTCAGATCACAATGTCTACAGTTAGTTTGCTAGTTCCTTGCTCTATGGGTGATTTTGCACAATAAGTAGTAATGATGTGTAACGAGTCATTTTACATTCATATCATAAATTCATTTGTAAATGTAGCTACATGTTAAACATTTATAAGGTTTCCATTCTTTTAATGTATAGATGTAAGTTAGAAATTCCTGTCCACTACATTTAACGCAGAACAATAATATAAATTCTTTTATGCAATAGAAGGAGATGTCAAGGAAAAACATTTTCAGTTTTTTTTTTTTTTTAATTTTACCTTTCTGTCTGGCTGGCATTTTATGTCAATAGGTAAGTGACCAAAAGTATTATTTGCAGCATTGGTCTCCCTTTTTCAGCTAAGGACTGCCTTAATGTAAAGTAATAACTGTTATTTCTCATTCTGATATTGTAAATGTGTACATAATTGTTCCTTGTCAACTGTAGTGGATTGTTTACAACAAACTTCATGCGGGAATAATTATGCTGTGAAGCAAAAGGCAGAATGCCCAATTCCTTAAACGGGTATCTACAAGATAATTGTGGGCGAGCACCACATGCTATCCTTGCAGCACTTTTTTGAGCAACGAAGACTTTCTTTCCTAAAGATGAATTACCCCAGAACATTATACCAAATGAAATTATTGAATTAAATATGCAAAATACAGCAGGTTACTGATTTGCCTCTTCGCAAGATTTGTAATGATTCTAAGATCAAATCTGGCTGAAATAAATTGTTTCAGAGTTCCAAAATGTGATTTTTCCAGTTGAAGGTCTCATCAATGTGGATACCTAATAATTTTGAGATTTCCATCCTATCTATTATTTCCTCACCACGTGTTAACTTATCATTCGTGCAGTGCCACTCCATATGTAGAACTGAATATATTGTGTCTTTTTAAATTTAGGCCTAGAACATATGCAGAAAACCAGCCAATTATACTTTTAAGAACACTGTTTACCATTTCTTCTGTTTCTGTATTTCTGCTGGGATTGGTTACAATACTAGTGCCATCTGCAAAAATAACTAAGTCTGTCTGTTGTATATTGCAAGGAAGTTCGTTTACGTAAATGAGGACCAACAGTGGATCTAAGATTGACTTTGAGGAACCCCACACGTGATGTCTCCCCAGTCAGAATTACATCCCGAGACAAAATTAGGCTGAATTACTAAGTACAACATTCTGCACTATTTTCGTTACATATGGCAATATGGCACTATCCATTGGTTGGCTATACCACCAGTCCCACATGATTTCAGTTGATCTGGGAGAATCCTGTGATTTACACAGTTAAATGCCTTAGACAGATCACAGAAAATACCAACTGGGTCAATTTTGTTACTTATTGCTTGTAAAATTTGAAGAGTGTAGGCGTTCTCAGTAGAGTAACTTTTCTGAAATCCAAACAGTGATTTGTTGAGGGTATTATTGTTGCTAAGGTGTGATACTATTCTAGAATACGTACTTAGAAGCAAGCACGTCACTCTGAAACGCAACGTATGGGTATGAGCAGATTCTCCGTTTTCAGAACTTCTAGTGTACGTTCTTTGCCCTCACTTAAATTAAGAACTCGTACCATCGCCTTACACTAATAATATGATATTGAAGTGCCTCTGTTATTACGAATTACGATACAATGTCCCTTCGTATGTGCACGCACGTCCGAAAGAACATTGCACCGTTAGAACAACCCAGTCACTGCTGTATTACATAATCCGCTGACACCGGGCAAGCGACTTTCAAGTCAAATGTCTCCCATGTATTGAAATATACCTACTGTATGTACAAGTATAGTTTGTGGACACATGGTTGGCGACATATGGAAGTTGTGAGGCCTATATTGCTGCCAGAGGTGGTCAAGCTCCACACTGAACACATTAAGAAGCTGTGTGAAAATCCATTAAGTTGGAAAAAACATAGAAAATGTTTGTCTTCCGTTGTGCATGTTGCAGTTGTTTACGTTCTGTATTCTTTACATTGTTTTTAGGTTACTTGTTTTGCGACAAAATAAAAGCAACGTTGCAAACTTTCCGTTTGTTTCTTTAATTTTAGACACCAGTGTATAAATGATAGAATCGATTTCGTAAATTCACTGTTGCTGCGTTAACTAACATATTGTCAGCAGAAAGACTGAAAAGTTTTTGTACTGTTGCTGCCGCACTTCAGATTTCGGCTACGAGAGCACAGCAGTGTGCAGTCACGCAAGATGGCGACATGGGCTGAATAAGCACGTGTTGTGCTTGAAATGCATTCACACCAGTCTGCCATAACAATGCAGTGACACTTCAGAACGAAGTTCAGCAATAATCCGTCAGCTGCTAACTCCATTTGGCGATGGTATGTGCAATTTAAGGCTTCAGGGTGGCTCTGCAAAGGGATATGAATGGATCAGTCTGCAGCATGTGAAGAAACAGTTAACTGTGTGCCGTCGCGTTTCGCACATAGCCCATAGAAGTAGGTGAACAGAGCAAGCAGAGAACTGAAAATGCCACAAATGACCATTTGGAAGATCTTAAGGAATATACTGAAGCTAAAGCCTTAACTACCAATGTCAGAGTCAAACGGTTTGAATTTTAGGCAGTGCTGCAACCGCTTATGGAATAGGATGGGTTTTGTGAGAATCTCATTTTGAGTGATGAAGGATCTTCCTTTGTGAATGGCACAGTGAACAGGCACACTGCGCCAGTATGGTGGACAGAGAATCCTCACGCTGTCATGCAGAACACTCGATATGTTCTGTGCAATCTCACAGTTTAAAGGTCAAGAACAAGTAGAAGGCAGAAGATGTGATATCAGCGTTGTGTGGCAGGTGATCGACCTGCTCCCATTCATATTTCCGAATAAGATTTTGAGTGACGCCAGCAGAATGGGTAAATGTGTTGTCATGACCAAGACAATGCCTTCAGTGAGCACTCCACATCATTTGTTAATTGTGCCCCAAAGTTTTCACAGTGTTTCGCAGAATCATACGGCACTGATAGTTTCAGCTCTGGGAAGGAACTCAACGAGCAATGCAAAAAACGATATTCAGCAATGACTTTCTTTAGAGGGGATATCTACATATGAAGAGGACATAGAAAATTACATCGCTACGATAAGTGTGTGAATAATGGTGGAAACTATGTAGAAAAATAGTTTAAGAAACGGTCTTTCTCGTAAATATAATTTTTGGTTTTAAGAAAAGTGTTCTTATGAGTTTTTTTCGAAAACAGTGCTTATTTTCCTGACATGCCTCATAATTCAGATACAAAGTGTACTCCATAAGGACACACAATTTGAAGAAGAGTCTGATTCAAGAGATAATAAAACTGCCTTGAAGAAACTAGTATGGACAGCAAAGAAGTTTATGCACTTATTGAATTCATTTATTCAGCTGCCATTACGTTGGCGTTCATGGGACCTGTTTGAATATCCAGTTCCTTTGACAACATCCAAACATATATCAGCAATTAAAGCAGCTACTCAACAAGAAAAGTGCTGCATACAAACAGAAGGGATATCTGAAAAACGATTCCACCACCTTTAACAACTATAAACTAACTAACGCTGAAGGATAACTGAATTCTAAATTTTAACCCTTATGATAATTCTTGACTGCGGTGATAACACTGAGAGCTTACTGTATAACATGTATGCATGGTATCACTCTTGTTAAGGAGGTGATGCATCTGGATGCATGCTCCGCCCAAAGCAATTTAAGGAGTTAGCACAAGTCGGTATGACCGATTGCACAAAACACAAGAAATTAACTATATCTGGGCTAACAGACTGCTGTATAGAATGCGAATCATCAGATAGTTTCTCACCAGACACTGAAGCAATCGCGTTATTGCTACATGACTGTGTGATCAATTATTTCTTCCTCACCGGTACTGTGGAATGAGCTGTGTAAATTTAGAGGTGTTGCTTCGCATCCAAGGCACTTGGCAAAGACACCTGACAGTGTGAACATCATTACTGACACACAGCACTTGTACAATAAATTCTGGAAATTTGAATTTGAGGATATTGCCTTTATCTCATCCACAAATGTGGGAGCTGTAATAACGACACTCGGCACAGGTGTGGAGTCGCGCAAACCATTCAGAGACGTAAATTGTTCCAGGAATCTAAAGGCAGTGTCACGGCTAACGAGTTTTTACCATGAAACACGTGGGGGTTGTGGTGTCACCGCCAGACTCCACACTTGCTAGGTGGTACCCTTTAAATCGGCCGCGGTCCGTTAGTATACGTCGGACCCGCGTGTCGCCACTATCAGTGATTGCAGACCGAGCGCCGCCACATGGCAGGTCTAGAGAGACTTCCTAGCACTCGACCCAGTTGTACAACCGACTTTGCTAGCGATGGTCCACTGACAAAATACGCTCTCATTTGCCGAGACGATAGTTAGCATAGCCTTCAGCTAAGTCATTTGCTACGACCTAGCAAGGCGCCATTACAGTTACTATTGATACTGTAAAACATGTACCGTCAAGAGCGACGTTCACCATTAATGGATTAAAGTTAAGTATTCCACCTGCTACGTCCGTTTTTTCTAAATTCTAATTTCCTTGTCCTGTTCCAGACCTCACGCCAGCCTGCGTGAGCTAAAACGCGTGCCTTTCGGCTTCCTCTAGTAACGCGGTGTTGGCTCTCCTGCCAACCCACAACAGGGGTAATGCTTGAATCACTTACAAAGGTGTGGTGACATCGCTCTGAATCTTTGAGAACATAGACACTGTCGTGTATGCCAAAATCAGTAAGAAGACATCATGGATGCATGAGATTTATACTCAAATAGATGTATGGAGAGGGATGAGAAGAAGACGGTTCTATGTGCACTTCAGATAATGCATTGTTACCGTACATTGGGTTACAAATAAATGAGAGATTGTTCTTTAACTTACCGAGCAAGGTGGCGCAGTGGTTAGCACACTGGACTCGCATTCGGGAGGACGACGGTTCAATCCCGTCTCCGGCCATCCTGATATAGGTTTTCCGTGATTTCCCTAAATCGCTTCAGGCAAATGCCGGAATGGTTCCTTTGAAAGGGCACGGCCGATTTCCTTCCCCATCCTTCTCTCACCCGAGCCTGCGCTCCGTCTCTAAAGACCTCGTTGTCGACGGGACGTTAAAACACTCATCCCCATCTCCTCCTGTTCTTTAACTTTTTGTTTCTTTTTATTCAGTTAGTTCTCTAACACCGATCGGTTTCAGCATGTGTGCAGGTAAGGTGTTATATTTGGTAAATATGTGTTTTCTTCCACACATGTTTTCTATAGAGTTGATCGAGTATAGAAGATATAATTTTAGGTGCTTCTTCAATACATCTTTGAAATTGACAATGCTTATGTGTGGTTTGTAACTATGGGCCTATCCAAGACACTCTATATGTAAACTTTCACAAAATTATTGTGTGATTTGAGTTACACTGTCCGCAGCTCGTGGTGGTGCGGTAGCGTTCTCGCTTCCCACGCCCGGGGTCCCAGGTTCGATTCCCGGCGAGGTCAGAGATTTTCTCTGCCTCGTGATGACTGGGTGTTATGTGATGTCCTTAGGTTAGTTAGGTTTAAGTAGTTCTAAGTTCTAGGGGACTGATGACCGTAGATGTTAAGTCCCATAGTGTTCAGAGCCATTTGAACCATTTGAGTTACACTCATCATTCACAACATCAGTCCATTCATGTTCGATAAACGTGATGTTTCACTATCTCCCAGGCTGTTATGCTAATGTAACACTGTACAGCGACATATGTATACATACGTGCTACTCATTACATTTGATGCATGGCTCTCAGCAGCCAGCCAACCCCAAGTGTAGCTGGGTACATGCTGGCCACTACACACGATAACTGATCGCCTGTTGCAATATAATCGCTTTGTGCCTGACTGACAGTGATATTAGAGGCAGTTACATTATAGATTTTTTATTATTTCATATCATGCATTTCCTACCTGACAGAAGTTTTCAACCAGGCTGCAGGATTGGGTATGGCTTAGTTCGAGCACAGCTGCCTGACTGTGCACTTCTGGCATGTGCTCACTCTGCTGGCTGTGATTGGGGGTTCGATATTGTCATTTGCACTTGGCAAACAAGTTACTGTCACATTTGCTCACTGACTGTAAAATGACAGTGGCTTGACAGTGCCTGATGACAGAAGTGGCGGTCAGATAGCAGCATCACAAGACTCGACCTGCCCTTACATATCATCACCTATTCAGACCGAGAATGACACTCTGTGACAACTGACAATTTATGAAGCCTGTTTTTTGCTATTGGTTTATAAAAATGGAGGAAAGTCACCTTATTGGTCTGCATAGTATCTAGATGTGATTGCATCTGGTTTCCCTTCACAATGGGCCAGAAATAAGACACATTGTGGTGCCAGAAATGTTGGTCTGAATGCTGGCAGAAGCAGCAGTGTTAGTGTGTGTATATCTAAAATAATTCTATGAGTGTGTATGTTTTTTTGTGTTACTCGTATTTATCATCAGCAATGTGTTGATTTCTTTCTTTGTTACAGATAGCAGCATACTGTCACCACTCATGGGGCATAGGGCATTATATGGTCTAAAGGAGCAATCAGACATTTCTGAGGGACTCAGATGGTTCATAAATGCCAAACCATCATCAATAAGAGGTGAATTTTGTGTTTGGAAGTACTTGTTTATCACTCTGTTTGTGTGAATAATAAATCATATGGTTACCTGATGTAATGCGTTTTTTGCCTTGTAAAATGTTTCAATGAGTTTGCAGAAAGGGGCGTGGTCGAGGTCGAGCTTGGCCCTGTGAATGTACACTCCCAAAATGTGCCCACTCCGCTGCCTCTACGAGAGCCTGACACCTGGGATGTAGGCACAAAGCCCTATCTGCTGGCTATACATGAAGGACTGTAAAGATATGTGATACTGTCTACCTATCTCTGTTAGCATATTTGGGCATAATACGTGACATGGTCTATTCTGTTTTTTAGAAATACTGACGATTGGCTAGGCTTATGATGAGTTGCCTGTACCTCACATAGATAGCTTGTGTTTACAGGAATGTGCTCAAATTATAGATACATAAATACATAAGCAGTATTATTAGTATTTCACATGGGAGTGTTATATACCCATAAATATACTTCATACAGTGCTTATAAGATGTTATTGTTCCTATGAGACTTGGGTAATATTACATATATATGTTGATGGATAGATGCTGCAGCTGCTCCCAGTTAGCATCATACAATTTCCCAAGTGCAGCCTATGACAAAATTCACTAGTTTGAGTTCAGAAGACTGTGCTCAAGCTGTAGACAGCCGAATGTAAGAAAAGTATTATTAGTACATCACACAAGAATGTTATATAATTATGCTTGCATCCTATTATTAGGAGATGTTTATATTCCTGTCTCTAGGAGACTTTGATAATATTACAGATACGTGGTGAGCATTAGATGCGACAGTCACTCAAACTGAGGATATCATTTCTCAAACGCAGTCCATAACACAGGTCCCTAGTACTAATACAGAGAATTATCCATCCCAGGCTTTCTCCAGTGTGAGTTTGCAGTACCCCATGTACACGTACACACATGTTAATGGCTAAATGATTGAAAGTCCAGCTTTATACCTCTTTCAATGGATATTGCTGCTAAATAGGCCTGTATTAATGTTCAAGGCCTTGGTGAGGGTGATGGTTTTTGATTTGCAAGTTCTCTTGTAGCTTGCAAGTGAAATTACAAGTAAAATGCGTATCATATAATGAATTCTAAACATCTAATGCTGGTGAAGAGTATAACTTCAATGCATCACATTCCCCATTAAATTTCAGGATGTACCTAACTCCAAGAAGCAGAATCTGGATGTATTAGTTCATGCTTACTGTCTTAAAGAATATGAAATAATATGAAAGCAAGTCAGAAGAAGAGTACAATGTGCAGGATAATAAGGTTAAGCGCAGAGTCGTTGGACCCCAGTAAAGTAGCTGGTCAACACCCCAAAGAAGTAGATTTGTTGCTTTTCTCTGAGGGGGACAAAAAACAGTACAGAAGAATCAAAAATATGTCCAGTTCACTCTTCTACAAATCATAGAAACAGCGTGGTGAGCTGCATTATTGTTCTAGACGTCTAAAATCGTTTTCTTTGAATGAGTGACTAGAAAACCATCTGACAGTTCACTCTAGCCAGGAACCAATTCGTGTCTAAATCCACACTGAAGCAAACGATTTATGAACGTTTAAGGACACCCACTACCAGGAACATTGCCCCTTTGTCGTATAAGGTGGCTTGAGTACCCCCTGACTTGCGTGGCGCATTCTGAGGGTGACCCCACTGACTCCCATAGTACCTTCACATAACAACACATACCATGTATGGCGATGTATCAAGTATATGCTCAAATAACTCAAGTCTCAATGATTTCGATTTATACATCAGGGATAACACTGTGGGATGGTTCCTCTGAGAGCTTGAACAACTTGCAGAGAATGTTGATCAGATTTACCACACCAATATTCCCATCACCAAATCATAGAACAATGCTTTATAATACAATAAAGTAGCTGATTGTCATTGTTTTTGGCTGCTGTTGGATAGGAAGCCGGAAATTCCATGTAGATGCCACTTTCGTCTAATTGGGATGTACTGCAGAGCAGTAGACAACTTGTGAAACTTGAAATATAAACGCAATGGCACATATCCATTTTCTTCCACAATCTGAGTGGGTGTGATGCTCAAGTACTTGCCTGCTTCAGCACGAAACAAAGGGTTCCTCCCACGCTAACACCTGGATTCAAAAGAGAGACTCAATGAAACCACATTGCCCAAGATAACCACACTCACCAGTACTTTTACAGGCAATGCAATAATAGATGTGAATTTTGGTCATGTGGTGAATGTTAGGCAGGATTTAGTAGAGTATGCAATTCTTTACATAGACATATATCTTTGAGAAATTGGAGACTGTATGCATTGAACCACACATGCTGGATCCTGTCTTGTACTATAGTGTGCCATGCCTTCTGTGAGACGGCATGTTAAAAAAGCCATGGGTCAACCTCGAACTACAGACCAATGTTCACTTGCTTCTGTTTTTCGAATGCAGGATTCGTGGGAGACTGTAGAAATGTGTCCATAGGTATATCAAGTCAAATAAGCTGCGAATACGTGAGGAGAAGACACAACATTTGAACAATTTGAGTTAGAACCTGTTCATAGATGCAAACAGCTTCAACATGCACACCATGAAATAATCTCTGCTGATTAGAGGATTTTGATTGTTGGCCAGTGGCAAAATCGTTGGATTATATATGTTCAAAGATTTGGCTGTGGATTCTGGTATAGAATATGTGATGATGCCTGAAATAATACATCCTAATACTTGGTGTGACACACACAGCGATTTACAGCTGTGTCCAGAGCTACTAGTTCCACACAATGCTTCCTTCCACAAGCCAATGAAAATGCAGTGGGATAAACAAATGCATATAATTCATTACAGAACTTCAAGCAGTATCTCAGTCTGAGAATGGAACTTATTAAAGTCACCTATGCTATCTCCATGTGATTTTGAAAAGAAATTCTTAATTAATTAATATTTCAGTCTTGGAAAAAAGCACAGAGAATACGAGAAACGATGCGAGATTCTCTTAGTAAATAGATGGGATGAGCATTGTGTGGGACTACATCACCAGATCAAATTTTAAAAGGGTTCTGGAGATGCCCAAGGTTTCAATATAGTATACGAAAAATATATATGTAGGTATGTGCATATTAGACCTATCTGTACTCTGCATGTACCGCTTTCAGTATGAGTTTTCGAAACCCAATTTTGCTGATTGATATTTACTTTGAATTGGTATTGACAGATTCATCTGCTGGATGAAATGGTGCGATCCATATGGAGTAATAAGGTGCCACCCTACAAATTCAACTCGTCTCGACATGCAGACCCTTCTAGTCGTTATTATTAAAGCGTCCCAGTAAAAAATTGCTAGCATTAGTGTAAAATAAGTTCCTTTGTATATACATATATATACTACTGGCCATTAAAATTGCTACACCAAGAAGAAATGCAGATGATAAACGGTTATTCATTGGACAAATAAATTATACTAGAACTGACATGTGATTACATTTTCACGTAATTTGGGTGCATAGATCCTGAGAAATCAGTACCCAGAACAACCACCTCTGGCCGTAATAACGGCCTTGATACTCCTGGGCATTGAGTCAAACAGAGCTTTGATGGCGTGTACAGGTACAGCTGTCCATGTAGCTTCAACACGATACCACAGTTCATCAAGAGTAGTGACTGGCGTATTGTGATGAGCCAGTTGCTCGGCCACCATTGACCAGACGTTTTCAGTTGGTGAGAGATCTGGTGAATGTGCTGGCCAGAACAGCATTCGAAAATTTTCTGTATCCAGAAAGGCCCGTACAGGATCTGCAATATGCGGTCCTGCATTATCCTGCTGAAATGTAGGGTTTCGGAGGGATCGAATGGAGGGTAGATCCACGGATCGTAGGACATCTGAAATGTAACGTTCACTGTTCAAAGTGCCGTCAATGTGAACAAGAGGTGACCGAGACGTGTAACCAATGGCACCCCATGCCATCGCGCCGGGTGATACGCCAGTACGGCGATGACGAGTACACACTTTCAATGTGCGTTCACCGCGATGTCGCCAAACACGGATGCGACCATCATGATGCTGTAAACAGAACCTGAACTCATCCCAAAAAATGACGTTTTGCCATTCGTGCACCCAGGTTCATCGTTGACTACACCATGGCAGGCGCTCCTGTCTGTGATGCAGCGTCAAGGGTAACAGCAGCCATGGTCTCCGAGCTGATAGTCCATGCTGCTGCAAACGTTGTCGAACTGTTCGTGCAGATGGTTGTCTTGCAAACGTCCCCATCTGTTGACTCAGGGATCGAGACGTGGCTGCACGATCCGTTACAGCCATGCGGATAAGATGCCTGTCATCTCGACTGCTAGTGATCCGAGGCCGTTGGGATCAAGCACGGCGTTCCGTATTACCCTCCTGAACCCACCGATTCCATATCCTGCTAACAGTCATTGTATCTCGACGAACGCGAGCAGCAATGTCGCGATACGATCAACCGCAATCGCGGTAGGCTACAATCCGACCTTTATCAAAGCCGGAAACGTGATGGTACGCATTTCTCCTCCTTACACGAGGCATCTGAACAACGTTTCACCAGGCAACGCCGGTCAACTGCTGTTTGTGTATGAGAAATCGGTTGGAAACTTTCCTCAGGTCAGCACGTTGTAGGTGTCGCCACCGGCGTCAACCTTGTGTGAATGCTCTGAAAAGCTAATCATTTGCATATCACAGCATCTTGTTCCTGTCGGTTAAATTTCGCGTCTGTAGCACGTCATCTTCGTGGTGTAGCAATTTTAATGGCCAGTAGTGAATATATAAGTTTTCTACTCATATTTAAACTGTACTCCAGTACCAAAAAGAAATTGGCATTAAGTATGTATTGTGCAAAGAAATTGTTAGCAAAGACAATATTAAATGTACGTATTGATAATAAGTAGGGTTTTGTTAGTAAAAAAGTACTATATGTTCATGTTGTTAATAAACGAGAAAATAATTTTGTATTATATGTGTCCCTTTATTCTTTACAAGAAAAGTAAAATGAAATACACCCATCATGATCGAAACCAAATCACATTGACTGTCAAAGTTCAGCTGACCTCTCCAAATGGCTCTGAGTACTATGGGACTTAACTTCTAAGGTCATCAGTCCCCTAGAACTTAGAACTACTTAAACCTAACTAACCTAAGGACATCACACACATCCATGCCCGAGGCAGGATTGGAACCTGCGACCGTAGCGGTCGCGTGGTTCCAGACTGTAATGTCTAGAACCGCACGGCCACCCCAGCCGGCTGACCTCTCGAATGATCCATTCACTACAGTACACAGACCTCGAATGACAAGGTTTACACAACTGGCATAGAGAGAGTAGTCGGAGGGGGAATCTGGGGTACCGGCTGCCCTTCATGTTGGTTGTAGAACTTGCACCGTGGGTGCCCGAGAGGGGTGGGTTGTAACAGATCGTTATCTGGCCTTGCTTGCCTATAGGTGCACTACTCTGGTTTTGCTTCGTGCTTCCACTTCACAGTCACATCACTAACAGTTGACGTCTCTGAGACTCATCAACAACATAACTACATCCGTGCCACCTCTGGCCAAACAGCTTTGGCGGATGACTGTGACCGCATACCGTGTTAGGTGTAGCAGTTTTTGTTGCTTCGCGCCTCCTGAACTGTTTTATGCCTACAGCAACTGTACTCTTGTATTCCGAACCATGTAGCAGAGATTTACACAGAAGTTTTATTACTAGATTGCGACATACTGTATTATATTTTAACTGAAAATACAAGGTTCGGCTGAAAAGTTCGGTGTATGGTCTCAGAAAATATAGGAAGCAAGAGCTAGAAGCAACATACGTCTACTGACCTTCAAAGAAATCACCATTGGCTACAGCACATTTCTGACATCGGCTGTAAAGCTGTTGGGAATTATCAGCAAACGCTTCTTGTGGAATCATTCGAAGCACCGTGGGCAGACGTTGTTGGATATCTACAACATCTGTGAATGTTCGTGAACAGTAATATTTACACTGTTTTCGCTTATCTTAAACTTTTATGCTCCCATTCTCAAAGACAGTCACCGATCTTTCGCTAGCATCCGTCGCACTCGTTCGATGTCACCTGGGATTGTTCGTGTTGACACGAACGCGGCTCATCCTCGACGCCGTCCTTTCCGTTTATAAAGCGTTTGAACCACTCAAAAATACACATTTTACTCACTCTTTCTACACCGTACACGTGCACTAACATTCCATATGCCTCCGTCGCCGTATTCCTTAATACGAAGCAAAATTTCATGTTAACGTGCTACTCCATTCTGCCCTCCATTTTGCAGTCACACAAGAGGAGAGCTGAAGATAAGCAACGAGAATGTAAGCACTATTGCTCACGAAAATTCGCATACGTTGTGGCTATCCAACAACGCGCGACCTGTGCTTCGAGCGTCTCCAAAGGAGGTGTTTGCTAACAGTTTCCAACTGGTTTACAACCGATGTCAGAGTGTTTTATAATTAATGATGAATACTCTGAAAGCCGGTAAAGATATTTTGTTTGTAGCTCTTGTTTCTACTATTTTCTGAGACCGATCAACGAACTTTACACATGCATCTTTGTACAATATTTGACTATATCAAAGTATCTTCTACATAAAATCAGTGAAAAAACAGTCTGTATCGCGATGGATGTTTTATTAAAATGACCGGTTTCGGCCTAGGCTTATGCCATCTTCAGACAGTACCATCAGCTGAAGTTGACGATGCGTAGAACAGTCGGTTGACCTCAGTCGCTGAAACTGCATCGCTAACTTCACCTGATGATGCTGACTGAAGATGGCCTAAGCTTAGGCCTAAACCGGCCATTTTAATAAAATACCCATCGCGATCCAGACTGTTTTTCCACTGATTTTTTATAGATGACAAGATCTCTGTTCCCAAAAATGTTACCGAAAATTTCAAAACATTTTCTTTAAATAATATATGGTCTCACGTCCATCCTCTAATTGTTTTGATGTGTGAATGCTTCTAGCGGCCGTGACACACCTGGGAGAGGAAAATGAATACCGAAAGCTGCGGAAGCTGTACACTGCCTGAGAGCCATAAAAGCGAAAGGATTTAAAGCGAAAGGATTTAAAGCGACAGTTTATTGGAAACACAGTTCACTGGAAACACTGTAACCGCATTGTCACTCGAATGAGCTACTAGTGACACCAGTTACTAGTCAATAGGTCAATAATGGTAATTCCATTAATTAACATCCATTATCATTAATGTCAATTAGCCACCGAGATGCAGCACGTAACGTGCATACGAATACTGAAGGCTCCCTACGAAATGATGATCACAAACATGAGATGTAAGATCCAAGAGAGAGTTAAATGTATATGTTTCATTAAGGACTACGGAAATACACAATTCTTCCTAACGGCTAAATGCTTTCAGGTTCTGTTTTGAGAGTAACTGATAATTCCTTTTAGTCAGTCAAAGGTCACATGAAATACTATCGACACTACGTATCTACGCAGAAACACTTATACAATGTAATACACTGTATTTGGAATGGAACAAGTATTAACACAGTGCCTTCACATGTAACGGTATAGCTTCATTCGTCATTAAATAACTCAGACATGATATATTTGTATAGCAGAAATGTTGGAATATATATATAGTTTCTTGATGCGTGTGTAACTGCATAAATTCGTCTGTAACGTGATAATTCGAATTTCTAAAGTACAACTGTGCCCAATAACACACGTGGGTTTCAGAAAGCCGCACCAAAACTGTTAATGACAATGAGCCAGTTGTGTGGTAGTTTACGTCCCAAATTGAAGTGTCTCTTCCTTTATAACTGGCCGGCTGAGTTTGTTCTCGGGCCTCACAAAGGCAAGGGCATGCCATTCTACAACAGGTGTATTATTATGAAGGCACTGTGATGTAAAAGTCAACCTTAGAGTTGATGATGGATGTACTTACACTGTGCACTACGCATAAAATTATTTGGTTCTTAATTGGACAAAGGCAACTGCAATGTAACTAAGATTTTAATAATTTATTATGCACTCCATGAACCACGGATCTTGCCGACGTGAGGTGGCTTGCGTGAATTAACGATACATACAACGGTACCGTAATAGTGGTTTCTCGTGAGGGTCAGCAGCCTTTTCAGTAGTCGCAAGGACAACAGTCTGGACCATTGACTGCTGTGGTCTTGTAACGTCTACTGACATGACATTTCTGTGTGTAGCCGCCTTCTATCGATCTGCTGTCATCGACTTCTCTGATGTAAGATATTTATGTCATTATCTACTGTATATGCCCGACATTTCGTTATATTTACCCATCAGATGGAGCAGCACAAACATCATCACTAAAACAGTGGCTAAATTTCTGGTTTTCATAAAATAATTAACGTTGACGTTTTGCACAATCGATCACCCTTCATTTGTTGCTGCGTTACCAAAGACAAGATAGTTAATAACGTCTTTGGATGCTATGTTTCTGTCCGATAGGAAAGGAAATGTTAACTAGCTTTTAAGTTACAATTTACGCTACATAATATTTCATAATCGAACCCTCCGTCATCCAGAGATATAGTTTGCAGCTTGCCTATGATCATCGTTGACTACACACGATACTGTGGAAATCACTTTAGTTGTTTATTAACAACATTTAATAATTATTAAATGGTCATGAATGGTTGCGTTTTGTGTATAGAGAAAAGGAGTGTTGATCCTACAATCACTCTGAGCAATTACGGCAACTAAAATGTAAGTGATTTTTATAGTTCGGCACTCAAAGATATTATAGCGAGGACTATGGTCCATTACTATACTTCGATACAGTCATTCAAACTTCATACGCCTTTACTTTAACAAATTAAGTGTCCAATCCCGTTCTTATATTCAATTTAGCGTCCCTTCGCGTAGTCCACAGAGTGTATTATCGCTTATTCGGCATGTAATAGAGGTTAATGCCGGGTGCTACTTTCTCTCGCTCACACAATTCCTCAGATATTCTTAGTCCGTGATCTTACGGCAAAGATTTACCTAGACCTCAGTATAAGTTTCAACGTGAGTCTGTCCCGTATAAATTAACTATAGTCAATTTTGTTGCAGTTTAACAGAAGTTCCTGATCCCTTCCGTAGCGTATCACAAGAAAATACACTCCTGGAAATGGAAAAAAGAACACATTGACACCGGTTGTCAGACCCACCATACTTGCTCCGGACACTGCGAGAGGGCTGTACAAGCAATGATCACACGCACGGCACAGCGGACACACCAGGAACCGCGGTGTTGGCCGTCGAATGGCGCTAGCTGCGCAGCATTTGTGCACCGCCGCCGTCAGTGTCAGCCAGTTTGCCGTGGCATACGGAGCTCCATCGCAGTCTTTAACACTGGTAGCATGCCGCGACAGCGTTGACGTGAACCGTATGTGCAGTTGACGGACTTTGAGCGAGGGCGTATAGTGGGCATGCGGGAGGCCGGGTGGACGTACCGCCGAATTGCTAAACACGTGGGGCGTGAGGTCTCCACAGTACATCGATGTTGTCGCCAGTGGTCGGCGGAACGTGCACGTGCCCGTCGACCTGGGACCGGACCGCAGCGACGCACGGATGCACGCCAAGACCGTAGGATCCTACGCAGTGCCGTAGGGGACCGCACCGCCACTTCCCAGCAAATTAGGGACACTGTTGCTCCTGGGGTATCGGCGAGGACCATTCGCAACCGTCTCCATGAAGCTGGGCTACGGTCCCGCACACCGTTAGGCCGTCTTCCGCTCACGCCCCAACATCGTGCAGCCCGCCTCCAGTGGTGTCGCGACAGGCGTGAGTGGAGGGACGAATGGAGACGTGTCGTCTTCAGCGATGAGAGTCGCTTCTGCCTTGGTGCCAATGATGGTCGTATGCGTGTTTGGCACCGTGCAGGTGAGCGCCACAATCAGGACTGCATACGACCGAGGCACACAGGGCCAACACCCGGCATCATGGTGTGGGGAGCGATCTCCTACACTAGCCGTACACCACTGGTGATCGTCGAGGGGACACTGAATAGTGCACGGTACATCCAAACCGTCATCGAACCCATCGTTCTACCATTCCTAGACCGGCAAGGGAACTTGCTGTTCCAACAGGACAATGCACGTCCGCATGTATCCCGTGCCACCCAACGTGCTCTAGAAGGTGTAAGTCAACTACCCTGGCCAGCAAGATCTCCGGATCTGTCCCCCATTGAGCATGTTTGGGACTGGATGAAGCGTCGTCTCACGCGTTCTGCACGTCCAGCACGAACGCTGGTCCAACTGAGGCGCCAGGTGGAAATGGCATGGCAAGCCGTTCCACAGGACTACATCCAGCATCTCTACGATCGTCTCCATGGGAGAATAGCAGCCTGCATTGCTGCGAAAGGTGGATATACACTGTACTAGTGCCGACATTGTGCATGCTCTGTTGCCTGTGTCTATGTGCCTGTGGTTCTGTCAGTGTGATCATGTGATGTATCTGACCCCAGGAATGTGTCAATAAAGTTTCCCCTTCCTGGGACAATGAATTCACGGTGTTCTTATTTCAATTTCCAGGAGTGTACCTGCTATGTCACACGCCGCAGCTACATAGACTTATTCAGACCGCAGAAAACAAGACAAGAGAACTAACTACACCCGCGCATCGTTTATATAGAAGAATTTCGAAACAAAAGTAGTCGCGTTGAACCCTCTTTAATTTCCCTGAGGCGCTACTTCACTGTGGGCGTTATTCTGATGAGAGATTATATATCGATAATTTTAATTAAAACTTTTTCAATTCTTTTAATTATTTCCGATATTATCGATCACCTCTTCCCTATATGAGAATAAGCCTGATAATATTGTTCTCCATTAAAAGAGGGTTATATGTGTTGGTACTGCGAACGGCTGAAAGCGAGGGAAAACTACAGCCGCTACTTTTCCTGGGGGCATGCAGCTCTACTGTACGGTTATATGGTGATGACATCGTCTCGGGTAAAATATTCCTGAGGTAAAATAGTCCCCTATTAGGAGCTATGAGACGGGACTACTCAGGAGAACGTGGGCATCGAGAAAAACAAAACTGGCGCTCTATGGGTCAAAGCATGGAATGTTGTATCCCTTAATCGGGTACATAGATTAAAAAATTTAGAAAGAAAAGTGCGTGAGTTTGAAGTTCGACTTAGTGGAAATTAGGGAAGTTCGGTGGCTAAGTTACGATGAACTGCGCAGTAAACTCATTATCGTAGCTAAGATAGACACGAAGCCAACTCCCACCCCAGGAGTAAAAGTTTATATGCAAACTAACTCTGTAGATGATGAAGAGGTTGAGAGAACGTATTATGGGCCGGCCGAAGTGGCCGTGCGGTTAAAGGCGCTGCAGTCTGGAACCGCAAGACCGCTACGGTCGCAGGTTCGAATCCTGCCTCGCGCATGGATGTTTGTGGTGTCCTTAGGTTAGTTAGGTTTAACTAGTTCTAAGTTCTAGGGGACTAATGACCTCAGCAGTTGAGTCCCATAGTGCTCAGAGCCATTTGAACCTTTTAGAACGTATTATGAGAAAAGGAATTGTTCATATAGTTAAGAGAGAGAAACATTTAATAGTGATGGAGGACTAGAATCCGATAATAGGAAGAGAAGGGAATATAGTAGGAAAATATTGACTATAGGAAAAACATGAAAGAGGAAGCCGCCTGGTAGAATTTGTACAGAGGGTAATTTAATCATTGGTAACACTTGGTCTATGAATCATGAAAGAAAACTCTATCCGTAGAAGAGACCTGGAGACACTGGAAATTTTCAGATTGGTTTCATAATGGCAAGACAGTGATTTTTGAACCAGATTTTGAACTGTAAGACATTTCCACCGGCAGATGTGGACTGTGTCCAAAATTAACTGATTATAGACTGTAGCTTAAAAGCGGAGAAACTGCAAAACGGCAGGAAAGCAAAGAGATGGGTCTTAGGTAAGCTGAAACACGGGAAGTTGCTGAGAGTTTCAAAGGGAGCGTCAGGCAACAATTGCCTGAAACAGGAGAAAGGAGTACAGTAGATGGCGAATGGGTAAATTTGAGAGATGAAATAGTGATGGCAGCAGAGGATCAAATAGGGAAAAAGTGAAGGTCTAGTAGGAATCCTTCGATATCACAGATGGTATTGACCTTAATTGATGAACGGAAAAAATGTAAAAAGCATAAAATTGAAAGGGACTATTACAGTCTCCTTTCGCATTTCGTTATGTTATCATATCCTGTAGCTTATTAATATGTCTCACAGAGGCTGTCCTGTTGTCTGATTAAGAACCTTGATACAGAATGTGTTCGGAGCAGCCTTATTATTTCATGTTGATATCAGCAACCTCCGTCCTTTCCTCACTTATCGTCGAATAATTATTGGAATGTGTGGATGTATGGTTCAGTGAATTTGAATGCACCTGTAGCAGTTACAGAATTCCTATTTTCTCAGGTTAAAATAGTATCAACTTCATTTGGAGTTTCATAGATATCCAACAGTGAAGGCTATTGTCGATCTGAACTTCCCCCCCCCCCCTCCCCCTCCCCCCCCCCCACCCGTTTAGAAACCTACCTCTACTGTTCGAACAGAGGAATGTTGGCCGTATTGTGGGGCACTTACGCCCACCACTGACCCACTAATATCTCTCTTCTTCGAAACATAATTTAGATTTAATTTCATGTTGCCTTATGGTGATTAAATGCTGATTACTGTCAGGGAGTCATTCGCTTATTTCCGTAACGTGCAAAGAAATGATCTTTCGTTTAACTCGCGGTATTATCTGGGTAAATTTCGGTAACATGCGTGGACAAGTAATGGTGCTTTGTTTCTCGGCCATGTGCATTCAGCACATATTGTTTTGATTCAGTGATTCCCCCAGAGCCTAATAATTAGTATGCTCCAGTCCGTGAAGTATTAGCCTCATTGGAGCAAGTAATTTCTGTGAAATTTTCGTGATTTAATCTGATTCATGTAACTTGACTGCTGCTCCTCGATAACTTGCACAAACTTTGAAAAGTCCTAACTGTCGCCCTTTAGTGATTTGTTAGTAGTATAAGTTCGTGCTATTTACTGATTCTGTCGTGATTTCATAGCCATTTTCCCGTATTGCGTATTAGTCCTTTTCGTCGAATGGCCACCATGTGTAACGAAGATAATAGTTTCCTGTTGGAGAGTAATCCCATTCGTCAGCGCAATTCGTTCTGACTGCAGAGAACCTCTGTATGTATGGAACTACTCCTAGAAATAGCAGTTTATCAATTCTACTATTTTTCCTGGAAGGCAGTGAACTTGGTTCATATTCAGTAGAGTTTCTCTCTTTTTGATCATGAGGATTTCCTAGCCGAGAGTAGAGAGTATAAGCTGCATATAATTTCTTTCGTGCGATCTATTAACTAAATTTTGATACTGAATTATTCTTCCCTAAGGTATTCCTGCTCACGAAAGTATTCTACAAACCCCACGTATGTTAAACAACCGTTCATAATTACTGCTGTGTCCGTATCATGTCAGGAGAGCTTGTGAAGTAGTCAAAATTTGTTTGAAATACACCTCCATTGATTCGTGTATGATCTGCTATTGTACTCATCCTCCACAAGTTTTTCATCCATTCGTAATTCTTCCAAAAGGTAGTAAAGCAGAATTTTGAAAATATTAAAGGCTTTCTTCTGTTCAGTCAGACTGTCACAAAAAGGAAATATTGTTCTGATGTGTAATACAACAGTAATAATAATAACAATAATGATAAGACTGTCAAAACCGCCACGTTGAGCTCGTAGCGAAGCCATGGTGATATCCGTTACGTTCTTGAAAGAGATGTTTTTATAAATTTCCGAGCCTGACAAGAAACTTTAGTACTGGCTCGTGAGGCATTGTACACACAATGGGCGAGAATAAAATGGTTCAAATGGCTCTAAGCACTATGGGACTGAGGTCATCTGAGGTGATCAGTCCCTTAGGCTTAGAACTACTTAAACCTAATTAACGTAAGGACATCACACACATCCATGCCCGTAGCAACAGCGCGGTTCCGGACTGAAGCACCTAGAACCGCTCGGCCACAGCGGCCGGCTGGGCGAGAATCACCTCAGAAAATGTTGTATGGGAATAGTGCTCTTAGGTGTTTGAGTATGACATCGCTGTCGCTAGCAATGCCCAATAGTGTACACAACCAAATATGGGACTGCGGTGAACCAGAACCAGGGATTATATGAGCCGGAAAGACGGTCTAGTAACGAATATGTATTTTGTAATAACTATACGATTAACAGAATTTGTTAAATGCTGTCTGACTGCGGTGAGACGCATGTGACACGTAGCAAGCCGGTTTTCGCGCTTAAGCTAATGGCAGACAGTATTGCTCAATACTGCGTAACGCGAAATTGTGTATGTGCTAGAACGTTTGTTAATATATAGTATTCAAAGTTATGGAGTGAAATAATTTCATAACTTACAGAACCTTATTTATCATACGTCAACAAAAATCTGCAATTACAATTAGCAAGAAGTAGCATGAGCAACTTCTGCCATCCTTTTTGAGAGATCAATGTATTTAAGTAAAACACTCCGCCTTCAGGCAACAAGTGACCCATCGGGACCATCCGACCGCCGTGTCATCCTCATTGAGGATGCGGATAGGAGGGGCGTCTGGTCAGCACACCGCTCTCCCGGTCGTTATGATGGTTTTCTTTGACCGTAGCTGCAACTATTCGGTCGAGTAACTCCTCAATTGGCATCACGAGGCTGAGTGCACCCCGAAAAATGGCAACAGCGCATGGCGGCCTGGATGGTCACCCATCCAATTTCCGGCCACGCCCGACAGCGCTTAACTTCGGTGATCTCACGGAAACCTGTGTATCCACTGCGGCAAGGCCGTTGCCAATTTATTTAAGTAAGTCCATGCTATATGGCAAAAAGACCTAATTTAAAAATTTGTAGTAGTTGTGATAACGGGATAGGTTATTCGCTCCTTAAATAACGTAGGTCATAATAGGGAAGATGACGCGTTTCTCTTACTTCGCAGTTCTAACCACAAACTTCTTGGCTGCCAGTAATGAAAATTACTAAAAACGACATGCACCTCTCATGTAACGAAGCGGGTGAAATAGAATATAGACGTATCAAAAGTGAGAGTGACAAAAAGTGCACAAGGGCGAAGCAGGAGTGGTGAGAGAACAGAATCAGGTCCCTAGACATTCCCCGAGAACTGCTGATACCCTTAAGAGAGCCGACCATGAAAACTATTCCACTTGGTGTGCAAAATGTATGAAAAAGGTGAAATATCCTCAGACATCAAGAAGAGTGTAATAATGCCAATTCCAAAGAAACCAGGTGCTTTCAGATGTGAACATTACCGCATTTTAATAAATCATTGCTGCAAAAATACCGGTAGAAATCATTTGCAGAAGAATGAAACAACTGGTAGAAGTCAAAACAGAAGAAGATCAGAAACACGCGAGGCAATAATTACCTTCCTACTTATCCTGGAAGATGGGTTAAAGAAAGGCAACCTATATTTATAGCATTTATAGATTTCTAAACACCTTTTGACAATGTTGGCTGAACGTATTCTTTGAAATTCTAAAAGTAGCAGGCGTAAAATACAGGGACCGAAGGTTATTTACAACTCGAGCAGAAATATGATGGCTGGCAGTTGTAAGAGTCGAAAGGCATGAAATGGAAGCAGTGGTTGAGATGGGAGCAAGACAGGATTGTATGTCGCCTATCTCCAATGTTACTGAATGTGTACTTTGGGGAAGTAGTAAAGAAAACAAAAGCTAAATTTAGAGAAGGAATTAAAGTTCAGGGAGAAGAAATAAAAACTTAGCGGTTTGTCGATAACAAAGCAAAGGACATCAAAAGATTTGGAAGAGAAGTTGAACGGAATGCTAAGTGTCATGGAAGGAGGACATGAGATGAACAGCAACAAAAGCGGTACAAGTGGAATTAAATCAGGCGATGCTGAAGGAATAAGATTAATGAGACACTAAAAGGAGTAGATGAGTTTTACTATTTCTGCAGCAGAATAGCAGACGACGGCCGAAATACTTACCTTACGTATAAAATGTAGACTGGCACCGACAAGAAAAGCAGTTATGAGGAATAGAAATTTGTTGATATCGAGTATAAATTTAAGTGTTAGGATATCTTTTCTAAAGGTATTTGTCTGGAATATAGCCTTGTACGGAAGTGAAACGACGACGATAAGCATTTCAGACAAGAAGAGAAGAGGACCATTCGAAACTATTGAATACTAGATGGGTATATCCCGTAACTGACGAGGAAGTACTGAGTAGAAATCGAGAGAAAAGAAATTTGTAGGATAACATAGCTAAAAGAAGGGATCGGTTCTCAGGACACGTTCTAAGACACAAGGAATCGTCAGTTCAATACTACAGGGACGTGTGGGGGTTAAAAATGGTAGAGGGAGGCCAAGAGACGATAAAGTAAGCAGGTTCGAATAAATGTAGGTTGCAGAAGTTATTCGGAGATGAAGAAGCTTGAACGGGATATAACAGCGTCCACGCAGCAGCGAACCAGTCTTCGGATTCAAGACCTCAACAACGTGCATTGCATGCTGCAGATACATGGTATATGTCCAGCATGAACAATATCCTTTTAAAGTAATCGCTTACAGTCACCTGCTTGATATTAAACCGGTGTTTACTCCTCTTGAGATCTACCTACAATTTCTTTTAAACTGCATTCATTTCAGCTCCCACTAATATCGTAGGTTCAAATCGACAACTCCCGTTGACATATTTCCTTGTAGAATTTTGTTGACCAGGGTTGCACGTCCTCGGCTTGTAAATTATTCACCTGTTACGGTCTCGTCGAGAAGTTCTTCTACCATCTTTTCGCTGATCAACCAAACCTGTGGGGTGTTAGTGTAGCATGGACTTGGGGATTCTGTTTGAGGTCATTCGTTGTAGATGTTTACTTCAGTTGTCTTGGTAGTTCTGAATATAATGTGTGATTGGTTCCATTTTAATTTCCTTTATCACATCTTCATTCTTTTTATCGTCCCATTTGGTGTAACAAGTTTTACGTCTCGAGAATTTCATTTCAGAGGCTGTAAGTCTTTTCAAGTCTTTTGCCATCATTGTCCGGGCCTCACTGCCGTAGAATAGCGCAGATCCTGCAATGGTCTTATAAAAGCATATTCTGGTGTGCTTCCGAACTAGTGAAGGTTTCATTGCGTTATTACTGATCCCCATTGCTTTTTATACCTGATGACTTTTTCGGCCAGGTCTGCTTCTTCTAAAAAGGATAACTGATATGCTAAACATATGGTTGTGTTCACTCTTTCTAGAATTTTATTTTTCAAACAGATCTTTCTCTTTACTGTGTATTTTCAACTAAAGGCCACAGTTTGTACAGAACACTACAGGTCACCATCTGAAGATGCTACAAGAACTAAATCATCTGCACAAAGTGAAGCATCTAGCTACGTTTTCTGTCGATTTGAATTTGGCTGTTTCTCATTTGTCTCCACTCTTGGATGGTTGTATTAGTATAAATAACAAACAAGAGCAGCATCATCCCTATCGCACTCCTGCATGTATTCGTCCCCACTCTGAAAACTTATTGTCTTTCTTGACACAGATTAAATTTGACCTGTAAACGATGTTTGGTTGCAGATGGCAAGCTACCTGTAGTAATTAACAGAAAATTGATCCAGAAAATTTATCCACACCAAATGTAAAGTTATTTACAAAAAGAAATGATCTGTTGTTTGAACTAAAAATGCACATAATTTTATAATCATTTAACAAAAATGTTTGCATTGCAGAATAAAGAAAAACGAAAACCCACTGCTGATGGGACAGTGGTGCCGAAACATGTTTGGGTACTGAGAAAAACGGTGTTTTGCATAGCTGGCGGACCTCACATCCGAAAATTTTGAAATACGATTTCCCCTAGGCAAAGTATCAGGACAATTATCGATGTATATTTATCGAGGTTTCAATTAATTAATTTATTAATTAATGGTATTTAAAACACAGTCTATGAAGTGCATTTGTCCATCACAATCGATATATTTTGACCTGCTGCTTAAAATGGAAAACGTCAGTTGCTTAAAAAATGTATTCTAAAGAGTGTCAAAATAACGCTGAGCTGTTTTCTCTTATGAGTTTTTGCAGAAGTAGTTGACGAATAAAACATACTGTCACTGAGAATAAGAGCTCGTTCTCTTTACCGGTATACGTTGGTAACGCTGGAGATAAGTTCTAAAAAAGAGACTGAATATCAATACTTTAACCACGCGAAGAAAGCTGATAACTTAAAAATAAGTAAAAAGACCAACATAGAAAGGGATGCACAATTTCAAGCAGTTTTTGTCGTGATCAAAAATGTCTGTTATGTTACATCAAACCTAAATTTTATTACACAGAATTTAGGATTTAGGTTATGACGAATCAAGTAGTTTTAATTTGAAACTATCGATTTGCAATAGCTCGAGTGGTTGCAATCGGTCTCGGATTTATGTAAAGAGCGGTGAGTTCGACATGGTAATAGTTGCATCACAGACTCAATCGCCGCACTGCTAACTTTCCTCATACTTCACAAATAATGAGATACTGAAAAGTCGCTGCCGCTGGTGCGCAGAAAATCTTGGCGTGCTGCAGAGATTCCATTCCTGTACTGTCATTCTAAACAGAGACCTCATCAGTTGCTGTCTCGAGCTGACTAACCAAATCGGTAACGAAATTCGCAGCTTTATCGCTATTTCTCCCTCTGTTTTCTTCATAGTGGGTTGGGACATCTCAAAAGATCTCTCCGAAAACAAGGCTTCCACCCCAACAAGAAACTTGTAAAATTACTTTGTACACTGCAGTAAGATGCAGCATCTTACGTACTAAGGAGCACAGAACATTCGTTTAACGTTGACTCTAGCAAATAGACTTGATATACGGCACGATATTAGGCCTGCATACGAAGATATGATTAATCACCCGCAATCAGGACAGAAACGCGTATACTCGTTGGTCTATAACCCATGTTTCCACATTCTGTCAGCTTTCCTTTCCTGGAGAATTTTTCCAGATGAGACATTGCCTAGTGCCAATAGACTAGGCGATAAATACGGTTGATATTTCTGAAACTCTAGAGCTTGAGTATACGAATACTTAGTATTGTCATCCAATGTGCACCGTAAATTCTCTAGAAAACGTCGGCCACTAATGGCTCTTGGGTTCAGATGGGAAGACAGGCCTAGAAATACAACCCCGCTGCCAGCAGTTAAAGGGAGTCGAGTTTTCCGCTAACCGCAGTTACTCACTTTGCCGGAAATAGCCCGTCCGCTGCAGCCGGCTAGCATAACGGTCCTCCAACATTCAGCTGCAGCTATTCAGCAGAGTGACTTACAGATGACGCACGTAGGAATACATGGACATTGCTATTCTTCCTCGAAATCTATTCTGTATCACAAAGCTTGTTAAACGTCATAGCGGAATAATGACTTAGAATGGCAGTACTTTAGTGACACAACCTTTTTCACCCAATAATGGCTTAAGAACGCATCATACACGAAATCATAGAAGAAACAGGTAAGTCATGTGCTGAGTTTATTTGTTCTATAACCTACATAATTCACAACAACTAGTAGTTTGTTGTTGTATAGAAGATTAGATTAACTTGCATGAAGCCAAATATCACATTTGGTAGGAAGCTGCATTTATATCTGGCATGAGCGAAGCTCAGACATCAGTGTGGCCCCCAGGACTGATGAAGAACTGATAAGCTGACGACCTTCACGTGTTAGTTACATCAATTCCTGCATTTGTCTAGGATAATTTCTAGAAATTATGAAAACTCTAAATAAGGGATGCCTGGTCCAACCAGTAATCCTATGAATCGCTTCTGTGATTTCATGGGAATTCTAGTGAATTAAAATTATAACAATATTGTAAAAGAGAACCATAAGTTCTCATAAAAGTATTCACATTGGAAGAGTAACACCAACTATTCAATTCATTTCAGTGAATCATATCCCCATCACACTACTGGGCAGAGAAAAGATATTCCTTGGTGGAACAGGAGATTTCTCGCATAAGAGTTGGCTATTACATGTGAAAATCTGCGATTCTTTCTTAACATCTTTCTTCTCTTGTGGTGATATCTTGAAAAAGTACTTTCCAGAGTGGCGTGCACTTATTTGAACAGTACTTACTGATATCATGACAAAATAGGGTTCGTTCGTCTATCTTGTGTTCACCGAATAAATGATGCCGCTTCATCTAACCAAGTTCATGCATTGAATCACAAATGTTACTGCGTTGTCAATGTAAGATTCTCCATTTCGTTAAATCGAGCCGTGCATGAAGTTCATGAATTAACACGGCCCATAGTCAGACGGTTCGCTTTCGAGCGAAAATATTGCTTGTGTCTGACTTTTCTGTCTGGTAAAATATTAACCCATATGGCACAAAGAAAGATATTATGCTACAGCTTTAACAGTTTAGTGAATCGATCGTGAAGAAAGTAGTCTACTCGTAATTATAGGGTTACTCAAAATGACCTAGACAAATTCAATTGAACGGCAAATCAAGGTTTCTTTTAATTTTTTTGCGCTTACACAAATGTTCAATGTGTGTGAACCGTTAGTAACTCGGCACACATTCAGTCTATTGTTCAATTTGGCCCACAATCGCCCTAAAGCGTCCGCATCGATGTCAGTCACATCTGCCCTGTTACGTCCTCGCAACGGTACAAACCGCATGGTGACAGGTCTGGAGAACGTGGTGCCCACGCCAGGAACTGGACATTGCCGGCTGATTCACAATCGATTCATCGTCGTAGTAGCTCAGTATCCAAGAACTCACTAACATCGTTGTGGTAGTGCAGTGGAGCGCTATCTTGTTGCCAAATGAAATTATCACTGTCCTCTTGCAGTTGCTGCATAAATGATGCAAAATTCCTTCCTCGTTGGTTGACAGCCATGTTCCCGGAAATTATGGTAGCAAAACAGATTTATTAAGTTCCTCATTCTATACATACCATCATATAATACCTTACCTCAATACAACATTCTTTGCAAATCACTTAAAAGTGTCTAGGTCATTCTGAATAACTTTGTAACTCTCCATTCAGTTTCGTCAGGAGTTCTTACGTAAAAAGAGAGTGTATCATCTTTCTTGAATCCACGAAATTTCTTGCCTTCTTCTTCACTAATCGATCAGTAACTGTAAGACAGTTGAATCTGAGCGTGAGTAGAATTTTGTGTGTCAAACTGAGTTTACTTTGATAAATAACAATTAAGATTTAGCCTATTAGCGAACGATGAGTTGCTTCTCCCAAGAACACGATACTGTTACTAAGTACCTACCCTGCATCTGTAATCAGTTTTGGGTGTATCACCCGCAAATAAAATAGCCTCTGAGTTGTCGGTTATAGTTGAAAGTAAGTCGTAAAGTATCTAGCAAAAGAGCAGCCCTTGTATCGAACCCCGAGGATCGCCTTACGTTACAAAACCCCATTTGAAATCTAGTTCCTATCTTTTCATATTTTTTAAAACGATCTCTTCACATTCCTCAGGTAAGGTTATAATTGCATAATTATGTATTTCATTTAGCAATATACCGCGGGCATATACTTTGTTATGTCAGAGAAGATACTCAATTCTCACTGTTCCTTTGATCACTTTCTTCCATTAAACTGACTAGACATAAATACAGATCCAGTTGTAATATAATCGATGAGGTGTTGAGATAAAACCACGAAGAAGGGACGTTATTAAGCACTACGGCCATATATATTAATTCGAGACTATGAATTGTCTTCGTCTTTTTCTTCCGTGCCTGTAACACGTTCCTGTACTGGGTCGATATTTTATGCAGATTTTGGTAACTTTAGAACTGTTGGCCGGATGCCCTTCCAGAAGCCATCGCTCCCTCTGGGACCGAGTTTATATATCACATGTATATATGTGGCTATAGTAAATATCATGTTGAAGTGTAGGACGCTTTTCTTAATGTTCACGTAGAGTGTATCTGAAGCAAGACGTGGGTACCAGCCTGCTATTCACCAATATGGATGTGGGAAACCGCCGAACACATTCAGGCTGGCCGGCGCACCAGTTTCCGTCGTTAAACCCACGATGCGGATCTAATCCGGGGCAGGCTCGCCTCTCCGAATCCCAGATGCGGTGCGCTAATGCGTTGAGTATACGGCCATGACGAGATTGTGATTTATACTTGAATTGATAACAGGTTCCAATAGCATTCTTTCAGTTCTGTTAACGGTAATCTGAGAATTTAACCGTCTCGGTAATTGGTTGGTATGATGCGAACTAGAGTGGCATAACGTGACACATACTTGAAACTAGTTGCTATAGATTAAACAAAGTAAAGCGATGCAGTAATTAACAAAATGGCTTCACATTCTGGAGGTGTCAGGTTTGAAACTCCGTGTGGTTAACCGAATTCAGTTTTTTCGTGGTTGTCCCACAGTGATTAAGGAGAATAGGTCCTTTGAAATAGTATTACAAATTCCCATCCCTGTCTTTGTCCTAGCCCACCACGTGCAGCGTGTCAAACGACCATGTCGTCGACGAGACATTGTAATCTAATCTTCCTTTCTTCCTATCGATTTGGAGTACGTCAGTTTAACAGTGTGTCATTTTCCTTCGTCATCGGTATTGCGCGTAAACGACATGAAACGCGAAACACCATACACAGGGAAGTTGTAAGACTATTACAAAGTGTTACCTACATGGATTTCAAATGAGACTGTTTTGTCGAAATGGATCGTGGATGATCAACTGTGAGGTATGCATGTCATCTCGGCTACTACGTAATTGTTAACTTGATAATTTCATATATCGATACTCACACCTGAGAACAAGTCATGTTGATCTACAATCTTTGAATGTGTTGTTACACCGTCTCTGCCTGAGGGTGCTCACAGAGAGTGAGGTGCGTTGGGAAGCAGAAGTGGAACTGAATTGTCAGGAAATATTTGTCTGGAATTGAGCTGCGAAATATTAAATTCAAATTTGTTGGAAATGAATGAATAAGGGGATGACCAGAGTGTTTACGAATTTTGAAAAGAGTTTCGTGACGAATTGTGATTCAAGTTAAATCCGCAGCTTTGCGTACTTGTGTGTAGGTAGCACTCTGTTGTAAAATTAACTGTAGTACCGGGATTTGGTTTAACAGTTTACCCCATGGATTACTTACAGCTAGGGAGGTTAGTCCTCCTCCCTCATTTGTACATGTTGAAACAAAACAGACAAATAGAAAAAGCAGAAAAATAATTTGTAGAACATAAAGACCCCAAATTATTCCCTTGCAGGGAATACTATGTTGCTTGTGTCTGCATTGCACGTGGCGGTACACACGCTTTTGAATGTCATTTTTAATGAACCATATTAATTTAGCTTTACTGCTGCGCCGCTTGGTGTGCTCCACTTTCGAGAGAACTTTTACTTTTCCTAAGTAAGTGCAAGAATAGATCAGGACCATAGTCATACGCTACACATACTGAACAATGTCATTATGCTCTTAATCAGTGATTAATTAAGACAGCTTACATTCAGTTTGGAAGTTACTTTCTTGTTCTACAAAGTACATTTCAGTGAATAGTGTTACATATTTGTGTCTGAAACATTTTTCATATTCTGAATTTTGTTTGTAAGTTAGCTATGTAAATCAGCGGTGAACTTTTTAAAGTAGTTTGGCTAATTTATTGAGAAAAAATTATTAGATCGTTTCATGTATATTTTCATTAGTTTTATTTTGGCGTATTTTTGAGATGTTGGAAACTGGCCACTGTGATGTCAGGTAACACACCACTGTTACTCAACAGCACAATACAGGGCTTAACTGATCACATTGTCCTGTAATTAGTTTCTCGCACATGCACAATACACTACACTAAACACACACACACACACACACACACACACACACGTACATACACACACACACACACACACACATACACACACACACACACACACACACACACAGTTATAAAGTTGAAAAGGAACACAATAAACGGAAAAAGTTTATTGTTGCAGAATATACTGATTTATAGTAATCAACGGAAACGTGTATCACTTCGATGAGTTCTGAATTGAGTAATGGATAAGTTACAACAAATAATTTAACGAATATGGGAAAGGCATGTTTAAAATGCTTAACGTCTTGAAGAGGTACTTACGAGATGACTGTGGGTGAAATCACATAATATTTTCATTGTTGACTTTTGTGCGATCAATAACTTGTTTCTGAGTGATGAGTTATTCGAGAAAATTATTCCATAAGACATTATTGAGAGGAAATATAAAAAATATGTTAGGTGGTTGGATCGTCTATTAACAAGACTAGCAATTATATGAAGAGCAAAACCAAGTGAAAAAAGTTGTTTGAGGAGCTAAGTAACACATTTCTTCCAGCTCAAGTTTTCATATGTAGGTGCAGCAAAACATCTGGAGCACTTCAACTGTTTTACCGACTCCTGTTTATGCGCTACGCCAGTCGTTGATATGACTCTGTTTGTTGTACAGATCTAAGTACAGTGCATTTTCTCAAAATGAAGGGAGAGACCGTTTTCAGAGGCGTCCAGTGCTTTACTCTGTTGGGATTTATTATAGCGGTGTCATTGTCTGCAAAATGTACAAATTCTCCCTGATGAATTTTAAGTGGAAGGTCTTTAAAATATACAACGAATACGATTGGACCAAAAATTGAACCCTGTAGGATCCACCTCTGATTTTTCTACATCACTGAAATTTTATTGCCGTACAGATTTTTTCAAAAATTCAGATCAAAGATTTAAATCCTATTTATTTCGTCTCATTCGAACCAATTTTCCTAAGACATTAACATTATCCAAGCGATAAAACACCTTGGAAAGACCACAAAAAATACTAACTAGCGACACTTTATTATTTAAGACTTGTAATATTTTATTGGTGATTGTATAAATAGCATCGTCAGCCAGACCAACTCTCTGAAATCCGAATATCGATGTCCTAAATAAATTATTTCTGTTTAAATGTGAGGCAACTCTTCTGTAAATTTATGTTTCAAATGTTTTCGAAAAAGACGTCACTAAGCGATTTGGAGGATAGATGTTTAAGTCTTTCTTTTCACCTTTCCTATAAAGGGACTATTTTAATCTATTTGCAAACCATCCCTTTGCCAGTGATGCGTTAAGTATATCACTAGGGCCATTTTTATCAAATTAGAACAACTCTTGAGAAGTCTATCCGAAATTCCATCGACACCACAAGAGATTTTTCTTTTGAGAACTTTTGCAATTCTATTAACTTTCGGTTAAAGATGGTGGTGACCCAGCTGATTCAGGTTTTAAGTAACGACATCTTTAATATATTAAGTTGCTTTTTCATCTAAACTACTTCATCCTCTTTGTGATGAAATATTGCGAAAGTGATTGTTAAAACTATCCTCTTTGTGAATTATCAAGATCACAATTGTTATTCAGTTTAATTGTTATATCATCTCGTGCACTTACTGGTTGTCCTGTCCCCTGTTTCACAGTATCTCATACAGTTTTAATCATATTACTTGCATTATAAATTTAAGTCACGATGTGCATATCAGTGGTATACTGAAAATATTACGGTATTTTCTGTAGCACATAAGTAACGTTAAACCAGCCCTAGTTCTGGCATTTATGTTAATTTTCCTTTCCTTGCATGGTATTTTAGTCCATTCAGTTATCCATTTCTTATGTCTTTTTAATGGACTTTCTGGATAATCTTTTATCAAATATGCTTACAAATGTGTCCCAAAATTTACTATGGAGTTGATTTCATTTCGCGTTGGCATCTCTTTCTACATATGCGCCATCTCATATCACTTCTTCCAATTTATTTTTAAAATAATTTATCTCAGTCTCATTAAGAGTCCACACTACTTTGTATAAACATTCCTCGAATCTGCAAGGAGCTAGATTGTTCGTTTCTAAAAATTATTCATCGGAATCATATAGTACATTAACAGATGGGTAGACAGTCATCGTTTTAGCTTTAACACAGTCTTTAGAAGTATTATCAGTCGAAATCCTGCTACACTGCTGCACATGATTTGAAAAACCCACTACTGAAATCAGACTGAAACTGGCAAATATTGGTTCCAGTTAATTTTCATTTTCAGGTTCTTTAAATCATGTGCATTGTTCTATCCACAAAATACTATTACTCCTTGTCTGACAGGTACCCCAATAACGAATTTTGATTTCCCATAGTCAGTCGAAAGTTTCCTAGCAGGAATCTGTAGGTTGTTACAGTTACAGGAGAAGTGTTCTGCCGTAACAACTCACAAGCACATTCTTCTTGGTTCTGCTTATTTCAGTTTTTTTCACTTTCTGTCTATTTTTTACGTATATTGAAACTTCTTTTGCCATGAAGCCTCTATACGAAAATCATGCTAGTGTATAATACCTGATATCTGAGGAAGCAGAATACGAATGAGGAATCATTAAAGCGACGTCACGGGCCATAAATAAGGAAATCAGCTGACATAAGTGACTTTGATAAAGGGCAGATCGTAATGGCCCGATATTTGGGAACAAGAATGGTGTGCTGTTCGCATATTGCTGCCGTAAGCACCAGTGGAAACTGGATGAAGAACAGTGACACCACGAGCAGGAAAGAGGTGTTGGGCGGACGCGGGAGCGTTATCACAGAACGTGAAAAACAGGGGCTTGCCCGATCTACAAAGGAGGACAGTCGGTGATCTGTGGTAAATCTGACAAAATATTACAAGGCTGGTGCAGGTGGAAGTGTTTCGGAGCACACCGTTCAGGCTGGTGAGGGCTGTATTATGCTATAAATGGGATTCACCTGGATCTCCGTATGAGCTGTGATGGTAATCGAAGATACTATGATAGCTGTGGGTCACATGAAGATTATTTCAGATCACTTCCATCCCTTCGTGTTTGATGTCTGTACCTATGGAGATGGAATCTTGCAGCAGGAAAACTATTAGTCTGACAAGACAGGACTCGTCAATATTGTTGTATTTATATTATTGCAATGCAGTTATCTTCCATTTAACTGGATGCAGCAGATGTTAGTGCCTTTGCGTTCGCATTCGTAGCTAATGATATGATGTATCTGCTCCACCCTCTCTTACACACAGTAGACACTAAGAGAATGTGGTCAGAGGCATGGATCGTCAAGCTAGTAATTCTAGCTTTCAACCACAATCCGTGGCCATTAAAAGCGAATATCGACTATTTAGAATGAGCATTGCTGCTAAAATGAGTGAAATGTCTATAATGAATAATATGTAGGGCATTATTGTAAAGAAACTTCCATAAGAAGTTATGGACAATTTCAGTTTCTCACATTTGATTCTTTATTATGGTACATTTTAAATAAATGTTGTATAGTCACGTATTCCACTTTGTTACCTTTCAGCCTTAAGTAATAAGATCATTCAGGTATTTGCATAATCCAGTACAGAACTTGAAGTAAAACAGCGTAGAACGTTTTAACTAAAAATCGGGATATAGCACTTAATTATTTTCACCAATACTTATCAATGTTATGAACTTGTTATCTTGCTTCTCTTGAAATGAAGGCAGCACTTCTTTCATTAATACTGTGTAGGATTCTTTGCCCATGCAGAAGTAATTTCTGAAGCCGCCTCTATCATTAAAATGCAGCTTATTCAGTACATATAAGTGACTAGAGAACCTTCGTTGCAAATACCAGGTGCGTGACCAAAATCGGCGGTTGCTTTTCTTTTCCTGCCCCATTGGCTGGGAGCATAAAAACAAGCAACTAGGATCACTGTGGAGACAGGAACCATGCTTCCAGTGCGTGCTAAATGTACACTGCAGATGGAACGGCAAATCACGTATTGACAAGCCTTGCGCAGCCTCCTCCTGCTGCCTTCCACAGCCGATGCGACGCTAGTCACGGTTTGTATCAGCTTCCCGTCCTAGGGCATGGCTGGTTTTACTCGTCAGGGCTCGAAACAATGATTATTATTTCAATTTTCGAGTCGCTCACAGTAAATTTCTTTGTCCCATTTTAATCTGGCACTGGTTATACAAACTTAGCTGTTTTGGTAGTTAGAAGCCAAAAGATATTTCCGCTGGTATTGAGTGTCGACTCAAACCCCCTACTATCAGCCATGATTTAGGCTGATACAACCAGTATATTACAAAAACAAATAACAAGTATATTCAGGAATACCAGCAGAGTAATGTAAGAGCCCGCAATGGAAGTTGAGTATTCACTCGTCTGCCCTGTTCCCTGATTTCTTACTCACAGAGCATGTCTGGCAACTAGTGTCTTCTAGGAAAGAACCCGGAACAACAACTGTACCTATTTCTGGTACAACATTTGAAAGGAGAGAAAAGGCTATACCTGAAAAAAAGGTTACATTCACAAATTCCTTTTTATGAAGGAAGAGGAAGCTCATTACCGCATTACCGCATCTAAAAAAGCTCTAGTAATCATTGAAGCGAAGAAATAGAAAATAGTCAATCTGCTACAAATAACAAGACATTACATGGCATTCGACATTATTGGAGCAGTCATTACATCTGTGTTTGTATTTTATGAAATTTTACAGCTGTGGAGATTTTATGCAGCCAACAGCTGATTTGTTTCAAGATGGTAATAGGTAAGTAACCCTACTTTAAAGAACAAAACTAATGGCGGTGCGAAATAATTTCAAAATAACTAACTTCCAGGAAATTTGTCCGATTTCTTCTTCTTTCCTCGTATTATCCACGTAAAAAAATTGGAAATTCTTTGATGGAAGAAGAGCTGTATTTAATCTTGTTTCTTTCTTCGGTTTAACAATGCCGCCAAGGCGGAAGGTTTTTTCATGTAAGTCGAACATGTACTGTACGATTTAGCACGTCATATGAAATAAGTCACCTTCAAATTAAACAATGTACTGACGGAAATTGAATGTATTACTTGGTGAAGCATTTGTCTGATATGTATCAAACTTGTTGGAGATCTCCTCACATAATGTGTATTAAGTGATTAAACATTCATTTCATTCGGACTTGATTCTCATGATCAATATCAGCATGTTGTGTGACCCCAACAGGCTCAGAACGTCACCTTCACGAATTTCTTGTCATGCTGCGTTAATTCACAAAGACTATTTATTATGAAAATTTGTCCCATACATGCTCTGTGGGTAACAAATCAGGGAACAAGGAAGATGAGCCAATACTCAACTTGCACTGTGGGCTCTTACATTATACTACTGGAATATACCGTTTTGTAGTACGGCCACGAACGGTATGTCAACGGGGCTTCCTTACCTTACCACATACTGGCAAGAATTCAGGCTCCATTCAACAATTACCAAACCAGTCCCGTTGTCACATCCGATAAACCCACACAGCACAGGTCCAGGTACTGGGACTCGACAATCGTCGTTTCGTGTGCCTTTTAAGTGACACGCAGATGTCGACCTGGGCACCACAAACAGAAGTGAGGCTCATCGCTGAACACCACAGAATACACTCACTGTCAAGCGCAGTCTAGCTCAACAGCACCGTGGTCTCTGTTTGTGGTATGGTCAAATTGAGATATGAACCAATTTTCCAGTAATCTGTTCCCGACGGTTCGTGGTAACACTGCTTGTAATATCCGCTCGGATTTCAGCTGTTGTAGTTTCGTCTGTTTGTCGATATGGTTCAAATGGCTCTGAGCACTATAGGACTTAATTTCTGAAGTCATCAGTCCCCTAGAACTTAGAATTACTTAAACCTAACTAACCTAAGGACATCGCATACATCCATGCCCGAGGCAGGATTCGAACCTGCGACCGTAGCGGTCACGCGGTTCCAGACTGTAGCGCCTAGAACAGCTCGGTCACATCGGCCGGCTCTGTTTGTCAGAGCCAATCTAAAAATTCTACGTTCTTCTAATGTTGTGGTCCTTCTTAAAGATGATGTGCTTACTTTTCTTATCACACTTCTGTCGGCTGTCGCCGTGTAGTCATTAGACTACCGCCTCCTAGGTAAAAGATCTTACCAAACGATGCTTACATGTCTTTTATGCCAGTGGGTCAGACTTTTTGTAAGTCTGAAATATGACTATAAACTGCACACGCACGTCCTCTGGACATGCCTTGTTGGGATCTCAGCTCAAACGTTGCAGTATCATTACACAAACTCAACAGCTTTAACCTACTCACTCCGTGGTCCTTCCGTAGGAATGGCTTCTTTTCTGGACTAAAACTAAGATCGTGTAAAGTTGAAGTTTTAATGAACGACAGGCATGGGAATACTGAAGTATCATTCTGGTAGCCTCCTATTAAGATGTTGACGTTGTAACACTGCCCGTTTTTGTAAGTCCGTCTGAATGTGAATGACTGGTCTGAGTTCAGTGCTACTATGCGTTTATAGACAATTTTAAACGTTTTATTTCTTACTGTTGCATTTATTGCAACTACGAGGTTTGGAACTTTAATGGTGGCAATTATTTATTTACAGCTCGTACAAAATAGATATGTGTTTCAAAGTTTTACTAACCTAAAAGTAGTCACCAACATTGTTCAAGAAAGGGGTCAAATGGCTCTAAGCACTATGGGACTTAACATCTGAGGTCATCAGTCCCCTAGACCTAGAACTACTAAAACCTAAGTAACCTAAGGACAACACACATATCCATGCCCGAGGCAGGATTCGACCCTGCGACCGTAGCAGCAGCACGGTTCCGGACTGAAGCGCCTAGAACCACTCGGTCACAGCGGCCGGCTCACCAGTATTGTGTATAACCCGTTGTCAGCGATGTGGAAGTCGTAGGATACTCTTAGCAGTGCCAGTTGTGCTGACAGTTCGAGCGGCGCGGTCTATTGCCCGACGAATTTGTAGCAGTTCTGAAGCGAATGTCGTGAAGCGTTTCCTTCAATGAAGAAATCGAGTAGCACTCACGAGGGCTTAAGTCAGGGTAGTGCAGTAGGTAGTACAGCATTTAGCACCACAATCAGTCAAACAAATCAGTAACAGCTTGCACTGTACGTGCTTGAGCATTGTCCTGCAAAATAATGGTCAGGTACTGCAGAAAGTGTCATCACTTCTGTCTCTAAGCTGGTCGTAGGTTGTGTTCCAAAATTGAACAGCATAGATCAGGGGTTCCCAACAAAATTTTCTCGAGGCCCCCTAATCGAACATGATTGGTACCTTGTTGTATCACAGTACCAAGTACCTAAAAAAGCCAAATTAAGAGTCTTTTTATACGTTTTCTATTTTTGATACACAGAAAAAAATTGACATTTTCATTATTGAAAAAATACTGAGCTTAAAACTTTTTAAATTTAGCCGTCATTGTTATTGTTAAATTTCTTATTTTTCTCAAAATCTTTGCTTCAAATCTGCGTGTTTAGTATAACAGACTCCTTAAAAATAACAATTGAGTATCATACGAAATATATTTAATATTTTTTTTATTCTAACAGCATCTTGCGGACCCCTCTGGCATAGCTCGCGGACCCCTGGGGGTCCACGGCCCACCTGTTGGGAACCACTGGTATAGAGACTGAAGTGATGATACTTTCTCCAAGACCCGACCAACATTTTGCATGACACTCCTCAAGCACGGGTAATGCAAGCTCTTACTGATTTGTTTGACTGATGGGGCTGCTAAGTGCTGTACTACCGACTGCACTCCCCTGACTTAAGCCCTCGTGACTTCAACTCACCGAGCGAGGTGGCGCAGTGGTTAGACACTGGACTCGCATTCGGAAGGACGACGGTTCAATCCCGCGTCCGGCCATCCTGATTTAGGTTTTCCGTGATTTCCCTAAATCACTCCAGGCAAATGCCGGGATGGTTCCTCTGAAAGGACACGGCCGACTTCCTTCCCCGTCCTTCCCTAATCCGATGAGACCGATGACCACGCTGTCTGGTCTCCTTCCCCAAAACCAACCAACCAACCAACTTCAACTCAGTTTCTGAACTCAAGGAAACACTGCACGGCATTCGCTTCAGAACTGCTACAAATTCGTCGGGCAATAGACTGCGCCGATCGAACTGTCAACACAACTGGCACTGCTAAGAGTATCCTACGACTTCCACATCGCTGGCAACGGGTTATAAACAATGCTGGTGACTACTTTGAAGGTCAGTAAAACTTTGAAACGCGTATCAATTTTGTACGAGCTGTATGTAAATAGATGCCACTATTAAAGTTACAACCCTCGTATTTGCGGCCCTCGTTCCTCCTCCGTTATTCATCGAAACTGTTAAACCGCGTGAAATGGAGAAGGGTAGTTGTCCCTACATTAATAGAAAACCACAGAAGGCGATGAAATTTTCGGTAGAGTATTTCTTGACATATCCCCACAAACGTAGAACAGTATTTACATCGTTGGCTTCATTCCTGTCGAATGATGCTAACCTCTCACATTCACTCAATTTTCCAGGATTCCTTGGCTGCAAAATGTTAGTAGCCAATACACGGGTAAATTGGATTGCCAAAGGAAGTGTCATCAAAACGATTGAGGCGTAGGCATCGTGAGAGTTACTCTTTTCTGCAAGAAAACGTGAATGGCGCTCATAGCAGACCGTTTACGCAGTTTGCCTCCCTGCACGCAAACATAACCGTAATTAAATGAGCGGAGAAGGAGTTTTCATATTTCGCGGGGGAAGACTGCTTTTTTATGTAATCTCGAGAATTGAGCTTTGGCTAAATGTCTGGAGGCATGCCCGCACTCTGCCTGATGAAATCTGATTTCTCGTTCGTCCGACAAGGTTTCTCTCGTAAAAAAAGATGACAGTGAACACTGTTTCGTGCTGTGTAAATAAAGAAGTTTACACTGCGGAACCCCTACATTAAACACGAAGTTTGATGCACATTTTGGCTTCGGCGCTAATTTGCCACAATCGGTTTTTGTTACTGCTGCGGATATTTGCAAGAGGTAACCTTAAATATCATCACAGAAAAGTGAAGGGAAAGTAAGAAGGCCCTAATGAGAATGCGTACTTATCTCTGTGAACAATGTCTTCCGTTGTGCGCTGTAGCGATTTTTGATGCGACAGCTGATTACCATGTTTGTCCTCTCTCAAATAAGTTGTTTTTCTCCTTAAAAAAAGATATTGTAGTTTCTGGTCTATGACAACGGGTACATAAACATTAAAGAGATTTCGCTATGGAGTACATCTTTATATAATTCGCGCATGTCAGATGTTGTTCTCTGCAAGTGTACTTTCCGTTAACAAAAATGTTACAATAAGTTTATAATACGGTCCATTTCCACCACTAAATGAACACTCCTTTCTATTATGCTGGCGAAACGTCTAAACGGCTTTGGTATGGTGTCTAAAGCTCTCTCCATATAAATTCCTTCTAGAGATATTTTTCCACTCTTTTGTCAGAGCTCAAGCAACAAAGTAAATCTTGTATTTATATTACATGATTTTGCATCGAAATCCGAATCTGAAGGTAACCGTGATAAACTTAACATCGCACTTTTATAATTGTACCTGTAAAGTCAAATTTTTTGGCCTGTGTATTCAATAACGGTGCTTGGCAAGAATATCTCATGTATAGCGCTGTACATAACATATTTAATTTAATCTTATCTCACTACCGACGACCGACACGAAAGGAAACCAGAATCACTACATCAGACTCAAATTGAAACCAATTCATGAGATCACAATACTACTAAAAATGCAAGGACGGTCAGCAGGTGGAACACACAAAAAGAATTTAGGCCTAGCCGTTTACCTACAAGCTTCAGTCGTATCGTCCCCGTGACTCATATAGTGGTAGCAACGACTGCGTGTTCATAGAAAGGTTTTATTTCGCGAGATGTAGAAGGAGTTACAGAAAAAGAAACGATACACCCTCCACCTTCAGCAACACAAAGGAAACAACTTTTCTATGCGAAAGCCAAGAAGTAGAATTGAAAGTATACGTTTCTTATTACTCATATAATTGATATTGTTCTAGTTTCGAGAAAGCGAGGATGATTGCCGAGCGTATTACAAAGCCCACAGGTAGCTGTGAAATTACATGAACTGTCAGAATTGTTTTACTGTTGTGATGCTTGCGGTAGTTAAAGTCAGTTGTAAATATATTATGGCCTATGGTGGAAATAGTGGCAGAATGAAACATGGAACAATAATTTAGCACACGTTATTTATCAGAAAACACCCCCGGAAAGCCCAACGCCAAATATTTCAGTGAGGAAACTGCATATTTATTGAAAAACGAAAATGTTATGAAACTATATTAGAAACACAACATTACCTATGAAAACAGTATTCAACTATAAATTGTCTCTTACCCTTCAATCGTAGGGGATGCCTCAGGAATTCTGGCCAAAAAATCAGAAATCGTCATACAATCAACAAATCCGTCACCTACGAAAGGTATAATTTTCTGCAACGAAATTGCAAGCCAACATATACACTTAATGTGTCTGAGGCACAGAAGATAATAAAAGAGCTAAGATGATTCAAATGGCACTAAGCACTATGGGACTTAACATCTGAGGTCATCAGTCCCCTAGACTTAGAACTACGAGTACTTAAACCTAACTAACCTAAGGACATCACACACACCCACGCCCGAGGCAGGATTCGAACCTGCGACCGCAGCAGCAGCGCGGTTCCGAACTGAAGCGCCTAGCCGGCCGAAGTGGCCGTGCGGCTCTAGGCGCTGCAGTCTGGAACCGCGAGACCGCTACGGTCGCAGGTTCGAATCCTGCCTCGGGCATGGATGTGTGTGTTGTCCTTAGGTTAGTTAGGTTTAACTAGTTCTAAGTTCTACGGGACTAATGACCTCAGAAGTTGAGTCCCATAGTGCTCAGATCCATTTGAACCATTTTTTGAAGCGCCTAGAACAGCTCGGCCACACCGGCTGCCTAAAGAGCTAAGAACGACAGTCAGAGTGGAAATTTTATTACAATGGTGGTATTCCATGGAGCCCACGTAGAGTGGTTTGTGGAATGTGTAAGACAGTTACAAGTGTACATTTTAAGCGAAGTACAGTGAAATCTCCTCACATCACTATTATTTATTTACTTAGCGTGTGGTTCAAATGGCTCAAATGGCTCTAAGCACTATGAGACTTACGTCTGAGGTCATCAGTCCCCTAGACTTACAACTATTTAAACCTAACTAACCTAAGGACCACACACACATCCATGCCCGAGGCAGGATTCGAACCTGCGACCATAGCAGCAGTGCGGTTCCGGACTGAAGCGCCGAGAACCGCTCGGCCACATCGGCCGGCACTTTGCGTGTGGCCACCACATCCAAGTAGGGATACAGATATAATATACAGAAAGTACACAAAAGTGTAAAAGAATTAACAATTTTCGAAGAAAATATAGACATAAAGAAATTATACGCTAAGGTGACATAAGCCTTGGTACACTACTTAATATCGTGTCGGACATCCTTTTGATCGGGATAGGGCAGACACTCGACGTGGCACGGACTCAAGAAGTCGTTGGAAGTCTCCAACAGAAGTAATGAACAATGCTGCCTCTATTGCAGTCGATAACTGAGAAACTGCGGCCCGTGTAGGATTTTATGCACTAACTGATATCTCAATTACGTTCCGTAAACGTTCGATGGGACTGATGCCCGGTGATCTGTATGGACCAATCATTCGCTCGAACTGACCAGAATGTGCTTCAAACAAAACACGAACAACTGTGATCCGGTGACATGGCGCATTGTCATCCATACACATTCCACCGTTGTTTCGGAACGTGAAATCAAGGAATGACTGCAAATGGTCTCCAAGTGGCCGAACATATCTATTTCTAGTCAGTGATCGGTACAAATGGACCAGAGCATCTAGTCCATTCCATGTAAACAAAGCACGCACCATTACGGAGCCATCACCAGCTTTCACAGTGCCTTGTTGACAACTTGAGTCCATGGTTTCGTGGGGTCTGTGACACACTCAAATCCTACCATCAGCTCTTACCAACTAGAATCAGAACTCATCTAACAAGGCCACAGGTTTCAAGTCGTCTAGGGTCTAACCGATACGATCTCTAGCCAAGGTGATATCGTGCTGTTAAGAAAGGCACTCGCGTTGGCCGTCTACTGCAATAGCCCATTAACGCCAAATTTCGCTGCAACGATTTAAGGGGTACGTTCGTCATACATCCCACATTGATTTCTGCGATTATTTCATGCAGTGTTGCTTTCTACGCAAACGTAGCTGCAGTGGGTTGTTAAGTTAAGGCCGTCGGCCAGTGTGTTGTCCGTGGTGAGAGATAATGCCTGAAATTTGGTATTCTCAGCACACTGTTCACACTGTGGATCGCATGATACTAAATTCCCTAGCGATTTCAAAAATGGAATGTCCCATGCGTCTAGCTCTAATCAACATTCTGCGTTCAAAGTCTGTTAACTCCTGTCGTGCGGCCACAATCACGTCGGAATCCTTTTTAGATGAATCACCTCAGCACAAACGACAGCTCCATCAACACACTGCCCTATTATACCTTATGTATGTGAAACTACGCTATCTGTCTCTGTGCATATCGCTATCCCGTGACTGGATGGACTGTCTCGGTGCCCCGCAGTCACAGTCTGCAGATGTTACTTTTCCCCATTAATGTAGTGAATCTGCACACTTTCCATGCTCAGTGCGCACCTAGTTTAGTGCCGAACTCCTTTGAGTTTAAAGCAGTTCCCGAAAGTTGAGGTTGTAGATCTGCAACAGTTTTTGTAGCGGTTCGTTTGTGTTTTTATTCCAGTGTCGCGTCCATTGATCTCTTGATACGCAACCGTCATCTTAGATGGAGTTGTTCAGCCAAACATAGCGACCATTGTTGGGACCTTAGACGTCTGAGGTTTAGTTGTGGGAGGTCTTCATGGACTTGTAGGGCTGGATTATCAACAGATTTTCCGAATGCTCATAGGAGAACTACTTTTCTATGCATTTCCAGAGGTAACAATTTACACAACACTGGAAGCCATAATACGGGTATGGATTTGATGGCCGCAGATACCAAAATCATTTAATTGCTCTGAACATGTTTGGAATGACAACCGTTGGCCCATACAAGTGCACAATATTCGGCCACAGAGAATTCTACAGCAAACGCTGATATGCGAAGAGCGTCAGCAGGTGCTTCTCAACAAATTCCTGAAACTCTTTTCGCTCTGTGATTAGGAGATGAGCTGCACACAGGTTGAACAGGACGGATGTCAATGCTTAGTCTTGTGGTAGCTCATTATCGACAGTTTTGGCATTGTTCGTATTTCTATCGACTATGCCTTGAAAACATCTGGCATATAGCATATTCTGTACTACGTGTTGCGTTGTACAGGGTACAACTGTTAACAATTTGTAGATAACTCGCTCGTTTCAGACAGTGTCGTATACTCATGTTATGTCTATAAATACGGCAGATGTATACGTTACTAAATACTATTGTAATCGAGTACTACTTCTAATTATAAAAATAACCCAAAACTTTAAATTAAGAGTTTCTGTGAAGATATTCTTCCGTCCATATGAATGAGTTGCCCAACGGAAACTTCTTTGATTCAGTCTTAAACTTCAACGCATTGTCTACATAACATTCAATGCGCTCAGATAGCTTTCTGAACACACGTGCATCCTGTCAATGCATCTAACTGCTTTCTGTGTTGATGGTATTTCCCACAATTCTTTGTTGCTGTTTTTGGTACTAAGCCGAGCGGGCTAGCCGCGCGGCCTAAGGGCGTCTAGCCACAGCGCGCGCGACAATTGATTACGTATTTATTTTAAATATTATTACTCGATTTTACAGCGATTGCAGCAATTGTTCCAGTTTACAGATATTACAATTTTACAACTCATAGCTCGGGTATATTATATACCAATCTGCACGCACTTTTCTACGGGTAAGACGGAATTGCGTTGGCCAAATGTATACCACCAAAGCCTCCCAATATTTTACATAGGACATCCTGTGAGGAGGATAACAGGCAAACTGGGGACCAGATACATTAACACAGGGGGTCAAATTTCCTAAATTAACGAGATCATTCATTTCCTTACACAATCCGAAGCTGGAAATAAAAGAATTAATACAAATATTCAAATACCTCTCTTCCATGCGTGAACATTGAGACGGACGCACTGAGGGCACGTCTGCTCACTTACCCGTCTTCTGTAACACTCCTGGAATACGGTGCGCACGCGGAGGTCTTCCTGGGCCCCGGTGGAGGGGTTGGTCGAACCACTTGCCCGTGACCAATCTCTCCACCCCAAATCTCTGTGACACTGGAAAGCCTTTGACTTTTACCTGCCTGTGCTGTCTCTCTGATCCCCTACCCAGGAGTAAGGTTGGCATTACTATACTACAGAACTACTTCCCAACAAAGATTTGGCCACGCTTTACGGAAAGGTGTGAAGAGGATTAGGAAAGTTCATGTGCAGATTCACATTCACGTACAATAAATGCATAATGCACGACACACATAAATACGTATTATGAAACCTGACACATTTCTTTCCACCCGTCCACATGGGTTCTGTTGCAACCGTGACCGGCCGCGTCGTGTAATAAAATTGGCTGCGGAGCCGCCTTTGTTTCTATTTCCCGGTGCAAGCGAGCAGCGAAACCTGCTGCTTATAGAGCAGATAAATTTTGGATCTACTTCTTCATGTGTGTTTTATTGGCATGTCTAATATGCGTCTAATCGTAAACATGACGCCTGCTGCAGATATGAGAGGTCCGCAGCTCGTGGTCGTGCGGTAGCGTTCTCGCTTCCCGCGCCCGGGTGCCCGGGTTCGATTCCCGGCGGGGTCAGGGATTTTCTCTGCCTCGTGATGACTGGGTGTTGTGTGATGTCCTTAGGTTAGTTAGGTTTAAGTAGTTCTAAGTTCTAGCGGACTGATAACCATAGATGTTAAGTCCCATAGTGCTCAGAGCAGATATGAGACATAAAATATAAGATATAGACGCCTCCTCCAGCAGTTAGTTTGAGGAAATGAGAGAATTGTTTTGGTATAAAGATCTTCTTAGCTGCTAACATAGTAGCCATTCACCAGCCTTGTCTAACCGTGCAATTGAATACACGGATAAGAAACTAATCTGATGTTGTCGAGTTTCCATATTAATTGTAATTGTGATTTTGTAAATAATTATTTATCTTAAGATGGTCACGGCTATATAAAGTAAGCAGAATGTCTGCCAGAGCCTACCTAAACGTTGCACATTTATGCAATGTCGATCACTGGTAGTCTCTCCTCAGAAGTAGAACCAAATTTTGTTATGATCCGCTTGTTGGGGAAAGACTGACATTTAATAACTTCCCTCAAACGATACTGCATATCTGCAAGAAGTATGAGAGTGTAAATACTGCATACCAAAAACTTAAAAGAGATATCAAGCTGATGGGACCTCTGCTACATAACTGCCTTTTCTCCACAGGTTCTCGTCTAATAAACCTCTACGGATCAATCGAACGTTTACATCTGCATCTAGTTGTACCCTATGTGATCAAAAGCATCTGGACACCCCCAAAAATGTACGTTTCTCATATTAGGAGCATTGTGCTGACGCCTACTGCCAGGTACTCCATATCAGCGACCTCAGTAGTCATTCATTAGACATCGTGAAAGAGCAGAATGGGGCGCTCCGCGGAACTCACGGACTTCGAACGTGGACAGATGATAGGGCGTCACCTGTGTCATACGTCTGTACGCGGTATTTCCATACTCCTAAACATCCCTGGGTTCACTATTTCCTATACGACAGTGAAGTGGAAACGTGATGGGAAACGTACAGAACAAAAGCGTGCAGGCCGACCTCGTATGTTATGACAGAGACCGTCGACAGTTGAAGAGGGTCGCAATGTGTAATAGGCAGACATCTATCCAATCACACAGGAATTCCAAACTGCGTCAGGATCCAGTGCAAGTACTACGACACTTAGGCGGGAGGTTGGAAAACTTCGATTTTATGGTCGAGCGGTTGCTCATAAGTTACACATCACGCCGGTAAATGCCAAACGACGCCTCGCTTGGCGTAAGGAGAGTAAACATTGGACTATTGAACAGTGGAAAAACGTTGCGTGGTGTGACGAATCACGGCACACAATGTGGCGATTCGATGACAGGGTGTGGGTATGACGAATTCCTGGTGAACGTCATTTGCCAGCTTGTGCAGTTCCAATAATAAAATTCGGAGGCGGTGGTGTTATGGTGTGGTCGTGTTTTTCATGGAAGGGGCTTACACCCCTTGTTGTTTTGTATGGCACTATCACAGCACAGGCCTACATTTATGTTTGAAGCATCTTCTTGCTTCCCACTGCTGAAGAGCAGTTCCTCTATGGCGATTGCATCATCGAACATCTGTTCATAATGCACGGCCTGTGGTGGAATGGTTACACGACGATTACATCCCTGTAATGGACTGGGCTGGATGGAGTGGCCGTGGGGTTCTAGGCGCTGCAGTCTGGAACCGAGCGACCGCTACGGTCGCAGGTTCGAATCCTGCCTCGGGCATGGATGTGTGTGCTGTTCTTAGGTTCGTTAGGTTTAATTAGTTCTAAGTTCTAGGCGACTGATGATATCACAAGTTAAGTCGCATAGTGCTCAGAGCCATTTGAACCATTTTTTGTAATGGACTGGCCTGCACCGAGTCCTGACCTGAATCCTATAGAACACCTATGGGATGTTTTGGAACGCCGACTTCGTGCCAGGCCTCACCGACCGACATCGATACCTCTCCTCTGTGCAGCACTCCGTGAAGAATGGACTGCCATTCCCCAAGAAACCTTCCAGCACTTGGTTGAACGTATACCTGCGAGAGTGGAAGCTGTTATCAAGGCTAAGGGTGGGCCAACACCATACTGAATTCCAGCATTACCGAGGGGGGGGGGGGGGGGCGCCACGAACTTGTAAGTCATTTTCAGCCAGGTGTCCGGATACTTTTGATCACATAGTATATGCCAGAAATCACTGTTCAATGCAAACCAGAATGTACTCGTTACCAGTGATACACTTCTGCCATTCTGCTTTATACGTTACTTCTCTCATATTGTTTTTATAGTACATAAGCGAATATATTTAATCAAGTCACAAAGCAGTTATCTCAAACACTGCCATTCGAAATTTTGCTAGTATATTTTCCCCAAAACAAATAATTTTATACCTGTATTCTCAAAGTACGCTCACTGAGTATCTACACGATACTTTAAAGCTAGCTGAACCAACCAATATCAACTTTACTTACACATTTTGAACCCAGTGGTCTTCCCTTGCAGACTTATTCATAACAGTGAGTATCACCGGAATAATATAGATATGACTAGTGAGAGGCACTTTGAAGATCCAGTATATCTTTCTAAATTTCTTCCGACAATATAGTCAGAAACTAACTTTACTTCCATTTATTTTATGTGCTCAATTTACCTTCGATGACTTCGCCCAGTTATCATGTATATTTTATATCTACCATAGGTGTATGTTGCTGTTTAAGAGTTTCAAATTCGTCGTCTTATACATAGTCATTGTCTATCACTGCTGTAGTTGTAGGAGAAGTTCTCGTTCTTTGTATTAAACACTAATGTTTTGTAAATGAGTTTCGACTTCTTTAGTTCTCAGAGTCAAGTAAATATCAATAATACATATTCTGCGAAAAATATGAAAACACTGTTCCATCTATAAGATCAGTCAGATTTTCAATAGAGTTGAAACATTTATGCGTCTTTGTTATATATCCCATGTTGCTGCGTTTTGGGAACAAATATTTCTGTTTTAAACGCAGCCGCAATATTCCGCTATTGTAAGGTTTCCCTGACCACGACGCTCGTAACAGTACACTGTGCAGTCAAACTCCAGAGGAGAAATAGCCTGGGGAAGGTGTCCGCTTCCAGACGCTGGCCGCCACGACTTGTGAACCCGTGGCCTCAGGAAGCGTGACTCAATTATGCGCGTGACAGCCACACTGGCCCATTTCGGCCCGGATTGTCTCCAGTCGTGTGATGGATTTATGGAACAATAAACCAGAAAAAATGGCTTTAAAAGGCTCTGCCCCCAGTGTCCCGGCCAGATGTTTTACTGCACCATACCATTAGCTTTGGCAAGCCGCTATATTCAAATCTGTGTGAAATTAAATAAGAGTTCGAGGCCCTCCAAGGCTTATGTGTGGAGCAGAGGGCATTACCGATGCCCGTGGCCCTAAAGTAGGCCGTAAATATGCCCAGGCCCCAAATTCCGTGAAGTGTTTTACTGCAATTTAGACTTGGGCTTGCGTTATGTTTTATGTTCCGTGACAACTAACGTTAGACGTATGTGCTTCGTGTCATGGAAATGTCCACCCTAGACGTAGTGGAGACTGGTACGAAAAACTCTGCAACAAAACCACAAGCAGAGATGAGAACGCTCAAGTGTCGCTTATCTGTTCACGATATCAAATCTTAAAGCCTTTTTTTAGGCTCTAAGCACAAAAACAATTACTCTAACCACTTTCCGCTGGCTGTTCTACTGCCCCGCAGTTTCTCACGGCGCCGATGTGAGTGGATCAGGGTATTCCGCACCTCATCTTATTTAGGATATCTAAAAGATCTTTGGTATGTCCAGTTTCATTCACAGCATTTGATATGTCAAACTTTCAAACCAAGGTTCCACCGTGGCAATAACTTTTGTCAAAAATCAAAATTTATTGATATAACACGACTGAACAATTTCGGCTTGGATGCTGTTTTCAGGTGATAAATGTGTATTTAAAAAGGTGTGTGGTAAAGGTAATTCTACACGTGCACAGTCGTGCCTGTCTCATCCATCGCTGAACAGGGCTCATATGGAATAGGACAAAGTATGGATGGTCAAGTCATAACGATTTGACGGTGTGTGTGAGTACAGCTGAACTTTCGACCCTGTGGACGTCAGAATGATCCGCATCATGAGACATGGACGTTGTACCTCACATAAGATAACAAACAGGACAATAATATTGTTCTGAAACGAAACAATGGTCAATATTAATAGTTGTTTATTACAAGGTTACGTATGTAGGAAATCATTACAGTACCTATCCGATTACGAGAAAAGCGGAGAATGCGAAAATTACTGACACGGGACAGTCCTAACGAACACTTGATGTCCAGGAAAAGATTGGGTGGTTTTGGTTAATGGTATAAAACCGTAACCTACGAATTAATTATGGAAAGACAAATCCGTGGTGGATGCACAGTGATTGTCTGAATTCACCAAAAGACGGAAAAACTACCACATGCGAATAACATCACTGATCGAGTAACGAATGAGGCTTCAGTCATTCGAGAAAAGCATAAGACGAACGAAATGTGCATGGATCTAACGACGCCCCTATAAACGGCTGGTGATTCTCATATCCTGCACGTGCAAGCTACAATTTCTCGCCGTCTTCAGCATTGACGCAAGCGCAGTGATCTGTTGTAGACTGCAAGACGTCACCTGCTTATTGTCAGAACAGCGTTGCTCTAGATCTGCCGACGTTGGTATCCTCCTATGTCCGCCAGACCAAATGTCTCGTTCTATCTCTACAGCCAAAGTCTTATCTCCACGATCTCTAGGTGAAACATGTTCTCTAGCAGCACGGAGTTATTTCTTCATTCTCTGCAACGTCTCTCAATTCCTGTACGCCAATGAAAACGACACTGCAAAAATGCTGGTCAATGTTTATTTTTGTTAGTTATTAACAACCTACCTTCCAGAAAAGTTTTTGCAGTGCTAATCAATCATTTTACTCCCATGTACACAGTTCTTAAACAATTTCAAGTTGCCCTCGCTCTCCTCAGCTAAGTTTACTACTTCTACATCTACATCTACATCTACATTTATACTCCGCAAGCCACCCAACGGTGTGTGGCGGAGGGCACTTTACGTGCCACTGTCATTACCTCCCTTTCCTGTTCCAGTCGCGTATGGTTCGCGGGAAGAACGACTGTCTGAAAGCCTCCGTGCGCGCTCTAATCTCTCTAATTTTACATTCGTGATCTCCTCGGGAGGTATAAGTAGGGGGAAGCAATATATTCGATACCTCATCCAGAAACGCACCCTCTCGAAACCTGGCGAGCAAGCTACACCGCGATGCAAAGCGCCTCTCTTGCAGAGTCTGCCACTTGAGTTTATTAAACATCTCCGTAACGCTATCATGGTTAGCAAATAACACTGTGACGAAACGCGCCGCTCTTCTTTGGATCTTCTCTATCCCCTCCGTCAGACTGATCTGGTACGGATCCCACACTGATGAGCAATACTCAAGTATAGGTCGAACGAGTGTTTTGTAAGCCACCTCCTTTGTTGATGGACTACATTTTCTAAGCACTCTCCCAATGAATCTCAACCTGGTACCCGCCTTATATTTTACAGAAGTAACTGCTACCAGTGTTTGTTCCGCTATCATATAATCATACAATAAAGGATCCTTCTTTCTATGTATTCGCAATACATTACATTTGTCTATGTTAAGGGTCAGTTGCCACTCCTTGCACCAAGTGCCTATCCGCTGCAGATCTTCCTGCATTTCGCTACAATTTTCTAATGCTGCAACTTCTCTGTATACTACAGCATCATCCGCGAAAAGCCGCATGGAACTTCCGACGCTATCTACTAGGTCATTTATATATATTGTGAAAAGCAATGGTCCCATAACACTCCCCTGTGGCACGCCAGAGGTTACTTTAACGTCTGTAGACCCAAGAGACTCGTCTCTACATCAACATTTCTCACAAACTGGCCTTCTCTGCATTATTTTAAGACTAGATGAGTTCCCCCTCACTCTGCCTATCTCTTCCTCCTACTGTCTCTGTCCATCCTCTCCTCTTTCCTCTCACTGCACACCTCCTCCTCTAACCTCTCCCTGTCCATTTCTCCCACCTCATCTCTGCGTCCGTCTCATCCCTCATCCTCCCAATATCTATGTCCATCTCCTGCTTCCTCCTGACTGTCTGTCCATCTGCCACTTGCTCCTTCTGTTTCCACATTATCACACTCATCCTAATACATCGTTGGTGGTTCTTACTCTCTTACTATCTTTTTTATTCCGATAGCGAAAGGAGTCACACAAGAATACTTTAACACATCACGCTACATATATCTGAAAACTCTCACGCGTGCACTCGGCCCACCGGAGTCGCGTCGCTGGAGGAAGCCATGACCCGGGCTCGCTGCACCGGCCGGAATCCGAGACACGGCAACCACAGGTCTGCGCTAAGCACTGCCTATCGCGTGCCAAACACTCCAGCCTTCAGCCTTCCGCATCCCTCGCGCTCTTTCTTTCTCTGTGGCACACGAACACCCTTAGCATTGAATACCAACTGTTTCAGAAGCCATTAAATCTGGTGTTTAATCAATGTGCGAAGTATTGTCATGCACATATCTTGAAGATGAGACAAAACTGTGCAAATGCTGCTGCTTCAGAAGATGTGCCACAGGGAATATTAACCCGCTTCACAAACTGACTATATCACAAAACTACTACTCGAAACACATTTGCACACAAAGCTCTGTGAGAGCTGTACCTGGAGCTGTGACCATCTCCAGACTCTGGATTTAATGAATATTTACTTTCTAAGCTATGTCAGTGAGTAATGATATGTGTATCGCGAATTACTTTACCAATTCAGAAACCGGTATCAGCTGCAATATTCAATTTTACACGCCAAAACGACGATATTTTGAAGTTGAAATAAATATCTCTATAACTCTAAACAGGGTGCGCACCACATTTCGAGTTTTAACTGTTGTTTGAAGGTACTGCCAGAACGAGAAAAATTTCTGAGTCCTACAGCTGCTGTGGTGTACATCAGTTTTCTGAAACGATGAGTGGACTTGATTTACATTTGCTGCTGAACTCATGGATGTTAAGGCTCTTCGGCTGATCCCGGCGGAGGTTCGAATCCTCCCTCGGGCATGGGTGTGTGTGTTTGTCCTTAGGATAATTTAGGTTAAGTAGTGTGTAAGCTTAGGGACTGATGACCTTAGTAGTTAACTCCAATAAGATTTCACACACATTTGAACATTTTGTTAAGGCTCTTATTTATTATTTTCCTCACTTTCCGAAGCACACTGGTGTCTAAGCACAGAGGGAAAATCAGAACAATTACGTATCTAAAAGTTCGTGACCTCTTTCTAAACCCACAACAGAATTCGAAGAACTGTCTTACAGACGAGAAAGACGAGAAAAATGGCTGGAATTTTCGGTGAATTTTCGATGTCCTACAGCTGCTGGTCTGGAGATGCTCTAAAGCCACAACAGTGGGTGAGGGACAACATCCCACCTGTCAGAACCAGAGGAGGCTTGTCTGCCTGGACATTTCTCTGAACACTCGAACAAGGAAGAGATCACGTGACTCTCAGACGACACGGAACTTTTCGTAGATATCTTGCCCCTGTCTTGTTAGAAACAGCATGACTCTCAGACGTCATGCAACTTCCTGTGAATGGAGCACTGTGATTGGTTCTTACTGAATAAACACGCCAAAGGGCTGATACCTATGTGAGAAAACTGCCCGGCACTCTCTGCGGACAGACAAATTACGAGAATTTCAGCGGCAAACTATTTTGAACAGATCGAAAAACATACACCAGTCATATTGCACTGAGAGTTACACGCTGCAAAAGTGATCTACAGATCATGAAATACGGGAACTGTCGCCAAAGACTCTTTCTCAGTTACACTGTTCTGCTACTGTCGAGAAAGGCTAAAATTTTTCGGGGTGAAACCAATCTCCAACCGCGCTATATCACCACAAACGATGATAACACCATAGCATATCGTAGCAGTATACACAATTCGTATCCTGCACCACACAAAATCATCACTTCTGGATCCTGCTTATAGCTATCGAACATAAGACTCATACATATACCGCGACAACAGACAGATCACAAAAAATATATTCGTTGCAGTAGATATTTTCCGCGAGGTCGGTCGGTTATCCACTAACGGTCACGAGGCAACTGCACCCATACACGACGGCCTGGTGCGCGATCAGAGCGCCCTACGTGGACATTGGCCACTCGCCGAATTGGTGTACAATAGCTGGGCTGTTTCCACCTTCACAAAGGCATCCTGTAACGGTACTGTTTTCAGTCTGGCCTGCTTGCTGCCATGCTATCTACAATGAGTTGCGATCACATTCAGACCCTGGGATTACAAGAACATTTACTGTCCGGGCACTGTCGATGAGAAACCCAATCGCGAATTAGTTTACCGATCTCGAAACCGATATCAGCTGCAATATCCAATTTTGCACGCCAAAAAACGATGTATATATCCCCCCACCCCCTGGTTTCCACCTTCCTCACCACCCCCCACCCATTGCCGCGTCTCTATCGCTGTATCCCTCCCTCTCTCCACCTCCACACCCTCCATCTCCTTCATCAGGGCAATTTCCAGCACCTCGCCCTCCCAGATGTTGATTTTTGCCGTGACATATCCTTCCTTCCAACTGTAGCCTGGCCTTGTTCCCCCCCCCCTTCTCAGGGCCCCCCTTTTCCTCTCCTCTCCTTCTCCTGGAGCGAATTTTCCTCCTCCTCTCCCCCTGAGTCCTTGCACCATATCCTTGCCTCTTTCACTCCCATGTACTTCCCTCCCTGGCCCTCTTCGGAGCGGCCCCCCCCGGCCGTCTCCCACCTCTCTTCCCCTCCCACCCTTCTTCCCTTCGCCCTCATCTTCTTGTGCCTGGCAGGTCCTCCGTTTTGCTTATCGTCACCAGTGTTCTATGTCAGTGTTGTGTTTGGTGCTGTTCTCCTATGCGATGAGAGGTGTGATTTTAATCATGTGCTGGCCTTGTGCATACTGTTACTGTCAGTCACTGCTATGTGCTACACTGTCCATCGATACTTTTATACTCCAGTTATACTTCACCTTGTGTTCTTTTAATTGACCCAGTGTGTGGTTTTTTGTATGCGCTACTTTTTTACGATTTTTATCCCCTTTTAGTCTATTGTCTTCCATAATGGTTCCCCCTTTTTATATCTATGTATACCATATATTCTTCTTTGTTATTTTTAAATGTCTTCCATTGTATGTCCTATGTCTTTCAGCTGAAGAGCAGCACGTATGCTGCTGCCACCCGCCCCGATGGGGAATTGAAATACAATAAAGAAAAATTATATATATATATATATATATATATATATATATATATATATATATATATATATATATATACACCTGGAAATTGAAATAAGAACACCGTGAATTCATTGTCCCAGGAAGGGGAAATTTTATTGACACATTCCAGGGGGCAGATACATCACATGGTCACACTGACAGAACCACAGGCACATAGACACAGGCAACAGAGCATGCACAATGTCGGCACTAGTACAGTGTATATCCACCTTTCGCAGCAATGCAGGCTGCTATTCTCCCATGGAGACGATCGTAGAGATGCTAGATGTAGTCCTGTGGAACGGCTTGCCATGCCATTTCCACCTGGCGCCTCAGTTGGACCAGCGTTCGTGCTGGACGTGCAGACCGCGTGAGACGACGCTTCATCCAGTCCCAAACATGCTCAATGGGGGACAGATCCGGAGATCTTGCTGGCCAGGGTAGTTGACTTACACCTTCTAGAGCACGGGATACATGCGGACGTGCATTGTCCTGTTGGAACAGCAAGTTCCCTTGCCGGTCTAGGAATGGTAGAACGATGGGTTCGATGACGGTTTGGATGTACCGTGCACTATTCAGTGTCCCCTCGACGATCACCAGTGGTGTACGGCCAGTGTAGAAGATCGCTCCCCACACCATGATGCCGGGTGTTGGCCCTGTGTGCCTCGGTCGTATGCAGTCCTGATTGTCGCGCTCACCTGCACGGCGCCAAACACGCATACGACCATCATTGGCACCAAGGCAGAAGCGACTCTCATCGCTGAAGACGACACGTCTCCATTCGTCCCTCCATTCACGCCTGTCGCGACACCACTGGAGGCGGGCTGCACGATGTTGGGGCGTGAGCGGAAGACGGCCTAACGGTGTGCGGGACCGTAGCCCAGCTTCATGGAGACGGTTGCGAATGGTCCTCGCCGATACCCCAGGAGCAACAGTGTCCCTAATTTGCTGGGAAGTGGCGGTGCGGTCCCCTACGGCACTGCGTAGGATCCTACGGTCTTGGCGTGCATCCGTGCGTCGCTGCGGTCCGGTCCCAGGTCGACGGGCACGTGCACCTTCCGCCGACCACTGGCGACAACATCGATGTACTGTGGAGACCTCACGCCCCACGTGTTGAGCAATTCGGCGGTACGTCCACCCGGCCTCCCGCATGCCCACTATACGCCCTCGCTCAAAGTCCGTCAACTGCACATACGGTTCACGTCCACGCTGTCGCGGCATGCTACCAGTGTTAAAGACTGCGATGGAGCTCCGTATGCCACGGCAAACTGGCCGACACTGACGGCGGCGGTGCACAAATGCTGCGCAGCTAGCGCCATTCGACGGCCAGCACCGCGGTTCCTGGTGTGTCCGCTGTGCCGTGCGTGTGATCATTGCTTGTACAGCCCTCTCGCAGTGTCCGGAGCAAGTATGGTGGGTCTGACACACCGGCGTCAATGTGTTCTTTTTTCCATTTCCAGGAGTGTATATATGACACTATTATGCTGAAATCACCGAGGAGCATATGAAAATTTACTGAATTTCGTGTACTTCGCCGGAATATCATACCATTTACGTGAATGTTCTCGATATCAACCACACGGCAGTACGCCACCGATCGCTTGTACAGTATAGTTGCGAAGATAAAGAGTGGAAATCATATCTGCAGGAACCCGAACATTCAGCGAGGTCATTATGTGGTATGTGCAACAAACCATTGAGTAACTAGAAACTTATCTCATCTGCAAAGATCTTTATGTGAAAACTTGAAAATAGAGGAAACTGATAGTTCCACTCCTATTTTTGATGAATACCGATACCAATGATATAACAGATAGCAGATCATCGTTGTGCTTTACAAGGTAAATCTATACTTATAATCGTATGTGATTCTCATGTCTAGAGAACCAGAAAATGTCTCTCCTAACTATTTTTCACCATCTGGATTCCAGCAACAAACGTCACAATCGATATGCTCTCAGATAAATAATGACAGGAAATGTGCAGAATGGCAGTACAAACAGTCATTCAGTAAATTTGCATGGGAGGGAATAATTGCCCAGAGCGAACACTCGCCATATTGAACCTTCTGAAATTTCCACTAAAAACCAGAGAATATTCGCAACACAATCGATCACGAAGGCTGCCCAATATATACTGAGTATGAGTTCGCTGTTCACCCGCCAAGAGGGCGACATGGTTACATCAGCTACAGGTTGGTATCCGAGCATGTCCACTTCGTGCATCTCAGCGTCGCTTTGTACCTTCAGGCGGAAATGTTACTTCGTTCTGGCCACCCGTTACTAGTCATGCATCATGAACGCCAATTGTTATGTGCACATAAGCGTTCCAATTTAAGTTGGAACTGAGAGGAAGTCGGAGAACGCTATACCTACCATCTTCTGCATCCTCTGGAGAAACAGAATGAGCTACGTTAACGCGACAGGACCTAATTTTTGACCAACATGGAAACATGTAGTCGTATCTCAGACAACCGTTTAAAGTGATTAAGACCAGCGCAAAATGAAGTCTTCTCCTGCAAAATAAGGTTTCTACTACCTTGTGTTGCAGGAGAAGACTTCAGGCAGTACTAGCAGTTACAGTGGTGTTTCTTATTTGGAAAATTAGTCCGAAAGAGATCTGCCTGCCTCAGCGTCGTTCTTGTCTGTCACCCAAACAATCTCTCTATGCTCATTATTTTGTTCCATCCAGCGGAGGAAAACTGTAAACTATAGTAAATTCACTAACGTTACCCGGTAGATAACGTGAACGTATGTTACTGGGTCCACCTCTGATGATATATCTAAAATAAATACCGTCTATGTGCTGACATTGAGCATATATGGCGATCCTATTAAATACACAGGTGTTGGTCAATTGGAGCAGGTGGGCAGTCATCAAAGTCGCTTGCACAGATCAAGGTAAAGTTTTGTCGCCCGTACTGTAGGAGGACCATATCCTGCAAACTATCGATCGCGAGAGATGGTCGCTGTGTTGTTCTTTCATAATTAGTTTGATGCATTGTTTTTCTGCTGCAACACATCGAAGCAGTGTACAACTGGTGCTATATGCACAGAGATACATTTTGTTTTTCTACAATGACTTCGAAGTCCATGTCAGTTACTAAACCAGAAATAGCACGTTTCGATCCACTGGTTCTGAGAGAACGCTGGACATCGCATGGAGTAAACTATGCTGCTCACACAACACAAAGGTGGTTGAAATAAAAGACAGAGTCGGTGTTCCTTATTGACAAAAATGTGGAGGACATCACAACATATGGAAACTGGAAGAGCTTGCGCCATTGCGGTGTGTTTTCCAACAGCTGTCCAAAGGTAATGACTTACATTTACATTTAACCTCAGTTTCCACAGTGATGAGGTAGCCGATGTCTCGGTGTTCCGTTTTGAATAGATCAAGAGCTTTGATTCCTTATATTGCAACAATGTATATGATCACTGTCTTGGTGCTAACCATCAGCTCCCACCAAGACCCTCTCCATCTTAAAAAAGTAGTGTCGGTCAGTCATTATGTGGTAATCAACAGTGAACTAGTGTACAGATGGGATGGAAAAGACACCAGCGACATGGGACAACGTACTGTATAAGGGGCGTACAAAAAGAAACGACCCAGAGGTATAATTACAGAAACCAGTACCTGTATGTTAGAAGCATTGACCCTGGCTGTTGATTGGTTGGTTGGTTGTTTTGGGGAAGGAGACCAGACAGCGTGGTCATCGGTCTCATCGGATTAGGGAAGGATGGGGAAGGAAGTCGGCCGTGCCCTTTCAGAGGAACCATCCCGACATTTGCCTGGAGTGATTTAGGGAAATCACGGAAAACCTAAATCAGGATGGCCGGACGCGGGATTGAACCGTCGTCCTCCCGAATGTGAGTCCAGTGCCTGGCTGTTGAGACACTTCTCCCACTGTGACACAAGGCGATGAATGGCTGTCTCATAAAATTCCCAGAGCTGCAGTTCATCACGTACAGCTGGATGTCGCCATCAGAGGATTTTTAAGGGGACCAAAAACGGCGTAATTAAAGGGAGAAAGGTCCGAACTGTTGGGGGAGGGGGGCGAGAACCCCCCATTTGAATTTCTGCAGGAGTGTCGCGACTGTGTTGGCCGTTCAAAAAAAAATGGTTCAAATGGCTCTGAGCACTATGTGACTTAACTTCTGAGGTCATCAGTCGCCTAGAACTTAGAACTACTTAAACCTAACCAACGTAAGGACATCACACACATCCATGCCCGAGGCAGGATTCGAACCTGCGACCGTAGCGGTCGCGCGGTTCCAGACTGAAGCGCCTAGAACCGCTTAGCCACACCAGCCGGTCCTAAGTCTATTTAGCGAAGACTGCTATGCACCAGTCTTATTGACAGCACACATCGAAGTGCCCACGATATCTGTAGATACGTGCATGGCAAGGAGGCTAGCGCCATTTATTCGTGTATAGTAGATATGAGTGTTGTCATGATATAAGAGACGGTTGAGAAGAAACATGTGGTTGATGCATGCTGGAGCTCCAGACAGATGGAGCTCAAAGCATTTTACGTGAATCAACTGTGCTATCAATTCTGAAGAATTGTTCTGGTGGCTGGGACCAATACAAGGAGACACCAGCAAGAGAGAAATTATTGTAGAAAGTAAGCACACGCACTCCTCAGGCTATACAGTTCTACACTTATGCCAACTATAGTCTTAAAGCCATGTGATTTCAGAAATATTTGTCGCGCAGAGTGTAATGCATTTAATACTCTAACACATATGTTCAACATCTGGCATACCCATCCTTCAAGTTTTCTATCCCACTCATTACAGTGATAAAACTGCATTCTTCTACACCAAAGAAAAACATATATTCTTTGTGATACATGCGCAATATAGGTTTCTGGAAGTTTATAGCACCCACTTTTCGCATCCGCTTACCATCCAGAAATTTTACTATGCTCACATGAATTGTACAAACTGATCACCAGCAACAGAAAATGATTCTTAGAAGGAAACAGACAGACAGATAGAAGCGGTGTTTGACATGTGAATTTACGTGCCATGCTGCATGAACTCCGTAAAGGAGACAACTGTCGAGCAAATCTATACATAGGGTTTGTAGAACCACACAAATACATGTCACGAACTTAGAATCACTGTAGTTTGCTGTTGACGATAGCTCCCTAAATCGCATACAGAGCACGCAGTTGCATGCGAGTCGAACCCAAGTTATACCACACAACTCATGCACCCTGCGAGAAAAGTGTTAAATGTGTGATAAATGATCTGCAGTAACATCTCACTCTCTCTAGAATGCATCATGAATCAACCATTAAGTCATACCTCGTTAAAACCGCTCTCAACTAATACTCCATCTAATTTCTACCATCCTTTAACGCAGATCCATGTCAATATAAAGGCAGATGTTTCTGTTTTTCGGGAAGGCATCAAAGACAGCACTCAACTGGCATGTACCACTGTTACTTCAATAGCAAAATGTTGCCAAAAAACATTCAGCAACTGTTGTGTTAGGTATTTGCTAGTTGACACCACATTGTTGTAACTGGTGGAGAGTAGAGTGAGGCACATTGTAAAAACTATTTGTTAGGGTTTTAAACATTTAAACAGTCTTGCACAGGGTCAAACACGTGATTCATTCTGTATCTGTATATTGCAGTCCCACTAGCTGATAATACAACGCTCTTTAGCTGAGGACACTTCATAAAAATCTGTAAGGTGGTTGCCGATAACTCTGGGGTCACACCTGGTCTTGTGATACGACATACATAAATTTATTACTCTACATTAAGTGGTAATCCACACTAAAAATTCTGTTCCAGCTGTAATGTTGCCGTCTATGAAACATGATTGTTTCCCTGGTTCCAGCCGGCCAGAGTGGCCGTGCAGTTCTGGACGCTACAGTCTGGAACCGGGCGGCCGCTACGGTCGCAGGTTCGAATCCTGCCTCGGGCATGGATGTGTGTGATGTCCTTAGGTTAGTTAGGTTTAATTAGTTCTAAGTTCTAGGCGACTGATGACCTCAGAAGTTAAGTCGCATAGTGCTCAGAGCCATATGAACCATTTTTGAACCCTGGTTCCTGGAGATTCAGTGTCAGCTATTTTTCGTATTCACCTTGCTGTCACATACTCGTTGCCATGTACAAGAATTTTCCTGCACCAAGCAAACGACGTGCAAATACTCCATCATCCCCCTCAATTTCCTAGCATTTTGAAGTATTTTCCCTCAGTTTAGACATATGTTCTGTCAATTTCCGTAATTTTATCGATTTTATGTCACTTCTGCCCATGTGATAAAGGCATCACTCCTCGCCACGTTTTCTAATTTTGCTACTGTATGTTAATTGGAATAATAGTGATACATGGAAGTTGATTGCTGTCTTTGATGCTTTCCTGGAAAAGAGAAACATCTGCCTCTAAACAGATATGGATCTGCCTTAAAGTAGATGATGTGATCGATTGAGTGTAACGAAGTATGTTTTAATATCAGACTCATAATGCATTCTATAGAGAGCGAGATGTTGCTACAGGTCATTTATCACACATTTAATAATATCTTTTCGTTGTTCTTTCAGGGTGCATCAGTTGCGTGGTATAACTTGGGATCGACTTGTATACAATTGCGTGTTCTGTGTGTCACTCTGAGAGCTGTCTCCGTGCAGACTTTAACAGCAAACATCTCTGTACAATCCGCCTGCTTAGCTCAGTGGTCATTCCCGCTTGGCGCATCGTGCGACTAGGTTGGGCTATAAGTTCCGCCTCTACCGTAGCGCTGCGTGTTTTCAAAAATGGTTCAAATGGCTCTGAGCACTATGGGACTTAACATCTGTGGTCATCAGTCCCCTAGGACTCAGAACTACTTAAACCTAACTAACCTAAGGAAATCACACACATCCATGCCCGAGGCAGGATTCGAACCCGCAAAACACAGACACTAAACTTATTGCAGTGAACAGAGACGTCAATGAACGAACGGACGGATCATAACTTTGCGAAAATAAAATTTTCAGTCTAGGGAAGACTTGAACCAAGGACCTCTCGTTCCGCAGCTACTCACGGTAACCACGGGACCGCGGCACTTCTGAGCTAAAAATGTTCCTTGATGTTGCATGTCTTGCACATGGTCTACTCAGTTTGTATATTTTACTAATTTTTTTGTATGGTTCCATACAACTTCTTCCTACGGTCGCAGGTTCGAATCCTGCCTTGGGCATGGTTGTGTGTGATGTCCTTAGGTTAGTTAGGTTTAAGTAGTTCTAAGTTCTAGGGGACTTTTGACCTCAGATGTTAAGTCCCATAGTGCTCAGAGCCATTTTGAACCGTAATCCATGCCCCTTTTTGTCTTGTTCTTACAGCCCTTACTTCGCCGTTTCGCCATGCAATTACGTGGCTGGACTATTTTGGGAGAAACTTTTTCGGTACATGCATACGCCGACGACGTCATGGTTTTAGTCCGATATGTCGAGGACATACAGAGGCTTAAGGCTACCTTGGATTCATTTTGCCGTCTTGCTGGTGCTCGCATTATTGGTCGTAAATGCACGTTCCTACCGTTGAGAGGCTTCGATCATGTCGTCATTCCTTGGGCGACGGTCTTCAATCGCCATAAGACCTTAGGGATCTTAGTGGATCGCAATCCGATCAAAATTGCGACACTCAATTGGCGCGAGGTTACGAGTCGTGTTCACGGGGCGATCCTTGAATATGAACGCCGTTCCCTTAGCCTCCTTCACAAGATACGGGTTTTAGAAACCTATGTCTTCAGTAAAGAATATTACGTTGTGCAGGTCTTCCCGCTTCCCGCGATGATGGCTCGCAGACTGAAACAGGCGTCTGGTCGAGTCCTGTGGCGCCGCCATATCTATCGTGTCCAGTATGAAGTAGTGGCCAGGCCTCGGAAGCTTGGAGGATTGGGTCTTTCTGATATCAAAATGAAGACATCCATCTTCTTTAGCCGCCGCAATGTTTTAACCTGTACGCGGACTCCGCATTCAGTTACCTCTCGTTTACTTTCCAGCCTCCGGCCAGTCTGTCTGACCACTCCTCTATGACGCATATTAATACCACCATGCTATCACTCCGTTAGGGTGCACCATGTCCACTTTCTTCTGTTGAACTTGCTTCCCCGTCAACGTTTTGGAAAACGGTCTGGTCTCATCTTAGTCTTCCTATGTTGCCGATGGAGATTGCTTCAGCGTGGTATAAGGTCATTCACCGTCTGATACCCACTCGTGATCGTCTTTTTCGTATTGGCTTTCGTCCGACTGATCAGTGTGTGGAATGTCATCAGACTGTCACCTTACTTCACAGGCTTGTTGCTTGCGGACGGTATTATTGACTCTGCGTCCGCCGTCAATTAGCTTTCCTTACCCGAGGACCTGAAACCGCTTTCCGAGACGGCATTCTCCTACATTCAGACATATCCTTTTTTCCTCAGATGAAAACGATCACGATTGCCTGGCTCTTGGGTTACTATGTTCACTATGTCGTTGAAAGTGGGAATGACCCAGATCCCTGCGTTTCTCATCATTATCTGACAATTGCGCATTGGAAATGGTAGCGGTTGCCACGATACCGAACGCATTTTGCTTTTTTTTGTTTTTAACCGTCAGGGTGTTGGGTAAGCTCCCCTGTGATCCTTGTTTCTTCCTTGAGTTTGAGTCCCCTACCTTGTACCTTTGTTTTGTCACTTTTTCTCTGGGGACTGATGACATCATAAGCTAAGTCCCATAGTGCTCAGAGCCATTTGAACCATTTAGCGTGAGAAATATCTAACGGAGGCATGAGGGAGCTGCAAATAACGGCTTAGAAAAACGTTCCTTACCCGAATCACATTCTAAATTTGGCGGGAAGGGTGATTTTATTATTAGCTTACACCACCAGCGTCGTTCTTCTGAGCTTTGTCTGTTAATCCACACCCCAGCGACCACCATCTATATGCAATGTCGCGGTATTTTTGTGGACGACCACTTCATTCGGAATCAATACCGTACCTAGATTCATAAAGCGTGTATAGTTTTTAATATGGTTATTGTTAGCGATACTTGCGTCCACCTGAACACCAAGATCGCTTTTTTTGCAGCGTGACGGTAACACAGTCGTTGCGATTGAGTTTTTAATAGGTGGTCGCTTATAAAACGATTACGTTTCTCTTCCTAAGACTCACATGCAAGAAAAACAAGTGAGGCATATCCATCTATCGCGAATTTTCACTCAGTATTGTTTGTTGTCACCAGAATTCTGTTTTTCGTGAAGTACTGTACTTAGCAGGGGATGTGTGGTAGGTTCACTGTGATAAGCAGGCTTGTAAAGTATGTGTTGGGGTGTAAAGTTACTGTTGTCAGTATTCCGACATGTGCAAAGAAAAAGACTATGTCCCATCATAAAGGAAGTATGGATTTGATATGGAGAGTTGTGATTTCAGCGCATTGGAAGCCATAAGGGAGACGAAAGATTTTACATGGAAAATTATTTCCATTCATAAGGACGACATAGATGTTACACTTCCAGAGCCACGGGCGTCAGGAGTGGATATTTACGATACTTCGCTCATTGTCAAATTTCATCAGAATGGGACTGCATTCGTAATACTTAGTTGTAATTACAGTGATAACTCTGTCTAGTTTCCCAGGACGACAAAGTTTGGCGTGCATGACGGATGGTTAGTAATGGGTGGCCAGAACGAAATCACATTTCCGCCTGAAGGTAGAAGAAGCGACCCTGAGACGCACGAAATGGACATGCTCGGGTACAAACTTGCGGCTGATGTAACCTTGTCGCACTCTAGGCGGGTGAACAGCGAACTCATACTCAGTATATATTGGGCAGTCTTCGTGATCGCTTGTGTTGCGAATTTTCTCTGATTTTTAGTGGAAATTTCAGAAGGTTCAATATGGCGAGTGTTCGCGCTGGGCAATTATTCCTTCCAATGTAAATTTACTGACTGACTGCTTGTACTGCCATTCTACACATATCCTCTCACTATTTAGTTGAGAGCATATCGATTGTGACGTGTGTTGTTGGGATCCAGATGGTGAAAAACAGTTGAAAAAGACATTTGCTGGTTCTCTAGACATGAGAATCACATACTATTACAAGTATTGATTTACTTTGTAAAGCACAACAATGATCTGCAATCTGTTATAGCATTGGTATCGGTATTCATCAAAAATAGGAGTGGAACTATCACTTTCGTCTGTTTTCAAGTTTTCAATTATAAATCTTTGCAGATGAGATAAGTTACTAGTTACTCAATGGTTTGTTGCACATACCACATAATGACCTCGCTAAAGTTTCGGGTTCCTGGAGATATAATTTCCACTCTTTATCTTCGCAACTATACTGTACAAGCGATCGGTGGCATACTGCTGTGTGGTTGATATCGAAACATTCACGTAAATATAATGATATTCTGGAAAAGTACATGAAATTCAGGAAATTTTCATATACTGGTCGATGATTTCAGCATAATAGTGTCATATATACATCTTTTCTTTTTCTTTATTGTATTTCCACTCCCCATCGTGGTGGGCTGGCAGCAGCATATGTGCTGCTCTTGAGCCGAAAGACATAGGACATACAATAGAAGACATTTAAAAATAACAAAGAAGAATATATGGTGAATATACATATAAAAAACGGGGAAACATTATGGAAGACAATAGACTAAATGGGGCGACAGTACAATGGATACAAAAACCGTAAAAAAGTAGCGCACACAAAAACCACACACTGGGACAAATAAAAGAACACAAGGTGAAGTATGACCAGAGCATAAAAGTATCGATGGACAGTGCAGCACATAGCAATCACTGACAGTAACAATATGCAGAAGTTCAGCACACGATTAAAATCACACATCTCATCCCATAGGAGAACAGCACCAAACACAAAACTGACATAGCACACTGATAACGATAAGCAAAACGGAGGACCTGTCAGGCGCAAGGAGATGAGGGAGAAGGGAAGATGGGAGGAACGGGTAGAGGGGGGGAGACAGGTGGGGGGCGCCCCGAAGAGGGCAAGGGAGGGAAGTACGTGGGAGGGAAAGAGGCAAGGATGTGGTGCAGGGACTCAGGGGGAGAGGAGGAGAAAAATCCGCTCTGGGAGAAAGAGGGGAGAGGAAGAGGGGGACCCTGAGGAGTGGGGGAACAAGGCCAGGTTACAGTGGGAAGGAAGGGTATATGTCACGTTGAAGTTCAACATCTGGGAGGGGAAGGTGCTGGAAATTGTCCTGATGAAGGAGATGGAGGGTGTGGAGGTGGAGAGAGGGAGGGATACTGTGGTGTCACCGCCAGACACCACACTTGCTACGTGGTAGCTTTTAAATCGGCCGCGGTCCGCTAGTATACGTCGGACCCGCGTGTCGCCACTACCAGTGATAGCAGACCGAGCGCCGCCACACGGCAAGTCTAGAGACACTTACTAGCACTCGCCCCAGTTGTACACCCGACGTTGCTAGGAAAGGTTCACTGAGAATACGCTCTCATTGGCCGAGACAATAGTTAGCATAGCCTTCAGCTAAGTCAATTGCTACGACCTAGCAAGGCGCCATTTATCCTTTGCTACGTATCTAATGAAGCATGTACAGTAACAAGACCAATGTTCGCCAATTGTGGATTAAAGTTAAGTATTCCAGCAGCTACGTACTTTTCTTTATAGCATTCATTACGTATCCTGTTCCAGACCTCACGCCAGCCTGCATGAGTTTAAGCGCGTGCCTTTCGGTTACCCGTCACTGTGGACTGGCTGTCTTGTCAGTCCACAACAGATACAGCGATAGAAACGCGGCAATGGGTGGGGGATGGAGAGGAAGGAGGAAACCAGGGGGTAGGGGGATATATACATCGTTTTTTGGCGTGCAAAATTGGATATTGCAGCTGATATCGTTTTCGAGATCGGTAAATAAATTTTCGATTGACGAAGCACTTTTCACCGACAGTGTTCAGAAAGTAAATATTATTTTAATCCCCGAGTTTGGATATGATCACAACTCATTATAGAAACTACAGGAGCAAGCATTCCATACCGGTAACAGGACAGTTAGCGGACGCCATTGTACTAGGGATCCATGCTCCATTTGAAAGAGTGACAGATGTCCACAGAGGGCAGTCTGATCGCACATCAAGGCATCATGTGACGGGGTAGTTGCCTCCAGACCGTTGGTCACAGTGGATGGCTGACAGACCTTGCGGGAAATATTTAGTGCAACAGCTGTATATGGTGCATGTGCTAATTTTTGTTTGGGATCTGTGTGTCTTTGCAGTGTATATGTGAGTGTCTGTTTGTCCATAGCTATGTGCAGGACGCTGAAGTGGTGGTGTTGTATGGTGCAGGATACGAATCGTGGTTACTACAACGATATGCAATGGTGGTACAATTGTTTGTCGTAATATACTCCAGTTGGAGATCGGTTTCACGCCGAAATATTCAGGCTTTCCTCGACTGTACTGAGGAATTGGTTTGGCAATAGTGTCTGAATTTCATGATCTGTAGACCACTTTTGCAGCATGTAACTGTCAGTGTGATACGACTGCTGTATGTTTCTCGATCTGTATAAAGTAGTTTGCCGCTGAGATTCTCATAACTTGTCTGTCCGCAGAGAGTGATGGATAATGCTCTCAGAGAGGTAACAGAGATTTGTTGTGTAAATTTCCCACCTCTCGCCATCACTGAACACCTACATATATCCTATATTTCCCGTTAATTCGTCTCCCGCAATCCCTAATCTTCCTTCTAATCACATATCCTTATGTGATGTCGCACATATATCAACACACCACATCCAAGCTACTCTTACACACATTTCTTATCATCTCCAAACATAGTTTTAACAGATTCGCAGTCCCTGACAACAAAATCCGACCTGACACCTATCCCTCCTCTCAGATTTAACGCGTGCATCCCCACTTATTTCCTTGGGCGCTAATGACCATTGTAGTTGTGCGCCCTAAAACCACAAAAATACTTCTTTCCTGTTTCATGGCTCACCTCCATCCACATCCCTCTCCTTCCTTACCACCTCTACCCCTTAGGGTGGTCCCACTCCTAGCTATTTATATCCCAAATCTCACATTATACTGAACCCCAAACCCTAACTCCTGTGTACCAGTTAGTTCTATAAATACTTAAACTACCCCAAAGAACCAGTCCTCTTTCCTTCTCCGTATTACTACTCCTAAGAGCAGTTCCTCCCCATAAAATGGTAGTGATGTTTGATACAGCGCAAAGTTTGTTTCAACTCTCTTGCAAAAACCTTTTTTAAGAATCAGACAACGTCTTCCTAAGTGCTATTTCACATATCACCTACGAAAAATTTCTTTTTACGTAATCTAAAAGATTTGTACATGGTTAATCTTTTTAAGTATATTAAGTATTTTAAAATATTTGTATATATTTAATCCTTTAAAAGTTTTCAGTCCACCCTAGTATCTATTAAGATCTTTGACCGGATGAGCGGATTATTGGTTTGCTGTCAGCAGTCCTCGCCTCTCTGGGAAGAGAGAATGACACAACAACAAAAGAAAAACGTTGCATTTGTCAATTTCATGTACTGATAAGCCACTGTTCGTGATATAATATAGAGAACACATGCAAGTTTTTTGTGAATCACTGTATGTACTGATCTGTGGTATGCTTCCGCTTCCTAAAGGTAACTAATGCTAGAAAATACAATGGCAATACATAAAAAATAACTTTCGACAGGCATAAGCGGAGATACCCCTGTTCCATAATTACATAACAGCATTGGACCCATCCCAGATCGAAGTACTATTGTTTCAAGTTCAATGACGACTGTTACAATTCTGCTGCCTCCGAAAACACTACAGAGTACAACGAGAGCGATTTGGGCGATACCGACTCATATGGACTGACATTTCCCCTCACTCCATATGCGAATGCAATAGCACAGCTACCGGCATGCAGTGTATAGTGGCTTACAAGTATATTTATAAGTAGATGTGGATTCAGGGGGTTGGGGAAGTGGGTGAGGGGGGGGGGGGCGTTGCTGACGCCGGCTGTGGCGGAGAGCGGGCTATTCATCCGGCCAGCCGCCTAAAAGCTCTGTCCCGTATTTTATCTGCATCTATTTATGGCGCCGCCGGTTCCGCCTGCAAATGGGAACTGACTGTTACTGCTCTTGTTACTCTCCTGCGGTCGTTTCAAATACGATTCCCCTTAGTAACGCATGTGCTTCGAACATGGAAAACGGCACTTAGTGCTCTTAATCACAAAGTGGAGACAGTTACCTTCTCTAAATTCAGAGCTGAGTGTACAGCATCTGGAGCGAAGCAGCCTGCAGTCTGTTCCTTGAACTGTGGAGTACTCCACATTTCTCTCACTTGTGTTCGGCAATTATGGACGGTAAAAATATTTTACGGTGTCGCTCGCATTTGTGCTCCGATAAAATAATATCTCTCTCGAAACAGCGCCGCACATTCACAGTGAGCTCCATTGTTTATTCTACACCTCCTCTGAACTGGACGATTATAAGACAAAACTCGAACACCGATAAGGATACGTACGACTCAAACCATCTTTGTACTACATATAACGGGCAAGACAATGCACAATCGATTAGGATTAGAGACCTGTATATTATCTGCGAATTTGGGAGGTCAGTATGTCGTGAAACAACCACGTGCAGCATAGAGGTCCTCTAAATATCGTCGCATGAAAGCGAAAAGAGTTTGAGTGTCATCCTGCGCATCTCTGCTTAAGCTGTCTATATACGAGTTCTCAAAGTATCAACAGAGGTTATTGGAAGACGGTGACTAACTAGCTGCAAGCCATCCATGTGACAAAGGGGTCCGATGGGTGAAGTATTAGGGGAACCAGTAGAACTTGGAAACAGTAGTGCCCGACGTTCTTGAAAAGGAGCCCGCCAATTCATCGCCCCATTGAGCCACATATTTTCCTGTTACAATATGGACATGAAGAAGCTGTACCTTGGGCTCTGTAACTTCGCTCTTGCAGCAGTTCGTGTACAAATTACTCTCGAAACGTGGGAGTTTGGATCGAATGTTGTAGCTAATGGTGGAATGTCTATGGATTCATTGCGAGGAGACAGTTAGACAGTCATGCCAAATACTTTTGAACGCGTTTTCTGAAAATTATCTTGAGCAGCTAGCTCGGAAGCCCACATGCAACGGAAATATCTTAGGCCTTGTAGTACAAATATGCCGGACCTTATCGACCATGTCAGTACAGAAACGGGAATTAGCGATCATTATGTAATTATAGCAACTATGATTATAGAAGTTAATAAATTAGTCAAGAAGGCTAGGAGAGTGTTTCTGCTAGATAGAGCAGATACGCGGTTATTAAAATCTCACATAGACGGTGAATTGCCATCACTTAGTTCCAGTAAGTTGGATGTAGAGGAATTATGGGCATAGAGAAAGTTTAAGCAGATTGTAAATCGTGGTCTGGAGAGTTACGTGCCAAGTAAAGCGCATAAAGGATGGAAAACACCCGCAGTGGTTTAATAACGAAATTCGGCGGATGCTGAGGAAACTAAGGCTGCTGCACTCTAGGTTCAAACGGGAACGCACAAATGACGACAAGCAGGGTTAGTACAGATACGTGCGTCTGTGAAAAGATCCACGCACTAACCATACAACTACGATTGTCACACCTTAGCCAAAGATCTGGCAGAGAACCCGAGAAAATTCTGGTAATATGTAAAATCGCAAAGCAGGTCTAAGGCTTCCATTCAGTCCCTTATCGACCAGTCTAGTGTGGCAATTGAAGATAGAATAACGGAATCTGAAGTTTGAAATTTCTCGTTCAAGAAATCGTTCACACAGGAGAACCGTAGAAACATACCGTCATTTAACCATAGGACAGGTTTGAACTGTCCCTGATGGATCTGTTGCTCAGTTGACATCCACGTAGCCCTCCTGATCGACCCAATCTGCTGTTACTGCCTCTCTGCTAACAACACAATATTTCCCGCATCCTTTTATGCTGGTGGGTCCACCTAACGCGACATATAGAGCTCAACTCTAATTACATCGGAGTGTCCGCTTACTGTGGATCGGATAGTATGTGTTCATAAAAAATTTCGTTTAAGCGACAGCGGTGACAAGCAGCCTGCTTTTTATGCCAACATCGGCGGAAGATATTTGATCTTTAACATTGATGTTACGATTTTTCATAGACCCCAATATCGATATTGAAAAATTTGTGTTTAGACTCTCAGCATCGATGTTTTGTAAATGTCGATGATGGTTGCACGTCCTTAGTCCAAGTCATTGCGGCGTTGCAGAGTTCAGTCGACAATGAGGTCGAAGCTGTGCAACCGGTTATGGTCAGGCGGACGAAGATTCGGCATATAGAGTAGAAGAGTAGCTGGGATGTGTTGTGAACTTATACAATGTTTGATATTATCTCTGAACGAAAATTATTAAGTTTTATTAACCATAATTAAATTTAAGGATTATTTGTATTTATAAATGGTTCAAATGGCTCTGAGCACTATGGCACTTAACATCTAAGGTCATCAGTCCCCTAGAACTTAGAACTACTTGAACCTAACTAACCTAAGGACATCACACACATCCATGGCCGAGACAGGATTAGAACCTGCGACCGTAGCGGTCGTGCGTTTCTGGAATGAAACGCCTAGAACCGCTGGGCCACAACGGCCGGCTTGTATTATACTTTTATACCTTTATTTTTATAGTTATATTGCGTATATTAAACCATGTGATTTGTGTATAATATATTTAAACAAGTCTTAAATCAGTAGCTGGGAAAGACCAATGTTAATGTAGGTGCCCTAGCGTAGAAAAAAAGAGTCATTACGGTGTAAAAGTTTTTTTTGCACTCCTCTGCTGTTCTGCTGATTTACAATACATAATGCTATCACGTATTTCAATGGTATCGGAGCCTATGCAGGTAAAGTGAACTGGGTTTTCACGTTTTTGCAAAAAGAGAGTGATGTTACCTGCATTCGAGGTAGTATTGGGATAAAGACTATTCTGGAGCAGTATTGGTATCAAATGAAGTATGAAAATTAATTAATTAATCAATTAATTACCTTCCTACACCGTAATAACATCATAGGTTTTCTCCAGCCAGTACGTGGGTCCACCTCACGGAACTCCCTGGCCCCTAACCTTCCCCTCCTCTCCCTTCCCTTCCATGATGTAATCCAAAGTGGCGGCCCAGAAAAAAATGTGGGAAATTGGCTCAGCCTGTGTCGAGTTGCTCGACTGGCAGGACCTCACCACGGTAGGTGAATACAGCAAGTATAAGGTATAGTTCAAACAAGAATATTATTTAAGAGTGAAAATCTCATTCAAGAATATTATTTATTTATTTCTGATATCGCAATACACCTCGAAATTGACACTGGTGTTCCAACAATTTATGATGTTAAACAATCTTTTTTATTCCGATGGCGAAACAAACCACATAATAGCACTGTCACAGATCACACAAAATGCATCTGAAAAACTTTCTTACGTCCACTCCATCTACTGGAGTCATGGCCACTGGAAGGAGCCAAGCACTCGGCTTGCGGCACTGGTCAAGTTCCAGATTGGCAACTGCAGGGCTGCACTAAGCACTTCCTGTCACACAGGAAATGCCCCAGTCTTTCACCTCCCTGGCACACTTCCTTACTTTGTGGCACAGGAATACCCCTTGTTGAACATGAACTTCTTCAGCAGTTATTAAATCTGGTGTTTAGGCAATGTGTGGAATACTGACACACACATGTATTAAAGATGTCACAAAGCTCTGAAAATGCTGCTGCTTCAAAAGATGTGCCATAGGAAATATTAATTAAACAATTCGCTACACAAATTGAATACACCACAAAACTACTGCTCGAAACAGTTGCACAAAAAACACTGTGAGAGATGTAGATGGGGCTGCGACCATCTTCTTACTCTAGATTAGTGAATATTTACTTTCTAAGCTATACCAATGAGTAATGATTTGTCAATCGCGAATTAATTTGCTGACCCAGACACTTATATCAGCTGCAATATTCAACTTTAGACGCCAAAACGATGATATTTCGAAGTCTAAATAAATGTCTCTGTAAAATAGGACACTCACCACTCTTCGAGTCTTACCTGCTTGTTTGAAGACACTGCCAGACAGGGAAAAATATCTGAAGTCTACAGCTGCTGTGGGGTGCATCAGTTTCCTGAAACGATGAGAGGATTTAGTTTAGATTTGCTGCTGGAGTCACGGATTTTAAGGCTCTTATTGTTTATTTTCCTCGTTTTTCGAAGCACACTGGTGCCTAAGCACCGACTCAAAAGTCAAAGCAATTACATATCCAAATTTCGTGGCATTTTTCGAAACACGCATGAGATTGTGAAACAAACCACACATACAAGAATTAGAAACACTGTCTTACAGACGACAAAAAAGGCTAGAATTTTCGGTGAATTTTCGATGTCCTACAACTCCAGGTCTGGAGATGCTCTAATGTCACAATAGCAGGTGGGGGACGTTACACCAGTAACACCAGAGGAGGCTCATGTGCTTGGACTTGTCTCTGAACACTCAAACAAGGACGTCATTTGACTCTCAGATGTCATGGAACTTTCTGCAGATACCTTGCGCTTGTCTTGTTGGAACCAGCCTTTTGAGTTTCCTACAATGCACATAAAGTATGTCTTCTGACTACCTGATGCCATGGAACTTACTGTGAATGGAATAAGGCTTTGTATGTGTGGAGGAAGATGGAGGGATGTAACCCCTTGTTAGGCTACTATTAGGTTTAGCCTGTTGTGGATTTTCTGTTGTGTCGACTACTGTGGGAGTCAGCACCGACACAAACAAGGAAGCAGAGAAGCTGCGATGGCCAATAGCAGAGATCAAAAATGACCTGTACATTAAACTTTCAGATTAATAGAAGAAAAGAAACATAACTCCTCGTTATGAAGTGGCTTGATGTGCTTCCTGTGCCTCCTAAATGCAGGCACCCACTATTACTACCCACAGAACTCAGGCGAAGTATCGTCTTCTTATGACTCAGTACTGGTGCTCCCGAAGTCTGCGACCGAACTGGGCCCGATCAGCGATGGGCGGCTAGTTAACCAGCATTGACAGAGGGCGCTGAAGCCGGCCGCTGTGGCCGAGCGGTTCTAGGCGCTTCAGTCTGGAACCGCGTGACTGCTACGGTCGCAGGTTCTAATCCTACCTCGGGCATGTATGTGTGTGATGTCCTTAGGTTGGTTAGGTTTAATTAGTTCTAAGTTCTAGGCGACTGATGACCTCAGAAATTACGTCGCATAGTGCTCAGAGCCATTTGAACCATTAGAGGGCGCTGAACTCTTGTCTTCCTGGAGGTGTTACGCTGCCCACTCTTTTCACTGGCGTGCGGGTCAGCGCCTTCTTGATGCCGGTCGGTGTGCGCTCAGTACGATAGGACTGCACACTTTCTGAAGGATGGTTAGAATGTGTAGCGTCCACTGTAGCACAGAGACTTTCCATAGAAGCTTAGAGCACATATCGAAGTCTGTACAGCTGTCCAGCCGAATACTTTTCAAAAATAGAGAGTAAAATAAAATTAAAAGTTACTTATACAATTACGAGTCCAGTGGTAGTGGGCAGGAGGCTGCACACTCTGTTATTAAACAGACTAGAATTTAATTCACTTAACTATACATTACAAGTAATTTTATTATGCCAAACATAGCTTGGCTGGAAAGAGGACTATTGAATGGGTTGGGTTGGGTTGTTTGGGGGGAAGAGACCAAACAGCGAGGTCATCGGTCTCATCGGATTAGGGAAGGGAGTCAGCCGTGCCCTTTCAAAGGAACCATCCCGGCATTTGCCTGGAGCGATTTAGGGAAATCACGGAAAATCTAAATCAGGATGGCCGGACGCGGGAGTGAACCGTCGTCCTCTCGAATGCGAGTCCAGTGTGCTAACCACTGCGCCACCTCGTTCGGTGGGGTACTGAATGGTGGGGCAAAGAAATACCATCCCTATCAGTTAGTTAATTCATAAAGAAGGAAATGGCGTAAACCTGTAGAAGTTGCACTGGTCGTCGGTTTTAAAAATCCAAGTCAAGGTGACGGTCACGTAGAGGGACTTAAGCCTCCCCGGCAGCCAGATGCCTGGCACCACCCCAGTAGCACGACCCTGTGCGTTGGAGGGCCGGACGGCCGTCGGCAGAATGTCTAAGCAACCATCGACATTCCCGTCCCCACTCATGATGGCAGCAGGGATCTTTTGTTTTCGCAGGAAACACAGTATGTGTGGATCCGAAGTTACAAAACAGTTGAGAGACGCTATCTCAGGCTCTGTTGCAGTACTTGGTAGGCTTCACTTCATGACCAGCAGTCGCATGGTCATAACTGCACTTTTGCTATTCATGTGTTTGTTTCCATCGCCCCTGAAACAGCCGTGCACAGTTATGCTCAGTTGTTATCAAGTCACTCGCTGAGTATCCCCTCTACACATCTTCTCCTCCCGCCATCTCTGTCCACCTCCTCCACCCGCTCCCTCTGTCCACCTCCTCCTCCTCCTCCCATCTCCTCCCCCTCTCTCTGTCCATCTGCTCCACCCCCCCCCCCCCCCCCCCCGCGGCCGCTATCTGTCTGCTCTTCCCCTCCATCCATCTGCTCCTCCCCGTTCTGTCCATCTGCTACTTTCCCTCGCTACCCATTTCCTTCTTTTTTCTTTCTGTGTCCATCTCTTCCTCTCTATTTCCCCTCTCCCTCTCTGTCCATCTCCTCATTCCCTCTCTCTGTCTGTCCATCTCCTCTCACCTCCTTCTCTACCCAAATTATCAGTCCCACACCAATAAGAGCTAGTAGTTGCTACCCTGACAGTATTTCTTTCCCGATCGATATTGATCACCCAGCTAGGCTGAAATTGTTCCAGGGGTTTGAGATGAGCTTTTTACCGATGGATTTGCCCACTTACAGCCATGTCATATATATTTCACAAATATTTAACATATTTGACATGTATTTGTAGACATATTTCACCTGTATCTCTGGCGAATTTTGCCATGCACTTTCAATTGCATGCACCTCAATGTTTATAATGTCATATCTCCTGAAGTACATGTCGCACAAAGATATAATTTGGCAGATAAATCCAGTGGTATATGTGTCTAGTGTCTACGAAATGTGTTGCCAATAGGGTAAGTAAAGAAGTAATAAATTAAAATGTCATCCATGACGCGGCAGTTTTTCAGGCGTTTCAGTGTTTATGACGGTATATCTCCTGTACTACATGCTGTAATGATATATTTTTGTGGGCATATTCACCGACATATGTGGCTATTCTCTGCGAAATGTGTTGCAAAAGAGTTTCTAGTGAAGAAGTACGGTAATAAATTAGCACGTCAACAAGGTCCAGAGAGCAGCAGACTATCCGATATAGTCATTCTAATTCGATGGTAGGGAAGAAAGTGAGTCATTTATTTATTTCATTTCATTCCCTCCAAACCCCAAATCAGCTGGAACATGGTAGTTTAAGATCAAGGATTAGTTCCAAATATTTTAGTGTGTTGGTTTATTGGATAGAACGGTCGTAAACTCTAAGGTGTAAGCCATGGAGATGAAAACTACGTGTGGTTCGACCTGTAATTATTTTATGGGTTTTGGAGGGATTAATTTTGAAGATCTACTGGTTCGATCAAAATCTGAAGTGGCTGAGATAAGGCTGGAGGGAGCGTAGGGATTTTCGGAGGACGTGGGAGGAGACTAGAGACGTGATGTCATCGGCATACTGGAGGAGACAGACAGGAGGTAATTGTTTAGGCATACATTAGTGTAAAGAATATATGTGAGCAGAGGTAACAGAGCCTTGGGACACACCTGCAACAAGATAAAAGTGAATGAAATTGATATTACTAATAATGATAAAGGATAGGAGACCAGGTAAAATGGATGCAATAAGGAGAACATAATTATCAAATGGATATACAGGGTGTTGCAAAAAGGTACGGCCAAACTTTCAGGAAACATTCCTCACACACAACGAAAGACAATATGTTATGTGGACGTGTGTCCGGAAACGCTTACTTTCCATGTAAGAGATCATTTTATTACTTCTCTTCAAATAACATTAATCATTGAATGGAAACACACAGCAACAGAACGTACCAGGGTGACTTCAAACACTTTGTTACAGGAAATGTTCAAAATGTCCTCCGTCGCATGGAATCCCTGATGCGCTGATGCAGCCCTGGAGAATGGCATATTGTATCACAGCCGTCCACAATACGAGCACGAAGAGTCTCTACATTTGGTACGGGGGCTGCGTAGACAAGAGCTTTCAAATGCTCCCATAAATGAAAGTCAAGAGGGTTGATGTCAGGCGAGAGTGGAGGCCATGGAATTGGTCCGCCTCTACCAATCCATCGGTCACCGAATCTGTTGTTGAGAAGCGTACGAACACTTCGACTGAAATGTTCAGGAGCTCCATCGTGCATGAACCATATGTTGTGTCGTGCTTGTAAAGGCACATGTTCTAGCAGCACAGGTAGAGTATCCCGTATGAAATCATGATGACGTGCTCCATTGAGCGTAGGTGGAAGAACATGGGGCCCAATCAAGACATCACCAACAATGCCTGCCCAAACGTTCACAGAAAATCTGTGTTGATGACGTGATTGCACAATTGCGTGCTGATTCTCGTCAGCCCACACATGTTGATTGTGAAAATTTACAATTTGATTACGTTGGAATGAAGCCTCGTCCGTAAAGAGAACTTTTGCACTCAAATGAGGATTGACACATTGTTGGATCAACCATTCGCAGAAGTGTACCCGTGGAGGCCAATCAGCTGCTGATAGTGCCTGCACACGCTGAACATGGTACGGAAACAACTGGTTCTCCCATATCACTCTCCATACAGTGACGTGGTCAACGTTACCTTGTACAGCAGCAACTTCTCTGACGCTGACATTAGGGTTATCGTCAACTGCACGAAGAATTGCCTCGTCAATTTCAGGTGTCCTCGTCGTTCTAGGTCTTCCCCAGTCGCGAGTCAAAGGGTGGAATGTTCCGAGCTCCCTAAGCCGCCGATCAATTGCTTCGAACGTCTTCCTGTCGGGACACCTTCGTTCTGGAAATCTGTCTCAATACAAACGTACCGCGCCACGGCTATTGCCCCGTGCTAATCCATGCATCAAATGGGCATCTGCCAACTCCGCACTTGTAAACATTGCACTGACTGCAAAACCACGTTCGTGATGAACACTAACCTGTTGATGCTACGTACTGATGTGCTTGATGCTAGTACTGTAGAGCAATGAGTCGCATGTCAACACAAGCACCGAAGTCAACATTACCTTTCTTCTATTGGGCCAACTGGCAATGAATCGAGGAAGTACAGTACATACTGACGAAACTAAAATGAGCTCTAACATGGAAATTAAGAGTTTCCGGACACATGTCCACATAACACCTTTTCTTTATTTGTGTGTGAGGTATGTTTCCTGAAAGTTTGGCCGTACCTTTTTGTAACACCCTGTATACACACAGGCGTAAAGCAGTTACTTCATCTTCAAGTGAGTGGAAACGGATTCCGAGTCACAGAGCACAGAAATAAAGACAATTACCACGGCAGTAGCATATTTTCTAATGATCCTACGGTCCTGTTGATAATGGATAACAAATCTGACAGATGGACTCTGTGGTGACAACTTCAGAGACAGTGTGACCCACTGGTGCTAAGGTAGACAGCTAAATCGATACACAGCGCCGAGCGTTTCTTTGTTATTAACAAGACGGAGCAGCAATTTAAACACGGCCTCAACTTAAGGATTAGGGTGATGAGTAATACTCTATACTGTAATAGCAATAAATTTAAAAGGAAATAATTTTTGACAACCGCAAAAGGAAACGAAGAGGTTTAATTCATACGACAGATTTTTCTTTAGAATAAAATCGCCTTTCTATCAAAGGTTTCCATTTCAGCCTCTGTAACATTTCTGTTACACTTTCGTCCACTTTTACTGATCAATGAGCATTCTAGCTCTGTCATGCTTTCCTGACAATGGCTTCAAACACTTTATCAGCACACAGGAACAGATCGCACTAGCGCCAGGTACGCCCTTATTTCTTTTCTTATTTCTCTTTTTCTCTTTTTTTGAGATGCACCGCATATTCTCAGACCTCTCAGTTAATCTAAGTCTTATATTCATCGGTTCCACATGTTCTTTCCATCCAGTATCTCTTGCTATTACTTTGAGTATAGATTTAAGGAAGGCAATGATGGTTTCACTTCCCATCGACGACGAAGTTTTTAGAGACGGAGCACAACTTGCTCTAGGGAAGGATAAGGTATTAGATCGGTTGTGCCTTTTGAAACGAAATGTTTTGGCATTTGCCTTACGCGATTTAGAGAAATCACGGTAAACCTAAATATGGAGAGCCGGATGTGGAGTTGAACGAGCAACATCCAGTGTCTTATCACTACACCACCTCTCACGGCACGAACATACACTTAAGTGGAATTACAGACTCTACAAGTAACCCAGTTAATCTTATAGTCTAATATTATCCGTCTCTTTTCCTTGTTTATAGACTAATCTTGCAATTCTCCAAATTTAAAGGGAACGAAAATTGAGTACACAAAGTGTAAACATTGACTCAATGATCAAGTGCAAACAGAAACTTCGCCAATGAACTATGTGAGAGAGCCGCTGACCCTACTTGACAAATCATTGAGGTCTAGCAATAGGGACAGCAGTCCTATCACGCTTTCCAGGAACACACTCGAAGTTACATTCATTACTTCTGAACTTTCTGCGTACAGTGTAATATACAGGAATCCACCAATCAAAACCTCTTTGATCCCATTGCAAATTAAGAGAATGTAGTCATGTGATGCTGCTTTCATCATTCTTCAATGACAAAGTATTTCAATTTCTCTTTGTCTCTCATTTTCTTCTTTAATTTTACCAGAGCTTGCATCTGTTTCCAATTTTAATGTTTCGTTGTGTATTTTCGAGATAAGAAACATTTTGTAATACTTGTCAGTCTTGTGAAATTGAGTACTAGAGCACGAGAGGTAGCTAACCCACACAGATCAGGAAATGAAGGGTTTCGAGTTTTGCGTATGTCTTTATGGCATGCAACTGAGCTCGCTCGCAGTTACCTTTTTGGTTCATAAACCATTATTTACAGCCCATAAATTTAGTAAATTTGAAATAATCTACTGATACACATTTTTGTCAGAAAAACGTTAGCTCCAAATAGCCCATCTTAAAACTGAAATTTAAGAAATGAGTTACCTTCACGACAGTCCAGTTTCGATCTATTAAATCTTCTAAAATGTAGTCAAACTAAAATTTACTTCAGCATTACTTTGTAGTAATAGTTCAAATTCACTAATAGTGTCTGCGGTTCAAGTAACACCTCTAAGTGGGTTTAAGGCTTCCGTCTAGTCAGTCATTGACCAGTCTGGTGTGACATTAGAAGATGGCAAAAGGAAAGGCCAAGTTTTCTTTTAAATTTCACGTTTAAGAAATCGTTCATGCAGGAAAATAGTACAAATATACCGTTGTTTGACTACCGAACAGACTCCCGTATAGAGGACATATTAGCAAGCATCCTTGGCGTAGAGAAACAACTGAAAGAGTTGGAAACAAATGAGTCACAAATCCGGATGGATTCCCAATTCGGTTCAAAAAAGTGTACTCTACGGCTTTGGCCCCTAGCTTGCATTTACTTTCAGACTCTTGGTAAACTTTGACTTTTGCTTGTCATGTTTCCCTCTTTGGTCAACGTGAGGAGAAGATTCAAAATTTCATTTTCTAACCTTTCATGTGACTTGTCACCAGAGTTATCGGTGTTGTTAGGCGTTTTACGATGAATGTCATGCGTTTGGATACTTCGGTCTCCTCTAGCGGTAGACAAACGCTTTCTAGATAACGCAAACGTTTTATTAAATTCTTTAGGACGAGCCATTACTAAAGCATCATTCGCTTTTTTGTTACAGGGTGAATACTGATAAAACCAATAAGCTGTAGGGATTGATTCAAGACTGGAAAAAGAGGAAAAAAGGTCCTACAGTATGACTGTGCGTCCACCAGATGTGGAGGATCAGGTTCTACAGGATACTGAAACGAACCCGAGTACATGGTCCAGATCTGGCGTACCCGCAGTCTGCCACCTCCTTGCACGTTCGTCTGTCTGAAAGGACCCATGATCACACAGATGTCCAAAATGGGTTTGAAATATTGTGTGATGTGGTTGGTGTTTGCGGGAACACTTGTTTTGGTATAGCTGTGCTGCCTCTCGACGGCTTCCATCTGCTTGCCGCACACAAACACGATCTCGGCTTGTTTCCGACGTGAGTACCGGACTGTTCTGTTGCTTACAGTACGCTGCGTCGATCACACGTCCGCAAACACAAGGAACAAACGGCACGTGGTCACTGGAACTGTCATTCCTCAGTGCCATCTACAGTGGCATATATTCGTGGGACCTCTTTCCCTCCATTTCTGGTCAGGAATCCGTCCCTGCAGTTTGTCGGTTTTATTAATGTTCACCCTGTACAATACAATGACGAAAAAAAAAACCGCTACGGTCGCAGGTTCAAATCCTGCCTCGGCCATGGATGTGTGTGATGTCCTTAGGTTAGTTAGGTTTAAGTCGTTCTAAGTTGTAGGGGACTGATGACCTCAGCTGTTGTCCCATAATGCTCAGAGCCATTTGAACCATTTTAACCGCAGAAATCAATATGGGACGTAGAACGAACGTATAAGTTACGACAGTGAGGCGAAATTTGGCGTTAATGAGCTACCGCAGCAGACGACTGAAGCGAGTACCTTTGCTAACAGCGCGATATCGCCTGCACCGACTCTCCTGGTCTCGTGACTATATAAGTTGAACCCCAGACAACTGGATAACCGTGGCCTGGTCTGACGACTCCCTAGCTGGTAAGAACTGATGGTAGGGTTCGAGTGTGACGTAGACCCCATTGAGCCATGGACCCAAGATGTCAACAAAGCACTGTGGAAGCTGGTATTGGCTCTACAATGGCGTAGGCTGTGTTTACATGGAATGGACTGGATTCTCTGGTCCAACCGAACCGATCATTGACTGCAAATGGTTATGTTACTCGGCTTGGGGACCATTTGCAACCCTTCATGGACTTCATGTTCTCAAACTCCGATGTAATTTTTATGGATGATAATGCGCAATGTCACTGGACCACATTTGTTCACGATTGGTTTGAAGAACATTCTGGACAGTTCGAGAGAATTATTTGTCCAGCCATATCGCCTGACGTGAATGTCATCCAACATTTATGGGACATAATAGGAGCTCAGTTTGTGTAGAAAATCCTGCACCGGCAACACTTTCGCAGCTACGGATGGTTATAGAGGCAGCATGACTCAATATTTCTGCAGGGGATTTCCAGCGACTTGTTGCGTCCATGCTACGTGGAACTGAAGCACTTCGCCGGGCAAAAGAAGATCCGACACCGTTTTAGAAGGCATCCCATGACTTTTCGCACCTGCTGAGGTTTAGCACAAGAATCCAAGGGAAGTGTGCTTCGTCCCCAAAGATGTCCCCTTAAAATCCTCGTTCAACCAGTTGTTGAGCATTAGTTGTCAATGTGAAACGGACACAATGGATATAATGCACTTAATCATTCCTATAGCTTATATCTCACTTACTGAACATGACAGTAAACTTTAAACAAGAATAGGAAACAAGAATGGCAGAAATTAAATTTTTCTCTCTCATACAATCCGCGAATGAAACACATGTAAAACAAAAGACAGTATGGTGTGGGATTACATTTGTGACATATGGGAGTAGAATCACTTCAAATAAATTGAAAGGACTGCAAAATCGCGTAACTTTTTTAAATCGAGCCTTTTTGGAACCACTTTATGAGTCGCTACTGGTTCACAACATCCCGAATTCTGTACCCTCTGTAAACGAAGAGAAACGTTGTAAATATTCTTGCCCAGACGGTACGTTTAGCAATGCTTGGAACCGAACAGCCGCACTGTCCTATGTTAGATTACCGTTGACACTGCTGGTCTGCGCAATGTCGTGTGGCGGCGTTGACCAGTTGTCTACAAATAGAAGCGCCTAATATGAATTACACTGATGAGCTGCATTTGTTTTTGACACTATGAAACCAAAGAGATTACATCTTCCCACTTCTTCTATTTCTTTTAACGAAAGGAATGTTGTGCTTTTATGTGGACTTCATGATTTCGACCACTATCTATCAGACATTACGTTTAAGTATTGAACGCCTTCGGTGCTTTCTTTAAATGTATTCTTATAACACGCGTTTTGATTTGGGGATATATTAAAATATTTCTCAAGAACTATAAAGAAATGCTGAAATTGTCCGTGTTAATTTTTCGCGCAGACATTGACACCTTTACGAAGATATAGTACAGATCTACTTAATTTTTCAGTTATATATTCGATTAAACCTGGAATTGCATCTGTGGAACAGTAGATCAGTGAAAGGTAAGTTTCGAGGACATATTTCACGAAACTTTAACTTTTTCTTTAGTATATTTGCTTATAATGTATATGCTTCTTTAGGAACGACACCATACACATAATTTAAAGAAAATATTTATTTAAATGCTTAATTTTTACGATAATGAGCGACCAGTAAATACATAAGCATCGATTTACAACCTAACTGAAACGATACAAGTCAAGACAAATGCATACAGCTGTCAACGTTTGATTTACAAGTACACAGCATAATTATTACACTGGTTCAGCAAACGGCAAACTGCTGGCCAGTAAAAATTTTTTTCCCTTCAAACTGGGGAAATATGAGATCGACTGCCTGGGGATACCGTCATACCGCTAATGAGGTGAAACCATATCCCAAGGCTGTAAATGTTAAACAGCAGCAAACAGTGAGCCCCTGCAGTATTTATGATTCTTTTTTCCAAGGGGAACGGCAAAAACTCAAAACAAATCGGAGGAAGGGCACAGCACTGTTAATCATTGAAACAGATGGCCTGCTGGCTTGTAATATCTCCTTACAGAGTAGAGATTTCTTTCCAAATAATTTTGGGCTGATTGCAACGTTACACGAATGTGATATCCCTTAGTCAAAACCGAGAAACAATGTGAGGCAAAATGTCTAATCATCAACTGTTTATGTTGTCCTGAATATATCTGTCAAATGAGAAGGAATGTAGTAATGGCGCGAATGTGAAACATTCGTCGTACGCAGTAAGTTGACATAGAGAGCCTCTTCTAGTTAATTAAAAAGATAAGACAAATCGCTCTTATCTATTTGTATATCTACCAACCCAAAAAGTATTTAAATAAATATTTATTTGTGATTTAATAATGTCTAAACATTTGACCAGCACTTATGATTAAAGACTGTATCTAGTTCGTTTTCGCCACACACCTCTGTTCCTATTTAGCTCTTCAGAAACATTCTGCTCCTTCATTAACTACTGAATCCCTGGAATCGATCTGCTAGATGGTCGTCCGTTTTTCTTCTTATATTTAGCATCCAGTTCATTATACTTTTTTAAGACTTTTTGCTTGCATCCTTTTGAGATACTCATTGTAACCTCCCCACAGAAATATTTAAATGATCTAAGTGTAACCTCCCCACACGAAAATATTAATTAAATGATGAACCATGAACCATGTGTAACCTCCGCACAATAACAATAATTAAATGAATTTTAAATATTATAACCTCTGAATGAAGTTGGGTCCCATTTATAATACTGTGCAGAAATGCATTCACATTTAATGTTTCCACAAAATTCTTCTCTCATTTAATGTTAAGTTCGAAACAGAAAAATTCCCAAACACCAAAATAACAAAAAAATTCAGTAACCTGGTAAATTTTATGACGACAGCAGCGCTGCGCCTCGGCCCTGCATTCTAAATAAAAAAGCAAAAAAAATTCTTACCTCAATAAAAACTGCGAACATATCTGCTCTTAAATAAAAAAGTTTTGGCACAGCTCCGTGGAATGCTGGCCTATGCTTTGTGATTCGTGAAAGGAATAATTATTCATTGGATAAAATCTTTAAATTGAAATGAATGCTTTTTTTAAAAAAAATTACTTTATATTATAAAAACTATTATTGGGGCATTTTTTAAGAAATTGATGACAGTTAATATACATTACTAGATATGCGCAAGGCTGCTTCTTTAGCTTCTACAATAATACCCATCCTCCAGAGTCTCGACCAGAGCAGACTCCCGGCACGCGCCGACACGCGCACACAACTGCCAACTGCTCAAGACTAATGCGGACTACTGCCGACTAGTGACAAGCAACAACTAACTACATACTGCTCTCTGGTCAGAGACTCTCCCATGCCTCGCCCATCGCCGGCAACGCATACATCTTACATCATAAAATCTTATTATTTGTGTTAAGTAAATAAATTTTGAAAACACAATCTTTCTCTGATTACTTTGTTTCTTTTTTACTCTTTTTTGAATATCATTGCTAAACATTTCCAGATATTTGTCTCTGCAGCTAGTGATGTAGAATATAGTTCGTTTAATCGCCTAAAATTCTAAATCACATGTAGTAATGCTCTTAACTATTGTCTTAAATATTCTTGATTTTAATATCAATTCTTATGAACTGATACGAGTTCCATTTAATAAGAAAATGACTGCCTTTGTCGAATTTATTCTTGATATAATGTTTTGTCCTATTACCCAATAGTTGTTTTTCACATGCACAGTTATTTATATTCGTCAGCGGCTGTTATTGTTGTCATCTCTTCTTCTAATACTAAATTTTTATTTATGCCACCAATTACTGTGTACTTCAGTTAACTGATATTTACCTCTGGATACAATTTTCAAATTCTTGTGTCACTTTTCCTTTAATCCTCACTGACTTGGGCTAAAGTAAGTTTTTCATCCACAGACTGAAATCAGTACACATAACCATCAATTGTTGAGTATGTATATTTTCACACATTTTCTTCCAGGGTTGTAGAGTTCCTTTTGTGCATAATGTGGGTGAAATGGAACATCCCTGAAGAAAATATTGAGGTTCAAGTGATAAATAATTGCGAATTTTAATATTTTATATATATTTTTGTTTGTTTGAATTAACTTTGTTATTTGTCGAATTATTCACTCTTATTTCAAAGTTTTCCATAGAGTGGCTAAAGGTACACTGTAACAGCGTTTCTTTACATTTACATACACCAATCGAAGCGGTTGTTTTGTGTACAAAAGAAGAATAGGTCACACAAATGTATCACATAAAAGTGTTTATATGTTTTACCACGCGAGCTATGTTGGATTATTGACGTATTTACTTGTTAATTTGAGACACTATACGTTGTTATTGCCGAGAGATCACATTTTTGCCTCATTTTAATTATTCCCGACACTGAAATTGTTATTTGGATGGAGCTGAGATGAAAGTGTCGAGGAGGTTGTATACGTAGTTTGTTGCTCCATAATGGTGAAGGCATAAATCTTCCGTGATGTTGCTGGAGGAAACTTGCCTGCACTAAACATATTACAGATTTACGAAAAGCAAGGCAACTCTAAATCAGGCTAGTCATTTCGTAACATCAAGCTCCTTTCTTTGACGTACTCGCTTTACCACCTTCTAACAGAAATATGATGTAAAAGTTAATTTTCAGTATGGTTATATTGTGTGTTTGGGGGGGGGGAGGGGGGTGTAGAGATGAATGAGTAGTACAAAATCGATCAATAATCGTAGTCAGGAGGAGGATGAGGTAATTACACTCATCAAAAAAAGTTTTGCATCACCTCGGTTCCGGGAGTTCCGGAACCTGTACAGAAAAATGGAATAGAGATCAACATAAACGTCATTTCCGCCCTTTTTATTGCTCATAGAAACCACACATTGCATGTTGTACCACTATACAGCGAGACCTTCAGAGGTGGAGGTCCAGATTGCTGTACACACCAGTACGTCTAATACCCAGTAGCACGTCGCCTTGCATTGATGCATGCCTGTATTCGTCGTGGCATACTATCCACAAGTTCATCAAGACACTGTTGGTCCAGATTGTCCCACTCCTCAACGGCGATTCAGAGTAGATCCTTCACAGTGGTTGGTAAGTCACGTCGTCCATAAACAGCCCTTTTCAGTCTATCCCAAGCATAATCGATAGGGTTCACGTCTGGATAACATGCTGACCACTCTAGTCGAGCGATGTTATCCTGAAGGAAGTCATTCACAAGATGAACACGATGGGGGCACGAACTGTCGTAAATGAAGTGCCTCGCCAATATGCTGCCGATATGGTTGCACTATCGGTGGGAGGATGGCATTCACCTATCGTAGCCGTTACGGCGCCTTCCATGACCGCCAGCGGCGTACCTCGGCCCCACGTAATGCCACCCCAAAACAACAGGGAACCTCCACCTTGCTACACTCCCTGGACAGAGTGTTCAAATGGTTCAAATGGCTCTGAGCACTATGGGACTCAACTTCTGAGGTCATTAGTCCCCTAGAACTTAGAACTAGTTAAACCTAACTAACCTAAGGACATCACACACATCCATGCCCGAGGCAGGATTCGAGCCTGCGACCGTAGCAGTCTCGCGGTTCCAGACTGCAGCGCCTAGAACCACACTTCGGCCAGCTGGACATAGTGTCTAAGGCGTTCAGTCTGACAGGGTTGCCCCCAAACACGTCTTCGACGATTGTCTGGTTGATGGCATATGCGACACTCACTGGTGAAGAGAACGTGATGCCAGTCCTGAGCGGTTAATTCGGCATGTTGTTGGGCCCATCTGTACCGCACCGCCGGCCGGAGTGGCCAAGCGGTTCTAGGCGCTACAGTCTGGAACCGAGCGACTGCTACGGTCGCAGGTTCGAATTCTGTCTCGGGCATGGATGTGTGTGATGTCCTTAGGTTAGTTAGGTTTAATTAGTTCTAAGTTCTAGGGGACTGATGACCTTAGAAGTTAAGTCCCATAGTGCTCAGAACCATTTGAACCATTTTTGTACCGCACCGCATAGTATCCTGGCAGCAAAGATGGACCTCGCCATAGACGTTGGGAGTGAAGTCGCATGTCATGCAGCCTATTGCGCACAGTTTGAGTCGTAACACAACGTCCTGTGGATGCACGAAAAGCATTATTCAACATGGTGGCGATGCTCTCAGGGTTCCTTCGAGCCATAAGCGTAGGTAGCGGTCATCCACTGCAGTAGTAGCCCTTGGAAGGCCTGAGCGAGACATGTCTTCGACTGTTCCTGTCTCTCTGTATCTCCTCCATGTCCGAACAACATCGCTTTGGTTCACTCCGAGACGTCTGGACACTTCCCTTGTTGAGAGCCCTTCCTGGCACAAAAGGGGCTGTGTATGTGATACAATATCCACAGTCAACATCTACCTTCAGGAGTTTGGGAACCAGGGTGCTGCAAAACTTTTTTTGATGTGTGTATTTAATTACGCAATGCGACGCAGTCACCACAAAGTACGTGACATTTTATACTGATTAAATGAGTCTGCTCTATACCCAATTTGACTGTCATTACAACAGCCAGCCAAGGACAGCACTACGTTGGAACATATAAAAATAAAATTATTCTTAAAAATCCTGCAAATTGATGCAAACTGCCTGCTGCTTGGTCTCTAGTGGACGTTACGATGTGTTATGTTTGGGAAGATGTTAAAAGCTGGTCGCGAATAAATGTCCACTGGTCTCCATTTCTGAAACTGTTACACAAAAGCAGTTTTGAAGCTGCGTCCAGTGCAGAGAAAAGTTGAGCAAGGACAATCGTACCGACTTACATTCGCAGTATAAGTTTTTCTGGCAAAGGAATGGACATCTCAGGGATGAGAAAACTTCTTATATACTTCATCTACATCTACGTCTACATCCATATTCCGCAAGCCACCTGACGGTGTGTGGCGGAGGGTACCTTGAGTACCTCTATCGGTTCTCCCTTCTATTCCAGCCTCGTATTGTTCGTGGAATGAAGGATTGTAGGTATGCCTCTGTGTGGGCTCTAATCTCTCTGATTTTATCCTCATGGTCTCTTCGTGAGATATACGTAGGAGGGAGCAATATGCTGCTTGACTCCTCGGTGAAGGTATGTTCTCGAAACTTCAACAACGGCCCGTACAGAGCTACTGAGCGTCTCTCCTGCAGAGTCTTCAACTACAGTTTATCTATCATCTCCGTAACGCTTTCGCGATCACTAAATGATCCTGTAAAAAAGCACGCTGCTCTCCGTTGGATCTTCTCTATCTCTTCTATCAACCCTATCTGGTACGGATCCCACACTGCTGAGTAGCATTCTTTTGTTTTCGGATTGCATTTCCTTAGGATTCTTCCAATGAATCTCAGTCTGGCATCTGCTTTACCGACGATCAACTTTATATGATCATTCCATTTTAAATCACTCCTAATGCGTACTCCCAGATAATTTATGGAATTAACTGCTTCCAGTTGCTGACCTGCTATATTGAAGCTAAATGATATGGGATCTTTCTTTCTATGTATTCACAGCACATTACACTTGTCTACACTGAGATTCAATTGCCATTCCCTGCTCCATGCGTCACTTCGCTGCAGATGCTCCTGCATTTCAGTACAATTTTCCATTGTTGCAACCTCTCGATATACCACAGAATATCCCCAAAAAGCCTCAGTGAACTTCCGATGTTATCCACAAGGTCATTTATGTATATTGAGAATAGCAACGGTCCTACGACACTCCCCCGCGGCACACCTGAAATCACTCTTACTTCGGAAGACTTCTCTCCATTGAGAATGACATGCTGCTTTCTGTTATCTAGGAACTCTTCAATCCAATCACACAATTGGTCTGATAGTCCATATGCTCTTACTTTGTTCATTAAACGACTGTGGGGAACTGTATCGAACGCCTTGCGGAAGTCAAGAAACACGGCATCTACCTGGGAACCCGTGTCTATGGACCTCTGAGTCTCGTGGACGAATAGCGCGAGCTGGGTTTCACACGATCGTCTTTTTCGAAACCCATGATGATTCCTACAGAGTAGATTTCTTGTCTGCGGAAAAGTCATTATGCTCGAACATAATACGTGTTCCAAAATTCTACAACTGATTGACGTTAGAGATATAGGTCTATAGTTGTGCACATCTGTTCGACGTCCCTTCTTGAAAACGGCGATGACCTGTGCCCTTTTCCAATCCTTTGGAACGCTATGCTCTTCTAGAGACCTATGGTACACAAGATGGGGGGCAAGTTCATTCGCGTACTTTGTGTTAAATCAAACTGGTATCCCATCAGGTCCAGCGGCCTTTTCTCTTTTGAGCGATTTTAATTGTTTCTCTATCCCTCTGTCGTCTATTTCGATATCTACCATTTTGTCATCTGTGCGACAATCTAGAGAAGGAACTACAGTGCAGTCTTCCTCTGTGAAACAGCTTTGAAAAAAGACATTTAGTATTTCGGCCTTTAGTCTATCATCCTCTGTTTCAGTACCATTTTGGTCACAGAGTGTCTGGACATTCTGTTTTGATCCACCTACCGCTTTGACATAAGACCACAATTTCTTAGGATTTTCTGCCAAGTCAGTACATAGAACTTTACTTTCGAATTCATTGAACGCCTCTAGCATGACCCTCCTCACATTACATTTCGCTTCGCGTAATTTTTGTTTGTCTGCAAGGCGTTGGCTAAGTTTATGTTTGCTGTGAAGTTCCCTTTGCTTCCGCAGCAGTTTTCTAATTCGGTTGTTGCAGCACGGTGTCTCTTTTCCATCTCTTATGATCTTGCGTAGAACATACTCATCTAACGCATATTGTACGATGGTTTTGAACTTTGTCCACTGATCCTCAACACTATCTGTACTTAAAACAAAACTTTTGTGTTGAGCCGTCAGGTACTCTATAATCTGCATTTTGTCACTTTTGCGAAACAGAAAAATCTTCCTACCTTGTTTAATATTTTTATTTACGGCTGAAATCATCGATGCAGTAACCGCTTTATGATCGCTGATTCCCTGTTCTGCGTTAACTGTTTCAAATAGTTCTGGTCTGTTTGTCACCAGAAGGTCTAATATTTTATCGCCACGAGTCGGTTCTCTGTTTAACTGCTCAAGGTAGTTTTCAGATAAAGCACTTGAAAAAATTTCACTGGATTCGTTGTTCTTGCCACCCGTTATGAACGTTTGAGTCTCCCAGTCTACATCCGGCAAATTAAAATCTCCACCCAGAACTATAACATGGTTGGGAAATCTACTAGAAATATTTTCCAAATTATCCTTCAGGTGCTCAGCCACAACAGCTGCTGAGCCAGGGGGCCTATAGAGACATCAAGTTACCATGTCTGAGCCTGCTTTAACCGCGACCTTCACCCAAATTATTTCACATTTCGTATCTCCGTCAGTTTCCTTTGATGCTATTGCACTTCTTATCGCTATAAAAACGCCTCCCCCTTCACTGTCCAGCCTGTCTCTGCGGTATACATTCCAATCTGAGTTAAGAATTTAATTGCTGTTTACATCTGGTTTCAGCCAACTTTCTGTCCATAGTACTATGTGGGCATTGTGACCGTTTGTTAATGAGAGCAGTTCTGGGACCTTTCTGTAGACGCTACTGCAGTTTACTATTAGCACATTAATATTGTTATTCCCTGCTGCATTTTGCCTACTCCTACCTTGCCGCGTCTCAGGAGGCGTCTTGTCGGGCCTAGGGAGGGAAGTATCTAACCAAAAAAAACCCCATGTGCATTCCACACGTACTCCGCTACCCTTGTAGCCGCTTCCGGTGTGTAGTGCATGCCTGACCTATTCAGGGGGACCCTACATTTCTCCACCCGATAGCGGAGGTCGAGAAATTTGCACCCCAGATCTCCGCAGAATCGTCTGAGCCTCTGGTTTAAGCCTTCCACTCGGCTCCAAACCAGAGGACCGCGATCGGTTCTGGGAACGATACTACAAATAGTTAGCTCTGATTCCACCCACGAGCGAGGCTTTCCGCCTTCACCAACTCCGCCAACCGCCTGTACGAACTGAGGATGACCTCTGAACCCAGACTGCAGGAGTCATTGGTGCCGACATGAGCAACAATTTGCAGTCGGGTGCACCCAGTGCTCTCTATCGCCGCCGGCAGAGCCTCCTCCACATCTCGGATGAGACTCCCCGGCAAGCAGAGTGAACACTGGCCATCTTCCCCGACCTTTCCGCTATTTCCCTAAAGGGCTCCATCACCCGCCTAACGTTGGAGCTCTCAATAACTAATAAACCTCTCCCCCCGTGTGCCTGCTCGGACCTTGCTGAAGGAGCGGCCACTTGTCCACTCACAGGCAGAGCGGGCGATGCCACACGGCCAGCCTCCACATTGACCCTCCGCCTCGTGCGCCGCGAACGCCGCTGAACCCGCCACTCCCCTTGGGGAGTGAGTGGCCCAACCGCGCCCGGTACCCGCTAAGAAGTCTCGACAGCAGGGACAGTAGGTGAAGCATGTAACACCTGGGGTGTACCATGTGACGCACCAGACTCCGCACTGCCGCTACACTCCGAGGCAGCTGCCTGCAGACGTCTGACCGCGGCCATCAACACGTTCAGCTGTTCGCGAACAGTGGCCAGCTCCTCCTGCGTCTGTACACAGCACACATCCTATTCATCCTAAGAAATCAATTTCCTGTAGAGAGTTAATCAACTTTTAACTAGACTGCTAATTCACTAAAGGCGGCTGATAGTTGACTAAACTGTGGTTACTAGACGCTTCTTGTAGAAAACAGTGAAAATAGCACTACCTGTCTCTCGACTGTATTGAAAACAAACACTAGCACTACTGGCACTATATCTGACTAAAGGGACTCTCTCTGACTGTATTCAAAACAAACACGAAATCTATGGAACACTATTACTAGCACTCGACAATTAAAGCTTCCTAAAAGCAAAACCACACGGAAGAAGATGCGACAAGTAAGAAAAATACAGTTAATACTTAAATTAACGTAGCTCGCTGCACAGCAGACGTGACGCAGAGGGCAGTTACGACGACTTAAACTACTAGAATCCATCTCGTTCTTGAGGCTGCTGTTTTGGTTATTAAACAGGTACTCCTGGTTTTCTCATCTGTTTAACTCACTTCCCAATACTTAACCCGACACAGGTACTGATTCTATTGACCACAGTCTCTATGGTGAAGTAGATGACAGGAAACAAAACCATCTCAATTCAGAACAAAGCTAGAAGGAGGCTTCTGATATTCTCCCCATTGTCGCAGTACGAAACCAAATACATCTTTAGGTAATATACCGTCGGGGACTACAACTGAAACTCCTTAAATACAAACAAATGCATCATGATGCACATAAATGAACAAAAGCCGCCGACATGACTTGATTTAGGTATTAACAACAACTAACTGACATAAATGAAATTGATAAGACATTTTACTGACACTGTTCGAGAGGAACGATAAAGGAATAATCAGGGGTTAACGTCCTGTAGATAGGTGATTAGAGAGCACAAACTCGTTTTAGAGAAGGCTGGGGAAGGAAGAGTAAAGGGCAATTTTTTGTCCTATAGAACGTGATGTAGGGAAAACCTTTGTCTGTACGGTCGAACGGGGATTTGAATTCCGTCCCTCCTATGGCTAGTGAAATGCTGTCATAGTGAACGATCACTATCACGATTGGAAAAGTTGAAAGAACTGCGCCACCGTGATACATTCGTCTTGCAGAAACGAGACCACACGGAGGTATGTGACAAACTAACGGCCAAATTTCAGAAGATTAATTTTTTAAAGAGGACTGAAAGGAATGATTCCCCTGCGACATTCAAATCACACATAGGAAGCAAAACTGAAGATACTATACGAGCTACAGAAGTTCAGTCAAGGCCATGTGCCATGTGTGAAAGCCCTGGGACAGAAGCAAAATGGTACTGGTGTCAGCTATCCATCTTTCGGTGCCTTATGGTACAAGAATCTAAGTAAGGAAACAGTAGATTCAGTCACTACAGTGAATTTTTCGTACGTGGCAAACGGCACTTGCATTCACAAATAGTTTAGATTTTAATCTATCACTTTACAGAAATAGGAGAAGTTCACTGAGAAATAATCTCGAATTTATGCAGGTATTTAAACGACATGGGTTTGCGACATGAAAGTCGTCAAATCAATCATATACATTAGTTTTAAGTATGTGCGGCGCGGGGTAGCCGTGCGGTCCGAGGCGCCTTGCCGCGGTTTGTGCGGCTCACCTCATCGGAAGTTCGAGTCCTCCATCGAGCATGGGTGTGTGTGTTGTCCTTAGCGGAAGTTAGATTAAGTAGTCCGTAAGCCTAGGGACCAATGACCTCAGCAATTTGATCCCATATGACCTTGCCACAAATTTCCAATTTTAAATATTTATACGCAATACTTTTTGTGGCCAGTAGTCTTCCACTGCAGTTCGTTCCAACAGAACCATCTATGTAAGTAATAACGTGTCAGCAGCTCTTTGCAAATCAATGGTCGAGGGGATCTGACGTGGAAAACAGAGTTAGTTCCCTGCAATAATTTTCCATTGTACAGTTGGAGGAAAGGTCCAGATCCAAATATTCGATGCGTGTGACAAATATCAATAGCCTTTTGTATATATGATTCGAAAGCCGCTGTGAATTTATTGAGGGAAATCATTTGCCTGCGTAGGTCGTTTAATTTTCAGGTAATCACTATTTTCATGATTTGACTAGCAGCTAATTTCGCCCCCTTTGGCGTTTTCAAGCTGTCTATTACCTGTATCACAGTAAACCCTTTGTAGGCATATACCTGTGTAGAGGAAACGGTATCCGATGGTGTCCTTAACAACGGTTTCTCACAATTACTGTTATTCTGGTTGTGTCACTGAGCCAGTATAATCATTAAAATACTTTAGTGTAATATTCAAAATACTTGTATCAATATGTGTTCTCATTTTGCCATTGTTCAGACCAACAATCTAAATCAAAATCGAAATTAGATGCCACATCTTGCGAGCTAACATCCCATAGATGTTCGGCTCACATGCGGTTCCTCTTCGTCGAAATGTCTTGGCTCCAACTCGTTTAGGGGTTGAAGTGTACGTGTCGCATTACACGCCATAAGTCAGACACTTTGACCCTTTGGTTAAATTTGCCCGTGCTTCCAAGCTCTTACATGTTCTTTGTATCTGCTTCCAAATGTTCTCCTGGTTTGACATATATATCTTCCATCACAAGTATTCCATTTCAATAGGTATATTCATTATTTCTGATAGAGATCAGTTTTTTATATAGTTTTGGCAAGTGTATCTGAATTGAATTGTTGGTTTGGTGGGTGATTTTTATGCTTTTTTTTTTTAAATATTGGATGTACTGTATGTGTGCTGATGGTTGTATGTCATTATGTACCATCATTTGTTTACTGTTTCTTTCAAATTTTGTGTTATTCCTGTTCTTGTATTTTGTGTGTGATTTTTTCCTTGTGTGTGTGACAGATGGGTGTTTGATCCTTCATGTTTCTTGATTTTTATTGATCAGCTTTGTTACAAAGTTTTCTTTGTATCAATTGTTTGTGCTTAGTTGTATTATGGTTTTCATTTCTTTTTTGTAATTGTCTGTAGTTAATGGTACTGTGTTTAGTCTGTGGAACATGTATCTAATTGCTGCCTGCTTTTGAGAACTGGGGGTGCTGTGATGTCTCATGTATAACTGTGTCTCGTAAAATGTATCTTATAATCAACAGAATTTATGTCTAGGTGTATCTCGTCAATTTTGTTGATTGGTTCATGAATCAGGCACAAGATGTCATCCATATATCTAATACAGAATAGGATATCGTACCTATTTATCGCTATTTTGTTAAATATGATCTGTTCCACATGGTTTATAAATATGTATGCTATGGTTCCAGATACTGGGGATCACATTGGTAATCCTTCACTTCGTAAATAGAATTCATTATTGATATGAAGATAGTTATGTTCTGTTACTGGCTCTAGAGGCCTGATTGTTCTTTCAGTGTGTTCGTGTGGAAGTGTACGGCGTGTCTTAAGACTTTGTTCTACAATGTTTATTGTTTGAGTTATTGGTATATTGGAATATATATTCTCTACATCAAATGACAGGAGGTTAGCTGTGTTTGGAACCTGTATGTCTTTCATGTAATGAATCAATTGTGTGGTGCTCCTTGTGTGGTTCTGTCTTGTAATTTGTAGTTTTCTGGTGAGGTTTCCTACGTGTATTTTGCAAGTGTGTAATTGGGAGTGTTCCTGTAATTCACAGTAGCTCTTTTTCTTGTATAGCTCCGATTGGCACCTAAGGGAAGGTGTACTGGGATTTGTTTGCAGCAGTTTTCATTTTTCGTTGTTTTCTGCTGTTTGTTCCATTTCTTTCAAAGTGTTTGTAAACTTCGTTTGGGATCTGTTAGTTGCATCTGATACTGTGGAAGATATCCAAACAAACAAAACCTCGTGATGACTGGGTGTTGTGTGATGTTCTTAGGTTAGTTAGGTTTAAGTAGTTCTAAGTTCTAGGGGACTGATGACCATAGGTGTTAAGTCCCATAGTGCTCAGAGCCAGAGCCAAACAAACAAACGTATTGTGGACGCCTTGTGAGGCATTTCCAAGTGGCCTCAACATGAAGTTTAGACGGATACATTTGAACCTGGAAAAACTGTCCAACATATAAAGTTATAAACATTTGCAGATAAAATAATATTATACCTAAATATATTAATGTGTAGGTAAAAAACAGGGCCAGTGCACAGTAAACGAAACAAATAGCTCAAAAAATTCGGCTAAATAACGAAATCAAGCCTGTTCGTGAAAAAAATCAAACCCTATATAAAACACATTTTAATCTTACGAGATCTCTGAATAACACTGCCGTTTTCTCCTATCTTGTTAGCAAGGTTGAAAACCATACACATATGCAGTGATAGAAAAAATGAAAAAAAACTCACCAAAGAATGATTTCAAATTTAAAAGCTAAACATCCAACACAGCCACAAATTGTGTAAGGTGGCAAACCACTACTCTGCCACTCTGATTAATATTCATATTTTCGGCCTTCCCCAATACTGCATTAGGTATGTGTGACTTAAAATTTCTTAAAGTGAGCTAATTATGGGCAGAATGTTCTTATAACTGCATGTGTAGCCTGTAGATAACTTGTACATGAGGGGCCATAGTGAAGGCGATGGAGAACACGGAGAAAGATGTATTGTGGGCCATAAATGTTGTGTCCAACGACCTGGCTGTGAAAGTGATTCAGGGAAGCAGTGTTCTGTGAATTGTACCTGCAGAGGGACCTCGGGCCGTGGCATTCCACTCTTCCCACTTAGGGTCGGAGCAGGAGGGCACTGGCTCGCAAAACATTTTACCTGGGCCAGGCGACAATCCATCGCGCAGACTGCCAGATGGGGAAAATGTGGGTGGAGAAAGCAACTTAAGAGAGACTGCTGTTATCTGAGCTTTTGTGCAAACGTCACGACGGTGATAAAACTATAAGCATTCTCATGTTAGAAGTAGAGACGACATGATCAGAGTGGCTGGTGCACGTATTTAGTGGAGGCAAGACTGTAACTCCGCTGACGCCACGAAGTCACCAGGTTCTTACAGTGAGCAGAAAAAAAAAAATATATTTCACAGGCACGACTGTCTGGGAAGCTTAACAGCATTCTTTCAGAAACTGGAAATGGTTGGCCTGGAAAGATTAGATCTCTTCATAAAAGTGGAACTGTGGTCTCGTCTAGGTAGACGTTTTTTGCCGAAACATGGCCATGTGTACCATAAAAATGATGCCTCCCTTGTCTAAAATCTTCTTTTTTCAGATAAGAGAGATTTTGAGTCTCTGATTGGCTCTCCTCAGGATATGCAAAGCACAGGCTTGCTCACCCAGCGTAAGAACCCCAGTGTTGTGTCTGGATTAGCTACCAGGCCAGCAGAGCAGTCAAGAGGGGAGGTTCAATGAGTGGAGGAAAGTACGATTGGTTTGTACAACGTGGAGGCGTTTTATTTCTGCTATTCAGCTCCTGTATGAGGCTTGGTGGAAAGCGGTTGTGATTCTTTGTTCTTCTTTGTCTTCTGGTCCTCCCCACGTGGAGAACTTCAGGTCTTTCCCTAGTGGGTGAGACTTGTGGTATGCAACTTGTGGGGGACTGAGTCAGTGGCAGTTTCCAACTGTACTGATCGTGGAACTGCATATCATCTCGGACATATCGTGTGTCGCAAAGGTGAACCTATTCGTTCTGAGTCGGCCGTCTGATGTTTGACAATTCCAGCACGATCTATCGTACCTGTTAGTCAAATTGATTGGTCAGACCCGTGAACGGGTGCACCTCACACTGAAATCTCCCAGAATTCCTGGGCTCCGATAGGGAAGTTTCCCGCAGTCTAATAATGAGAACTCTAGTCCCCGCAGTTCGCAAGTTTTCGTGGACGCGTTAGAACGTTACAGATGCCACTGCACTCCGTTGCTCGGCCACAGCGTGCCGTTTTCTGCTGCCGCCTGAATCAAGATAGAAGGGTAAAGTATTGCTGCACCGGCGTAGGGTTGTTAAATGATATTCACAGCTCCCTGTTCTCCGTGAACCATAGTTTGTGAGGTACCTGGTCGTAGCTGATTCCATTTGAACAGTATTCGGCTTCACAGTGGATTGATGTAAACGAAGTCTGATCCAGTTGTAATACGGATTAATTCAGGAGAGAACTTGAGTAGTTTTCACCCCAATGATTGCTTTTCCAGTCAAGTACCATTCTTTTCCTGATTTGTGTTTGTCTTCTTTTTCGTAAGTTTTTTGAGCTCGCTTATAGTTACAAAAGGATGAATAAAAACGTGTCATTATTTTTGTAAACTTAAACACGCCGCTGTTCTCTTTCATACCACCCCAGGCATTCACTGTTTTTCTTTTATTTTGGTGATCCATGAATACACCAGCAATTCGGTATGAAATCGTACTAAATCAGTTAATTTGATGATTAATTTGAATTCTGAGAGTGACCACAGACAAAGGCAACAACAGTGCCATGAGTAAATTCACTAACTTCTTATATAAAAATTAAGGATGTAGCTCATAATTTGGACATTGTTGAAAAGATAATACTTTTCTATGTGTAAAGATAATAACATTCAGCATTACATGGACATACACAGTATTTATGATAAAGCAAGTGCCACCTTGCAATTATACACAGTGTGTGACTGGTCAACCTGACTGGCACTAGTTTGCATACAAAAGAAATAAAACTTTTCTAAAAAGGTCTGAAACACAATGTCAGTACACAAATAGACGAAAAAATAGAAAACTTCATAGTTGAATCAGAAAGCATTCTCACACAAAAAAACACACAAAGGAAACGAGTGAGGTAAACAATGGTCAGACGAGACAGCTAGTCAGTAATGAAATCAAAAACATAGTAACAGAGACGAAAGAAAACAGAGGAAACCAAAACAAAGCAGATTTCATAACACTGATAAGACTTAGAAAGCATCTACAAAAATACTACACCATCATTACAAGCGCAGACAAATTTTACACAATGGTTCTCATGGATGAAGGGCAATACAGCAATAAGACACAAGAGTTCCTCACAAAAAAAAAAAAACTAAAATCAGATCCAACTAACAGATATCACAGAACAATCACGGACAGCAGCACTATGTACAAGTCCAGCACACGATTAAAATCACAGCACGTGATGTCATTGTAGAACAGCACCGATAACAGCACCGAACACAGCACTGACATACCACAATGACAATGAAGACCAAACTGGTAGGATCTGCCAGGGATATGAATACGAGGGAGAAGGGAAGAAAGGGGGGGAATGGGCAGTACTAGAGGGGGTGGCAGAGAAGGGGAGACAGGGTGGGGGGCGTGCTGAAGGGAGTCGGGGAGGGAAGGATGGGAGAGGAAAGCAGCCGAGGAGGGGGTGCAGAGACTTAGAGGGGAGGAGGAAAAACTGCTCTGGGGAAAGAGTGGAGAGGAAAATGGGTGGCCCTGGGGAGGGGGGGGGGGAAACAAGGCCAGGCTACAGTTGGTAGGAAGGTTAGACATTACGGCAAAGTTCATCATCCAGGAGGGGGACCAGCTGGAAATAGCCCTGATGAAAGAGATAGAGGGTGTGGAGGTGGAGAGAGGGAGGGATAGAGGCGCAGCAACAGCCGGGAGGTGCAGAAGGAGGAGGAGGACACCAGGGGGTGGGGGAATCAAGCCTGCAGACAGTGTAAAGGATGCAGATCTGTTGGAAGAAAAGGAGGAGGTGAGAGAAGGGGATGAGGTCATACAGAAGCCGAGTGGGTAATGGTAGTTGGATATGGAAGGCAAGGTGGAGTGCATGGCGTTCAAGGATTTGGAGGCCTTATGAAAGTGGGGTGGGGGGGGTGGGGGGCTGAGATTAGGCAACGCTGGCATAGCAGAGGATAGAATGGATGAGGGATTTGTAGATGTGGAGGATGGTGGAAGGATGCAATCTCCATGTCCAGCTGGACAGGAGTTTCAGGAGGTGGAGGTGGGTATGGGCTTCCTGCTGGATGGTCAGGAGATGAGGGGTCCAGGTGAGATGGTAGTCGAGGGTGAGACCAAGGTATCACAGGGTGCAGGTGAGCTGGATGGGATGACCATAAGCAGTTAGGTAGAAGTCATGGAGATGGAAGGAGCTGGTGGTGCGGCCTATGATGATTGCCTGGGTCTTGGAGGGGTTGATTCAAAGGAAGCAGTGGTTGCACTAAGTGATGAACTGGTCAAGATGGGTTTAGAGGGTGCATTTGGACCTTGAAGGTAGGATAGAGAGCCAGGAAGGCGGTGTCATCAGCACATTGGAGGAGGTGTAGAGGCGATGGTGGCTTGGGCATAAAATTACCATCAGATACACAGACATGGAAATCATAAGGATATACAACAACAAAAACACCTCCTCATCTTACAAGAAAACTTCCACATTCGAAAACCATGATAGAAAAGAAACAACTCATAAATGATCAGATGAACTTGGCAAACCACACACCGTTTAAACTGATTGATCACACAACGTAGCACGAAATAGATATACAACCGCAGGCTCCATTCGCCGCTATCATCTCCTCCCAGATTCTGTCCTATAAAGACCACCCAGGCACATCACCACCCCCTTCCCCCTCCTAAAAGAAAATGAACTAGTTTCAAATGTTGGCAACACTCAGAATGTGAACGAATAACGAACGAACGGACGTAAACACTGTTACTTTGCAAAATGAAAAAAAAAAACGCACAACTTTAGTTCAGTTTACAAAAGTGAAGTGTATATAATGCAGCTCAAGAAATACTGTAGAGTGGCGAAAACTGCCAAGCGCATATGTTAATCGCAGTCGTTCGACGTCAATCACTGGTATCAAGGAAGGAAGAAGCAGAATATGTAAAGAAACACAGTAAGTAACTTGCACACCAACTTTATAAACAAAACGCTTTTTTAACCTACGACAGCAAAATTTGTGCAAACGTGGGAATAGCCACAGAAGATTCTTTATAAACAAAAGCGAAACGCATGTAGTGTAATTCTGTTTAATTAATCTGCAGTAAACTGAAGACAGAAAGCCAATAGTAGCTATATACTCTTCTTTATTTTGCTGTGCACTTTATTCGGACGGTGAAAGGAATTCATGAGATGGTTAATGGACATGATGAGTTACCTCCCAGTTTATTTTGCCACGAGGCCACGGACTGCTGGGCAGCTGTAACCTATTTCTCAAAAGGCAACGAGAAACTCAAAATTTTCAACCAACAGCAAAGATGGAGGGAAGTCTCCAAATTTCCGTCAAAGGAACGACTACTTGATTGGCGCTCATACATTGATTTTTCACAAAGTAATGTCGAAAAAATTAGATCTCCTAGTTCTGGATACTGCCGTCAAGAGCTATTAGGGCTGCACACAGAGAGCGAAACTGTGTCCTGAGTTTCCGAAGAAAATCACACAGGAACACCACCTGCTCCGCGTTCCACTGGTTGCCAATATCATGCCTCGCTTGGGCTCCACCAGTTGCATGCCTAGGTCCTAATCTGCGATTTTTGGTGCCACCAGATTCCTCAAACTGTGCCAAACAGGCCACAGAAAGATGAATAATGTGTGGATAAGAACAACCACAGAACTCTTTTCTCCACTGTAATTCTCTGCTTGGTACTGCCTCTGAATATGTCTCAGTTTATATCGGAAAAAATCGATATACAAACAGTTCTGCAAGTTTTGCTATTATTTATTAAATATTGCTTGTTTCTATTTTAATCCATTCATACATGTGCCGTCAGTTTTCAGTCAAAAAAGATATTTTATGAATAATATTTTCCATACGGTAATTTAATATACACTCCTGGAACTGGAAAAAAGAACACATTGACACCGGTGTGTCAGACCCACCATACTTGCTCCGGACACTGCGAGAGGGCTGTACAAGCAATGATCACACGCACGGCACAGCGGACACACCAGGAACCGCGGTGTTGGCCGTCCAATGGCGTTAGCTGCGCAGAATTTGTGCACCGCCGCCGTTAGTGTCAGCCAGTTTGCCGTGGCATACGGAGCTCCATCGCAGTCTTTAACACTGGTAGCATGCCGCGACAGCGTGGACGTGATCCGTATGTGCAGTTGACGGACTTTGAGCGAGGGCGTATAGTGGGCATGCGGGAGGCCGGGTGGATGTACCGCCGAATTGCTCAACTCGTGGGGCGTGAGGTCTCCACAGTACATCGATGTTGTCGCCAGTGGTCGGCGGAAGGTGCACGTGCCCGTCGACCTGGGACCGGACCGCAGCGACGCACGGATGCACGCCAAGACCGTAGGATCCTACGCAGTGCCGTAGGGGACCGCACCGCCACTTCCCAGCAAATTAGGGACACTGTTGCTCCTGGGGTATCGGCGAGGACCATTCGCAACCGTCTCCATAAAGCTGGGCTACGGTCCCGCACACCGTTAGGCCGTCTTCCACTCACGCCCCAACATCGTGCAGCCCGCCTCCAGTGGTGTCGCGACAGGCGTGAATGGAGGGAAGAATGGAGACGTGTCGTCTTCAACGATGAGAGTCGCTTCTGCCTTGGTGCCAATCATGGTCGTATGCGTGTTTGGCGCCGTGCAGGTGAGCGCCACAATCAGGACTGCATACGACCGAGGCACACAGGGCCAACACCCGGCATCATGGTGTGGGGAGTGATCTCCTACACTGGCCGTACACCAGTGGTGATCGTCGAGGGGACACTGAATAGTGCACGGTACATCCAAACCGTCATCGAACCCATCGTTCTACCATTCCTAGACCGGCAAGGGAACGTGCTGTTCCAACAGGACAATGCACGTCCGCATGTATCCCGTGCCACCCAACGTGCTCTAGAAGGTGTTAGTCAACTACCCTGGCCAGCAAGATCTCCGGATCTGTCCCCCATTGAGCATGTTTGGGACTGGATGAAGCGTCGTCTCACGTGGTCTGCACGTCCAGCACGAACGCTGGTCCAACTGAGGCGCCAGGTGGAAATGGCATGGCAAGCCGTTCCACAGGACTACATCCAGCGTCTCTACGATCGTCTCCATGGGAGAATAGCAGCCTGCATTGCTGCGAAAGGTGGATATACACTGTACTAGTGCCGACATTGTGCATGCTCTGTTGCCTGTGTCTATGTGCCTGTGGTTCTGTCAGTGTGATCATGTGATGTATCTGACCCCAGGAATGTGTCAATAAAGTTTCCCCTTCCTGGGACAATGAATTCACGGTGTTCTTATTTCAATTTCCAGGAGTGTACCTACTAAAACTTTCTTTGTATTTTCAGCAAACTAAATAAAATATGTAGCAATCGTAATATAAATTTGTGGTGTCACCGCCAGACACCACACTTGCTAGGTGGTAGCCTTTAAATCGGCCGCGGTCCGTTAGTATACGTCGGACCCGCGTGTCGCCACTATCAGTGATTGCAGACCGAGCGCCGCCACACGGCAGGTCTAGAGAGACTTCCTAGCACTCGTCCAGTTGTACAACCGACTTTGCTAGGGATGGTTCACTGACAAAATACGCTCTCATTTGCCGAGACGATAGTTAGCATAGCCTTCAGCTACGTCATTTGCTACGACCTAGCAAGGCGCCATTACCAGTTAATATTGATACTGAATCATGTACAGTCAAGAGCGACGCTCATCATTAATGGATTAAAGTTAAGTATTCCACCAGCTACGTCCGTTTTTCTAAAGTCTAATTTCCTTGTCCTGTTCCAGACCTCACGCCAGCCTGCGTGAGCTAAAATGCGTGCCTTTCGGCTTCCTCTAGTATACCGGTGTTGGCTCTCCTGCCAACCCACAACATTGGCGACGAGGCAACACCGCGTTCGTAACTATACTGCCCTGATTTACTTGTGTAATGGCTTCGCCACCATCTCCAGATGTACTGTCCGAATTTTATCCCTTACAGAATTAGCAGACGCAGGCCTTACTGGATGCCCTTGGACAGCTCGTCCAGGGTCAACGTGCAATGCAAAACGATGCGGCAACCGCCGCTACACCGCTAACGCAGCCACAACACGCAGTTGCACCAACTTTTCGTCCTTTTGATGCTGCACTGGAAAGCTGGACGGAGTGGTCACGCCAATTTGGATTCCATCTCACCGCCTACAGAATTCAAGGTAAGGAGCGGCAGCCTTTTTTGTTGTCTTCCGTCTGGGTGCACACGTACCGTGTGATAGTCAAATTATTTCCCTGACGCGACGTAGCAACTCTGTCCTACGACGAAATTTTGTCGGCATTAGATGCATATTTCAAAGAATCAGTGAATGTAGTTGCGAAAAGGTATACTTTCTTTCGTACAAAACGTACGGCAGGTCAGACTAATCGGGAGTGGGTTGCAACCTTGCAAGACCTTACTATGGATTGTGCTTTTGAGTGTCAATGTGGACTCCCTTATTCAGATACTGTGGTACGTGATACAATTGCACAGAACGTTTCTGATGTTCATGTACGGGAACAGATTTTGAAACTAGTCAATCCCTCCCTTCAACAAGTGTTGGACATATTGGATCGGCAGGACACACTTGACTTTGCTCAGGAATCATTCGGAACTTCGCCACCCGTGTGTCAGGTTAAACAGCCCACCGGGCGAGCTGCACGGAACAGTAAACAGTCCTCGCGCCCAGCCGCGCCACTGCCGACAGGCTCTCAGCCACGTGTACCGTGCCAGCAAGCAAATGCAGTGCTAAAATCATGCCCGCAGTGTGCTACTAGACATTCGCGTGAGAATTGCCCGTCACGCCAGGCTATTTGCTTTTTCTGTAATAAAAAAGGACATGTTCAGAGTGTTTGCCAGAAAAAGTTCAGATCGGAAGCTCAAAACCATTCCAGGCCCTTTGCTTCGCGCCAGAATCAGAATCGAACCCAGGATACTCAGGCTCGCGACACTTTGCCCATGGAAATTCATATAGTTCATGCCACTCCGCCCAGTGCCACTCTCTCTAACAGTGACTGTGCTCGTCCCAAAAATAGTGTGCGTCGACATTGCCAGAACTCCCACCAAGTCGCAAGTGATTTTGTATCAGTGTCAGTTCACGTTGCATGAGACAGTCGCTCTTGTCGTCAGCAGGGCAATAAACTTTTTGTGGACTTGGACATTAACAGCAAAGTGATACCATTACAGCTCGATACCGGGGCTGCAGTTTCACTGATCAATCAAGACACTTATAAACTGCTGGGCACACCTCTGTTGTGTGCCGCAACTGTTAAGCTGCTGCATATTCAGGTCACAAGATCCCTGTTTTAGGACAGTACAGCCTTCTTGCAACATACAAAGGACAAACAAAACTTGTGTCATTTTACGTCCTTCGTTCTTCTGCAGTGAACTTGTTTGGTTTCGATTTATTTCAGTTGTTTAACTTGTCTATAGTAAATCAGGTCCTATCAGTGAACCAGACTGTGCCTTCAGACAGTTTTTCTCGTCTATGTGCAGAATTTGCAGACATTTTTGCCCTGGGCCTCGGTTGCGCTAAGAACTATAAAGCCCATTTGGAACCGAAAGTAAACGCGCAACCGAAATTTTTCAGAGCGTGCAATGTTCCCCACGCTTTGCGTGATGAGGTCGCAAAAACATAACACGATTTGGAATCACAAGGTGTAATTGAACGTGAGCAGGCTTCTCTCTGGGCATCACCCTTAGTAATTTTGACAAAACCTTCCGGAAAATTGCGACTTTGTGTGGACTTCAAGGCAACAGTGAATCCACGACTAGTGACTGCTACTTTTCCTTTACTCCGCCCGGAAGATCTTTTTGACAAACTGTGTCCGGGTAAATATTTTTCGAAGTTGGACCTAGCAGATGCGTACTTGCAAATACCGGTGGACGAAGAATCCCAGCGCGTTTTGGTGGTTAACACGCATCTTGGTTTGTATCGATTCAAACGACTGCCATTCGGGTGTGCATCCGCCCCTGCATTGTTTCAGCAATATCTACAAACTGTTTGTGCGTCGGTCCCTACTGCAGCAAACTATCTGAACGATATTGTGATCTCTGGAAAGACGGAAGAAGAACATTTAGCCAATCTCAGAACATTATTTCAGGTCTTGCGACAAAATGGTCTTCGCTTGCGGAAGGACAAATGTGTGTTTTTTGCTCGTGACTTACCCTACCTGGTACATGTACTCAATGCCCAAGGCATACATCCCAGTCCCGAGCACCTCCGTGCCATACAAGACTTGCCTTCGCCGCAAAATTTGAAGCAGCTACAGAGTGTGCTGGGAAAAATTAACCATTATCATCGCTATGTTCCACAGGCCTCTTCCATTTCAGCTCCGCTTCATCGCTTGCGCCGTAAAGGTGTTCCGTTCGTCTGGACGACGGAATGCGAACGCGCTTATCGCCAGTTGAAATCGGCGTTGCTTTCCAATACTTGCCTTACGAAATTCGATCCCCGGAAACCCCTTTTGTTGATGGTGGATGCATCGGATTTCGGGATCGGTGCTGTGCTTGCGCACAAAGATGGATCGCACGATCGCCCTATTGCCTTTGCGTCCAAATTGCTCTCGTCTGTCCAACGAAATTATTCACAGATCGAGAAAGAAGCATTGGCTCTCGTATTTGGTGTTACAAAGTTTCATGATTTCTTGTATGGTCGTCACTTTACCATCATCACAGACCACAAACCTTTGACATTGTTTTTTCATCCGACCAAGCCTGTACCTCCACGTACAGCGCAGAAATTCATTCGCTGGTCTATTTTCCTCTTGCAGTACCGCTACGATATCTTGTACCGGTCCACTGATAAGCACGGAAATGCCGATGCGTTATCCTGTTTGCCTGTTGCTGAGGAAAGAGCATTCGATTCCTCAGAACTTGCTTGCATGTTCATTGATTCGGAAACCGATGACGTGGTCGAATCGTTTCCGCTTGATTTTCGTCGTGTAGCTACAGCCACAGCTGCTGACCCTGTCCTTGCTACCGTTTTGCGTTTTGTTGCTACGCAATAGCCTTTGTCAAAGTCTCGGATCGAGGATCCGTTGGTTTGCTGATTTTTTGCTCACAAGGAGAGACTTTTTGTTAGACGTGGTGTTTTGCTGTTGCGTTCTGATAATGATCAGCCCAGGGTCGTGGTCCCACGTTCGTTACAGTCCTCTGTCTTACAGCTTCTCCACCAAGGACATTGGGGTATAGTGCGAACGAAACAACTTGCTCGTCAGCACTGTACTTGGTTCGGAATCGATGCCGCAATTACGAATATGTGCTCTTCTTGCAGGGTGTGTGCTGAACACCAATCAGCACCACCGCGGAAATTCTTTGCATGGTCAAAAGCCACTTCCTCTTGGCAACGCTTACACATCGATTTTGCCGGTCCATTCTGGAATGCTCAATGGTTGGTTGTGGTAGATTCATTCAGTAATTTTCCTTTTGTTGGCCGGATGTCTCCCACGATGTCATCTGCCACCATCCAAGCGTTATCTGCTTTCTTTTGCATTGAAGGTCTTCCACAGACTATTGTTTCCGACTATGGCCCCCAATTCATGTCTGCAGAATTTCAGTCATTCTGCAAGGCCAATGGTATTCAACATCTGACGTCCGCGCCGTTTTCGCCACAGTCAAACGGTGCCGCTGAACGATTGGTCAGGACTTTCAAGTCACAGATGTTGAAGATGAAAGAGTTGCATTCTCGGGAGGACGCGTTATTGCTCTTTTTGTCCTCGTATTGCTCTCAGCCCCGAGATGGTCGCTCGCCGGCTGATTTGCTCCACGGTCGCCCTCATCGAACCTTGATGTTTTTGCTACATCCGCCGCATCAGGTTCCTGTGCAGCGGCGGACACCTGCTTTTGCGCCAGGCGACGTTGTCTACTACCGCCACTATCGAGGTTCACGGCGTTGGCTCGAAGGGCGCATTCTTCGCTGTCTCGGCCGCGCTATGTATCTGGTTTTGGGGGCCTCTGGTGAGGTGCGACGGCATCTCAATCATCTGCGCCTCTGTCGTCGCAAGGGATCTGCCGCTCCCCGTCTGCTTTCAGCGGCGGTGCCGTCCGGTCAGCGCCCTGGGGACCCATCTACTGGCTCGCCTCAGCCCCAGGTGTTACCGACGCTGGCTTCCATTTTGCCCCATGCCGAACCGCCGCCGCCGCCGCCGCCTGTGGACGCGTCGCTGCAACCGCCGGGAGCCTCCCTGGGTCACGCGCCGCCGATCGCTTCCCGTGACCAGTTGTCCTCCGACATGGAGCGCTTGCCCGCTCCGGACCATATGTCGTCTCCGCCCGTCGGGTGCCCCGGCCCGATTGAGGTTGACCCTTCGGACTCTACTGTCTCTCTGCGGGCGCATACACCGCATGTTGGCGTGCACCCTGGAGCAGGTTTTCAGGCGTTTCCTAGCTCCCCGCGGTCCGAATGGCAGGGTGCGGGTGGCACAGCCTCGCCTGTTGTTAGGCTCCCCACCTCGTCGCATACGTCAACATGGGGTCCTCCCCACGGCGGGCGGAAGCCTTATGCCACAACCGTGTGCCGATTTGCGGGGGAGGAATGTGGTGTCACCGCCAGACACCACACTTGCTAGGTGGTAGCCATTAAATCGGCCGCGGTCCGTTAGTATACGTCGGACCCACGTGTCGCCACTATCAGTGATTGCAGACCGAGCGCCGCCACACGGCAGGTCTAGAGAGACTTCCTAGCACTCGCCCAGTTGTACAATTGTACAACCGACTTTGCTAGCGATGGTTCACTGACAAATTACGCTCTCATTTGCCGAGACGATAGAATAGCCTTCAGCTACGTCATTTGCTACGACCTAGCAAGGCGCCATTACCAGTTACTATTGATACTGAATCATGTACAGTCAAGAGCGACGCTCATCATTAATGGATTAACGTTAAGTATTCCACCAGCTACGTCCGTTTTTCTAACGTCTAATTTCCTTGTCCTGTTCCAGACCTCACGTCAGCCTGAGTGAGCTAAAATGCGTGCCTTTCGGCTGCCTCTAGTATACCGGTGTTGGCTCTCCTGCCAACCCACAACAAAATTTCCTACATGTTGGGAAACTAACGCGAGAAAGTTTTTTCAGAAGGTTGGTTATTTTAGTACCGTAGTTAACTGGGAGGCGGGCGTAATATATTATTCTAGCAAATATTGTTTCGTGTGCAGTACTGGTTTTTCATTCTGGTACATCTAAGTATGCTTCAGTTATGCTTTGTTTCAAAACACTTGAATTTGTACGAGATGTATTGCAGTTAATGCGTCTCTTGGGGTGGAAGTTTGGCGTCGTTTGTGGTATTTTACATGTTTGAAGTTTTCGCTTATAGTATTGGGTGGTTAGACTAAATGTTGAGTGAGTACGCGCGGGTGCGCACGCGAGTTTCAGAGAGAGAGAGAGAGAGAGAGAGAGAGAGAGAGAGAGAGACTGTGTGTGTGTATGTGTGTGTGTGTGTGTGTGTGTGTGTATTCGTAGTTTGTGATTATGTTTTGTTCTGAATGATTTTATGTGATTCTTGATTCTGCTAATTTCTATCTAGTTCTCTGATCCTAAGGATGTTTCATCCTGAATACACGTTATGCTGCTTCATGTTACTCGTTTCTGTCACTATCCGTGATCACAAGTATGCTCTGTTTTAAATACTTTTGTGTGGTTCTTGAGGTTGTATGTTGCTGTCAAGGTCTTTTACTTGACCTGCAGTACCATGGGTATTTGCACTGATGTGACAAGAGTTATGAGTAGGCGATATGCATATATACAGATGGCGGTAGTATCGAGTACTCAATTTATAAAAGAACAGTGGATTCGCGAAGCTGTCATGTGTACTCAGAAGATTCATATGAAAAGATTTCCACTGGAATTATCCCCGCAAGACGGGAATTAACAGATGTAGAAGGCGGAATGGTAGCTGGAGTTAGACGCATGGGACATTCGATTCCGGAAATCGTTAGAGAATTCAAAACTCTGAGATCCACAGTAGCAAGAGGGTGCTGAGAATACCAAATTTTAGGCATTACGTCTCACCACAGAAATCGCAGTGGCCGACGGCCTTCATTTAAAGACCGAGAGCAGCGGCGTTTGCGTAGAGTCCTCAGTGCTTGCAGGCAAGGACCACTGAGTGAAATAATCGCAGAAATCAATCCAGGACGTACGACAAAGACACCCGTTAACACAGTGCGGCGAGATTTGACGTTAATTGGCTAGGGAAACACGACCGGCGCTAGTGGCTTTGCTGACAGCACGATATCGCCTCCAGCGCCTGTCCTGGGAATCATGATCATATCGGTTGGACCGTAGACGGGGAAAACCGTGGCTCGCTCAGGTGAGTCTCGATTTCAGTTGGCAAGAGCTGATGGTACAGTTCTAGTGCGGCCCAGACCCTACGAAGCTATAGACCAAAGCTGTCAACAAGACTCTGTGCAAACCGTCGATGGCTCCATAATGGTATGGGCTGTGCTTACAAGGAATGGACTGAGTTCTCTGAACCAGCTGAACCATTCATTGACTGGAAACTGTTATGTTCGGTGACTTGGAGACCGTTTTCAGCCAATCACTGACTTCATTTTCCCAACCAGCGATGGAATTTTTATAGATGACAATGCACCACGTTACCAAGCCACAATAGCTTGCGATTGGTTTGAAGTACATTCTGAACAATTGGGGCGAAAGTTTTGGCGTCCCAGATCGACATAATAGAGATATCAGTTCGTGCGCAAAATCCAGCAGCGGCAATACTTTCGCATTTATGGATGACTACAGAGGCAACACGGCTCATTTTTTTTTGCAAAAGACTTTCAACGACTGGCGGATTCCATACCACATCGAACTGGTGGAGTATGCCGGGCAAAAAAAGGTCCGACACGATATTATATGTGGTATATATGTTTCACTATAGCTTACCATGTATGTCATTTGCTCTAGTAACATTCGTAACTGTCACTGCAACAGAACGTTCATCTAGTAAGGATGTTTTAGACACAAGTGAAACTCAGAGTCTTCTGAGCATGCGGTAGCGTACACGATTGTGTTACGGCACTCCATTATCAAGCACGTCGTTCTTTTTGAAAGGTAGGAATTAAAGTTTAAATTTTACGTCTCGTCGACGTCGCAGTGATTATAGTCCAAGCACTATCTCAAAAAGGCAAGAAAGTAGGTTGCAATACTATGTGCTGGACTTGGAGGTGGATACGGAGCCTTGATTGTACTGTGTCTAGAAGGTTCGAAACAGTTCATACTCCGGTGAAAAGTGTAAGATTCATTCTGCAACGGACTCTGTACGGTAGCTAAGCCATGTCTTCCGCAGTATCTTTATTTCCACTAGCCAAGTAGAGTATGCGCAACACGTTCGGTGAAATTTGGAAAGTAGGAAAGGAGTAATGGCTTATCTGAAGATATGAGGGTGGTTCGTGACTCAGGCATCGATAGACCAATAGATAAGAGCGTTCCTGGAGAGAGGCAAAATTTCTGGATTCAACCACCAATGGGGCACAAATTTTTAATGTGTCAGGAAGTTTCAAAACAGCGCACATTTTGTTTCGAAACGAAATTTTAATTCTGATTTATAGCTCTTTCGTGACTGTAAACGCACAGTGCTTTCATACTCTGATCTTATCTGAGTCCACTAGATGCAACGTAGTGCTCTGACGGTAGATGCGGCTCCTAAGGGCAGTGGTGAATTCCATTAGGACAGCAACAGCCCTTTCCACCAGCCTAGTGGTGCCGCTGAACTGCATAATTAGCTGTAATAGGGACGGGGTCCCGTCTTGCAGCTAGATGTGTCGCCGATCAGGTGCCAAGGGTTGAACTGAGCTGCTTAACGCACTGACTACCCGCACGTAATCCTCCTCCAAGCTCAATGCACACTGGCAACTCCGCAGCAGCACAACAGTTGTCTACACAGGGTGGAGATCGACGTTCAGAGCACATGTCATACTAATACACTAAGACAAAAAACAAAAGACGCACCACGAACGAATTAACCGAATAGAACGGAAATCGGTAGATGTACTTGCAGAGAGAAACAAGTGATTACAATTTCAGAAAAAATAGATGGTTTATTAAAGAGAAAGTGCATCACAAATTGAGCAAGTCAATGAAGCTTTTGTTCAAAATGCCTCTGAGTACTATGCGACTTATCTTCTGAGGTCATCAGTCGCCTAGAACTTAGAACTACTTAAACCTAACTAACCTAAGGACATCACACACATTGATGCCCGAGGATGGAATCGAACCTGCGACCGTAGCGGTCGCGCGGTTCCAGACTGAAGCGCCTATAGCCGCTCGGCCACATTGGCCGGCGAAGCTTTTTTTCACCTCTCGCTCTTATGCGAGTAGTTATTTGGTTTGGCATTGATCGATAGAGTTGTTGGATGTCCTCCTGAGGGGTATCGTGCCAAATTCTGTCCAATTGGCGTGTTAGATTGTCAAAATCCCGTGTTGATTCGAGGTCCCTGCCCACATTGCTCCATATGTTGTCGACAGTGGTGGGATCCAACGATCTTGCTGGCCAATTTAGGGTTTGGCAAGCACGAAGACAAGCAATAGAAGCTCACAGCGTGTGCAGGTGGGCATTATCTTGCTGAAATGTAAGCCTAGGACGGCTTGCCATGAAGATGAAGAAAACGGGGCTTAGCATATCTTCGACTTTCCGCTGTGCTGTCAGGCTGCCGTGGATGAAACCCAAAGGGGTCCTGATATGAAAAGAAATGGTGCCCCAGACCATCATTCTTTGTTGTCAGGCCGTATGGTGGGCGACAGTGAGATTGGTATCCCATCACCATCTCCAGACACGTAGTCGCTGTTCATCAGGGCACATTTTGAAGCGGGACTCATTACTGAAGACAATTCTACTCCAGTCAATGAGAATCCAGGCCGAAGACGTGTCAGAAGATGCCACGAACACCCGTGGGACACCAAATGAGTGTCGCCAGACATACGGCCCAACAGCCAGGAGTGACGGTCTGGGTGCCACTTCTTTTCGCAGCAGGACCCCTTTGGTTGTCATCCGTGGCATTCTTACAGCACAGGGGTACGTCGACGATGTTCTACGCCCCGTTTTATTGCGCTTCAGTCTGGAACCGCGCGACCGCTATGGTCGCAGGTTCGAATCCTGTCATGGGCATGGATGTGTGTGATGTCCTTAGGTTAGTTAGTTTTAAGTCGTTGTAAGTTCTAGGGGACGGATGACCTCAGATGTTAAGTCTCATAGTGCTCAGAGCCCGTTTTCTTGCCCTTCATGTCAAGCCGTCCCGGGATTACATTTCAGCAAAATAATGCCCGCCCGCACACAATGACAGATTCTACTGTTTATCTTCGTGCTAGCCAAATACTACCTTGGCCAACGAGGTCGCTGCATCTCTGTCTAATCGAGAATGTTTGGAGCATTATGGGCAGGGCCCTCCAATCATCTCGGTATTTTGACAACCTAAAGCGCCAATTGGACAAAATTTGGGGCGATATCCCTCAGGAGGGCATCCAACAACTCCAGCAATCAATGTCAAGACGAATAGTAGCTAGCATAAGGGTCAGAAGCGGATCAACGCGTTATTGACTTGTTCAGTTTGAGAAGATTTTTGTCTTGAATAAATCACCCAATTCTTCTGATAATCACTTGTTTGTCTGTACATGTACCGACTTCTATATATTTAAATAATTCCGTTGTGGTCCGTTGACTTTTTTTTCCCTTAGAGCGTATATTTCGACAAAAGAATTGTAATCCTGGCAGGTGTTGCCTTCTCTGATCTATTCGTCTGCAGGATTGCTATTTGAGTGAATAAATTCTGAAAATGACTTTAATGCAAACTTCCGACTATTTCCACGTGCGCTAACGCCGTAAGGCTGTGAACGTTATTCTTAAATACGCTCACTCTCGTTTTTATTGCTGGAGCGCAACTGACACTTACGTGATCTTAATGTCACCATACACACATAAATATTAACTAAATGACCACACGATGTAGTATCCCAGAAATTTGTCATTTATGTACAAGATATATTTATGTATACCTCTGAACAATGTGTTTTTGTCCGAACATGTGATATGACACGGAATAGTATTCACTTAAGCTATTTTTTAAAGGAAAAGGAATTATTGCATGACATAAACATACCCGCCGTTCGATAGGCGTATCATTGAAAGGTCGCTAGGTATACCTCACTTACTTACTTATTCCTTGGCTCTATAGCCCATGTGGGGCCTTAGCCTCTCTGATAATCACAGCCCAATCTTGACGACTTTCTGCTCGTTTCCTCCATCTCCTGACTCCAATGTTTCTCAAATCATTTTCCACATCCTCCAGTCATCGTTTCCGCAGTCTCTCTTTGCTCCTCTTGCCACCTGGGTTTCCTGCGTAAATCTTTTTGACAGCTCGATCCTCCGACATTCACTCTACATGGCCCAGTCGCCGGCCGAAGTGGCCGTGCGGTTAAAGGCGCTACAGTCTGGAACCGCAAGACCGCTACGGTCGCAGGTTCGAATCCTGCCCCGGGCATGGATGTTTGTGATGTCCTTAGGTTAGTTAGGTTTAACTAGTTCTAAGTTCTAGGGGACTAATGACCTCAGCAGTTAAGTCCCATAGTGCTCAGAGCCATTTTTTTGGCCCAGTCATCACAATCTGTTACACTTAATTTCAGTCACAAAGTCAGGATTTCTATACAGTTCTTCCATTTCCTTGTTCCTCCTTATCCTCCATTTCCACACCTCATACACGGCTCCAAAAAACTTTATTAATATTTTCCTTTCCCATCTTCTCAAGATCTCTTCTGCTGCTACAGTCATTGTCCTTGTTTCTGAGCCATACATTACCACCGGTCTTATGACTGTTCGATAGACAGTCACTTTCGATTCTCTGCTCATAATACGTGACTGAAGGGTTTTGATCAGGACCCAGTAAGCTCTATTCCTTGCAGCAATCCTAGATTTTGATTTCTTCTCATATTCTGCTATCCCCCGTAACCAGCACTCACAGGTATTGGAACTTCTCACACCTCTCATAATTATCTCTGTTCAACTTAATATATTTCTCTTTAACAACAGCATTTTTCATGGAAGCAAAGAGATACTGTGTTTTTGTGTTGTTTAATCTAAGTCCCAACTGTTCTGCCTCCTTTTCCAGTCTGCCAAATCCTTCTTCCATTTCTTTCAAACTTCTGGACAGCATACACACATCATCAGCATAGTCTAGATTTTGGAGCATAGGTTAAGCAGAGTGCCACCTCGGTTATCTATATCCACCCTTCGCATCACTCTCTCCAACACTATGTTGACGAGTAGAGTGGATAATACATCACTCTGTCTTAACCCGTGGTTGACCTCAGACTCATTAGAAAGTTTTCCTTCTAGTTTTACCTGGCATTTTTTGCTGGTGAGGGTCATTTATACCAGTCTGATAAGTTTACTTGGGAATTCCATCTCCATTAAGGTGTCATTTAGCTTTTTCCTTTTAACCCTGTCATAGGCCTGTTTAAAGTCTACAAAAAGCTGGTGTACATCCACATTATATTCATAACACTTTTCTATTATTTGCCTTATAATGAAGATTTGGTCAGTTGTTGATCTGCCCAGTCGAAAACCGCACTGGTAGTCTCCGAGTATTTCTTCTGTAATTGGTGCACGTCTCATAGCAATGACTTTGGCTAATACTTTGTACACCAAGCTCACTAAAGCAACACCGCGAAAACTTTCACAGTTTGGTTTGTCCTTCTTCTTATGAATCAGGCATATGATGGCCATGTTCCAATGGTCTGGCGTCTCTTCCTTTTCCCATATTCCCACTATCAGCTGATATACCAATCTTGTTAGCTGTTCACCTCCACCCTTGAGCATCTCTGCTGAAATTTTGTCGTTACCTTGAACCTTGTTACTCCTTAGGCTTTTAATTGCCTTCTTAACTTCCTCTATTGTTGGTATAGGCACAGGTCTTTCATCCCGACTAACATTCTGCCACGGTTGGTCTTCCTCTCTTTTATTTTATTCCAGAACTTCTCTTTCTGTCGTGACATTCAGCAGCTCAGTGAAATAATCCGCCCATCGGTCTAGAACCTGTTCTTCTCCTATAAAATTTCCTTCTTTATCTCTGCAGAATACCGTACATGGTTGGAAGCCTTTCTTCAGTTCCTGAACTCTCTTGTAGTTTTATTACTTCTTGATCATTATACTCTTCTTCTAGCTCCGTAATCAATCTCCTCTCTAATTCTCGTTTCTTTCTTCTGCAAATCCTATATGTCTCTTTCCTTTTCTTCATGAATTCTTCTGTATTAGATCTTGTTGTCCTGTTTATCGTTTTCTTCCTTGCCTCATTTCTCTCTTCCACTGCGTTTTTATAATCTTCCTCGTACCATCGTACCATTTCAGCCTCTCTTCTAACCTAAAACTACTTCTGCAGTTTCTTGTAGAGCCTCTTTAATCATACTCCACTTCCCTTCCATGCTTTCCAGATTATGGCTTTGTTTAGCCTCACACTTCTTCTGCAGTTCTGTTTCATACTTTTCGGTTTCTCCCTTCTTTCAATATGGCAAAACTGCATCTTCCCGGAGCATTTTCTCTTCACTCTCGATCTATAGTAGGCTATGTGTTGTCTGTATTTCACTCTTACCATATAGTGATCCGAATCACAGACAGCCCCCCTGCAGCTATCAACTTCACGGATGTCAGACGCGTGTCCCCTGTCGATTACCACATGGTCAATTTGATTAAAAGTAGTGCTAACTGTCGAGCGACATGTGGCTTTCCTTATTTTCTTTCTCTGGAGCCATGTACTCTTCACTGCCATTGCATTGCCCATGGCAAAGTCTATAAGTCCTTGTCCGTTTTTATTCGCTACCTCATGCAGGCTTTCATTTCCTGCTGTTTCTCTTAAGGCTTCTTCTTTTCCCACTTTTGCATTGAAGTCATCCACCATTATCTTTACATCATTCTTTGGTGTGCTTTCTAATTCCTGTTCCAGTCGACCATAAAACTCATTTTCACTTCATCCTCCTCATCTTCTGTGGGTGCATACACACATATTAGAGTGATGTAGAAGAAATGGGCCTTTATTATCAAAGTATTATCCTTTCATTTAGAGGGTTAAAATTTATGACTGCTGCTTTATACTTATTGTCTACAAGAAAGCCAGTACCACATGCTATACCACTGTCTCCTCCATCTTTACATAATTGTGTAATTATCACTTCTTATGATACCGTCTCCTTTCAATCTGAACTCCTGAATTGCTGCTACTCCTATAGGGCATTTCTCCATCTCTTGTTTGAGTCCACGTGGAGCTCCTAGTTTGTTCGAAGTTCTTACATTCGAAGTAGCAAAGCATATAGCATTTTTCCGCTTACTGTGTCCTTTTCCTTGCATAGGTCATTCATCAGTATTATCAGTCCGGCTGTTCCTATCTTTGAGTTTCGTAACAATATATTTTTCCCGATATTGGGTTGTTAGCTCCATGATCAACTCCCAACCTGGAGGGCCTGGATTTGTATCGGGTTTACTCCCTTAGCGAGACTGGCTTCACCACGCCTCAAGAGCCCACCCTGCCCTATGTTGTAGGAAATTGAAAATGATAAGGAAAAAGGATGGGCTTAGGATAAGATAAGACAGGAGACAGGCTATCGATAGGACGTTGTGGGACACACTTCGTCTGGCTTCTCCCCTTTGGCCTGTCCGGCATGGGTGACCCTGCTGGTAGCGACGCTAGCGCTGGTGTAGCCATCTGGATCCCGATCACGCAAACCACCTCGCCTGCACGGACAGTGCGGTGTCCCCTGAAAAGATATACCTCACAAGTGGCTAATTCCAACCCGTCTCAATACCCACAAAAGACTGTCTGCGTATACACAACCATTTTAGAGGTCTCACTGCTCCAAGACCTCTGTCTTTGGTGGATAGAACCTAACATAGGGATAGGCGTGTCAACACTTTTCGGCACATTGGTGTTTGACGCCTAATTTCTCGTAATTAAGGTATACCACGGCGAAACTAACCGTTCAGACTCCGCATTCATACTTTATTCATCTTGTAACAGCACAATATTGCAATTTAAATAATATAAAATGAGAAACTCTTACATATTCCGTTTACATACTGGTGTAATTTTTTTCCAGAAATTGAAATTATTTAAATAAACATCTGCTGAATAAGTAATATCTCCCTCTACTGCATTGCATAGACTTCATGTCCGCGTCCATAGCAGAGTTGCCAGCGCAGCAGAATGCCATGCGAGGGACTCAAGTTTCATCCCCGGCTGGGTCGGAGATTTTCTCGGCTCGGGGACTGGGTGTTATGTTGTCTTCGTCATCCTATCATCTTCGTCGAGGCTTAAGTCTCCTAAGATGCGTCGTCTAAAAAGGCTTGCACCAGGTGACCCGTTTATCTCACGGGAAGCCGTAGACACATGGCACTTCATTTCATTTCGTTCCATAGACTTCATAATACCTTACCATCATGGCTACAGAATTTTATTTTTCCAAAGTAAGTGACACATTCTTAACCATTCATGCATATGTAACAACACAAATTTCTGCATCAGGACTTACACCTGCTTCATCCTAAACCTAATTCGTCATTGGAGAGGTTGTATAGGAGATATATCCTGTTAATATACCTCTTTCCCAGCCATTGATTGATGCCTTAGGATCACGAGCCCAAATTTCTTGTTTAAGTAGAATTTTTGTCATGAGACAATGTGGACCTCACCCCAGGTCTCCCACGAAGGAAATAGTCCGAGAAAAGCTTGAATAAACAGACCATTACGTGTCACGTAAAAACTGTTCAGAAGTTTACAAGTACCCGTTTGAAAATAGACCTGATTTAATCACAATCTGTGCCATGAATCGGATTCTCCTTGACCTCTACGTCTCCTATAAGTATTACCCGATTCTCAGATCAAAGGAAGGCTAGATATGACTGTACATTGCAACTACAGTTATGTTCAAACCAATCTTCATGTTAATGACTGCATGCATTATGACTAGTAATAAAAAGACAACTATTAAAGAATGAATACAAACGCAAAACTCAAGAAGATAAGTATGAGAGAGGCTGCCGTAAGATGCCATAAGAGCATTAATATGCACGGTATACCATTATTTATAGCTAAAAGTGACTTAGACGCAAATATATGCTGACAGAAGCAAGAGTGTTCCAGTAAACGTGAGTGCCTAAACGAACAGTTTGGGAGACAAAGCGTGGTTACGAGGTGCCATTGACTTCAGTAAAAAATATTGTCCTAGTTACTACAAATGTACTTGTAATTTAAACATTTTCATTAAGTTCCCTTTCAACTGCACTAAAATTTCACCCATAGTCTACCTCAACAAGAAATACAATACTACTTAAGCAACTTACATGCTAAAATTTACCATCCACTAGTACCTAGTTAAGGTGATGCTCCGTGTGCCGTGCTCGCATTTGTTTACAAAACTACACTCTGACGTGAGTTACGAATTCATTCAAACACGGCGCATGGTCTCGTAAATCGCGACAAGATTATAAATTCGTTGCGCCAGTTCTTCAAACGTATATCAAGCGGAGTGTTCTACATTTTATTTCTGAGATGACCCCGTAGAGAAAAATTCAGATTATTGAGGTGAGGGGTTTTGGGGAACTGGGTAGAGGCCCTGTTCGACCTGTCTACCTTACACCATACTCGTGCATTAGATGTCGCCGTTTGTCAGCAAAAAAATATGCTGGTGCCTTATCACATATGTCCCACATTCCCGAACGATGGGCCATGAGTGAAATTTGAGTCGAATTAGATGGGAACCTAATAAAAAAGCTTATATAATTTAAATAATGAAAAATTGCATCAGTTGCTAGTTTCTTCATGCTAGCCACTAAGCACATTTCCAAGTGCATTTGTTTACTTAAACAGTTTTTGTGATTTTTTTGCCTCTCTTGCAATCCAGTTGTTTCTTAAAGTTATATTGCAATCGGAAAATCGGTCAAATGAATCTCGGAATGTGTTTTATATACTAATGTTGGAGGTAGTATTTATTTTTGTTTTTCTACTTACAAGTATTGTGCCTCTCCCACTACACAGAATATCAAATGGTTCAAATGGCTCTGGGCACTATGGGACTTAACTTCTGAGGTCATCAGTCCCCTAGAACGTAGAACTACTTAAACCTAACTAACCTAAGGACATCACACACATCCATGTCCGAGGCAGGATTCGAACCTGCGACCGTAGCGGTCGCGCGGTTCCAGACTGTAGCGCCTAGAACCGCTCGGCCACTCCGGCCGGCTCACAGAATATCACACACACACAAATCGTTACTGATTTAATCAGTACGCGCTCCAAAGATATTATGACCTTAGCGCTTCACGAAGAGTTTGTATAGAGTCAGAGGTGTTACATTTTCCGAGTATTACATGATAGTCATAAAGCTGTCAACTCTAATTTTTATTTTACAATAACTGATTACTGAATATCGCGTTTTGTTGTAGATGTTGAGAACAAGCTGTAAGGTAACATACGCATTAATGGAATTTAATACAGCTACCGTATGCGTGAGCAATATTTGAAATAATTAACCGATTCGGTATGTAAGTCGTCTTTGAGAATTTTTTTCTCCCTGATTTTTATAGTTTACAATAATTTCCAGCTACTTCACTGAATACGTTGTATATGATTTTTGGAGGTGGTGGAGTATCTTACGATATTCTTCAATGGTCTAGAACGGGTGTCCGTTGCTTTTTAGGCGTGTTGCTATTGCTGATTTTGTAACTTGGTTATGTGTGGAACAGTTGACGCGTTCAGTTTACCTACGAATAATTTCAAAGTTTCTTCCGGTTTTCCCTATGTAGTAGCTTCAGCAGGTTTTTCATGCGGTTCTGTATATTCCTAAGTCTGAGAATTTATCTTTCTTATTAGTTAAGGTTTAGCCTCTTTACTTGTCTAGTGTGTTGTTTGTGGAGAAAGCTCTTTCCATTTTGTGACCTAAGTAGGTTTGCACATTTTTGAGACATGTTCCCCATAAAACTACGCTGATCATACATTTCATTGTATTGTTGGTTCCATGTAAAGAACCAGGCATTTCTTTATTTCTAGTTTTTTGTTTCCTTTTTAAATCATTTATTGAGCTGGGGAAGTCATCAGCCACTTCAGTTTGCTCAATGATGTCTAATACTTTCTCCCTGTACTCTTCGTTCAATAGGATTTTGTTTGCTCTGTCTACCATCGTTTTGTATCCAAGTTTCTTGTATACATCTGGGTGAAATGTGTCGCGAATTGTGTTTCAGTATGTTGTTTTCTTTTTTGTTTGTTTGTTTGTTTTGAAATTGTGCCTTGCTTTGATTTTCTACGCGCAAATCTACAAAACGAATGTAATTAAATTCTTGGTATTCAGTTATGAGATTTATTTTCTTCTGTACATTGTTAAACAAATCTGCGATGTTACTGGTGTCACTGATGTCTCCCTTCACCAAAAATTAAGGTATGAACTACATACATTTTGTAGTACACTATGTTTTGTAAGCAGGGTATCTGGCTGTTGAATGTGTTCTACCCTAGCTGGTTCATGAAAGTGTCCGGTTTTGTGCCAGTTAAGTATGAGTCCGTAGCTAGCCCATTTTTTTGTTGATAAACATTGCCACTGAATGCAAAGTAAATGTAGTTGAGGATTAGTTCTACTAACTCTACACATTCAATAATTTCAGTTTTTAATCCTTTTCGTTATAGTACGTTGTTCTTCGTTACTCCAATGGCTTCTTAACAGGTATATTGGAATATAGGTTTGTGGTATCTAGTGATATAAAATTGGCACCATCTGCAATGTTTATTTCAGTGACTAGTGTGGTACTGTTTATTACTCCAGATGTTGTTTCATATGTGAAATACCTTTTTAGGAACGGAGTAAGCCTGTGAGATAGTTTATATGCAGGATTCTTCATAGTGTTAACTAAAGGTTTCACAGGACATCCTTTCCTGTGTACTTTAGGTTGGAATCTCAACGTGGGGGCTTTGGGGTTCACACATGTGATCTATTTCTTTTAATATTCTGTCAGTAAGAAATGTATTTTTTTTAACTGCCCTCTGTTTTTTTTGGTCAGTCTAATGGAGAAGACACAATACTTGTAAGTAGAAAAACAAAAGTAATATCTCTAACTTTACCATATAAAAAACATTACAAGATTCATTTGTCCGATTTTCCGATTGCAGTGTAACCTCAAAAAGACAAGTAAAGTACAAGAGACGCAGAAAATTACACATGAAAACACCACAAAAGATATATATGTAAACAAATACACCTGAAAATAAAAATAAATTTTCGACACGCTTTGTGTTATGCATCAGAACATAAGTTACTGGTGTAAAAAATGTTCAAATGTGTGCGAAATCTTATGGGACTTAACCGCTAAGTTCATCAGTCCCTAAGCTTACACACTACTTAAACGGACAAACACACACACCCATGCCCGAGGGAGGACTCGAACCTCCGCTGGGACCAGCTGCACAGTCCATGACTGTAGCGCCTGAGACTGCTCGGCTAATACCGCCCGGCATTACTGGTGTAGTTCCTCATAAATGTAAAACATGAATGACACAGTTGTCTGTTGTGCGTAAATATAATACAATACTCGATATGAGTATCGTAATTTCCGCTTCGAAAAGAGAACGATCGTTTTATCCAACCTCATTCTGCTACATTTCAAGCCCCAGTGTTATATCACACAATGATACCGCTGCCACGTGGAACTTTACAATTGAAACACCAGTATAGTTTTGAAACTGCTTGGCGCCGTAACACAAAGTATTCCCCAAGACGATAAAAACTGACACCGGTCATCGGTACCAAAAGGGCGTCTGCGATTATTTAACCTATCACTGAGAAATTATATAGCAAAATAAGAAGCATCGTCTTATTTCACAGCATCAGTATGACGTAACAGTACGAAACAAACTCTGATAATTTTCTGGAGGCTTTTCACAATTCAGTAATTTAGAAAAGTATTTTGCAAGAATTTCACAGTTTTCGGTGTTGGTATGAGCAATTTCCCCATGGTCATTTTTGAACTGGAGTGATGGAGGAGAGTACTTTGTTAATTTTTGTTTGAATACTCTGTAGAAATTTCGGGAATTGTTTTTCTTGAAATCATTTTCTATGTCTTGCAATTTTTTGTCTTCGTGTTGTTTACGGACTGTTCGTATTGCTTTTGTGACTGTTTTCCTGGTATCTTTGAGATCTTCCGGGGTCTTTTGATTTTTGTTGCACAACCAATTTTGCCACGCCTGTTGTCTGAGATTTATCACTTGGTCACACTCATCTGTCCGCCATGGATGTTTACGTGTTCTTGTTTGCGGTGCTACAGTTTCAGCTGCATTTAAAAGTCCTGCTTGCAGTTGTTGCCAATTTTGTGGTTTTAAATTTTGTGTTTCTTTTGTAAATTGTTCATTGCCATTTATCTTTTGTACATTATATTTACGGTGTGGAGATTTCTTAGTGAATTTTCTTTTTTCTGGAATGACATCTAGGGAGAATTTTGTTGGGTAATGGTCGGAATCTAGGTTAGTCCATTAAGGACTTTAAGTTTCATGATTTCTACTGTATTTACGCGGGAGATCATTACATGATCCAACTGATATTCACCTAGTAATGGATTAGGTGAGATCCAAGTTTTCGTTTTCGAGGCTCTTTTCTTGAAAAATGTTGATTTGAAAAATAGGTCATGGTTTTTGCAGACTTCAATGAGTCGCATGCCATTCCGGTTGGTCTGTGTATGCCCTGACCATTTACCTACCCAATATCGAATTTTCTTTTCTTTACCGATTTGTGCATTGAAATCGCCCATAAGGATTTTGACATGGTTATTTGGGATTTTTTGGAGAATATTATCTAATTGGTTCCAGAATTCTTCTACTTCTTCTATTTTGTTTTTGTTAGTGATGTTAGTTGGTGCATGTCCGTTGATTAGGGTGTATATCTTATTAGCTGATTTTATTGTCATCGTGGAGAGCCGACTCGAGTAAGATTTGAAAGTTGCGACTGAATCAAGTATTGATGTATCTACTATAAATCCAGTTCCAAATTGTAGACAATTTGCCATGGCTCGTTTTCCAGGTTTTCCTTTGTAGATCCTGTATCCTTCCGTATCAAAAGGATTTTCATCTGTATATCGTGATTCCTGAAATGCAATAATTTTGATTTTACGTTCTCTGGATTTGTCCAGGATGTTTTTTAGTTTTCCCATTTTTAAGAGAGAATTTACATTAAATGTCATTAGCCAAATTCAAGATTTTGGTTTGATTTTCTAATTACGGGGTTATGAGGAACTCCGATTTACCTTCATGCACACTTCTGTGGTCTCCCCAGAATCCGAATAGACCACTTGCGGTTTTTCAACCGTGGGATTTGACCCACTGGGGTAATTTGTCTTTGAAGGTGCTGTATCCATGTTGATTTAATTGGACTGGGTTTGTGACTGAAATTGAGATTTCAGTCTGGTTAAGCTCAGAGTTCCACTTCTGAGTTTTATAGATCAGCCGCCACTAACATGTGGAACAGACGCTGTAGGGTTACCGCCACTAACCTGTGGAACCGTCGTGCCCTTTGTCCAAAAAACCTTGGACGATAGCTTTTACAGTATCCCAAAAAGCAAGGTTGCCTCTTCCGCCGTACCGATGATCTTCAGCTCCGCCTTCACTGCCGTTGAGGTCTTCACCGTGTCCCTGGCAAGGGGCCCTCACGAGGTACTATCACCCGGGCCAGGTGAACCAAGGTTCTTCTACGAGGTGTTACTCCTCCCCCTCCTCCTTTTTCAACCGGGCTTGGGACCGGCTATGGCGGAGTTATTCCGTCATTTATTAAATCAATTATTACGCTTTTTAACGTTAGAAAATTATCAGAACCTGTATATAAAAGGTGGATACGTAAGTAACACGAATGTATGGAGGCACTTAGGGCTAGCATATAGCAAACAGAAGGTACGTCAAATATTTACACTCCTGGAAATGGAAAAAAGAACACATTGACACCGGTGTGTCAGACCCACCATACTTGCTCCGGACACTGCGAGAGGGCTGTACAAGCAATGATCACACGCACAGCACAGCGGACACACCAGGAACCGCGGTGTTGGCCGTCGAATGGCGCTAGCTGCGCAGCATTTGTGCACCGCCGCCGTCAGTGTCAGCCAGTTTGCCGTGGCATACGGAGCTCCATCGCAGTCTTTAACACTGGTAGCATGCCGCGACAGCGTGGACGTGAACCATATGTGCAGCTGACGGACTTTGAGCGAGGGCGTATATTGGGCATGCGGCAGGCCGGGTGGACGTACCGCCGAATTGCTCAACACGTGGGGCGTGAGGTCTCCACAGTACATCGATGTTGTCGCCAGTGGTCGGCGGAAGGTGCACGTGCCCGTCGACCTGGGACCGGACCGCAGCGACGCACGGATGCACGCCAAGACCGTAGGATCCTACGCAGTGCCGTAGGGGACCGCACCGCCACTTCCCAGCAAATTAGGGACATTGTTGCTCCTGGGGTATCGGCGAGGACCATTCGCAACCGTCTCCATGAAGCTGGGCTACGGTCCCGCACACCGTTAGGCCGTCTTCCGCTCACGCCCCAACATCGTGCAGCCCGCCTCCAGTGGTGTCGCGACAGGCGAGAATGGAGGGACGAATGGAGACGTGTCGTCTTCTGCCTTGGTGCCAATGATGGTCGTATGCGTGTTTGGCGCCGTGCAGTTGAGTGCCACAATCAGGACTGCATACGACCGAGGCACACAGGGCCAACACCCGGCATCATGGTGTGGGGAGCGATCTCCTACACTGGCCGTACACCACTGGTGATCATCGAGGGGACACTGAATAGTGCACGGTACATCCAAACCGTCATCGAACCCATCGTTCTACCATTCCTAGACCGGCAAGGGAACTTGCTGTTCCAACAGGACAATGCACGTCCGCATGTATCCCGTGCCACCCAACGTGCTCTAGAAGGTGTAGTGAACTACCCTGGCCAGCAAGATCTCCGGATCTGTCCCCCATTGAGCATGTTTGGGACTGGATGAAGCGTCGTCTCACGCGGTCTGCACGTCCAGCACGAACGCTGGTCCAACTGAGGCGCCAGGTGGAAATGGCATGGCAAGCCGTTCCACAGGACTACATCCAGCATCTCTACGATCGTCTCCATGGGAGAATAGCAGCCTGCATTGCTGCGAAAGGTGGATATACACTGTACTAGTGCCGACATTGTGCATGCTCTGTTGCCTGTGTCTATGTGCCTGTGGTTCTGTCAGTGTGATCATGTGATGTATCTGACCCCAGGAATGTGTCAATAAAGTTTCCCCTTCCTGGGACAATGAATTCACGGTGTTCTTATTTCAATTTCCAGGAGTGTATAAATAAGACAAATGTAGACTAGAAATACTCATAATTTCACGAAAGAAGACCTACCCTCGCTTAGATGAAAATGAGAGGATCACGTATGTACATGGTTGATTTGCAACGAACATGAGCAGACTGACAGAATGCGACTACAGTGAGGAACAGCAGCACGGTCACTAGGTGGTGCCACAGTGCAGTCATGCTTAGAACCACAACCACCGAACAAGAACCAGAGCAACACATTCAACTATTTATAACTATAAAATAAGTCGTCAAATACACTGGAAAACCTGTGTAGATGAAATAAAGCAGCTGACCAACGTCTAAACCATTTGTATAGAGGAAAACAAGGGAACGTCTTTATTACTATACGGCATATGTACTCGTACAGTGAGTAACCATAGGATTGTCAGTTGTCAAATTATGATAACGATCAGCATAATAAAGGGAGAGGAGGGATAAATATAATAGAGGGCATATTACGAGAAACATAGGTGTATTTTATACAGAAACGCGTAAAAACTCATAATAGCATTTAAATTACAAATGGACAGCAGTTTTATGTATGGTTACAGATAATGAACTAACGTTTCTCGTAATATGCCCTGTGTTACATATATCCTTTCTCTCCCTTTACAGTGATTATCACTATTACAATTTGACAACTGGCATTTCTGTGCTTATTCACTGTACATATGCCATGTAGTAATAAAGAAATTTCTTTACTTTTCTTTATACAAATGTTTGAGATGTTGGGAAACTATCTACCATATCTTAAAATAATTTAATCTCTCAGCAATTCCGCTGGTTTCATTTCTGTATATAAATTATCTAGTGTGGTTAACGGCTTACTTTATTATTATTATACTTCAACTTGTTGCTCTGGATCTTCTTGCTTGGCGCTGGTTGTCAGCATGAATGTACTGTGGTATCACCTAGTGACCCTCTGTAACTACATTCTGTCACTCTGCTCATGTTCGTTGCAAGTCAACCATGTAACTATGTAAACCTCCATTTTTCATCAGAACCAGTGTAGGTACGCTCTTGTAAAATTATGGATGTTTCTAGTTGTCATGTGTAGTATGATTCCATTTTTCTAGACGTGTCTTATCTGCAATTATTTGATGTGCCTTCTGTTTGCTATATCCTATACCTAACTGCCTCCACACATTTGTATTACTTATGTATCCATGTTTTATATACCGATCCTGGCGCATGGTGCTCTGTGTTTCATTTTCATATCTCCATTTCCTGCTACAGTAGGGGAAGTATAGGAATAAAATCGAAGCTGGGAAAGTCTTGCCAAATCTATTAAAAGAATGTGGGTTCCTCTCGGTGGTTCCACCAGCTCCTCTCGATGGGGGTATAAGTGTCAGTATAACATTGTTGACATCACCATCCTCACTCCTCGACCCTTCCCCACTTCCCCTCCCCTTTTCCTCTTCCACCTCCTCTCCCCCAGTTTCTCTCCTCTCCCATAATTGGAAATTCGTGGGGAAAAAGACATTCTCTGCTGAGTTGCTGAAGAGGAGGGACTTACAGAACTACCTTTATTTGTTTACTTTATTTAAGTTTGAGGATCTTGGTGTTCGATTGCCCTACAGCTGCCTTCACACTCTGCTGCCTTTCACCCCCACTTTCTGCTGCCCACTACCACCACTTCCTCTGATCGAATGTGTGCATGTTCGCATCGAAGTTTGGAAGTTTGAAGACTGACTGCTCTGATTCACAATACCGCCACTGGAGGTTGCTCGAAACTGTCCTACAGACACCCCCAACCCAAGCCTCGACTTCCCGCTGCCTCCGAATCCTACGTACGTGAACCACGTGTGTGTGTGTGTGTGTGTGTGTGTGTGTGTGTGTGTGTTAACATTGCTGTATGATCTACTCCGTAATACAATTCGAAATTGGTGGGAAACAGTCCTACAAACGCTGCCACAAGAATTGCATCCTACCTATCTGTAAGAGTATATCTGCTGAGGAAGTTGTACACAGATACATGGTAAGAAGGGATACAAATATGTAGAAAGGCCAATACACGCTACATCTGATGGAAAATGCTTCACTGCTCTAATTACACATCGAAATTATCGTGAAAGAACCACCATTTGTAAACAATGGATCATAATGACAGACACAACTAGGAGCTGAGAAAAATCATGGAGAGAGCTTTCTATCTCTTACTTTATCCTATGAATGAGAGAATACTTTGTAGTTTCCATCCACATAAGAAAAGATTGTCAGTCGTAACAAAATCTTATCGAACTTATAAAGTATTTCAGCTAAGGAACGTAGTTTTTGCATCTCCTGTCTGTTACTGCCTATTTCCCACACTACGAAACAGTATTTGTGTCATGTGATGTAGGCAGTGTAACAGGATGTACTGTATGTCCACTTGTATATAGTAATGGAGGGGGTGGTTTAGCAATGATACAGAAATTGAGAATCATGCTGGAATGTCATTGCCTGATAGCATCACAAGATCGATTTGATAAGATGTTTTGCTGACGTAACAAGTCGTGATGAGTTGTAGTTTGGGTTTCGAGTAATTGGGTAAAATGTGATGAAATTATGGAAAACGTGGTAAAATTGCGAAAATTGACGGAAAATACGTAAAACTGAGGAAAAAATGACAAAAAAAAATTGTTATAGTACTCCAAGCCCAGCAGTTTGCTCATCTGTCACCGACAGCGGTATCGTAGGTCGAGTGCGTGGTTTTACTACGTTGGATGTTACGAAATAACGAAGATGGAGAGGATGCGAAGGACCATAGCATGCCGTTGGCCATTCTTCTTCCAGAGAGCTGTCTTTGTCCCAACAGTGATGAACAGTCAAGTATTTCGTTGCTGTTCCAGGAGTTGGCATTTCCCAGAAAAACACTTTGTGATCAAAAGTATCCGGACACCCTCATAAACATACGTTTTTCATATTAGGTGCATTGTGCTGGCAGGTACTCCATATCAGCGACCTCAGTAGTCATTAGACATCGGAGAGAGCAGAATGGGGCGCTCCGTAGAACTCACGGACTTCGAACGTGGTCAGGTGATTGGGTGTACTTGTGTCATACTTCTGTACGCGAGATTTCCACACTCCTAAACATCCCTAGGTCCACTGTTTCCGATGTGATAGTGAAGTGGAAACGCGATGGAACACGTGCAGCACAAAAGCGTACAGGCTGACCTCGTCTGTTGACTAACAGAGGCCGCCGACAGTTGAAGAGGGTCGTAATGTGTAATAGGCAGACATCTATCCAGACCATCATACAGGAAATCCAAACTGCATCAGGATCCACTGCAAGTACTATGAAAGTTATGGAGGTGAGAAAAGTTGGATTGCATGCTCGAGCGGCTGCTCATAAGCCACACATCACGCCGGTAAGTGCTAAACAACGCTTCGCTTGGTGTAAGGAGCGTAAACATTGGACGATGGAACAGTGGAAAAACGTTGTGTGGAGTGAAGAATCACGGTACACAATGTGGCGATCCGATGGCAGGTTGTGAGTATGGCGAATGCCCGGTTAACATCATCTGCTAGCGTGTGTAGGGCCAACAGTAAAATTCGGAGGCGGTGGTGTTTTGTGTGGTCGTGTTTTTCATGGAGGGGGCTTGCACCACTTGTTGTTTTGCGTGGCACCGTAACAACACAGGCCTACATCGATGTTTTAAGGACATTCTTGCTTCTCACTGTTGAAGAGCAATTCGGGGATGGCGATTGACATCTTTCAACACGATCGAGCACCTGTTCATAATGCACGGCCTGTGGAGGAGTGGTTACACGACAATAACATGCCTGTAATGGACTGGCTTGCTCAGAGTCCTGACGTGAATCCTATAGAACACCTTTGGGATATTTTGGAACGCCGACTTCGTGCCAGGCCTCACCGACCGACATCGATACCTCTCCTCAGTGTAGCACTCCGTAAAGAATGGGCTGCCATTCCCTAAGAAACCTTCCAGCAAATGATTGAACATGTGCCTACGAGAGTGGAAGCTGTCAGTCATCATGGCTAAGGGTGGGCCAACACCATATTGAATTCCAGCATTACCGATGGAGTGCGCCAGGATCTTGTAAGTCATATTCAGCCAAGCGTCCGGATATCTTTGATCACATAGTGTATGTTTGATGTCTGCTGACCTGAAACACTATATCATTGTCAGCCCAACACCGATAGAAGCAGAACAATGCCAGCAAATTGATCTCTTTGTGTACCTTCAGTGAGAGCTTATAACAGGGCTGGTATCTCTACCTATGGGAGGGGGAGGGGGAGGAGAGTGGGGGAGGAGGGGATGTAGGAGGTGAGGTAAGACTGGTTCTAAACCGCTCAGGCTGTATCCACACATTGAGGTGAAGACACATGTGCAAGGTTTTCTTTCGGTAATTGTGTGTTGTGATTACAGTGTTTCATTTTCGTGTAGAACCAAGGTTGGGATGCACTCATACCGTAACATACGTTTTGCTATTGTGTTTCTTTTTTAATAGTTGCTAGCTTATAAGAAGATTACATATCTATCCTCCTAAGACAATCTTGTACCACTCATAAGAAAAAGAGTGCTACCTACCCTGTAATATTCGCTCGATATTGGTTATCATGTTGTTGGTTCATCCTACCAGCATTACGTTATTGGTGAAGTCTTTCTACTCGCCTTAGTGTGTGGACCTTGGCAGCTGAATGTATGTTTAAGGAATTTTGGATGGTGTTAAGTGTTTACTTTGTAGTATATTCAACGCGAGATACAATGTTCTCGACTGAATATTTATTGTGTAGCAAGTAGAAGTTCATACCACAAGAGTGAGTTCACACTTATTTAGCTGGAAATTTCATTGATTCTAGTGCTACATCGTCTGTTTACAATATTCGTTTTAAAAGCGTAAGACTACACCCTTTGCATGGTGTGAGTTGAGATCTGTCGGCACAATATTCGTAAGCACAATAATCACACCTGGAGATTATACAATAGCAATAATTCATACAACAAGTGAGTTTCCATGTTTACCCAGTGACTTTTTGTATCTAAATCAGCTAACATTGCAACAGTTGTGCTGTTAAGAAGGGCAACATTTTAGGGACACACGCTGTCTCTTACTCCACCAGGTGCACGTGACCTGTGTAACATACTCCACCCTCTATTCCTCCGCCGTCTGTACAGCAGGAATCTCATTCTTCCACATTACATAAGAACACACACACACACACACACACACACACACACACACACAAAGCTGTTATTCAATACAGTGGAGCGTCTGAAACCTCTACCAGACAGCCTTCGGACAGTTTACCTGAAGAAGTGGAATAAACGGGTTATAACCACATGCGGCGCAGAGCTTCACGAGTGTGGGCACTTCTCTCCACCTGTCAGGATCAGGGCGCACAGGGAGACGACTACATAAAGATTCGTGTGTATCTCATTTACGCGGAGTTTATTATTTCAATGTTGTTCCTATATGAGACTGATTTTACTTAGCTGGGGACCACTTTCAAACAGTAGCGGAACATCAAGAACGTTTGAAACCACTCCGCTGTTGGCCGTTCAGTTCATCTGTGATGGATGGTTGGGTATTTCGGTATTGTTAGAAGGCCTTTCCGAGAAATAAATTCAACAGTTTGCAGGAAGAGTCCTGTTCTTCAGTCTTTTGTTCATTGGCAACTGATTTCTGCAGTCTGGGAACCGTTTATCATTGTCAGCAGACGGATCTCTCTGTGTAACGTCAGCAACAGTTTGGAACAGGCCTGCAAAACAGGTATTTCTACGAATGAGGGAGATGGGAGAAGTGGGAGGAAAAAGAGAGAGGGGAGGTAGGAGGGGAGGTAACATTAAGGTTTCTAAGCAGCTTAGTCTGTATCCACACATCGAAGTGAACACACTTGCAGCTACTGCCACTCTCTCATGGTGAGATCTTTTGCAGTCAGTTTTTGCATTAGTTGTGTTATTACAACAATTATTCTCATTGCGTGTGTTGCATTATGACCTGTTGCTTAGAAGATGTCGTTTTTTCATGACAATTTCGATGTGTAATCAGAGCAGTGAAGTATTTTCCGTCAGCTGCAGTAGCATGTATTGGCCTCTCTACGGTTCAGTGATAGTTTGTTGCATTCTCAGCAACTATTCACTTGTAGATTGGTAGGAGGCAATTCTTCTGGCAGCGGTTGTAAGACGGGTTCCCACCAATTTCGAGTGGTATTTTGGAATAGGGCACATGGCAATGTGGACATATATACATTTACGTGATCAGCAAAAGTGGGGATGGAAGCGTTGGGAAGTGTATGTGAGTGAGCCGTGGCTATAGGACAGTTTCTAGCATTCTCTGGCGGCAGTGTTGTGGATTAGAGCAGTCAGTCTTCAAACTTCAGGGCGAACGGCGAACATACACACATGCAAACGGAAACGGTAGGAGCGGAGGGTAGCATAAAGTGGGGGGGGGGGGGTGGGGGGGGTGGGAGGGGGGGATGACGGAGTGAGGAGGCAGCTGTAGGACAATCCAGAACCAGGAAACCACCATCAAAATTAAATACAGTAAATATATAAAGACAGCACCTTGCGTTTTTCGTCCCCAGGAGCTCAACCCAGACTGCGTCGGCAACAATGCCGACATTGCCAGCTTGGGCTTCATTCCTGTACTGTAACGACTGCAGCAGGAAATGGAGGTATGACAGTGGTGCACAAAGCACCCTGCGCCACACATCATAAGGTGGCTCGTGGAGTATAGATTTAGACGTAACAGACGCAGATGTGTCGATCTTTCTAATTGTAATAGTCAGTTCAACAGCAAGACTTATTTCAAAATATCTTATTCAGCAATGAAATTCTTCACATTTTCTAGTTAATACACAAATTGTTTAAATACGTGAGTCTATATTCGAACGTAATAAATTGTGATAATGTGCTCTATCGATCATTGTTGTGGATGAAGTTACCGTGAATGCTGTCAACTTTGCGTGCTGTAATAGATTAACTGAAAAGTAGCTTCTGAGTCAAAAAAATATCATTCGTAACAACAATAATCTTCCTGTTCGAACAGATGAATCAGTACATTGAGAAATATTTTCCACTGTTTGTTCAGTTTAACCCTAGTCTGTGGGACAGTTAACGAGGGATGCGGCCTCCCGCCCTAACAGATTGCCTCGCCATTACTGCGCATTGCCTTTTCAATGAGACGGCTGGCAGCCGGCGCTAAACACTTCATTTGCAACTCATTTGGCGCGCAGGTAGCACATGGGGCCCGCTCAGCTTTCATCCTCATGTTTGGCTGCGCCAGACCACAATCTGCCCGCTTGTGACACATTCGTTGATTTAACTCTGAACCACAGCTGACCATTTGAGTCTGCTTTTTTGCTCGTCAATGAACAATATGGAATTTTAATATCGCCGTCGTGTGAAGAACCCCATTTCCATGGGTATTTATTGTAGCACTCTACTGCATCCTGCGAATTTCACCAGTTAACTATAGGGCTCGTTTAGTTCTGATTCGAAAAGAGGATCTTAATGGTTGCTTTCGCAGACTATGTATTTTGTAATTTTAACTGTTTTCGATAATTCTATGTTACGATGATTCGGAATCGTCCCAGAATGAAAGCGTAAACACCCTTCTAATTCATTTATTGATACTGAATTTTCCTCTGCATGTAACCGTGAGTAATTCAAGGGTTGCTCAAGATTCTCATATTATTAACACAATTTCGTAATGTACCTGTACATGTTATTTTGAACTGTATCGTCTTTTTTCAACACTCACTTCAGTATCATAAATCGTGATGATAAAGAGCGCAAAGTCAAGCAAAGAACCAATTACTAACTACCACACTGGTTTTCAATTTATTTTATGACCACCTTTATGTAAAATAAAGTTTACTTTCAGTACGAGTGACTAGTTATATCATCAACATACCATCTAACTTCACTAAAAATCTCGACCCTCAATAAATTTATTTACGTGGAACGCGAAGAATACAGCATTATAATGACAGCTTAGGGCGACGCACCAGGTTCACTTTGCCAAGCTGACTTCATTTGTAAAAACATGAGATTCAGTCATTAATGAGCCAAAAAATATTCTTTCATATTTTGTTACACTTTTCATTAGAAATATTCGTATTCGTTTCAACACCTAGCATGATTCAAATGTAACACCAATAACAGGTCTAGATTTAAACTGTAAGAACAAATCTTTTCGCTTCAAGTAAAATAAAATAGATCCTGTCATTCTCGCAGAGAAATCCAGCGGCTAGTACACTATAGACAGACTACAGCACTGTCTTTCGCATCCAAAGTTTGAAACACTTTGACTTCTGCAGTCAACATGTGATACGTTGACGGTCGTCAATTACTTGTCTTTCGGTCACAGCTAAAGGAAACAGGGGCATAAGTGGTAGAATTACATCCCCACGTTTTCTCTGTGCTGATTCTTTGAGATCTAGCCACCGATCGAATGTCAGCTCGTAGCACTTTCAGAAGTGTCTTACATTTGGAAAATATTTCGAGTAGGTTTCCCGACCATGTTATAGTTCTGGGTGGAGCTTTTAATTTGCCGGATATAGACTGGGAGACTCAAACGTTTATAACGGGTGGCAGGGACAAAGAATCCAGTGATATTTTTTTGAGTGCATTATCTGAACAACTACCTTGAGCAGTTAAACAGAGAACCGATTCGTGGCGATAACATATTAGACCTTCTGGTGACAAACAGACCCGAACTACACTCCTGGAAATTGAAATAAGAACACCGTGAATTCATTGTCCCAGGAAGGGGAAACTTTATTGACACATTCCTGGGGTCAGATACATCACATGATCACACTGACAGAACCACAGGCACATAGACACAGGCAACAGAGCATGCACAATGTCGGCACTAGTACAGTGTATATCCACCTTTCGCAGCAATGCAGGCTGCTATTCTCCCATGGAGACGATCGTAGAGATGCTGGATGTAGTCCTGTGGAACGGCTTGCCATGCCATTTCCACCTGGCGCCTCAGTTGCACCAGCGTTCGTGCTGGACGTGCAGACCGCGTGAGACGACGCTTCATCCAGTCCCAAACATGCTCAATGGGGGACAGATCCGGAGATCTTGCTGGCCAGGGTAGTTGACTTACACCTTCTAGAGCACGTTGGGTGGCACGGGATACATGCGGACGTGCATTGTCCTGTTGGAACAGCAAGTTCCCTTGCCGGTCTAGGAATGGTAGAACGATGGGTTCGATGACGGTTTGGATGTACCGTGCACTATTCAGTGTCCCCTCGACGATCACCAGTGGTGTACGGCCAGTGTAGGAGATCGCTCCCCACACCATGATGCCGGGTGTTGGCCCTGTGTGCCTCGGTCGTATGCAGTCCTGATTGTGGCGCTCACCTGCACGGCGCCAAACACGCATACGACCATCATTGGCACCAAGGCAGAAGCGACTCTCATCGCTGAAGACGACACGTCTCCATTCGTCCCTCCATTCACGCCTGTCGCGACACCACTGGAGGCGGGCTGCACGATGTTGGGGCGTGAGCGGAAGACGGCCTAACGGTGTGCGGGACCGTAGCCCAGCTTCATGGAGACGGTTGCGAATGGTCCTCGCCGATACCCCAGGAGCAACAGTGTCCCTAATTTGCTGGGAAGTGGCGGTGCGGTCCCCTACGGCACTGCGTAGGATCCTACGGTCTTGGCGTGCATCCGTGCGTCGCTGCGGTCCGGTCCCAGATCGACGGGCACGTGCACCTTCCGCCGACCACTGGCGACAACATCGATGTACTGTGGAGACCTCACGCCTCACGTGTTGAGCAATTCGGCGGTACGTCCACCCGGCCTCCCGCATGCCCACTATACGCCCTCGCTCAAAGTCCGTCAACTGCACATACGGTTCACGTCCACGCTGTCGCGGCATGCTACCAGTGTTAAAGACTGCGATGGAGCTCCGTATGCCACGGCAAACTGGCTGACACTGACGGCGGCGGTGCACAAATGCTGCGCAGCTAGCGCCATTCGACGGCCAACATCGCGGTTCCTGGTGTGTCCGCTGTGCCGTGCGTGTGATCATTTCTTGTACAGCCCTCTCGCAGTGTCCGGAGCAAGTATGGTGGGTCTGACACACCGGTGTCAATGTGTTCTTTTTTCCATTTCCAGGAGTGTATTTGAAGCAGTTAGCGTAGAACAGGGAATCAGCGATCATAAAGCGGTTACTGCATCGATGATTTCAGCCGTAAATAGAAATATAAAAAAAGGTTTAGAAAAAAGTAACAAAAAGCATATTTCAGAGTACTTGACGACTCAACACAAAAGTTTTGTCTCACGTACAGATAGTGTTGAGGATCAGTGGACAAAGTTCAAAACCATCGTACAATATGCATTAGATGAGTATATGCCAAGCAAGATCGTAAGAGATGGAAAAGAGCCACCGTGGTACAACAATCGAGTTAGAAAACTGCAGCGGAAGCAAAGGGAACTTCACAGCAAACATAAATATAGCCAAAGCCTTGCAAACAAACAAAAATTACGCGAAGCGAAATATAGTGTGAGGAGGGCTATGCAAGAGACGTTCAATGAATACGCGGTAGGTGGATTAAAACAAAATGTCTAGACACTCTGTGACCAAAATGGTACTGAAACAGAGGATGACAGACTAAAGGCCGAAGTACCAAATGTCTTTTTGCAAAACTGTTTCACAGAGGAAGACTGCACTGTAGTTCATTCTCTAGATTGTCGCACAGATGACAAAATGGTAGATATCGAAATAGACGACAGAGGGATAGAGAAACAATTAAAATCGCTCAAAAGAGGAAAGGCCGCTGGACCTGATGGGATACCAGTTCGATTTTACACAGAGTACGCGAAGGAACTTGCCCCCCTTCTTGCAGCGGTGTACCGTAGCTCTCTAGAACAGCGTAGCGTTCCAAAGGATTGGAAAATGGCACAGGTCATCTCCGTTTTCAAGAAGGAACGTCGAACACATGTGCACAACTATAGACCTATATCTCTAACGTCAATCAGTTGTAGAATTTTGGAACACGTATTATGTTCGAGTATAATGACTTTTCTCGAGACTAGAAATCTACTCTATAGGAATCAGCATCGGTTTCGAAAACGACGATCGTGTCAAACCTAGCTCGCGCTATTCGTCCACGAGACTCAGAGGGCCATAGACACGGGTTCCCAGGTGGATGCTGTGTTTCTTGACTTCTGCAAGGCGTTTGATACAGTTCCCACAGTCGTTTAATGAACAAAGTAAGAGCGTATGGACTATCAGACCACTTGTGTGATTGGATTGAAGATTTCCTGGGTAACAGAACGCAGCATGTCATTCTCAATGGAGAGAAGTCTTCCGAAGTAAGAGTGATTTCAGGTGTGCCGCAGGGGAGTGTCGTAGGACCGTTGCTATTCACAATATACATAAATGACCTTGTGGATAACGTCGGAAGTTCACTGAGGCTTTTTGCGGATGATGCTGTGGTATATCGAGAGGTTGTAACAATGTAAAATTGTACCTAAATGCAGGGGGATCTGCAACGAATTGACGCATGGTGCAGGGAATGGCAATTGAATCTCAATGTAGACAAGTGTAATGTGCTGTGAATACATTGAAAGAAAGATCCTTTATCATTTAGCTACAATATAGCAGGTCAGCAACTGGAAGCAGTTAATTCCATGAATTATCTGGGAGTAGGCAAAAAAATGGTTCAAATGGCTCTGAGCACTATGGGACTTAACATCTGAGGTCATCAGTCCCCTAGAACTTAGAACTACTTAAACCTAACTAACCTAAGGACATCACACACATCCATGCCCGAGGCAGGATTCGAACCTGCGACCGTAGTGATCGCGCGGCTCCGGACTGAAGTGCCTAGAACCGCTCGGCCACCAGCGGCCGGCGGGGAGTAGGCATTAGGAGTGATTTAAAATGGAATGATCATATGAAGTTGATCATCGGTAAAGCAGATGCCAGACTGAGATTCATTGGCAGAATCCTAAGGAAATGCAATCCGAAAACAAAGGAAGTAGGTTACAGTACACTTGTTCGCCCACTGCTTGAATATTGTTCACCAGCGTGGGATCCGTACCAGATAGGGTTGATAGAAGAGACAGAGGAGATCCAACGGAGAGCAGCACGCTTCGTTACAGGATCATTTAGTAATCGCGATAGCGTTACGGAGATGATAGATAAACTCCAGTGGAAGACTCTGTAGGAGAGACGCTCAGTAGCTCGGTACGGGGTTTTGTTGAAGTTTCGAGAACATACCTTCAAATGGCTCTGCGCACTATGGGACTTAACTGCTGTGGTCATCAGTCCCCTAGAACTTAGAAGTACTTAAACCTAACTAACCTAAGGACATCACTCACATCCATGCCCGAGGCAGGATTCGAACCTGCGACCGTATGTCGCGTGAAGAGACCATGAGGATAAAATCAGAGAGATTAGAGCCCACACAGAGGCATACCGACAATCTTTCTTTCCATGAACAATACGAGACTGGAATAGAAGGGAGAACCGATAGAGGTACTCGAAGTACCCTCTGCCACACACCGTCAGGTGGCTTGCGGAGTATGGATGTAGATGTAGATTTCTGATGGGACTCAACGGTCCAAAAACTTGCACATAAACGTTTCCAACAGCAATGTAAAACAGCTAAGTGCTCAATAATCTTGTGGGATGCTTATTGTTACTACTTGAACATTGCAGTTCGTAAGTCGTTTTCCAAGTAGGGCGTTCGCCGCGGTCACGGTCCATCCCTGTGTGTGTCGGCCGTGTGCGGGGTGTGGGAGATCCCTCGTCGCCTTAGCCCGCCCTGCTGAGCGTGTCAAAGGGCTCTCGTGATCCCCACGCCCGCTATTATCGCTCGCTTCGATCGCCAGCGAGACATCAAACGGCTCGGACGTGCTGACAGAGTCCCTGCGCCACATCAAAGCGCGCCAATTATTTTGGTTTCTCTTATTGTTCGCACATTCACTTGCTGCCTTACTAATTACCGCCATTAAGGACCATTCCACGTCTATTCTTGTGGACGAGACGAACACAGTTTCCTCGTCACCGTCCATCTCATTTACCGAAACTGCAAAAATAGCTTTCCTTAAAGAAATGGTCGTCGCAAAAAGAAACTGGCGAAGCAGGGCCGACTTCTCAAGAGGTTTGTTCACGCTCGACCTTTTTTCGAAATGGCTTTATCACTGCGTATCAGCGCTGTGTAGAAATGGGGACAGCGTGTCCTAATGAGACATAATCACCTTGATGTAGAGTTTTGGTGGTCACTGCAGCGTTGCCAGGATGGTTCCTTTTACAGCCACAGGCACGATTCTCGTCTACGTTCCTGCTAGACTGAGTTTGTACTTCGTCTGAAATGACGTCGACATGTACGTCGACGAGACGTTGCAGTCCAACCTACCTTCGTATCTATAGGTGCATTCAAATCAGTCCGCAATGTTTATAATTCTAAATGATCTGAAGACAGATTTACACCATAGCACGCTCACTCACCCGTTTGCGGCTGGCAATGGAGTAAGTGGGCTTGTTACATGTTAGCTCCTGGTCGTGCCCATGTGCCACCAGTCCTGTGGCTGTTGTGTACGCTATAACCTGCTTCCAGCATCTGGGGAAACGAGTCTACCTCCAGCCTGCAGATGGTGGGCTGGTCTTTCCCTAATCCTTCTAAATGGGTGGTGGTGGGGCCTACAGGATTGTGGAAAGGTGTTTCCAGGCACTAGTTGAAATAAACTTCTGGAAGGCCCCCGCAGCAAGCAGAATTTTGCAGTGGGTGCTATTAGTGAAGGTGAGAAATGGCCAATGAAATTTTCTGCGTGCAGTTTTCGATACTGACTTCAGTATTAAAACATTTTTCGTGGAGCGATTAGGATCTCGCGAAATGGAGAATTCCGTCGGCTATCCTCCTGAGTGTTGCAGTCGATGTGCTGATCGATATCGTTACTGATTTTCTGTTCGAAGATTTTGTGGTCCACCTGGTGCTTGAGACATTTCTACCGACACGGAAAATTTGCAGAGTTGTCAAGCACGTTTCCTTAGCGCGAGTGTGTAGCGCTCTGAGGCTATTCGCGTTTGGAAACAAGAGTGCTGTTTAGCGGAGTGCGAACATGCTTCGAAGGCGATGGTCTCACATCTGATCGCGGAGTTACTAGTTAGCTGCAGGTATGAACGAAACAAACTTGGGCAGTTTTAACTGAAGCAAATACATTCCATTTTTTCCGTGCAAATATGGGAGCCGTGTTTTTGTGTGTCCTATGATACATTGCCATTCAACTGAATTCACGCGTTGGCGTTACGGAAATTATCAGTGGAAGTTATTAGGTTCAAAATGGTTCTGAGCACCATGGGACGTAACTTCTGAGATTGTCAGTTCCCCAGAACTCAGAACCACTTAAACCTAAGTAACCTAAGGACAGCACACACATCCATGCCCGAGGCAGGATTCGAATCTGCGACCGTAGCGGTCGCGCGGTCCAGACTGTAGCGCCTAGAACCGCTCGGCCACCCCGGTCGGTGAAGTTATTAGGGGCCGGTAGGAAGCGTCGTACAACGAGTTAAAGATGTACATATTGCTCCATTGGCCGAATCTCTGAATATTCGTGAGAGTTTCCACACACTTACATTTACTTTGCTGTAATGCGAAACATAATCCTCTTTCGTGGGGCAAAATGCAATTGATGACCCTTATGTAGAACATTTTGATAGTGCTGCAGTGCAGAGGATTATTTCGAGTCTGTCAGTAACGTTGTTTCCGATTAAATCGGTGGAGCGATACGTAGCGTAGCTAGTCTCAGGTCCTGTACTTCGGTACCAGAGGGTGCTTTCTTTCCGCAGACGTGAGTGTGACTGTGCTTGTCGTAACAGAACATCCGAGGGCGGCAGCAAGGAACATTCTTTCTTTTACCTAAACACAGTGGTTCAAAAAAGAAAACAAAATTCTCATCAAACACCCCATGGATCGACAGACACACAAACGCGAGCGGTTGGAACCCCATGGGAAGTTATCGAACCCCACGGGTAAAGCAGTATGTGTCGGAATTAACTGTGAGACACATGTACCCTCAAGATTTAGTGCTGGATTAAATGTGCACAATGGACAGAATTAACGCGTTAGATGTTTTCAGCCCTAGCAGTGCGACTTAGGTAGGGGTATCCACAATTCTTTTACTCGAAAACATTGATCATTATAGAGTGTTCGCCAACTGCACGGTCCAGTCACATTAATGTGAACATCGCCTATGTCCGACGTCAGCGTACAGTAACCACTTACAGACTGATGGTGACAGCATTAACAGTGGAGGGTATATAAAATAAAGCGTGTCGGGAGGGGGGCAGGGGGGGGGGGGAGGGAGGAAGGAGGGATGCGAAAAACAGAGTAGTCGTTGTCATAATGTGGAAATGGAGAGATTTGTCTGACGACAAAAACGGCATGATCATTGACTTTCGGGTCAAGGGCAGTAACATTTCGGAAATGGCTAAGTGTTTCAACTTTTCGCTTGTCGCCGTCGTTAAAATACATCGTGCATGGCAAGATGGTGCTATCCAAAACAGGCACCGTGGCAACTGAGGTGCATCATTAGCCACAGAGCCGGCCGCGGTGGTCTCGCGGTTCTAGGCGCGCAGTCCGGAACCGCGCGACTGCTGCGGTCGCAGGTTCGAATCCTGCCTCGGGCATGGATGTGTGTGATGTCTTTAGGTTAGTTAGGTTTAAGTAGTTCTAAGTTCTAGGGGACTGATGACCACAGCTGTTAAGTCCCATAGTGCTCAGAGCCATTTGAACCATTAGCCACAGATGACAGGGGTGAAAGCTGCAGAGATGTGTACGGGCCCGTAGGAGTGTAACTCTTGAGCAACTTGTGGCCCAGATGGCCCAAGGGACTACGAACAACGTCTTGTAAACGACAGTGCAGCGATCGTTGCTGTGTCTGAGCCTCCGCAGCAGACGACTGGTTCGTGAACCCATGCTGACTGCTGTTCATCGCTAACAAAGACTGGTATTTGCACGCCAAAACGGCACATGGACGTACACTGAACGGCTATAGGTCGTCTTTCAAGTCGACTCATGTTTTATGCTCCATTGGACACATGCCTGTTGGTATGTACGGCCCTGCAACAACCGACAGAAGAGTCCAGCACAGAGGAGGGAGCTTTATGATCTGAGGAATGTTTTCTTAGCATTCCCTGGGTGATCTTGTCATTCTATAAGATACAATGAATCAACACAAGTATGCGTTTATCCTTGGTTGCCACGACCACCCCTATATGCAGTTTGTTTTTTCCTCAGTATAATGCCATCTAGCAGCAGGACAACACAACGTGCCATACATCTTACAGTGTACGTAAGTGGTTCTGAGAGCACCAGAGTGAGTTTACCTTACTCCCCTGGCCACCAAATTCCCCATTTTTAAAACCTGTCAAGAATCTGTGGGACCACCTCGACTAGATTATTCGTGCACCTGACCATTGCAATGGATTTGGTATGCCTCTACATCTGCATGGTGACTCTGGAATTCACACTTAAGTGCCTGACAGAGGGTTCATCGAACCATTTTCATACTACTTCTCTACCATTCCACTCTCGAATGGCGTGTGGGAAAAAGGAACACCTAAATCTTACCGTTCGAGCTCCGATTTCTCTTATTTTATTATGATGATCATTTCTCCCTACCTAGGTGGGCGTCAACAAAATATTTACGCATTCGGAAGAGAAAGTTGGTGATTGAAATTTCGTAAATAGATCCCGCCGCAAAGAAAACCGCCTTTGTTTCAGTGACTGCCACCCCAACTCGCGTATCATATCACTGACACCCTCACCCCTTTTGCGCGACACGAAACGAGCACCAGTAACGGTGACTGGATGGCTAGAAAGGAAACAAAGGAAACTGAATTTATCTGTGTAATTGTGATTGTGCTGTGAGACATGGGAAGGCTGTGCCATAAATACCGGTAATGTTGAATCCCAGAGTTCCGTTTGCGTGTGCTGGCGCTGTAAGTTAGTCTCACCACTTGAGCAGACAGCTGATGGCAAGACAGGCTGCAATCAAATGTGTACCCAGAAGTGCTGCTATGAACTTAACATTGGGCTCCGTCAGTCTCCGCTGCCAAGGAAAGCAGTCACGTATTTATGGTCACCAATACATGTCTGTAATGCAAAATGTCATTTTCACACACTCTCAACTGCCGCCCCGTGCTTCCCCGAATTCCGCCTTGCAGTAATAAAGCTTTCAGCGCACCTTTCTCGAACAGGGCACAGGCTGTAAAAAGCAGTGTTCCCCAGCCGGACCTCGCCTCTTTATCGTGTTTTCACTTTTGTTGATATTGTTTCACAGTCACTGCGTCCCGGATTCGATTCCCGGCCTGGCTGGGGATTTTCTCTTCATGGGGACTGGGTGTTTGTATTGTCCTCATCATTTCACCATCATCATCATTTGTGAGAGCGACTAGATTGGAGTGTGAAAAGAAAATGGACTGTGTAAAAATAATTGGAACTTTGTACGGGCGCTGACGACCGGGCAGTTGAGCGCCCCACAAACCAAGCATCATCATCATAATCATCATCACAGTCACTGCCTGTGACACTTGGGCGCCCCCGCGCCTGTGTCTGCTCCGTTGCTTTCCTGCGGGCAATGCGTGTGGCCCCAACAGTTTGTACCTGAGTAGGTTGCTAACCAGTTCTTGGAGCACCTTCTCCGTTATGCATGGGGTTCTGTTGCTCTAGCTTTTCACTTTGAATTTCCTGTCGTCGCATGTCACAGCTTGAAAGTTCTCTCAAAAAATCATTATAATAGCATGCACTAGGTTAACTGTACTAGAGCAAACAAAAGTAAAATGTGTTTGCATAATCTGCAAAAATTTCGACAGTTACAGAATGTATGAGTTTAATTACAATAAACAAATTTTACATATATGATTGAATGAAAAGTGGCTAGCCGAAATGGCTTGACACTAGAATGAGCACTCCCTATTCACATGAGCATCTGCTGAGCAATATCTGCAATAGTCACTCTGAGATTGTTAGATACCAGATTTTCGATTGCCTGGGCATTATTATCCGTGGTCGCCATCGATGGCCTTCCTTCACGGTCAACATCACCGACATCTGTGCTTTCTTGGTCAAATTGTTGGCCACATTTCAATATGGCTCAACATGACATTGCATTTGATCCATACATGGTCAGAGTTTCAGGTTGAATCTGTGTTCAATTTAAATGTTTTGGCCTTAGTAATTGTGCTGTACCACTTACTTCAACTTCGGAGTACGTTTCGAGGTCTCGCAGCATTTCACTTGCACGCTATAATGCACCTGACTAGTGGAATAACAGGCATACGGGAACAGATAGCACTCTAAGTCAAGGTCACCGCCCGTACCCCGGAGCAACTGGATGACATAAAAATGGTGGGAAAAGAGAGAACCCATCCACTGTGGGCATATAAACACCAAATTCCATATCACCCTCGCACATTAATCTAGGCCAATTACATGAATCAACAATTGCAGGAAAATCAATATCCCCACCTCTTTCCACCTCGCTCTTCTCTCTTGAGGCTCACTATATGAATTTCCTCATTCATGTTAGGTATACTATACTGAAATGATCATCGTGAACTGACACCGACAGAGCTATCCTACTTAAAAATGGTGGGAAATATTTTCCTAATGTATGATCAAAAAGTACGCAGAACGATCTGACAGTACAGTATGTGACTAATAAATGGTTCAAATGGCTCTGAGCACTATGCGACTTAACAGCTGTGCTCATCAGTCCTCTAGAACTTAGAACTACGTATACCTAACTAACCTAAGGGCATCACACACATCCATGCCCGAGGCAGGATTCGAACCTGCGACCGTAGCAGTCGCACGGTTCCGGACTGCGCGCCTAGAACCGCGAGACCACCGCGGCCGGCGTGTGACTAATAATATGTGGGAGTACTGAAAGGGGTTGTGGTCCTACTGGCTGAAGTACTATAATTTGATGACATGGCATTTACTGTAAACACTCCAACATATGACCGCCTCCCATTGCTGTCTACAGTTTTCGGGTTATTTGTTACATTTTTTATAGTTTCCTCCATCCCCCAGTGTTTCAGATACTTACTTTTCAAGTTCGTGTACCAAAGATTCACACAAATAAGAGTACTTAAATGTTTAACAATTATTTAAACAAATAAATTCTTGTTACATACCATGTCTACATTTCACTGTGAGGAAGTTGGCCCTGCATTATTCCTGTGTTAAAAAACAACGATACTATTGTGCAGGGTGTTCAGAAATACCCATTACAAACTTCTAGGACTTTTACACTGGAGTGACTACATAATATTTTGAACAGGATCCCATATCCAAACATGTACCGTTTCCCTTCAACAATTTAATGCAGATATGTGACAAATCCACGTTTGCCGAGGGAAAGATAAAAGTGTCAGAGTTGCTTGTTCCAGAGCGCAGTAGAGTAGACCTATGGTGTGTACTACGTCAGACAGTCACCTGATGTCACTTAACGTCGTATGCAAGGTTAAATTTACGAAACTTCTGTAGAGACAGGAGAAGGTCTACCGTCACAAGTTCTCGCCACTGCACAGAAACCGAAGAGACGCAAGGTGGGATAGAGAGTATGCATAAGAACATGCTTCGTAGGTACAATGTCTGTAACAATGTAAGTGGCCAGCACATCGAGGAGCTGTTGTAAAGCATCAGTACTGTCTGGTATGTACAATATGCTGGGTTCTTTTTGTTTTGGAATAATGTAAACCGTTATGTTTAAATGTTGATACAGTGTGCTTAAGGTATAAATTGATGTTTTGTTATATTTCCTTTCGAATTGTAACCTAAAACTTGTACTGCATACCTAATTGAATTCCTCAATCAGAAGTGGATGATTTAAGCATCTGCATGGAAATCATCATAGAATGGACATGGTACATTTCTGGCCGTGGGTTCCTATTCAAAATATGATGTACTCACTCTCCTCTACGTGTCCCAGAAGTTTGCAAAGGGAATTTCTGAACACCCTGTGAATTAAAAACAATGACACCACTGTAAGGTTATTTTAGAGGAGTCTGACACCCTAATTCATATAATTTACACTGTAAAAAATTACCCCCATCCCACCTGTGCTGCTAGCCAGCACCACCAGAGTAACAATCACTTCATAGTCAGTTAAAAACAGCGACAGCACTAAACAGGATGTCTTAGATGAGTCAGACGCTATTAAATGATTCTACTACTTTGCAGACCACATGAAGAGAAAAGTGTTCTGGCTAACTGTAATGTACCTACTAATAGTAAATAATTTATCATGGAAGGGTAGACTAATTGAAACATACCCATTAATAGTGGGACTATGTAAAATTAAACTGTCTTGGTAGGGTAAGCCAAATGAAATGCTCTCTTTCAGTCGGAAAAAAGTTAGGCACACTGGAACTGTTAAAAGAAAATGTCCCTCATGTATAAGTTTGTGTGATTGCCCTGGTGAATATATATTCAAAGAGTGAAAGAGGTTAACTAGATATTGGAACAACAGTAAAACGAATTTGACTGCTGCACATTTATTTCGTAACAATCTACACATATGGGGAAAAAACTAAAGATAGCGAACATCTATGTTCAAAACTGACCAAATCCAGAGTAACATAAACTATCTCAGTTTCACTTCACATTATATAAACATGACTGGCGTGCAAGATACTGGCAAATATAGTATAATAGAGGCATTACCTCCAGACATCGCGATATAATCAACTATAAACGACATGACAGAAATAACTGCATCATCCATAATATAAGAAGAATCGTTGTCCAGACATGCACAAGAACTATTACGTGCACTTGGAAAAGAAACGATGAGGGCAGGGTAACAAAGAATTCACTGTAATAAGAATCCACTCTCTAGTCGTAAAAGGAGTAAAAATCATGAATATGGCTTTAAGCAAGACCTAACGTTCTTTATGTTCTTAAAATTCACAAGGTGCCAATCTCGGTGAAATTCATATCCCAAAGGAATAAAACTTACCAATCTTCACAGGACCAGAATTGATTTCCAAATTGTTTTAAGAACTCTACAGTTCAGCCCAGCCTGCCCACCGCTAAAATCGTGTCTTGAATGACTCGAAGAACTCCTCGTTTCTAACTCATTGGGGCCCTATGAAAGAAAAGGTTGCGCCCAGCGGAGAATCACGAACAGCAGTTGTCCGTTGACTATCAAAGAAGAGGAAATATTTTAGTTGCATCCTCTCCTGTTCTGTTATGCTGCCGAAAGAAATCCATGACATTGTATCAGCGGGCAATCCGAGCTCTTGCCGTGTAGTTAACCTATGAAACAAGAGGAAACGCTACCGCGATTCCTCTTACCTTCGGAGAATTTGAAATGTCTGGCCAGACAAAGCAGACACCGAAAGCGCGTTTTCGAATGGTAAACATACAACTACCGTCCAGGCGTAACCGTTTGGGGGTGTTAACTCTACCTATGGAAAGCCACCCCTATTGAGCATTCCGAAGCAATCTGTCCATGTCAGACCCATTCTCGTACTTGCTCTGAAAAGCGTGAAAGGGATCCGCCAAAACCTTCCAGTTTCCCCACCATTAGCTTTTATAAGGAGTGGACCATTGTGTGAAAGAACAGCGAACTGGCTTTCCAGAAAGCACACAATTGGGAAGAAGAGCCGACCAGGCAGAAACACAAAAACACAGAAATAAGATTACTATTAGAAAAATCTGACTTGATCAGTCTTCCCCATGTTAAAAGGATCATCTAAATGCACCTAAGTGGTGGGATAAAGCTGTCACCTATTCATCACCTATTCATCAGATTCGCAATTACTTCTGCTCTAATTGATACCTGCAGGTTCTTACGGTGAAGTAATTAATCTTTAAACAACTTTCCATCCCATCATGGCGACGTCTCACCCAATATGCAACAGGGAGACTGAAAGGAGTTTACTGGAGCACACTTGTATGTGGCACCAGAATAAGATAAGAACATTAATAAATTAAAATGAAACTAGTATACTATAAACAATGAATGTCTCTGATAGGCCCGATAATGTGGATCGCTGACTGTGCGCGGCCACGGAGCGAAAGATACTGTACTGCTTTGGTGTAGTAAGAGAGCACTGGGCGCACAGTTGTCTGTGAGGGAAAGATTGTGAAGTAGGCAGGCTTTGTAGTGTGCTGTGTGGAGCCACAAAGAGTTAGATTAATGTAGGTATGTCAATATTGTTGAACATCGAAGCATAAGTCTTCATGCAAATAAGGTAAAGATTTAAATAATTATGATTTTTGTTTTTGCCTGCTTGTTAGTATAGATGAGTTGGCTGATAATTTGTTCAAATCTTCAGATGTGTGCGAAATCTTATAGGACTTAACTGCTAAGGTCATCAGTCCCTAAGCTTACACACTATTTAACCTAAATTAACCTAAGGACAAACACATACACCCACGCCCGAGGGAGGACTCGAACCTCCGCCGGGACCAGCCGCATGATAATTTGCAATTGTTGAGTAACCCCAGAATGTAGGCTACGTAAACCGTTTTGATGAAAAGGCTAGTTAGATATTTCACTGTTATAATGGTTTTGAGATTTGTTAACAGAGCTATATGTCATTTGATGACTTGCATTTATGTTGGATTAATGAAGTTAGATAATATTTGCTGTTTAAATCTCATAGGTTGTGAATCAGTCATGAGTAATGTAACTTCAATTGTCAGATGTTTTTGAAAAGACCAACTTAACCTGCAACATAATTTTGCTAAAAACAAGAAAAAAATCATAATTATTTAAATCTATACCTCATTTGCATGAAGACTTCTGATTCCATGTACAACAATGTTGCCATACCTACATTAATCTAACTCTTGGTGGATCCACTCAGCACACCACAAAGCCTGCCTACTCCATCGTCTTTCCCTCACAGATAGCTACCTGAAACTTGTGCGCCAGCGCTCTCTTACTCCAAAAAAGCAGTACAGTATCTTTGGCTCTGTGGTCGGGCATCATCAGCGATCCACATTATCGGGCCTATCAGAGACATTCATTTTTTATAGTACACTAGTTTCATTTTAATTTATTAATATTCTTATCTTATTCTTGTGCCACATGCAAGTGTGCCCCAGCATACTCCTTTCAAGACATATGCCTGCATACCTCCTTGTTATCCATTGTGAGACTGACATGCCAGACTAACTGTTTTGGGAGAAGAATAAGCAATGCAGGCCCATAATATTTTTTATTGATAATGAAAACGTAAAGAAAACATGGCGCACTCCCTTCCGAGAGGTTTACTACATTCACAAACAGGTAGCAAGCGGTAAAGCAAATAATCAGTCAAAACAAAAGCATAAAGATATATGAGAGGGGTCTGACAGATTCCTCTCGCACTATGAGATTATGATTAACTTTAAAATAACGGAGGGATATCCGAGTAGTAGCGTCTCTACAGTCAAGTGCAAATGGTTCAAATGGCTCTGAGCACTATGGGACTTAACATCTGAGGTCATCAGTCCCCTAGAACTTAGAACTACTTAAACCTAACTAACCTAAGGTCATCACACATATCCATGCCCGAGGTAGGATTTGAACCATTTTGCGACCGTAGCGGTCGCGCGGCTCCAGACTGAAGCGCCTAGAACCGCTCGGCCACACTGGCCGGCCTACAGTCAAGTATTTTAAGTTAAAAACATGCATAAGACATTACAAAATTGTGCAGTAAACAATTTCCCTGTGATGCAGTTACCATCATCACAGGCATTGGACACGAATTCTACAGGGATGCACTTAATTTAAAACAAAAAATATCTTATACTATCCACACCATGAGTGGGCTAGGCCTCTGCATCATCTATCGGTACTGTATTGCGCTGCCTTGCAAACACTGCTGGGGTGACTGTCCTCCCGCTAGAATGCTAGTTAATGTACTGAAGTGGCAATGAGCCAGAGAATGGCCGCTCTCTGTTGTACAACCAGAATCGCCTACGCAACTGAGAGACGATGGAATCAGAGAGCGAGAGAGGGAGAACAGCCTCTTGGCCAGTGTTTGTCACCCCAACAAGTGCATGTGAGATAGCCAACGGCCAAGGTAACAGTCCTGCCCAGAACCAGCATGCTGTAACTCGCCCCTTGGTCGTGCCAGACAGAAAATGTCAGCTGCGTCCCAAACACCTGAGATTATTGAGATGTTGGCTGAATGCTATTACATACAGCCTTGATAAGAGCCAGCTAGCTGCAACTCGCAATTCACGGACAAAGTATTCAGACTGTATTATCACTCTAACATATTTCGAGTCATTTCCCTCTAATTCCCAAGCACGTGTATAGTAATGAGCTGTTATTAAAATCATTACGCCAGAAGTGGGATATCGTCTAACAGTGTGCTATTACTCCATTCTTTTACTACAACGTCAATCTCAACAACTCTGAAATTTGTGGATTAGTATGATTTCCACATGATAGCGAAGAACTACTAAGAACCGTGACGGAATGATTAAATTTGTGTCTTCTTTGTGCATGCAGTGGTAAACTACAATCGCTGTACCCAATCAGTTGTCCAGTATCAGGACCACTGATCGTGTATCACGTGTCATTGTGAAAGACGCATTGTTTCCTTCAAGGTATTGGCAAATCTTGATATGTGCTAACAGTTCTCTGTGAATAAAAAAATGAGTGCCGATATAAGTAATAGAATTTTTACAGTTCTTGAATAATGCTTGTGACTCTGACTCCTTGTGCCAATTTTTTCCGTCTTTCATTTGCTATGCATGTAGGCAGGGCAGATTGTTGAGAAATCCTTTCCATACAGACAGTTCTCAGCGAGCTGGGCGAATGTGGTTTCCAACTGGGAGTGAAAAAACTTGATGCACACGTATGTTTGTAAGAAGTGTAAGTTAGCATGATATTATTTATGAATCGTTTTCAAATGGTTCAAATGGCTCTAAGCACTATCGGACTTAACATCTGAGGTCATCAGTCCCCCTAGACTTAGAACTACATAAACCTAACTAACCTAAGCACATTACACACATCCATGACGGAGGCAGGATTCGAACCTGCGACCGTAGTAGCAGCGCGGTTCCAGGGTGAAGCGCCTAGAACCGCTCGGCCACAGTGGCCGGCTGGATCGTTTTCATTGTGCTTACTTTCTTATAATTTCTCGTAACTTGCTGTATTTTGGATTAACCAGTCAAATTAATTTTCAGCCAAGATACGAAGATATTAATTCCATTACGTGCCAGTGGGCATCGATTTAAATCAGGAAAGGATTCGAACCCGGGTTTCCTGTTTACTAAGCAGATGCGCTGAGCACAGTACCATCCGGACACTGAAGGAACAGAAACCACACACACACACACACACACACACACACACACACACACATATATATATATATATATATATATATATATATATATATATATATATAAAATTAAGGTGATGACTGCCAATTAATCACTTCAGTTTCAGTGCGCATGCACACCACGCTCGATCTCTTACGGGAATCGGCGAAATTTCGCGAGTAATGAGGATAGCGAGCGAGGGGTACTACATTAGTAGCGTGTGGATAAGTTTAGAATTTGCGGCTGACGGGAGGTGTGCTAGGACAGTCCGTGCAGCTGCGATGAACCTGTGTCCGGACAGCGCATCTGCCTTATATGCAGGAGACCACTCTTCAACAGTGGGAATCAAGAAGGTGCTTAAAACATCAATGTAGGCCTGTGCGGTAATAGTGCCACGCAAAACAGCAAGGGGTGCAAGGCCTCTCCATGAAAAACAAGACCACACCATACCACCACGGCTTCCGAATTTTACTGTTGGCACTACACACACTGGCAGATGACGTTCACCGGGCATTCGCCATACCAACACCCTGCCATCGGATCGCCACATTGTGTATCGTGATTCGTCACTCCACACAACGTTTTTCCGCTGTTCAGTCGTCCAATTTTACGCTCCTTACAACAAGCGAGCCGTCATTTGTCATTTACCGGTGTGTTGTGTGGCTTATGAGCAGCCGCTCAACCATGAAATCCAAGTTTTCTCACCTCCCACCCGACTCTCATAGTACTTGCACTGGAACCTGATGCAGTTTCGAATTCCCGTGTGATTGTCTGGATATGTGTCTGCCTATTATACGTTACGACCCTCTTTAATTGCCGGCGGTCTCTGTCAGACAACAGACGAGGTCGGTTTTGTAGCCCGCCTGGATAGGCGGCGCGTGGGTCTGCTCCTGTGAACTGCTTCTGTAATATAGACCGAGAGTGAAGGAAGCGAGTAGGAGCAAGAGGGGTGAAGCACTTCGGTACTGCATGTGAGTTTAACACTTTTAATAGAGTCAAAAACACAAGTAAATATCAAATGCATACATAACTTTGGCTAGGATGAGCACGCAGGTGTGAAGCCGTAGTCAATGTCTAATCCTGTGAAGTTAGGATGACTGTTGGGTATAATCTCAGAGCTAACAAATACTCGTTGTTGTCCAAACTTTAACTGAACGTAACTAATACAAAGTCTCAATAGCAAGCTAGCTCACTCGGTAGTGAAGCGATATTTCCAGGCCGTCTGCTCTTGATGAATTGGGGCGAAATCAAGACGGCACTCGCTGAGCTTCGACGCCACAGTCGGCCTGTACGCCTTTGTGCTGTACGTTTCCCTTCACGTTTCCACTTCACTATCACATCGGAAACAGTGTACATAGGGATGTTTAGGAGTGTGGAAACCTCGTGTACAAACGTATGACACAAGTGACGCACAATGACCTAACCACGTTCGAAGCCCATGAGTTCCGCGATGCGCTCCATTCTGCTCTCTCACGATATCTAATGACTACCGGTGTCGCTGATATGTAGTACCTGGCAGTACGTGGCAACGAAATGCACCTAACATGAAAAATGTGTGTTTGTGGGTGTTCAAATGGTTCAAATGGCTCTGAGCACTATGGACAACATCTGAGGTCATCAGTCCCCTAGACTTAGAACTACTTAAACCTAACTAACCTAAGGGCATCACACACATCCATGCCCGAGGCAGAATTCGAACATGCGACCGTAGCAGTCGCACGGTTCCGGCCAGAAGCGCCTAGAACCGCTCGGCCACTGCGGCCGGCTTTTTGGGGTGTTTAGATACTTTTGATCACACAGTGTATAAAGCTAATTTTCATTCATACACTCGAGCAATATACAAGAACGACTCATTTTCAAAATGCATCTAAAAATAAATGTAATATTATATAGGACTTGACATACAGAGTAGGCAGCACTGAACACCACGTATAATACACGATAAACTCACTTTAAAAAAGGGATCATTTCCTGAACCGTGTCATGCAGGTGATAAACAATTCTTGTTTGGAGCGGGCCAGATGGGTAAATCTAGTTATTTTACGTCTGCTACCGTTTCAGGTGGCTCGTTGCCAATAACCTAGTTGGACTGCAACACATTTCCACATATAGTTTAGAAGCAGAATGCGATCTAGCCTTTGGAGCAGCATTACATGCTTGAGCGATTCCTCTATGAAATGCAGTGAACGACTAGCTGCAATACCAAGAAGGATAGCAAATGCGAGCGAGCGGTAACACAGGGAGACTGCATGATTTTGATTGTATTTAATTCGAGGGTAAACAGGGTGTGGTTATGAGAACATAACTTAAAACTTCATATACTTGATTAATTTTTATACAATTTGAATCTTTAGAAACGTTGAATTCGAGAAAACTACCTTATATCTTCGTTTGACAGTCTTTAATATTTAGAGAGACTGCAACTTGATTTTTTTTTTCAATTGTCAGGAAGATATACTTCAGAACCAGACAACATTCATCTATTCTCATTACATCAGTAGACAAAGTGCAGCATAACCGTACTGTTACATATATACTTTATACTCGAAATATTTAATGGGGAAAGGTTTAAGTCTGCCCAACTCATTGGTTTTTTGAGGTTTTATCCGGCTCGATATTGATTTTCGCTGAGTGGTATATCACTGTAAAAACGTCTTGTATTGAGAAACATACGTTTCTTCCTTTCTAATATAGCACTTATATATATAGTACTTATGTCATCTTTAACAACATCCTCCTTATTTGTTGGTGTGTAATTAAAGCTGTAGGCAGACAGAGAATTACCCCAATAGATAAAATGCAAAATACACACAGACACACACACACACACACACATGTAGTATTACAAAAATTTCTGATGGAGTATGCTGCAAATAAACAAAGAAAATAGGAAAGGTTTAAGTTGGCTTGACACATTGCTTGTTTTAGGTCGTACACTTCTCAGTACAGTATTTCAGCGCATGCTATGTCAGTTAAACAAAATCCTGGATTGGGAAAACTATTTTTCCCAAGTAGCTGAAATATAATTCTATGCATAATGTAATCTGTGTTAACCATCCCCTCCTAGTTTGTAAGTATATCATTAAAACTATGGGCAGGAAGATCATACCGTCTCTTGGTATTAATAACTGCTATGTAATGAAGTAGGATATTTTCAATGGTATTTACCCAGAACAGCCTTCTACGACATATACACCCCAAACTTTCATCAGCATAATTTACAAACGCAATTTGCTAAAGAAGAGTAGGCAGTTCAGCAGAGAAATGGAATCAGATTTGTGACGTGGATTTCCCCCAACTGATCGTCTACACTAAGCCTGTCAGTCGCCATTTTCATTAGAGTATTGCTGTGTTGTACTCCCTCACACCATTAACAAATGTTTAATAATACTGAAGTCTTCTACAGCATATACACACTCAATATCCAGCCTTCTGATTTGGAAATCAATTTCCTGATGAATAGTAGCTAGTATTCCGGCAGAGCAATGCAGTAAGATACATAACAGGGACTGCAACGTCAGTGCAGGCAAATTATTGAGACTATAACCAAACCAAGTATAATTCATAACATTCTTCCAGTCTTGGTTATCTGCAAGGTGTACTCCTACATCAGTCAACTTCCATGTGTTCTTATTACCGCAGCAGACAAAATGGAGAACGAAAATTGTGCTATATACAGGGATTCCGTTTTAACAGAAGACAATTAAATATCTCGAAAACTACACATCAGATGAAGAAAAGTTAGGTGTGCAGCCAATAAACACCGTGCAAGTATTGTTTAGGGATGCTATCTGTGTTACGTCTGCACGATACGTGAGTCAGGTAACAGTGTACTGCCTCTTATGAAACATCGTAGGTCGCTACACGGCGGCGCTGGTGCGTCGAGTAGTACCCTGTTCCGTATGTCGGAGGAATACAACGTTGCGAATGGGGTTTCCAATTAGAAGTTATGAAATATTGGCCTGTCCTACCCTCGCACCATGGAGCTGGGGTCCCACGTGCCACTGGATATTCAAGGGCCATTGAGTAACATGTCGTAAATTACGTCATTTCCATTCCTCCGATAACAGCGTCATCTCTGGCGAAACGAAGAAAATGTTTCAGACAAGACGTATGTAGAAATTGCCGTAGCATGGTAATGGAAAAAAGGGGGTTCCCATTGAAGATTTCAAAGTTTCCTCGCGACCCACGCACTGGGTGGGGTGACGGGTCGAGTGTGGTATCGTTGGTTGTCTCCCTCCGAGAAAAACATACCGGAATTGTAACTTTTCTCGATCCGACGTGTAGTTTTCGAGCTATTTCAATGTTTCCAGTTAAAATGAGTACCCTGTTTATGAAGTAGCATGTAAGCTAAAATGGCACCAGGTAACGATTATAATATGTTGCAAATCTACAAGCAGGCTACATACACAACGCTTATCATTGTGAACCCAGTAGTGACTATGTGTGAGCGATATGTATTTTTCTACTGTGACAGAAAAGTTACAAGTTACGACAGAAGTGCTACACATGCTTTATACCCAGAATCATTAACAGCGGTGATCACCTATACATAATAACTTAGTACTCTTTCTTAAGACGTATGGAATATCATTTTTTGTGAGAACCAATTCTAATTCAGTAATATATATGTATAAGTTACCGGTAAAATGTACTGTATACAATACCCATCTAGATGCCTGGAACTCCTCGGCACGCCTCACCCTGCATACATCCTTCGACTTCCGATACTTCTATATTCCAAAAATATAGCGAATTAGCATTAATGCAGCACTAGAATTAAAAAAACTTTCTACAAAGTCGATTTCAAGGGTTTAAAATTAGCCCAAGATGGAATATAAGACAATTACAGAACTTTCTTTTGTGTACCTCCTTCTGCTCCACTGATGAGAATTTTCACACAAACTTCTAAGTTTAGAATATTTTAGGATATTCTGAAATTATAATTAGCATTATAACTCAACAGTCTCTTGCAATGTCAATTCATTTCATTGTATCAAAAATATACACTTTTCATTTCTTTTCACATACCAGTGGAATACGACAAGATGTAACTAAGCTCAAAGTGGTACACCACTCTTCAGGACTTAAACACAGTTGTTCTGGGCTTCGTACTTTCATGCTCGGTACATAGCTCGTAATCAGCACACAGAACGGTATTTTGAATTACTGCACTTTACCGATCTCTTTCAGTACCTCGTGTATACACAATGTTTCTAAGTCTTATTTTGAGAGGGGGGGGGGAGATAAAGTATTAATTTTTCTTTGGTGGATATGAAAAAAGATGAAACTTGTTTGCTGGGATGTGGAATTAGCAGAGGAGGCGGAAAGGAAGAATTAAGCTCATTTGATGTTCCTGAATTTGTATGACAGTCCGTGTAGAGACAGATACAGGACACTAAATAAAGAAGAACTCAGAGAAGGGAAAACAAGGCATGGAAAGGAAGGTGGGAATACGTAGAGAGGATGATTGATAGGACTCGTAGTGCTGTGGCATGGAGAAAAATCAAGTCAACGGGAATGTCAGCTGGTGACAAGTTACATCATAATAATTCTTCTGATGGCCAGTGTGTAACATTGTAATTAGTGGTATAGATAATCAACTCAAAACACATGTTATTCGTCTTGAGAGTCGTCAAAAAACTCAGGCATGTGGTATTACTAGCCTCAAGAATCAGACGGAAACACGGTAAACAGATCGAAAGATCAGACGAGAAAGTAGGTGTTTTCAGTACTGCAATCAAAGACATGAGACTTGAAATAAATACCATAATTACAAAAGTGGCCACTACGCAGGGGCAGGTCAATGATATCAACGAAAGGTTCGGTTTAGATATCATAACGATCCTAGAAACGGTAGAGCCTGTATTTGTAACGAAAGTGGACGAAAAAGTTTTCGGTCCAAAAAGCAAAATTGTTAGCGAATGTAGAAATGAAATCTCACGCTTGACATAGACAGTGGCTGATTCTGAGAAAGAAATTAACAAACAAGTAAATATTTGCGAACAGAAGTGTAGCCAAAACACTGCACAAATTCAAGGCAAGATCTGCGACCTTGAAAAGAAAATAAGAGACGAGTCCAGTTTTGTCAGTGATAGGATACCTCGTAACAAACTATTATAGGGTAAAGAACATTTTAATCCTGCCAAAAGACATACTGGCTTGCACCCATTGGAGTTTCTAAAAAACTGCGAAAGGATTGTTCCTGAGTATCTGACAGATCAGGAAAAAATTAATGTAGTTGTCGGTGCATTAGTAGAGGATGCTAAACGATGGAGATTAAATTTGAACACTGATCAGATGACGTTTAACGAATTCAAAAACAGCTTACCGAGGAATGCTGGTGAGAACAAAAACACGATTATTTATGCCGAGAATTAGTAATAACTTGAATGTATGATATTAGGCACAGAAACTTTATGAAAGATTTCTGTGAATACTGGTACCGAAAACTGACACACTTAAGAAGTAGAACATCTGAATCCGAAATTACATGGGAAGTGTGGGGAAAGCTACCAGAGGATTCGAAGAGGAAGCGATCATAGGAGCTTTCCGGCGTTTCTAGAGTACAGGATGAAGACCATTGGCGAAGTAATCACGGCTATCGCCGTAATAACAACACTAGGATTAATCACAATGACAATGAACCAAATGACGGCAGTGTTATAACACTAATGCCAGTGGGAGGACTCGAACCTACGACGGCGGGAGCCGTGCGGACCGTGACAAGACGCCCAAGACCGCGCGGCTAGAAATTAACAGGTGTCTAAGAAAGGCGCTTCTGTTAGGACCGAACAGTGACCCAGACTGGTCAGATACAAAAGATAGTTCGGATGAAGAAAATATTGAAGTAATAAAAATCGAGAAATGCGGGACGAAATGTTATTTTGTACAACCAGACGAAGTAATGTCAAAACAAAATCCTGAAGTAAACACAGAACGAAAAAAGAAAAAAAAACACCAAACGATACTATATTCTGTCAAAAACAGGTTCAGGTTGCGAAATAATTTAATATCCCGAAACCAAAGAAACTCCTGGATATAGGCGAACTAAATGTAGAAAACATACTTTGGGATAAAATTCAGGTCTTGTTATGGCAAGATCAGGAAAATGCAGTTATTCTGTGTACAATATCACACATTGCTAACATAATTGGAGGGCTTGGGGCAGGATTATTTCGAAATAAAATCATGAAATTTCCAAATTTTAATATATTTACATTGAATCGTTTGGAGTGCAAAGAACGACTCACACAAACACATACTATATGGTTCAACCAAAGTCAAAGAAGCTCTTACGTGTTCATAACATAGTGAACATGAAATCTTATGTCCACAGAACAGAATAAAAAAGGAGCACTGCTTGAAAACGTGTCCTGAATAATATGAACTATATTATGTTTATTTTTATAAAATATATTTTACTACAGCTGTTATAATGTTATAACGAATTACTGCTGTAGTTTTGCTAAATATGTTTGTAAGTTTCAGAATCGTAACAATGTAGCTGTATGTGTAGAATGAAATGGACGTTCCAAAATGGTAAAATGACATTCTAGAAGGCTACACTACATAATGTGCTGTAACTTAATAAAATGGGCTGCCAATGTCTGAAATGGGCAACATAGTTTCGTGCTAAGGGAATGGAGCAGGAAAGGATGTTTCAAATGGACTGCCAAAAATCTCAGTGGGCAGCCAAATTATTCCTTGGTAAAGCAAGGTTTGTAAATAAAGCTGCTGGAGTGGACTGCCTGGAATAATGAAGAAGCAGTGAGAGAGTTTATGCATATTTTAAATATTGTTGTATAATTTTGTTGAAGTGCATAAAAAATTAGCACAGCAAAAAACCGCCTACCTAGTGTCAGTAATAACTTTTTTTGATACAAACAGGTTGAAAGTAAATTCTTCAGTAGTATTTTGAAAATGGCAAAAATCTGAAGAGTAGCTAAATACATTTGCTTTGAAAGCAAAATAATTGGAATGTTTAAAGTTTCTAGTAAACGACTGTAAGTACCGAACAAATTTTGGATAATGTTTATGTAAAAGCTCGAATCATCTCCCTTGTATTTGTGTATTAAGTGTTCTCTTATTTATGTGTTATTATTATGTGGGTGTAACTGTGGTGTCGCCACCAGACACCACGCTTGCTATGTGGTAGCCTTTAAATCGGCCGCGTTCCGTTAGTATACGTCGGACCCTCGTATTTGGGAAAATTTGAAACCGATAGATTTGGATGAAAGATTGCTAAAGGCTGTTATGAAATTATATGAAGGTAACATAGCGAGACTAAGGATTGAGTATAGCTGGTCGGAAGAATTCGAATAGATGTGGGCTTTCACCGATCATTTCTTAGCTGCATTCAGGAGCAATGCTACAGACCTGGCATAGAAAATGGAAGGTTCTGTGAGTGACAGAAGCTGACAGCAAGATATTTAGCCTGTATTTTGCAGACGACCAGATTTTACTAGCAGAAGCAGAGGTTGATGTGATCTATATAGAAAGAAATCTTAAAGAGGAATGCATAACGCTAACCCGAAGAAGTGTGAGTGCTTGGCTGTTGGAACGGAAACAGCCAATAATTTGAATGTAGATGGAGAAGTAGTTGTAAATGTGCATAAGGCAAAATATCTCGGGGTATTATTTAATAGATAGGATACAAGTAATGACGAAATGTCTAGTAGGATTAATAAAAGACGAGCTGTAACGAAGGCAATGAACTCAATTCTGTTGAACAAAAAGATTAGAAGAACTACAAAGGAAAGAATTTATAAGAGAATCCAGTGTGTAGTTTCGTGCAGAGCAGTTATCTTGGAAGTTAGCAAAAGAAATAAGAATGAATTTCTCGTCACTGACACGGATTACTTAAGACGAAGCTCAAGCTGTTCTATGATGAATAGGACAAGAAATGACATAATCCGACAAAGGATGATAATGGATAGGGCTATCTGTGACGACAAACAGCTGATGTGGTTTGGTCATGTGACTAGCATTAGTGAAGAGGATGCAAAATATGATGCTATGATAGATATCATCCCAGAGGGAAAAAGGGGTCGCCAACGACGCAGCTGGAAAAATGATGTGGAGGACGCAACGGATGCAAGGAAACTCAAGATGGAAGAAGATAGTGATGGGAATGGGAGGAACGGCGCCAGCCGTAGATAATTCGCAAGAAGAGGAGGAAGAGGAGGAGGAGAAGTAGGAGGAGGAGGATATTTTGTCTGATGAGGAAAATGATGCCATTTATATGTCACACCGTCGCAGTAACATTAGGTAATTCCATTGATGTTCTTACGAACTAAAGTTATGAACTCCAGTGCTGGATAAGCTGGTCACAGGTTACGAAATGTTCTATAGGAATTCACATTTTCTTTTTGACTTACCCGTTGAAACGTTAATTTCCAATCAGTATAAATTTATTTGAAATTCTGTCCGTGTGATGTACGCCAGTCGCAAAACTGCACATCTGAATCTACATCTGTACCCCATCATCCACATTACAATGTGTGGTTGAAGGGTACTCCTGGTACGTCTGTCTTTGGCCACTGCCCTGTTCCGCTCGCGAATGGTCTTTGGGAAGACTGACCGTCCGTAAATTTCCAAACGAGCTCTAACTTCTTTGATTTTCTCCTAATTGTTGTTTCACGAGATGTAGGAGGGAGAAATTAATATGTTTCTCGACACTTTTTGGAACGTATGTCCGGCCGATGTGGCCGAGCGGTTCTAGGAGCTTCAGTCTGGAACCGCGCGACAGCTACGGTCGCAGGTTCGAATCCTGCCTCGGGCATGGATGTGTGTGATGTCCTCAGGTTAGTTAGGTTTAAGTAGTTCTAAGTTCTAGGGGACTGATGACCTGAGATGTTAAGTCCCATAGTGCTCAGAACCATTTGAAAGTTGAAGGATATTTGCTATCGTGATCCACCGACAACGCCTGACAACATGCGTCAGCGCATTGTCAATGCATGTCCGAACATTAAGGAAGGCGAACTACTCGCTGTTGAGAGGAATGTCGTTACACGTATTGACAAATAAATTGAGGTTGACGGACACCATTTTGACAATTTCTTTCATTAATGTGGTATTTACAGGTAATCACGCTGTAACAGCATGCGTTCTCAGAAATGAGTTCACAAAGGTACATGTATCACATTGGAACAACCGAAATAAAATGTTCAAACGTACCTACGTTCTGTATTTTAATTTAAAAAACCTACCTGTTACCAACTGTTCGTCTAAAATTGTGTGCCATATGTTTGTGACTACTACAGCGTCAGCTGTCACAAAGCGAAAAAAGTGGTGCAACTAAAACATTCATATTTCTTTACGTACTACACGAATATGTAATAAAAAATGAGGGCTTCTATTTTTAAAAAGCACAGTTGATATCCGTTTGACCTATGGCAGCGCCGTCTAGCGGGCCAACAATAGCGCCATCTGGTTTCCCCCCTCAAGCTAGACAAGTTTCGTTCTTTGTAGTTTTTTTCGTTTGACGCTTATTTCGTGAGATATTTGGCCCGGTCACGATCAATGGACCACCGTCTATAAATATGATTCACCTAACATTTATTGATTACCACAGTGTATTATTTTAAACAAATGATCTGTTCCTATGAACTGAGTCTACGTTTCACTGTGACCAACACATCCCTGCATTATTATATTACTAGTACCTTTAAAAACCAGTGACGTCAATGGGCGTTAAACGTAATGATGTCGCTATATGACTGCATTAGAAGAGACTGACATTTTATAGTAACTTGTAAATAACGGCAGGATATCCACATAGGACTATTTCAGTACAAAAGTATGTAGGAACACACACACACACACACACACACACACACACACACACACACACACACACACACACACAAACACACCAAACATCATTAAATTTACACTGTAAACAAATAGCCCTAGTCACCACGTACTGCTGGCCACCACCACCTCCACCAACAACAACAACAGTATAAAATGCTTTCATAGCATGGTACAAAGAAAGACTTCACTAACAGTATACCTAGAGAATACAGACACTATAAGATTACAGTAGACATATAAATAACAATGGGAAATCCCGGTATGAGCATTTCAAGTGAAATGTACTTAATGTTAAGAAAACACACACATGCATTGCTAAACCGCAGTGTTAAGAAATTAGACGACTCAGCTGTAACTGCCATCACTGGCATTGGATACAAATGGTAGAGGCATACAGTTTATTAAAAACAAAAAAATATCTTCTGTTATTCATTCCATGAAGGCATTCATTCCTTCCAAGCTAATTATGTAGACCAGGTATGGCTCAAATTCTAAGATACAGTATCGACAGCAGTAGATAGATTCATATCGCGTAAGTTAATAAGAGACGGGACTGATCCATCATGGTACACAAAACACGACAGAACACTGTTGCAGAAACAACAAAAAAAGCATGCCAGATTCAGAAGAATGCAAAATCCCCAAGACTGGCTACGTTTCACGGAAGCTCGAAATTTAGTGCGGACGTCTTTGCGAGGCGCTTTTAATGGTTTCCACAATGATATACTGTCTCAAAATATGGTAGAAAACCCAAAGAGATTCTGATAGTATGAAAAGTACACCAGTGGCAAAAAACAGCGACAGCGATGGAAATGTTACCGATGATGGTGCCAATAAAGCGGAGTTACTAAATACAGTTTTCCGTAATTCCTTCACGAAAGAAGATGAAGCAAATATTCCAGAATTCAAAACCAGAACAGCTGTTAGCATGAGTGACATAAAAGCAGATATCTTAGGCGCTGCGAAACAACTCAAATCACTTAAGAAAGGCAAGCCTTCCGGTCCAGATGGTATACCAGTCAGGTTCCTTACAGGGTATATAGACACAATAGCGCCTTTCTTAGCGATCATATACAGCCGCTCACTTGACGAAAGGTCTGTTGCTAAAGACTGGAAAGTAGCACAGGTCACACCAATATCCGAAAAAGTAAATAGGAGTAAACCATTGAATTACAAACCCATATCACTGACCTCAATTTGCAGTAGAATTTTGGAGCATATACTGTACTCGAATATTATGAATCGTCTTGTAGAAAATGACTTGTGCAACACAGCTAGCTCTTTATTCCCATGAAGTAATGTGTGCTGTCGACAAGGGATCTCAGATCCATTCCATATTCCTGGATTTTCGGAGGGCTTTTGATACCATTCCTCACAAGCGACTATTAAACTGCGGGCATATAGAGTACCATCTCAGTTGTGTGACTGGATTATTGATTTCCTCTCAGAGAGGTCACAGTTCGTAGGGATGGACGGTAAATCATCGAGTAGAACAGAAGTGATATGTGGCCTTCCAAAAGGTAGCGTCATAGGCCCTCTGCTGTTCCTGATTTACATAAATGATCTAGGTGGTAAGCTGAGCAGCCCCCTTAGATTGTTTGCAGATGACGCTGTAATTTACCGACTAGTAAAATCATCAGACGATCAATTCCAATTACAAAATGATCTAGAGAGAATTTCTGTATGGTGCGAAAAGTGGCAATTAGCACTAAACAAAGAGAAGTGCGAGGTAATCTACATGGGCACTATAAGAAATCCGATAAATTTTGGTTATACAATAAATCGCACATATCTAAGGGCTGTCAATTCGACTAAATACTTAGGAATTACAATTACGAGCAGCTTAAATTGGAAAGACAACATAGATAATATTGTGGGGTAGGCGAAACAAAGACTGCGCTTTGTTGGCAGAACACTTAGAATATGCGACAAACCCACTAAAGAGACACCCTGCATTACACTTGTCCGTCCTCCGCTGGAATACTGCTGCGCGATATGGGATCCTTACCAGGTAGGATTGATGGAGGACATCGAAAAAGTGCAAAGAAGGGCAGCTCGTTTCGTGTTATCCCGCGGTAGGGGTGAGAGAGTCACTGATACGATACGCAAGAGGGGGTGGCAATCACAGAAACAAACGCGTTTTTTCTTTCGGCGAGATTTACTTACGAAACTTCAGTCACCAACTTTCTCTTCCGAATGCGTAAATATTTTGTTGACACCCACCTACGTAGGGAGAAATTATCACCATAATAAAATAACAGAAATCACAGCTCGAACGATCCTGCCTCGGGCATGGATGTGTGTGATGTCCTTAGGTTAGTTAGGTTTAAGTAGTTCTAAGTCTAGGGGACTGATGACCTCAGATGTTAAGTCCCATAGTGCTTAGAGCCATTTTTGAGAGCTCGAACGGAAAGATTTAGGTGTTCCTTATTAGCAAGTGCCATTCGAGGGTGGAATGTAGAGAAGTAGCATGAAAATGGTTCGATGAATCCTCTGCCAGGCACTTAAGTGTCAATTGCAGAGTAACCATGTAGATGTAGATGTAGATGCAGCCTGTACAGTATCTGTGTGCACTGTACTGTGCTGCCTCGGAACTGGCGCTGCAGCCGCGGTCCTCGCAATTCAATGCTAGTTTCACTACTGGAATGTAGTGGTGGTTGGGTTTCGGGTTTCGCTAAATCTGTCAGGAGTCCATTACACGTAGGAGGTGGCTACACGGACGGTGGGAGTTGTGCGATGTGAACTGGGCTTTTTTTTTTTTTTTTTTTTTTCGGGGTAACACAAAGAGAGCTTCAGGCTCAAAAGGTGCACGTCAAACAGAGGAAGAACCTAGACCGAGGAACTATCGGTGTAACGGTTGTAAAGTGTCGTAGCTGTGTTTGGAAAATACAGGAGCTACAAGCACTAATAGAAAGCATTGACAGTCAAATAGTTATAGACACTAAAAGCTGGCTAAAGCCAGAGATAAGATGAGCGGAAATTTTTGCGAAGGACCTAACTGTGTTCAGCAAGGATAGGCTAAATACAGTTTCTGTGATTCAATAAGGGTAGAGGTCATTCTTGGCGACCGGAATAAAATAATAATCGGATCCTTTTCCCAACCTCCCAACTCATATGACACAACTGTTGAAAGGTTTTAAAGAAAACTTGAGCCTAATTTCAAACACGTACACGACCCATACAATTATAGTTGGTGGTGATTTCGGTTTACCCCTAATACTTCAGCGAAAATTCGTGTTTAAATCCGGAGGAACACACACAACCTCATTCAAATCGTGCTAAACGCCTTGTCTGAATATTATTTCGAGCAATTAGTTTATGAGCCCACTCGAATAGTAAACGGCTCTGAAAACACACTTGACCTCTTAGAAACAAATAATCCTGAACTAACAACGAGCATCAAAACAGATGTACGGATTAGTGAAAACAAGCTTGTCGGAGCGAGACTCAATACCGTAGATCCACCACAGAAAATGAAAAATATATCTTTTAAAAAAAGTAGATAAAAATTCGCTTGACGCCTTTCTGAGTGACAATCTCCGCTCGTTCCAAATTCACAACGTAAGAAATAATATCGACAGCAATTGGAAGATTTACACCAAATCCGACGGAGCTGATCACCCAAGGTACAGAAAAACGGGTCAGAACGTTGTTGCAGAAGCAACGAGAAAGGTATCTCAAATTTAAACAAATGCAAAATCCGCAAGGTTGACTATCTTTTACAGAAGCTAGAACTTTGGGGCGCAGTTCAATGCGAGATCCTTGTAATAGTTTCCACAACGAAACTTTGTCTCGAAACTTAGCCGAAAATCCAGATTCTGGTCGTATGTGAAATATACTAGTAGCAAGACACAATCAATGCCTTCTCTGCGCGATAGCAATAGAAATACTATCGATGATAGTGCTGCTAAAGCAGAATTCCTAACACAGCCTTCCGAAATTCATTCACCCAAGAAGACGTAGTAAATATTCTAGAAATCGAATCAAGAACAGCTGCCAACATGAGTAGCTTAGAAGCAGACATCACCGGAGTAGTGGAGAAACTCAAATCACTCAATAAAAGTAAGTCTTCCTGTCCAAATTGTATACCAGTTAGGTTCCTTTCAACGTAAACTGATGCAGTAGCTCCATACTTGTGGATCAGGTACAACGGCTCGCTCGGCGGAAGATCGGTACCGAAAGATTGGAAAGCTGCACAGGTAACACAAATATTCAAGAAAGGCAATAGAAGTAATCCACTAAATTACAGGCCCAGATCATTAATGTCGAAATGCAGCAGGATTTTGGAACATACATTGTGTTCAAACTTAATGAATTATTTCGAAGAGAACGGTCTGTTGACACACAGTCAACACGGATTTAGAAAATATCGTTCTTGTGAAACACAACTAGCTCTTTACTCACACGAAGTGTTGAGTGCTATCGACAAAGGATTTCTAATTGATTCCATATTTCTAGATTTCCAGAAGGTTTTTGACACTGTGTCTCACAAGCGGCTGTAATCAAATTGCATGTTTATGGAATATCTACTCAGCTATGCGTCTGTATTCGTAATTTTCTGTCAGAGAGGTAACAGTTCGTAGTAATGCACGGTAAGTCATCGAGTAAGGCAGAAGTGATATCTAGTATTTCCCAGGCTAGTGTTATAGGGCGTCTGCTGTTCATTACCTACACAAACTATATGAAACAATCTGAGAGGATGTCTTAGGTAGTTTGCAGATGATGCTGTTGTGTAGTAAAGTTATCAGACGATCAAAACAAATAGCAAAACGATTTAGAGAATGTATCTGTATGGTGCGAAAATTGGCAGCTGACTCTAAATAATGATATGTGGGAAGTCATCCACATGAGTGCTAAAAGGAATCTGTTAAACTTCTGTTACGCGAATAAATGAATCAAATCTGAAGGCCGTAAATTCAATTAAATACCTACGAATTACAGTTACGTACAACTTAAATTGGAAAAAAACACATAGAAAATGTTGTGAAGAAGGCGAATCAAAGAATGTGTTTAATTGGCAGAACACTGAAAAGATGCAGCAATTCTGTTCGACTGCCTATACTACGCTTTTCCGTCTTCTTTTGGAGTACTGCTGCGCGGTGTGAGATCCTTACCAGATAGGACTGACCCAGTACATCAAGAAAGTTCAAAGAAGGGTAGCATGTTTTCTGTTGTCGAGAAATAGGGGTGAGAGAATCACGAACATAAGGGATCATCATTAAAACAAAGACGTTTCTCGTTGCGGTGGGATCTTCTCACGAAATTTCAATCACCAACTTTCTCCTCCGAATGCGAAAATACTTTGTTGACGGTGACTTACATAGGGAGAAACGATCATCATGATAAAATATGGGAAATCGGGGTTCACACGGAATCATACAGGTGGTCGTTTTTTCCGCGCTCTCTGTCGCACTGACAGTATCACCCGCACACCTAACAATGCAACTGAAGAGCGAGAAAGGTGGAGAATGGTTTCTTGGCCACTCTTTGTCATACTAGCAAGCACATCTGAGGTGGCTAATTTTCAAGTGCACAATTCCATCAAAAGACAGGAAGGTGTAACTCACATCTTGGCTGTGCCAGATATAAATGGTCAGAAGCGTCCCACACACTTGAGATTAGACCGGCAGGTCTCTAGTATTGAGATGTGGGCAGAATGCTATTACCAGCTGTTCTGATAAGAGCCAGCAGGTGGCAAATCGCAGATCGCGGACACAGAATTACTTTGGTACTCGCGGCTGTAATGTTTTTCTTAATTATTATTATTATTATTATTATTATTTCATGTCTCTCTCTATTTCCCGAGGCTTTCCAAATATTTTGTTATTTTTAAACTCATTACATCATGGGTGAAAAGCTTGCCCGAAATTCGATTTCTTTTCTGCAGTGTTAATCTCATTTCGGACCTACGAAATGAGTGTGGATTCCTACGATTTCCACATGACAGCGATGAACCGTGAACAAGTAAAATGAAACCATTAAAATTTGCATTTTGCTAACATATAAAGTGATGAACTATGATCACTGTTTATAATGAGATATCCAATTACAATACTACTGACCATTTATCATGGCGTTCTACTGGGTGATCAAAAAGTCAGTATAAATTTGAAAACTGAATAAATCATGGAATAATGTAGAGAGAGAGGTACAAATTGACACACATACTTGGAATGACATGGGGTTTTATTAGAACCAAAAAAATACAAAAGTTCAAAAAATGTCCGACAGATGGCGCTTCATCTGATCAGAATAGCAATAATTAGCGTAACAAAGTAAGAAAAAACAAAGATGATGTTCTTTACACGAAATGCTTAATATGTCCACCATCATTCCTCAACAATAGCTGTAGTCGAGGAATAATGTTGTGAACAGCACTGTAAAGCATGTCCGGAGTTATGGTGAGGCATTGGCGTCGGATGTTGTCTTTCAGCATCCATAGAGGTGGTCGATCACGATACACTTGCGACTTCAGGTAACCCCAAAGCCAATAATCGCACGGACTGAGGTCTGGGGACCTGGGAGGCCAAGCATGACGAAAGTGGCGGCTAAGCACACGATCATCACCAAACGACGCGCGCAAGAGATCTTTCACGCGTCTAGGAATATGGGGTGGTTCTAATAAAACCCCATGTCATTCCGAGCATGTGTGTCAATGTCCCGTGGTTTATTAAGTTTTCAAATTTATACTGACTTTTTGATCACCTGGTACATCTACATCTACATCCATACTCCGCAAACCACCTGACGGCATTGTGCAGATATGCATCCTCATATTGGTTCTTACAAAGCAAAATAAACACTAAAATGTTTATGGCCTCTCAGCAATACTGTTACTCCTTGTGTCACTTTTCCATCATCTGTCCCGTATACACGTCGATAAAGCTGGCTGTTGTGAAACTCTTTCGTCATAGGCAATTCCAGGAGAGTTGGGCAAAGGTGATTCTCAATTCGGAGAGAGAAATCGGGATGCAAATATATCTCTGGGGTAGTGATAAGCTTACAGCTCCAGTTGTGTGGTATTATTTACCGATCACTTTGGGTGCACTCACTTTCTCGTAATTTCTCATAACCTGCAGTATTTTTGCATAACCACAGACATTAATTTTCACCCAAACACCTGTTCAATACTCAGGAATCACTAATTTTTCAAGTGCAACTATCATCTAGTTTCATATTGTAAAGGAATCTGACATACGGAATGGGAAACATCTAACATCTAAAAACACTATGAATAACACATGGAAAACGTACGTGGAAATCGGAATCATTTCCTGAACTGCGCCATACAGTTGATAAATAATTCTAGTTTGGATTTTTTGCAGACCGGTAATCCTAGGTATTTTACAGCTGCTACCGTTTCAGATGGTTGATTATCGATAGCGTAGTGGTACTTTAACACATTTTCAAATGTGCGGTTATGCGTTTGTAGCATCAGAACAGTAAGGACTGTGACACACGGGTGAAGGCAGCAACCAACACACATCGAATTTTTGTATTTAGAAGATTGACATGAACCTGCGTTAATAATTGACATCAATGGCAGTCGGTTTCCTGTAAATGGTAATTTGCAGTTTGAAATGGTTGTATCTAAAACGTTACTGCTATTGTTGTTTTTGTGAGCTATTGTAAAAATGATGAGCATTTTTAAAATGTTAATGAATCACTCCACCTCATCTCTGGAACCATTACATAGCAACAAAGTATCATCAGCATACCTCCCAGAATGTAAAATTTTATTCGTGATCTGCAGATTGTTTTTGAAAAATTTTAATTCTGTATTATTAACAAAGAAGTCAACTGTGGTTCCCTGTTAATGGATTGCCCATTGGTAATCCATCCTTTTGGTAACAGATTTTGCCATTGAATGAAAAGCAGTCGAAAGCATGAGTACTTTCAAGTAATTCAATGAACACTGTTATTTCTGCTGCACTCACAATCTTTTTTGAAGTAAATTGTTTTTAATAATGGCTATAGTTTCGGAGACCGGTATGTCAGTGTACAGGTTCATAATGTCTAATGACATAAATTTTGCATTGTCAAGAATTTCAATGTTGCAATTGACTGCGCTAGTTCACAGCTGTTTTTTATGTAAAAATTCTCTTAGAAAACGAAAAAAGCTTTCAAAATATCATTCTGTTTTTTGTTTACGTTGTACGATGGGCAATTCATATTATGTACAATTGGACGAACTGGCACATTAGGTTTATGTAGCTTTAATTGGCATATTAATTTAGGCACTCGTAGATTCATAATCTTCAACGAAGGTTTCTTTCGATGAAATAAGAAAATTGTTATCACTCTATTTTGAAATTTCGGAGTGGTATCTTTGTTAATTACGGTAATGCTATTGTCACTGAAAAACGTTAACATCTTTGAGATATAATAACTTGCATTAACAAGCACCGAAGTACTACCGTTATCTGCCTTTGTTACAATAGCTTAATTAATTGGTAAGCTTGTCATTAAAGTACTTTTAGCCAGACCGCTGTTTCTCCACGAGAAATGTTCTCCTCAAAAATTACTGATTGCTTCAGTTGCGTCATCACTCCAAATGATTCATTTCCAGTTATCCACTGTCAACTGACGCCGCTCTTCACACAACCTCAAGCGTCGCTTACCACTGGCTACAGAAATATGTGGCTGATGAGAAGCTACTCGCCCAGTGTACTCCATTCTTTTTAACTTTCTATGCACAGTCATTTTGTAGCTGGATTGCTGGCAGTACTTTTTGACTCACGAGTGTCTCCACAATGCTCGACGGTCCTTGTTCGTTAATACATGAGATCCACTAGTCTTGATTCAGCTGTGGTTGTTCCTTTGCATTTCCAGTTCACAATCACACCACTACCAGTCGACTTGGGCAGCTTGGAGAAGGTTGAAATGTCCCTGATGGGTTCGTTACATTGCTGACATCCAATCACTACTCCAAATTCGAAGTCACTGAGCTCTCCGTATAACGGACCTATGCTTCCGATTCACTATGATTTTTAAATGACGTGCGCACCAAATGGTCCCTATTGTTTGAGGAATGCGTCTGTTCCGAAGAATAATGAATATCCGGGTAAGTGCAGAGACATTTACAGCCGAATCGTTAACGCGCGACTTCTTTCGCACGGTACCGAACGAAAGAAATTTTGACAAAAAAGGCAAAAATAGAAAACAGCTATTGAAATCTAGGACAATTAAGATTGTAAGTTACATAAGATCGGTCGTGAGATCGCTGTGTGAGCAAAATTGTGGATGGTTAATAATTTTTTATGGACTGTAAGTACGAACAAATCACTGAACTGTAATCAGACGAGAACAGAACTAAAAGCACTGACTCGAGCTCAGATGGAAAAACAAAGTCAATACCATGATTTAAAGTTAATCAGGGAACCAGTGAAATAATTTTTACTGAACACATGCTCGCAGAAGTTAATTATTTGCAAAACAGTTCGCTTAATGAACAGCTAAGCACTACTCACAGGTATACTGTGACTGATTTTAAAAATGCCAATTTTCATAAATACTTGTTTTCTGTTATAGTAAGTTATTTCTGGAAAGTTTGTAATGTTTCATATAGCGATGAATATGTAATTTTGCACGTCACTGTTACGTATTTAGCAAATGTAAGCATAGTTTGCAATGCACACCAAAAACGTGGAGAGATTTATTGTGAAGTAATGTTTCGTCAACATTCATTTAAATTAGGCTTTAACCCTTCTGCTGTTAGTCACTATTCTTTAACTAGTTGTTCTACCAAACAACAAAGTTCACTGCTGTTAAATGATAGTTTTGGATAGTTCTCAATTTTGTTAACTGCTCTTCTTTATATTCGCTAGCGAAGTTAAATGGGCTCATCACTTTCAGTTCTCCTGTTCTTTCACTGGTGGTATTCTCGGAGTCAATAACGATGCTAGAATTGGACCCTATCAGCTAAATGACTGAGGTAAACTGCATTTAACACTACAGCCGTTGCTTCACTGAACACTCCGTTATTTAATTAAGAAAAACTACTACGCTGGCTAGCTATGTACAGCCTAAAGATGAAACTGATCGAGTCTTCCTTTGATAGGTTGCTGCTGATGCTATGTAAAAGGCATTATTTGTCGACGATGTATGGCAACAGGCTGTTTTTTATCGTCGCCCCATATTACAAGTTTGGGCCCCAGCAGTCTTGTTGAATATTAATTCCCTTTGCTGAAAATGTACTGTGCTAACTTACAACTTTATAATACGCTTGACCATAAATTTGAAATCTTGCAGTTTATTCCTTAAATTCCCGCGCAACGCGTCTGCACGTGGCCAACTTGTCGCTAGCTACTCTCTCCGCCGTCTACTGCTGCACGACTCAGCGCTTACGCACCCAGCGATAAAACGCCTTATGTCAACCGTGTTGTTTGCAGCGTCTTTAATACACCATAATTTCAGTGTCCTTTTCAAATTATTTAATTCGTATCATTTCTTTGACATTTAGTTATACACTGAAACGCCAAAGAAATTGGTATTAGCATGTGTATTCGAACACAGAGATGTATAAACAGGCAGAATATACGCCATTGCGTTCGCCAACGCCCATGTAAGACAAAAAGTGTCTGGCGCAGTTGTTAGATCGATTACTGCTGCTACAATGGTAGATTATCAAGATTTAAGTGAGTTTGAACGTGGTGTTACAGTCGGCACACGAGCGATGGGACACAGCATCTCCGAGGCAACGAAGAAGTGGGGATTTTTCCGTACGACCATTTCACGAGTGTAGCGCAAATATCAAGTATCCGGTAAAACATCGAATTTCCGACATCGCTGCGGCCGGAAAAAGATCTTGCAAGAACGGGACCAATGACGACTGAAGAGGAAAGTGCAACGTGACTGAAGTGAAACCCGTCCGCAAACTGCTACCGATTTCAATGGTGGGCCATCAAGAAGTGTTGGCATGCGAACCATTCAACGAAACATCATCGATATGGGCTTTCGAAGCCGTAGGCCCACTCGTGTACCCTTGATGACCGCACGACACAAAGTTTTACGGCTCACCTGGGCCCGTCAGCACCGAGATTGGACTGTTGATGACTGGAAACATGTTGCCTGGTCGAAGGGGTCTCGTTTCAAATGGTATCGAGCGGATGGACGGGTACGGGTATGGAGACAACCTCATGAATCCATGGACCCTGAATGTCAGCAGTGGACTGTTCAAGCTGGTGAAGGCTCTGTAATGGCGTGGAGCTTGTGCAGTTGGAGTGATATGGGATACGTCTAGATACCACTCGGAAATGTGACACGTACGTAAGTATTCTCTCTGATCACCTCCATCCATTCATGTCCAATGCGCATTCCGACGGACTTGGGCAATTCCAACATAAAAATGATACACCCCACAACTCCAGAATTGTTACAGTGACTCCAGAAACATTCTTCTGAGTGTAAACACTTCCGCTGGCCACCAGACTCCCCAGACATGAACATTATTCAGCATACCTGGGATGCCTCCCAACTTGCTGTTCAGAACAGGTCTCCACCGCCACGTAATCTTACGGATTTACGGACAGCCCTGCCGGATTCATGGTGTCAGTTCCCTCCAGCACTACTTCAGACATTAGTCGAGTCCATGCCACGTCGTGTTGCGGCACTTCTGCGTGCTCGCTGGGGCCCTACACGTTGTTTGGCACGTGTACCTGTTTCTTTAGCTCTTCAGTGCATGACAAAAGTAATAAAAAAATAAAAGGTACATATGACAGAAATTACATCGCAGTTACCTTATGGTTACAGTATTAACCATGCGAAAAATTTATTAGGCACTGCCTTGTTGTGTCGCATCCTGACCAACCAAATTTGCTGTTACTGCCTCACTGTTGGCAACACAATAATCCACGCTTCCCTTTATACTGGCTGGTCCGCCTCCCGTGACAGCTGGTGGTTAATTCAACATTATATAATCGTGTCCGTATACTTTTGATAACATAGTATCTACATCCAAATATGTGGGTGGAGCCACAGCAATGTATGTGGAGGAGAGTGTACGAGTCCAGTGTACCTGCGTCATTTTCTTCGTTTCCTATTTCATTCACAGCACTAAATTCGCCAGAAGAAAGACTGTGCTGCCGGCCGCGGTGGTCTCGCGGTTCTAGGCGCTCAGTTCTGAACCGCGCGACTGCTACGGTCGCAGGTTCGAATCCTGCCTCGGGCATGGATGTGTGTGATGTCTTTAGGTTAGTTATGTTTATGTAGTTCTAAGTTCTAGGGGATTGATGACCACAGATGTTAAGTCCCATAGTGCTCAGAGCCATTTGAACCATTTTGAAAGACTGTGCTACCATACTGTGTGAACATGATTTTTTTTCTGATTTTGGTGTTAAGGTCATTACCGGAGATAAATATTGCGGGAAATAGTACGTTTCTTCACTCATTTACGACGAGTGCTTTTGATATATTGTAAGGCTTTCCTTTATGAGCGACTAAACAGACTCCTGACAAACTTTGCAGCTCTTCTTTGGGTATTTTCTATCTTTTTCTTTAATATGGGGGCCCCTAATCCTCCTAACCTTCCGCCCCAGATGTGAATGTTTGCGGTTATTTGCTCAGGTGGTCATATAGCTTGTACTTCAACAGTAAGGAACTGTTGCTTCTCAACAGGACAGTGATCGCTAACGCTTATCTTTACATTCACACGGTAGAAGAGCTGGGGTATGTTTGTTGCCAGCAGACTTAACACAGTTGCCGGCCGGTGTAGCCGAGTGGTTCTAGTCGCTTCAGTCTGTAACCGCTCGACCGCTACGGTTGCAGGTTCGAATCCTGCCTCGGGCATGGATGTGTGTGATGTCCTTAGGTTAGTTAGGTTTATGCAGTTCTAAGTTCTAGGGGACTGATGACCTCAGATGTTAAGTCCCATAGTGCTCAGAGCCATTTGAGCCATTTGAAACATTTGAACTTAATACAGTTCTTTTGCGAATGCGTTATCCAGACAACCGCCGAAGGCAGATTTTCAGATGCGTCTACCATAATGGCAGATAGAGGTTTCCCCATATCACTGTATCAAGACCCAACACAGGGTTACTTTCCAAAAAATGAAACTTTGATGTGCCTATCACATATCGCTGCTATCTGCTTCTTGAGTGTGCCCTCCAGTTCCCTACCAGAGACCACAGTTTAAGAAAAGTGCTCTTGAGATTGTCACAGGCCCATGAATCCTCTGCCCAATGAATCCCAGTTCCATACCGAAGGATTGTAGCCGAAACTGGGGACAATACTAAAGACAGTGAGCTACACTTTCACCGCTATTACTAGCCACCGAAAAAAGCCAAGGATGGACTCTGAACACAGATGATAGGCGTCGCTGTCTGTGATATGAAAAATGACTTTCAGCCAGTACGTATGACAGCTGCTGGCAGAGTCGCTTCCACATCTCTGACAATAGCGTTGGTAAATATGCCGAGCCCTTCGTGACATAATATGTGCGACACTCACCGAAACATGAACTGACAAGGTGAAGTACATCAGAAGGGGGAAAGGCGCTGGGACCTCAAGCGGTACCAAAGGCACATATGGTGCTGTCGAAAAGATGCAGCTGTTAAGGATGGCACAAAACTCTGTCTAATAATAAAGGTAGATTCTGCATAGTTGTAATTATTCTTTGCAAAAACAGCGTCGACTAGTGGAGTGGTAGTTACCGGAAGTTCCCAAACAACAGTACATAGGACCAACATGGGACTTTATAGTTTGCAGAGCCGTAGAATAAAATGATAGTTAACATCTGATGTTTGTTAAACGAAAGATGAACCATGTAAAAGACATCCAGTCCGTTTTGCTACCGCTCCTGTAATGTCGAGGAGATATCCTCTTCCAACAGCACACTGCATTCAACTCTTGCGTTGCCCGCGTATTTTAGAATATTATTGTCAATTCCTCTGCACGACCACCAGACACATCCTTTGTATATGTAACGTAATGGGAGAGCGTTATTTTCAGTACGCATTATTGTCATAATCCCTTGACCATCTGCGACAACAAGGTGAAGTGATTTGAAATAATTTGTTACAACATGACATCAAAAACTTCATAATCGTGCGTATGGACGATTACAGGTTAGCACTGAAAATCGAATTTTTAGTTCAGTAAAATATATCGATTTGTGTACGATCCTGGTATTATGATCAAATATGGCTTATAATATGTATAACAAGCCAATTAACGTTCATTCATGTAGAATCATTGCAACAGGATGTTCATGTTTCATTTTCCATCACCGCATTAAAGCTTTATGTACATACTTCAGAAAGAATCGGCGCACTTACAAAAGAGGCACTTCAAAGCTGAATCTAGAAATACTGTTATAAAACTGTGCTACGTGAAATAATGGAGTGTAAATTACACTTTCATTATCAGAACAGGGTAGGTGCTACGAAGTCATTGACAGCAGTATGTTTCCTAGAAACCTTCTGGTTACAATGCCTCGTATCTGAATCATGGGTGTTTCATCCTGAAGGTTACATTAATCGGGTTCAGTTGAGCACGTCATCGTTGTGTCTGGAATTGAAACAAACGTCATATAATGAGGTGCTGTCGTCTTCAATTCCAAGAAACAATCCACTGTTTACAGCATTTAATGAAGACTCAATAACAAGCATCCGCACTTCTGTGAAAGAAAGGCATTGGGATATACAGAATGATAAACTAGTATTAAGCAAATAGGAATTTGGTCGCATTTTTAGACCTTTAAATTTGTATATATGGTCTTGTTACTTTTACTTTTGTCCATTACGAATTAAATCATGTAGGGTTCATTCTATTCGAATTTTATTTCTTTGTACTCGGTTCAGTGGATAAATTCTAAAAATTATTACAATAATGTAAACATTTACCGTGCGGTTAAAGGCGCTGCAGTCTGGAACCGCAAGACCGCTACGGTCGCAGGTTCGAATCCTGCCTCGGGTATGGATGTTTGTGATGTCCTTAGGTTAGTTAGGCTTAACTAGTTCTAAGTTCTAGGGGACTAATGACCTCGGCAGTTGAGTCCCATAGTACTCAGAGCCATTTGAACCATTTTTTTGTAAACATTTAAGGAAACTGTTTTGTATGGATGAAATTCGCTAAGTTTGGCAGCTGTCAGGAGAGAGAAACAACTACATAAAATGTATTCCACGAAGCCTAAATAGATGAAAAAAATCACCTCGCTCGGAAAGAAAGATCATAAATATGTATGAAGAGCAATGTAGTATAAGGCGTTTCCATCTGAAGAGGGCAGCGCGAGTATAACTCTGCAGAAGAAGTTTATTTCGTGCTATGGTGAACTGCGACTGAAAGAGGATAGTGGCTACGTTCGTTTATGATAGCAGACTGGAATCGATTCAAGATGACGATTGTTGGATTGTGAAACCATCATCCTAAATGGTTTCTCATAGCCACAAGATGCGATGCGTAGGATAGGATGGCTCCATAGGGAACATCACTCCACTAGTTTATCCTTTCTTCTCGGATCGCAGCTCGTGCTACGCATATAACGAACACGCTGTCGACAGGAGTGAGAGAGAGACAGAGCGAAAGAGAAAAAACGATATTAGGTCCGCTAACATGTAAGTGCGTTATAATCGGTTGTAAAAGCTCACGTGAGATGGGACTTGCATAAGACGGCGTTTCTTGCCAGGGCACGAACCGTCTGTCGTTTTTCACCATAAATTCCGAGGCGAATTAACGAGCGAGGCGCGGCGCCTGCCACCGGGGCGTGAATCACGCCGCGCTGCACCCCGGCGTAAAAATAACCGTACAAAGCCGCCTCACAGCGCTCTTTGTCTCTGCGCGTTGCGGTAGGCGCCCCACGCTCCCTCAATTTACTGGCTCACACTTGACACCGACTATTTTTAAAGGAAGACAGTGATGAGACGACGCGCCTTAATGCTTCGCCGGCGATTCGCTCATTAGTGGCTCGGAATGAGCGATCCGCGGCTGCGACCTGTGAACCAGATGCAACGCCAGAGATAGACCTGCCGTTAGTTCTGTGACAGCCCAAGTCACGCCTCTCTAGCTCGCTAGACAGTGCAGCCTTCGTCCGGGTGGCCCGACGGCTTAGGACTAGCTCCTCTGACACTCTGACATGCCCCCCCCACCACCCCCTCTCATCCCACGGATAATTAATAGAAAAAATTCATTGTCGTTATTGATACATACGTACCTACACTGCTGATCATTAAACCTGTAATGCCATGAAGGTGGCGTACATAAGCACCAAATTACTATGAAGTGTAATACATGCTTGGCTATAACAAAGATCGACATTAAAAAAAAAGTAAAATAAAATTTAAAAAAATGAAAAAGTGTGAATTCCTAAGCCGGCCGCTGTGGTCGAGCGGTTCTAGGCGCTTCAGTCTGGAACCGCGCGACCGCTACGGTCGCAGGTTCGATTCCTGCCTCGGGCATGGATGTGTGTGATGTCCTTAGGTTAGTTAGGTTGAAGTAGTTCTAAGTTCTAGGGGAATGATGACCTAAGATGTTGAGTCCCATAGTGCTCAGAGCCATATGAACCATTTTTTGAATTCCTAAGGGACCAAACTGCTGAGTCCATCGGTCCCTAGACTTACACACTAATTAAACTACGCTAAGAACAACCTACACATCCATGCCCGAGGGAGGACTCGAAACTGCGACGGGAGGGGCCGCGCGATCCGTGAAAGGTGCCTCAAACCACGCGGCCACTCCGCGCGGCTTCAACATTTCAGCGAAATGCGTAACGTAGGAAGGAGAAACGTCATTTACATCCATACATACATAATATTATAAAAATATATGTACATATGCACTGAAGTGCCACAGAAGCTGGTATAGGCATACGTATTCAAATACAGATATATGTAGACAGAATACGGCGCTGTGGTCGGCAGCGCCTATAAGAGACAACAAGTATCTGACGCAGTTGTTCGGTCGGTTACTGCTGCTACAATCGTAGGTTATCACTGTCTAAGTGAATCTAAACGTGGTTTTATAGTCGGAGCACGAGCGATGTGACACAGTTTCTCCGAGATAGTTATGAAAAGGGGATTTTCCCGTACGACCATTTCACGAGTATACCGTGCATATCAGGAATCCGGTAAAACATCGAATCTCCGACATCGCTGCGGCCGAAAATATCCTGCAAGAACGGGACCAACGACGACTGAAGAGAATCGTTCAACTTGGTAGAAGGGCAACCCTTCCGCATACTGCTGCAGATTTCAATGCTGGGGCATCAATAAGTGTCTGCGTGCGAACAATTCATCGAAACATCATCGAAGGCCCCCTCGTGTACCCTTGACGAGTGCACGACACTAAGCCTTACGGCTCACCTGGGCCCGTCAATATCGAAATTGGACTGTTGCTGACTGGAAACATTCAAATTGCATCGAGCGAATCGACGTGTACGGGGATGGAGAAAACCTCATGACTCCATCGATCCTACACATCACCAAGGGACTATTCAAGCTGGTGGAGGCTCTGTAATGGTGTAGGACGTATGCAGTTGGGTGATATGGGACCCCTGATCGTTTAGATACGACTCTGACAGGTGAAACTTGCGAAAGAATCCTGTCTGATCACCTGAGTCCATTCATGTCCATTGTGCATTCTGACGGACTTGGGAAATTCCAGCAGGACAATGCGACATCCCACATGTCCAGAATTACTACAGAGTGACTCCAGGAACACTCTTCTGAGTTCAAACACTTCCGCTGGCCACCAGACTCCCCAGACATGAACATTATTGATCATATCTGTGGTGCCTAGCAACGCGCTATTCAGAAGAGATCTCCACCCCATCGTACTCTTACGGATTTATGGACAGTCCTGCAGGATTCATGGTGTTAATTCCCTCCAGCACACTTCAGACGTTAGTCGAGTCCATGCCACGTCGTGTTGCGGCCCTCTGAGTGCTCCCGGGGGCCCTACACAGTTTTAGGCAAGTGTACCAGTTTCTCTGGCTCTTCTGTTTATATGTATGTATGTATGATCCACATTTCCTCCTTAACCACTGGACTGATTGCAACCAGACTTGGTACACGTATCATTTACTGTCTGGAAATCATTGCTGTGGGGGTAAGAACCACATACCTCTCAAAGGGGTGGGGGTGTAGTCATCTAGAGTTTGTGGATGAGAGCACTTAGAGTTTCCCAACAAACGTTACACATAATTTGAAGCCTCTAAGGAATTCCTTCTCTCTGGCGACAGCCACAAAATGATGAATGAAAAAAGTTATTACTTATTACATTTTCGCTGTTCATGCAGTAAAACTGCAGCATGATTTTAATCTGTCACAGCTCTACCACTAACTGTATTCGCAACACATTATGCAGACAGTAGTCACATATACCGCTGAGTGTACACAGCAAAATTATATTATTGTACGACACATAATTCAGAATGAGATGCGTGAAAAACTGCCATATCTTGCACAATGTTTTAATTTATTTCTTTTTCATTACTATTTCCAATCTGAAGACATTTTGCAGAGAGTATCCACAATGTTGCTAAATATACCTACAAAAATATATCGTTATATGATGCATAATTTAGGATATATAATATCAAATACTGAGATGCGAGGAAAACTAAAGCATCAAGTGTGGTGTCGCCGCCGGACACCACACTTGCTAGGTGGTAGCTTTAAATCGGCCGCGGTCCATTAGTACATGTCGGACCCGCGTGTCGCCACTGTGTGATCGCAGACCGTGCGCCACCACAAGGCAGGTCTGGAGATACGGACTAGCACTCGGCCCAGTTGTACGGACGACGTAGCTAGCGACTACATGGACGAAGCATTGCTCATTAGCCGAGCCAATAGTTAGAATAGCCTTCAGCTAAGTCAATGGCTACGACCTAGCAAGGCGCCATTAGTAACATTGCATGTATCTAAAGTGTCTCACTTGTATCGCCACAATCTCCAGATGTACCAAAAGGATGGATTAAAGTTAAGTATTCCAGAAGCTACGTACTTTTCTTTATAGCATTCATTACGTATCCTGTTTCAGACCTCACGCCCATCTGCGTGAGCGTAGCGCGTGCCTTTCGGCTTCCTCTCATTGTGTCTAGGCTGTCTTGTCTAGACACAACATCAAGCATGACGTTTCAATTTATTTCACCTTTACTACTAAATCCATCCGCAACACATCTGACACACAATATCCAAGTATGTCGTTGACTTTATACAGAAATATACATACTTTAGGAGATATAATGTCAAATATTGAGATACGTGAAAAACTGTGGCGTCATGTATGACAATTTAATTTATTGCTCATTTACTACTAACTCTATTCGAAAAACATTTCGCAGACAGTATCCTCATATGCCTAGAAAAATATCAATGTACAGCACATAGTTCTTCAGAGATACAGAGATGAGCTGCGTGAAAATGGTACTGCAGAGTGAAATTCGCCAGAGATACAGGTGAAATAGGTGCAGAAACGTGTGTGAAGTATGTCAAATATATGTTAAACGTGGTTGACATATCTGTATGCATCCAAAGCCATAGGTAAGAACCTCATCTTTAACCTCTGGAATGGTTTCAACCACGTCTGGTAGGCATTTTAGTCACAGTCTGGCAAGAAGGTTACAATCTTTGAAAACCACAAGCCTCCTCTTGGGGTGAGCGTTATAACGTGGAGTGAGAAGGGGGAAGGAGGAATAGGCACAGATAGCAGGAGGAGGAGACAGACAGAGAGAGTGAGATTGGGAAATGGTCAGAGAGATGGGGAGGAGGAGGTGGACAGAGATAGGAAACAGGTGGAGATAGGTAGAGACAGGGGGGGAGGAAGAGATAGGCAGAGAGAGGGGCGGGAGGGGATGGACAGGGAGTGGGGGTGGAGGAGTTGGACAGACAGGGGATGCAGGAGACCGAATTTGAGAGGGGGTAGGAGGATGCCTGATTCGCAGCTAATATATTACAAAAGTGGATGTATAAAATGGTTCACATGGCTCTGAGCACTATGCGACTTAACTTCTGAGGTCATTAGTCGCCTAGAACTTAGAACTAATTAAACCTAACTAACCTAAGGACATCACACACATCCATGCCCGAGGCAGGATTCGAACCTGCGACCGTAGTGGTTGCGCGGTTGAAGACTGAAGCGCCTAGAACCGCTCGGCCACCTCGGCCGGCAGTGTATGTATAAGTATGCATTGTTATGACCGAGGATAGTATCCCTGGGAGACGCTAAAAATTCATCCAAGTTCTACCTTGGCAGCTCCCAGAAGCGAAACCGTCTGTGTCAATGACCAGCGGACAGCCAGCTAGGGGGAATTGCTGAGCGAGTTGCGGCAAACGCAGAAGCTATCTCAGCATGGGGGAATGGCGGAGCGCCCAGGTCTACAAGCAAAGTATAATGACATCATGGAAGCCGAGAGATACCATCACACTAGTGATGAAGCAAAGATTCATATGGAAGGCTAGGTAGAATGCAACTCTTGATATTCGAGTGTCGAGCCAGCAGAAAAAGAACCTCTGAAAGCTGAAGTTGGAAAAGTCTGAAGTCACTATTAGTCGCGCGAACAAAGTACACACTTGGCGTGCTGGCGGTTGGGAGCAACTGTAAATGGGAAATGCCTCTACAGTCGCTCCCACCAGCCACCGCGCCGTGTGTCAACTTTGTTTGCGCGTATAATAAGCGAGTTGACGGCGAGGAAGAACTAGGAAAATGATGTCATCACCACCCTCACCGCTGCAGAGGGCTTGGGAAGCGCAAACATAGACAAATGTCTGATAGCTCTGTGCCGACTGGCGACTACCAAGTGCATAGTCTCATCCCTTGAGTCAGTTGCAGATATCCAGTGAGAGCGATGCTATGGAGGTCGACCATCGGCATACCCAGCTGTCTTCGATCGTCTAAGGAACCACGAGTCCAGCTGGAAGGGCGCTGCTACTGCCAACTGCACTGCCAACTTCTTAACCAACACTGAAGGCCACCATCACCCTGCAGGCTCACTGGAAAATTGACCTGCGTGACATGGATGCCGTCCGTCGTACGCATTCAACAGCAGGGGCACTGGTGCTGCTCATCCGATTCCTGTAGTAGACACCAATGCTGCCAGCTCCCATCTGCTAAACGGGGCTGAGAGGCGCCCTCTGCGATCCAGCGAGTACTTTACGTGGACCTGGGGCAAGATTCTTGAGTGGAAATCTTTGGCGATCGATACTTAGAGCTGGAAGCCACCGGTGTCCGCGGTCACCGGCCGCCCGATAACGTGGCAACCGCCAACAGACGCCGCTGCGCTGGCCGTACTGAGAGTCTGCCGCTGACGAGGCGCTATTTCGTCAGCCCGGCTGGAGGAGCGGCGGTTTTGAAGAAAAACCTGCATTATTGCCTAATCACCCTAGCGAAGATACGGGCTACAAATGGGGAAATCCATCGACATAAGAGACTTTGACAAAGGGCAGGTTAGTATTACACAGAGCTTGTGAATGAGTATCTCGAAAACGGCGAAGCTAGTCAAATGTTCACGTGCTACTGTAGCGCGAATCGACGAGAGAGTTAGAAGGACAGTGAAACTACCACTAGCCGGTAAATGTTAGGATGTCCACAGCTCTTCACAGAACGTGGGGTTTGAAGGTTTATCTGCTCTTTAAAGTAGGATAGATGGTGATTTGTGGCATCTTTGCCGAAAGATCGCAGTGCTGATGTTTCAGAGCAGGTAGTTAATCGTACACTGTTGCACTTGGAGCTCCGCTGCATCCCACCCGTACGTGTTCACATGTTGATCCAACGACATCGTGATTTACGATTGCAGTGGGCATCGATCCATAGGGATTCGAACGTCGATAAACAGAAATGTGTCGGCTCTCCGGACGAGTCGCCTGTTTGCTAAACTAGGTCGGTGGTTGTCTCTACAAGCGCCGTCATCGAGGTGAACGGCGGCTTGAAACGTGCAGCGCGCGACAGACGCAGGCTGGTAGGAGTATTATTATGCTATGGGAGCCAGTGTCCTGCGCTTGCATGGGACCTGTGGTAGTAGTCGAAGACACCCTGACAGCTGCGAACCACCTGTATCCTTTCTTGCTTGATGTCTTCCCCGACGGCGATGTTATCTTTCAACAGTATAACTGTGTCTCGGAGAAGGAAACGTACTATAGTGGTTTGAGGACCATTATAGTAAACTCACGCTGATGTCTTGGTGACCAAATTCGTCTGATGTAAATCCTATGGAACTCACCTGGGTAGCTATCAGTCGCAATCTTCGCGTAAGCATATCAACTGTCCACGTATTACAAAACATGTGCGTAGACATCTAATGCCACATACGTCCATAAACCTATCAACAAGCTGTCGGTTCCTTGAGACGCAGAATCAGTTATGTATTTCGTTTCAAAGACGGACAAACAATCTATGAAGTAGGTGGTCATAATATTTTTGGTCAATACTGTATTTGAACAAATATGAGGGTCGCTCCAAAAGAAATGCACACTACTTTTTTAATCCATCTTATATTCTACATGTCTGAAAGCTTTACAGTGTGTAGATACATCCTTTACGAACAATATTTTCATTTCTCCACATAATTTACATTCCTCTCAACTGCCTTACGCCATCTTGGAACCAGCGCCTGTACACCCGCACGGTAAAATTATGGACCAACCTGTTGGAGTCACTGTTTGGGAGCGTGCACAAGGGAGTCATCATCTTCAAACCTTGTTCCACGGAGAGAGTCTTTCAGTTTCCCAAAGAGATGATAGTTACATGGAGCCAGGTCAGGACTGTAAGGCGGGTGTTTCAGTGTTGCCCATCCGAGTTCTGTGATCTCTTTCATGGTTTTTTGACTCACATGTGGCCGTGCATTGTCGGGCAACAGCAAAACATCCTGTTTTTGCCGATTTGGTCGAACACGACTCAAATGGCTCTGAGCACTGTGGGACTCAACTGCTGAGGTCATTAGTCCCCTAGAACTTAGAACTAGTTAAACCTAACTAACCTAAGGACATCACAAACATCCATGCCCGATGCAGGATTCGAACCTGCGACCGTAGCGGTCTGAACACGACTCAGTCGAGGTTGAGGGTTCTTCAGTGTCGTCACATATGCATCAGAATTTATGGTGGTTACAATTGGCATGATGTCCACAAGCAAGAGTCCTTCGGAATCGAAGAAAACTCTAGGCATAACTTTTCCAGCAGAAGGTGTGGTGCCGGCCGCGGTGGTCTAGTGGTTCTAGGCGCGCAGTCCGGAACCGCGGGACTGCTACGGTCGCAGGTTCGAATCCTGCCTCGGGCATGGATGTGTGTGATGTCCTTAGGTTAGTTATGTTTAAGTAGTTCTAAGTTCTAGGGGACTTATGACCACAGCAGTTGAGTCCCATAGTGCTCAGAGCCATTTTTTTACAAGGTGTAGTTTTGAATTATTTTTTTTTTCCTTGGGTGAATTTGCATGATGCCACTACACTGATTGCCTCTTCATTTCTGGTGGAAAATGATGGAGCCATGTTTCATGAACTGTCACAATTCTTCCAAGAAATTCATCTCCACCATTCTCATACTGTTCCAAAAGGTTGCTGCATAACGTTTTTCTTGTTTCTTTGTGAGCCACTGTCAACATCCTGAGAACCCACCCGGCACAAACCTTTCTTAACGCCAACACTTTGAGTATTCTGCAAACACTTCCTTCCCCTATCCCAACGTAGCGTGACAATTCGTTCACTGTGATGCGTCTGTCAGCAGTCACCAATTCGTTAACTCTCTGCACATTGTCTGGAGTGCGTGCAGTACGAGGCCTGCCGCTGCGGGGACAACCCTCATTACTGCCGTGCCCGCTTTCATCACGTAACCCGCTTGATCACCGACTAACGGTACTGCGATCGACAGCAGCATCTCCATACACCTTTTTCAACCTCTTGTGGATGTTTCCCACTGTCTCGTTTTCACAGCACAGCACAGCACAGAATTCTATTACAGCACGTTGCTTCTGACGAACGTCAAGTGTAGCAGCCATCTTGAAGACATGCTGTGACGGCGCCACTCACGGGAACAGGTTGAACTAAGTTTGAAAACAAGCGGGGAGGATGTATCTACACACTGTAAAACTTTCGTACATGCAGAATGAAAACTGTATTTTTACAAAAATAGTGCGCATTTCTTTTGGAGCGACCCTCGCATATTATTGTACGACACATAGTTCAGGAGATAAGGCATCATAAGTCGCATTTTACAATACGTTTTAATTTATTACTTGTTTACTACTATCTCTAATCGCAACGCATATTTCAGACAGTATCCAGGTATACAACTGAATGTACATGCAAAATTATATCATTTCGAAATAAAACTGAGGGTAACATTAGCTAGAATACAGAAAGAGGGGGGGGGGGGGGGGGGGAAGGAGATGAGTGAGAAAGCGGGAGGAGGAGGTAGACGAGTAGGAGGAGATGGACTTAGAAGTGGGAGGAGGACATGAACTTAGAGAGGGGTGTAGCAGATTGGCAGAGGTGTGAAGAGAAAAACGACAGAGGGCGAAGGAGCCGATAGATAGAGAAAGGAAAGAGAAGCAGATGGACAGAGACAGGGTAGAGGAAGAGATGGAAAATAGAGGGGGGAGTAGGTGATGCACATAGTGGGGGAGGAAGAAATATACAGGTGGAAAGCAACAGGTGGACGGAGAGAGGGGGGAGGAGGTAGGATTTAAATTCTTCGTTTATGAAATTGTTCACGCAGGAGAATCATAAAAACATCGCACAGAATCGCGCATGGATAGCACTGTAATAAATATAGCTGATGTAGAGGAACAAGTAAAAGTGTTGGAAATAAATGAGTCGCCAGGTCCTATTGGAATCCCATTTCGGCTTCACAAGGACTACTGTACTATATTGGCCCCTTATTTATCTTGCATTTATCGCACATCGCTCGCCGAGCGATTGGAAAAGAAGTGCAAGTGACTCCTGTACGCAAGAAGGGTAAAAGAACAGGCCCGCAAAATTACAGACTAATATCTTTCAAGCTGCTTAGCTGCAGAATCCTTCAACATATTCTCAGTTCGAATACAATAAATTTCCTCGAGAAGGAAAAGATTCTGTCCACAAATCAGCACTGTTTTAGAAAGCATAGCTCATGCGAAACTCAACTTGCCCTTTTTTCACATGAGATCCTGCGGACCATGAACGAAGGGCAACAGGTGGATTCCATATAGGCCGGCCGGAGTGGCCGAGCGGTTCTAGGCGCTACAGTCTGGAACCGCGCGACCGCTAAAGTCGCAGGTTCGAATCCTGCCTCGGGCATGGATGTGTGTGATGTCCTTAGGTTAGTTAGGTTTAAGTAGTTCTAAGTTCTAGGGTACTGATGAGCTCAGAAGTTAAGTCCCATAGTGCTCAGAGCCATTTGATTCCATATTCCTAGATTTCAGTAAAGTATTTGCCACGATTCTGTACTGGCACTGTTAACGAAGGTACAAGCATATGGAATAGGTTCCCAGGTATGTGTGTGACTCGAAGACTTCCTAAGTAACAGAACCGAGTATGTTGTCCTCGACGGCGAGTGTTCATCAGACACAAGAGTATCGTCAGGAGCGCCCCAGAGAAGTGTGAAAGGAGCGCTGTTATTTTCTGTATACACAAATGATCTGGCTGACAGTGTAAGCAACAGTCTGCGACTGTTTGCTGATGACGCTGTGATGTATGGAAAGGTGTCGTCGTTAAGTGACTGTAAAAGGATACAGGAGGACTTATGTTAGACCTCATTTCTAGTTAGTGTGACGAATGGAAGCTTACTCTAAATGCAGAAAAATGCAAGTTGATGCAGATGAGTAGGACAAACATTCGCGTATCGTCAGAATACAACATGGTTAGTGTTCTGCTTGACAGTGTCACGTCGATTAAACATCTAGGAGTAACGCTGCAAAGCGGTATGAAATGGAACGAGCACTTGAGGATGGTAAGATGGAAGGCCAATGGTCAACATTTGCTCAGTGCGAGTAGCTCATCTATTATATAAGCAGACAACATATAGGACACCAGCGCGACCCATGCTCTTGTACTGCCTGACTGTGTACGCTCTCCACGAGGATAGATTAAAGGAAGATGTCGAAGAAATTCAGAGGCGGGCTGCTAGGTCTGTTTCTGTTAGGTTCAAACACCACGCAAGTATTTTGGAGGTGCTTCAGGTACTCAAATAGGAATCCCTGGAGGGAATACGACGTTGTTTTCGAGGAGCACTATTGAGAAAATTTAGAAGACTGGCATTTGAGGCTGACTGCAGAACGATTGTAGCGCCGCCATCTTACATTTTCCGTAAGAACCGTAAAGATAAGGTTTGAGAGAGTGAGGCTAGTGCGGTGGCATACAGACAGTCGTCAAGGCAGGAGGAGATGGGCGGTGAGGGGAAGCTCGAAGAGGACGACAGAGGGGAAGGGGAGGGGAGCGGGGGGAAAGAGATGGATAGAGAGGGGGCAAGCGGACATGCGCAGAGGGGGGGGGAGGAGGAGATGTAATAATGGAAGATAGGAAGAAAGGCATATCCGGAAAATGCTGGGTACTCAGCCAGTTCTGTATAAAAAAAGACAGGTCATGCAGAGGAATTCTCATACAGAAATCGCATTTGAAAGTTGTTTGTTTTGTTAGAAGACGTATTATCCCTCTTGTGAGAAAGAGAAATGTCCTCTAGCGCAAACTGGAATTTGACAGGCGGTCTGTTGAGACTATGGTTTATTTTTATAGGATATTGGTACTCACTTTGGTTCGGGATATATTACTCTCATGTGAACATGTAACCGGTGGATTGAGGAGGGTCATTCTCAACGCCATACAGGTGCTCATTGGACAAATACGACTAGCTCCTGAGAGGAAATGTATGTAGTTATCTCGGATGTGCAAATAAAACACTCAAGTCACGTACCTAGCACAAGGAAATGTGTTTGTTTGCTGCAATACAAGAGCCCATGCTCCACGACGACCGTTGTTCCGGCTTCCCTTGATGTAACAGTAGAGAGATGTGCGCTGACAGTGGTACACTCAACGACAAAACTGGACACAGGAGAACGTACGCTGCCAGATTACATTCATCATCGTCATATTGGTAGAGCATCTGCCGTGATGGCAATGATATGCACAACGTTATCACCTCTGGTTTTCATAGTCAGAAGACGACTTGTGGCTGTGTCTTCGATGTGCCTGTCATGTTATCTTTCAACAAGATAATGCACGACTGCATGCTGCCTTTGGTGTCATGATTTACCTCAATAACGAGGAAGTCGAACTGTTATTTTGACCTGTACGTTCTGCTGATCTCACACCTATTGCGGACATTTCGTCACGAATTGTTGACAGTCTACGCCGCCAACGCTCACCAACTAGTATGATTCCTGAACTCACATGGAATTGAAGCAGTATGGCATGATGCGCACTTATTTCTTATCTGAGCTCAGTTTGTGCCAGGCTAAAGCCATTGTCGCTGCAAGAAATTTTTTTTGTTAAGAGCCAACGGAGACAACTAAGTGGGATGCGACTGCCGGTGATGCGACGATGTTGTAACTGAATGTCAATATTGGTGGCTCGAAGTACTCGCACAAGCAAAGCAAAGAACAACTGATTAAGCACTTCAAAGCAGCCGGTTTCATTAACAAGTGAAGGGCCGCACTGACTGGGTTCACCATAGAGTTTCGAAGAATATACTCTATCGTTCTGAGTCACGTACTAATCCTTGTGTGGTCGGTAGCATGGAAGAAACTGCGTAGCATACTGCAGATCAACGTCCTCCCCGCATTAACATACGTCAGCTTCAGCCCACTTCTGTTCAGCGCTACCATTCATAAAACCGTTATCAAACAGGGTAATAGTGTTTTCACTGGCTTTACTCTCATCTTTGCGTAAGAAGTGGGACGCATATGTAGCACAGATTACCAACACTTCTCTTAGCGGTACCTAACAACTGGGTCTTTCATTTTTCTACCAATGTGTATCGGATGATACGTTAATCTTTACTTCCACCAGACAACCTTATCCACAGCCCCTTGTAGGTCTAATACTTTTATTTGAGCCTTGCACGCTAATTAAAATACAGGGAGTTCCAAGGAGACTCATTCCATTTTACAAGACATGTTCTACATGTATTAAGATAGCAATTTTGGGTGGAAGACAGAAAACATCTTCCGAAATTGTACTAAATGCTTTCTCTGAGAATTACTTTGAACAATTAGTTCATGAGTCCACATGAGTTGTAAATGGTTGCGGAAACACACTTGACCTCTTAGCCACAAGTAATCCTGATCTAATAGAGAGCGTCATGACGGATACAGCGATTAGTGAACACAAGGTCACTGTAGCGAGGCTCAAAACCATATCAACCAAAACCAATAAAAATAAACGCAGAATATATCTGTTTAAAACAGCAGATAAAAATCCGCTTGATGCCTTCCTAAGAGAGAGTCTCCATTCCTTCCAAGCTAATTATGTAAGTGTAGACGAGATATGGCTCAGATTCAGAGATACAGTATCGACAGCAATAGATAGATTCATACCGCATAAGTTAATAAGAGACGGGATTGATCCACCATGGTACACACAACACGTCAGAACACTGTTGCAGAAGCAACGAAAAAAGCATGCCAAATTCAGAAGAACGCAAAATCCCCAAGACTGGCTAAGTTTCACGGAAGCTGGAAATTTAGTGCGGACGTCAATGCGAGATGCTTTTAATAGTTTACACAATGAAACATTGTCTCAAAATATGGCGAAAAACCAAAAGAGATTCTGGTCGTATGTAAAGTACACCAGTGGCAAAAAACAGTCAATACCGTCACTGCGAGATAGCAATGGAAATGCTACCGATGATGGCGCCACTAATGCGGAGTTACTAAATACAGTTTTCCGTAATTCCTTCACGAAAGAAGACGAAGTAAATATTCTAGAATTTGAAACCAGAACAGATGTTACCATGAGTGACATAAAAGTAGATATCTTAGGTGTTGCGAAACAACTCACATCACTTATGAAAGGCAGGTCTTCCTGTCCAGATGGTATGCCAATCAGGTCCCTTTCAGAGTATGCAGACACAATAGCGCCTTTCTTAGTAATGATACACAACGGCTCACTTGACAAAAGGTCTGTTGTCCGCAGCTCGTTGTCGCGCAGTAGCGTTCTCGCCTTCCGCGCCCGGGTTCCCGGGTTCGATTCCCGGCGGGGTCAGGGATTTTCTCTGCCTCGTGATGACTGGGTGTTTTGTGACGTCCTTACGTTAGTTAGGTTTAAGTAGTTCTAAGTTCTAGGGGACTGATGACCATAGATGTTAAGTCCCATAATGTTCAGAGCCATTTGAACCAAAAGGTCTGTTCCTAAAGACTGGAAAGTAGCACAGGTCAAACCAATATTCAAGAAAGGAAATAAGAGTAACCCATGGAATTACAGACCCATTTCACTGCAGTAGGATTTTGGAGCATATAGTGTACTCGAACATTATGAATCACCTTGAAGAAAATATCGTTCTTGTGCAACACAGTTAGCTCTTTATTCCCATGAAGTAATGAGTGCTGTCGACAAGGGATCTCAGATCGATTCCATTTTCCTAGATTTCCAGAAGGCTTTTGATACCGTTCCTCACAAGCGACTATTAATCAAATTGCGTGCATATGGAGTATCGTCTCAGTTGTGTGACTGGATTCGTGATTTCCTCTCAGAGCGGTCACAGTTCGTAGTGATAGATGGTAAATCATCGAGTAGAACAGAAATGATACCTGGCGTTCCGCATAGTAGTGTCATAGGCCCTCTGCTGTTCCTGATTTACATAAATGATCTAGGTGACAATCTGAGCAGTCCCCTTAGATTGTTTGCAGATGACGCTTTAATTTACAGTCTAGTTAAATCATCAGACGATCAATTCCAATTACAAAATGATCTAGAAAGAATTTCTGTATGGTGCGAAAAGTGGCAATTAGCATTAAACAAAGAAAAGCGAGAGGTCATCCACATGAATATTAAAATAAATCCCATAAGTTTTGGGTATACGATAAATCGCAGAAATCTAAGGGCTGTGAATTCGACTAAATATCTAGGAATTACAATTACGAGCAACTTAAATTGGAAAGACCACATAGATAATATTGTGGGGAGGGCGAAACAAACAAAGACTGCGCTTTGTTGGCAGAACACTTAGAAGATGCGACAAACCCACTAAAGTGACAGCCTACATTACACTTGTCCATCCTCTCCCGGAATATTGCTGCGCGGTATGGGATCCTTACCAGGTAGGATTGGCCGGCCGCGGTGGTCTAGCGGTTAAGGCGCTCAGTCCGGAACCGCGCGACTGCTACGGTCGCAGGTTCGAATCCTGCCTCGGGCATGGATGTGTGTGATGTTCTTAGGTTAGTTAGGTTTAAGTAGTTCTAAGTTCTAGGGGACTGATGACCACAGATGTTAAGTCCCATAGTGCTCAGAGCCATTTTTTGAACCAGGTAGGATTGACGAAGGACATCGAAAAAGTACAAAGAAGGGCAGTTTGTTTCGTGTTATCGCACAACAGGGGTGAGAGTGTCACTGATATGATATGCGAGTTGGGGTGGTAGTCACTGAAACAAAGGCGGTTTTCTTTGCGGCGAGATCTATTTACGAAATTTCAATCACCAATTTTCTCTTCCGAATGCGAAAATATTTTGATGACGCCCACCTACGTAGGGAGGAATGATCATCATAATAAAACAAGAGAAATCAGAGCTCGAACGGAAAGATTTAGGTGTTCCTTTTTTCCCACGCGCCATTCGAGAGTGGAATGGTTGAGAAGTAGTATGAAAATGTTTCGATGAACCCTCTGCCAGGCACTTAAGTGTGAGTTGCAGAGTCACCATATAGATGTAGATGTAGATGTAGAACTTACGCGTAGGACTAGCACATTTTCATTTTAGAAATAATCATCCGATTTTACAATAGAGTATCTTTTAAATGCATAACATACAATCCTGTGGTACTTTTTTACTATTACGTTTAGGATCAAATTCTTTACTTACCTTTCACAAATGTTTAATCTCTCTCTGCTTTAGGTACAACAACCATCCAAACGATAGCCAAATCCGTCTCATTATTTCTGCGACCTTGTCTGGATTTACTGCAATGTTGCTTGGCAACGTGCTAAAGTGTTCAAACGTTCGTGGCTTGTAGAAGAGGCCTTGACATGGGTTTCAAATATAATGAAATTTGTAAATTTTCGAAGAACTCAGCTGTACAGGCATGCGAACTAAATGAACAAAAGCAACACGAATAAGAGGACTGTGATCAGGCTGTATGAGTGCGTTGATACCGACCCTGCCGAAGGCACGCACTCCGTTTCTCTCCGAGCGAGGTGGCGCAGTGGCGATACACTGGGCTCAAATGCGTGAGGGCAGCCGTTTAAATCTTCGTCCGGCCATCCTCGTTTCAATTTCGCGAGACTTCCCTTTTTGCTTACGGCAACCAAACCTATTTCCCTAAAATAATGCCAAATGCCAAATGTTTATTTCTTTTAGATTGTACGTTGTACTCCGTCCCTGGGCTATACAACCATCTAACTTGTCATCTAAGACTGTCACTTTTTGAAGCCCACAATAATTTAATGGTTGTACCTCATTTACTTCATCATTTGGTTTACAGCCTTCGTGGGTACTTTCGAAGCTTCGAAGTATACATGTTGTTTCAGATCCATGTTACACATTTCTATAGGTTGCAGGGGGAACTTAGTAGATCAAGTTTTATATAGGAACCCTTGTCCAGAAACGGTTCCTTTGCATCTTACACAGCCGCGCGGTCTTATGCGCCTTGTCACGGTCCGGCCGGCTCTCCCCGTCGCCGGCCGCGGTGGCCGAACGGTTCTAGGCGCTCCAGTCCGGAGCCGCGCTGCTGCTCCGGTCGCAGGTTCGAATCCTGCCTCGGGCATGGATGTGTGTGATGTCCTTAGGTTAGTTAGGTTTAAGTAGTTCTAAGTTCTAGGGGACTGATGACCACAGCAGTTGAGTCCCATAGTGCGCAGAGCCATTTGAACCATTTGAAGCTCCCACCGTCGGAGGTTCGAGTCCTCCCTCGGGAATGGGTGTGTGTGTGTTGTCCATAGCGTAAGTTAGTTTGAGTTAGATTGAGTAGTGTGTAGGCTTAGGGACCGATGACCTCAGCAGTTTGGTCCCATAAGACCTTGCCACAAACTTCCAATTTTTTTCCATCTTACAAGGAAAACAAGATGTACAGATTTCACTCCTGTTTATTGCGACATTACAACTGCTGTTCGAAATGACGACCACCAAATTCGGTGCACACGGTGCATCTGCGCGGTAAATTACCGTAAACTCTGTCCAACATGCGTGGTGTGTGGTTACTCACTTCTTCTGCAGCCATGATCCGTGCAGCCAGATCATTCTCCGACTGGACAGGGGTCTCGTGAGCAAGAATCTTCATGTGGCCCCAAACGAAGAAGTACAAATGAGTTAAATCTGGGGTTTGGCCGGCCAAGCATGTGGTCCACCTCGACTGATCCAGCTGCCCCTAATCTATGTTCAGATGATTTCGGGCGCGAACTGCAAAGTGTACCGCGGTGCCATCATGCTGGATCCATAATTCGTGCCGAATGTCCAATGGCACATTTTCCAAAAACTCCGCCAGCGCTTGTTGCAGGAATATCAAGTACCTGGAGCCCGTTAGGTAGGAAGGATGTACGGCCCAGTCACACGACCATCGCAGATACCTGCCCAGACGTTGATGCTTAAGTTGTGCTAAAATCATCGCGTACGTGTGGCTTTGGGATTTTCTTGATCCCAAACGTGGCTATTTCGAGCGTTCAAAACACTTTCCCTGCTGAAATATGCTTCGTTGGTGAACAAAATTCGCGTTGGAAACTGAAGAAAATCCTCACAACGGTGTAAAAATCAAGTACAGATATGTATAGGTGGCACAAATCCCACAGAGAGGATGGCGTGTACCTTCTCCGAGTGATGCGAGCGGAGTTGTTACTGAATACGCAAGACGGACGAGTGAGACACAAGCAGGCCACGTGCAGTGTCTCGAGAACTCGTCGATGCGTTCTCTTCAGTCTCATGAAGCACTTCCTCTTCCAACATGACAGTGCGCCGGCTTCTTGGAGCACCATAGTCTGCTTCATTGCTTGTGGATGTCCCACATTCCCGCACCCGTTGTTCTACTCTGGCGAACATGAGATGAGATTGAATCACACGATTTGGAAAGTGCTCGTGGTAAATACGTTGAACGTCTCTTCATTACGGCGAGCTTCACCGTAAATTAACAACATGTCGGTGTTCTTTGAAGGCGTGCTCAGGCATCCTGTTACTGCAGTACTGGTCGCCATAACGTCAACTGACGCATCACCAGGAATCGTGAAAACAAGGGAGATGCAAACAGAGGACGTCCACTCAGTCCCCTCTGCAACCTCTAGAAGTGTGTAATAAGAATTTTAAAACACTCTTTGTCTACATAGGTTGGACAAAAATATGGAGACATCGCGAAAAATGCATGATTGAACACAAATGCAGATTCTAACCAAAACTGCAGATTCAGCAGTTGTATTTGTCCACGAACGGCGCGTATGCAATGTCCTCCATACGTTGAAAGTGTCAGTCGTGATCGGAACAATGTTCTGTGTAGTTATAAGCACGTTATATAGGAGGAAAGCGAATACGAACGTGGGCAAACTGTTGGTGCTCGTAGCGTTTCTGCGTCCGTAAACATGTGTTTGGTGGTTCAAGAGATACCTTATCTATGGTTGACACCTTATACAGGGAAAACGGAAATACATCATCCACTAAATCACAACGCCGACGAAACAGTGAGCTGAGTGATCGTTACCGGTGGTCGTTGAAGAGGATTGTGAGTAAAAATGAAAAGACGACAGCTGCAAAAGTCACTGGGAAACCGAAAGTCGTACTCGCGAACAATGGCACGAAACCAACACGAAGGGAGCTATATAAGTACAGAATTGCCGGGAAAGGTGGAATTCCAAAGCCACGCATTAGTGAGGCAAATGCCTGTAACAGGCAAGCACAGTGCCGAAGCTGGACTATGGACTATGGAGCAATGGAAGAAAGTTTTTAGCTTGGATGTGTCTTTTTGCTCGCTGTTTCTAACTTCTGGCAGAGTTTACATCCCTAGAGTTAAACAAGGATAGGTTCCGTAAGATTTTGGCAACCATAACGTGGCATTCCATGGGCCTCTTGGTTGTTCTACAGGGTTGCATTACTGCCAAAGATTATGTGACCATTTCGTCTGGTCAGGTCCTTCCTAGGGTACAACGGTTTTTCTCCAATACTGATGCTCCGTTCCAAGACTGTAGTGTCTCTGTTCACACAGCTCCCACCGTCCAGGACTGGTTTTGTGAGTACGAGGATCATTTGTCGTGTATCCCGTGGCCGCCATAGTCACCAGATCTCAATGTTATTGAGCCTTTGTGGTTTAATATGGAGATAAGCGTGCCTGCTCGCTATCCACCTGCATCACCGTTACCTAAACTTGCCACCATTTCGCAGGAAGAATGGAATAAGATTCCCTTGAAAACCATACGGAACCTGTATTAATCCACTCCAAGATACTAGGAAGTTGTTTTGAATACCTGTACGGGTTTCCCCCACCGTATCAGGCATAGTAATGTGTTGCATTTTTGGTGTTTCCATATTTTTGTCCTCCTCTGTACATTCTGCATCTGTTATCTATGGAATTATTTTTCGTTTTCTACTTTATAGTAATTACAAATCCATCAATATGTTCTTAATTTTAAAAATATTCTACGTCCATGAAATTGTACATTCAAGTAAAAATTTTAAAATAGTATGATCTTGTCATATTTTGCGAGAGAAGCTGCTATATGAAATGGTAACAGAGGAGTCTGGAGGGAAGCGGAAAAACATTACCTTCGTACGCGTGTGAGGTAACGGCGTGTTTACAGCAGCGGCGTCATGAACTATGTTTCCGGCCGGCCGAAGTGGCCGAGCGGTTCTAGACGCTACAAAATGGTTCAAATGGCTCTGAGCTCTATGGGACTTAACATCTTAGGTCATGAGTCCCCTAGAACTTAGAACTGCTTAAACCTAACTAACCTAAGTACAACACACACATCCATGCCCGATGCAGGATTCGAACCTGCGACCGTAGCGGCTGCGTGGTTCCAGACTGATGCGCCTAGAACCGCTTGGCCACATCGGCCGGCTAGGCGTTACAGTCTGGAACCGCGCGACCGCTACGGTCGCAGGTTCGAATCCTGCCTCGGGCATGGATGTGTGTAATGTCCTTAGGTTAGTTAGATTTAAGTACTTCTAAGTTCTAGGGGACTGATGACCTCAGCTGTTAAGTCCCACGGTGCTCAGAGCCATTTGTTTGAACAATGAAGTAACGTTTTCACTAACTGGACTGTTTTTGTCACTGAGCACGTGCAGTGAACTGTAATATATATAGTGTGTTCGGAAATTCCCGTTACAAACATTAGGAATTGTGGAGGGGAGTGAGTACATAATATTTTGAATAGGAACCCATGTCCGGAAACATACCATTCCCTTCTACGACGGTTTCGGTTCAGATGTTTAACTCATCCACTCCTGCCCGAGGAACTGAATTAGGCGTGACGCAGTATAGGTAACAATTCGAAAGGAAACATAACGAAACACCCATTCATCACTTAAGCAAATTTGTTTGTGTCAACACTTAAACATTACAAGTTTATATTGTTAAAAGCAAAAAAAAAAAAAAAAAAAATCAACAATACAGCATATACTGCACTGAAGCAATGCAACAGCGGTTCGATGTGGCGGCCACCAACTGTGTTAGACATTGTACCTACGAAGCATGCGCTGGTACACACTTTCCATCCAACTTGGTGAGTCTTCAGTTTCTAGAGCAGAGACGAGAACTTGTGCCAGAAAATCTTCCTCTGTCTCTACAGCAATCTGGCGAGTTCAACTTTACATAAGACCCCACAATAATTGTCTGTTGTTGTTGTTGTTGTCGTGGTCTTCAGTCCAGAGACTGGTTTGATGCAGCTCTACATGCTGCTCTATCTTGTGCAATCTTCTTCATCTCCCAGTACCTACTGCAACGAACTTCCTTCTGATTCTGGTTAGTGTATTCATCTCTTGGTCTCCCATCTACGATTTTTACCCTTTACGCTGCCCTCCAATACTAAATTGGTGATCCCTTGATGCCTCAGAACATGTCCAAAGAACCAATCCCTTCTTCTAGTTAAGTTGTGTAACAAATTACTCTTGTCCCCAGTTCTGTTCAAGACGACCTCATTAGTTATGTCCTCTACCCATCTAATCTTCGGCATTTTTCTGTAGCACCACATTTCGAAAGCTTCTATTCTCTTCTTTTCCAAACTATTTATCGTTCATGTTACACTTCCATACACGGCTACACTCCATACAAATACTTCCAGAAACGATTTCCTAACATTTAAATTTACACTCTATGTTAACAAATTTCTCTTCTTCAGAAACGCTTTCCTTGCCATTGCCAGTCTACGTTTTATATTATCTCTACTTAGACCATCATTAGTTATTTTGCTCCCCAAATAGCAAAATTCATTCACTACTTTCAGTGTCTTATTTCCTAATCTAATTCCCTCCGCATCACCCGACTTAATTAGACTACATTCCATTATTCTCGTTTTCCTTTTGTTGATGTTCATCTTATATCCTCCTTTCAAGACACTGTCCATTCCGTTCAACTGCTCTTCTAGGTCCTTTGCCGTCTCTGATAGAATTGAAATGTCATCGGAAAACCTCAAAGTTTATATTTCTTCTCCATGGAGTTTAATTCCTACTCTAAATTTTTCTTTCGTTTCCCTTACTGCTTGTTCAATATACAGATTGAATAACATCGGGGATAGGCTACAACCCTGTCCCACTCTCTTCCCAACCACTGCTTCCCTTTCATGACCCTCGATTCTTATAACTACCATCTGGTTTCTGTACAAATTGTAAATAGCCTTCGCTCCCTGTATTTGACCCCTGTCACCGTCAGATTTGGAAAGAGAGTATTCCAGTCGACATTGTCAAAAGCTTGCTAGAAACATAGATTTGCTTTTCTTCATATATTTTCTAATATGAGTCGTAGGGTCAGTATTGTCTCACGTGTTCCAATATTTCCATGGAGTCCAAACTGATCTTCCCCGAGGTCGGCTTCTACGAGTTTTTCCATTCGTCTGTAAAGAATTCGTGTTAGTATTTTGCAGCAGTGGCTTATTAAACTGTAGTTCGGTCATTTTCACATGTGTCAGCACCTGATTTCTTTGGGACTGGAATTATTATATTCTTCTTGAAGTCTGAGGGTGTTTCGTCTGTCTCATACATCTTGCTCACCAGATGGTAGAGTTGTGTCAGGGCTGGCTCTCCCAAGGCTGTCAGTAGAATGTTGTCTCCTCACTGGGCCTTGTTCGACTTAGGTCTTTCAGTGCTCTTTCAAACTCTTCACGCAGTATCATATCTCCCATTTCATCTTCATCTACATGCTCTTCCATTTCCATAATATTGTCTTCAAGAACATCGCTCTTGTGTAGATCCTCTATATACTCCTTCCACCTTTTTGCTTTCCGCTCTTTGCTTAGAACTGGGTTTCCATCTGAGCTCTTGATATTCATACAAGTGGTTCTCTTTTCTCCAAACGTCTCTTTAATTTTCCTGTAGGCAGTATCTATCTTACCCCTAGTGAGATGTGCCTCTACATCCTTACATTTGTCCTCTAGCCATTCCTGCTTAGCTATTTTGCGCTTCCTGCCGATATCAGTTTTGAGACATTTGTATTCCTGCTTCATTTACTGCATTTTTATATTTCCACCTTTCATCAATTAAATTCAATATGTCTTCTGTAGCCCAAGGATTTCTTCCAGGCCTTGTCTTTTTATCTACTTCACACTCTGCTGCCTTCGCTATTTCGTCCCTCAAAGCTACCCATTCTGCTTCTACTCTATTTCTTTCCCCCATTCCAGTCAATCGTTCCCTAATGCTCTCCCAGAAACTCTCTACAACCTCTGGTTCTTTAAGTTTATCCAGGTCCCATGTCCTTAAATTTATCAGTTTTAATCTACAGTTCGTAACCAACAGATTGTGGACCGAGTCTACATCTACCCCTGGAAATGTCTTACAGTTTAAAACCTGGTTCCTAAATCTCTGTCTTACCATTATATAATCTATCTGAAACCTGCCAGTACCTCCAGGCCTCTTCCATGTATACAACCTTCTTTCATGATTCTTGAAATAAGTGTTAGCTATGATTTAGTTATGCTCTGTGCAAAATTCTAAAAGGCAGCTTCCTCTTTCATTCACCTACTACGTTTCCTTCTCTTCCTTTTTCTACTATCGAATTCCAGTCACCCATGACTACTTAATTTTCGTCTCCCTTCACTACCTGAATAATTTCTTTTCTCTCATCATACATTTCATAAATTTCGTCATCATCTGCGAAGTTAGTTGGGATATAAACTTGTACTACTGTGGTGCGCGTGGGCTTTGTGTCTATCTTGGCCTCAATAATGCGTTCACTATGCAGTTTGTAGTAGCTTACCCCTACTCCAATTTTTTTTCATTATTAAACCTACTCCTGCATTACCCCTATTTCATTTTGTATTTATAACCCCGTATTTACCTGACCAAGAGTCTTGTTCCTCCTGCCACCGAACTTCACCAATTCCCACTATATCTAACTTTAACATACACATTTCCGTTTTTAAATTTTCTAACCTACCTGCACAATTAAGGGATCTGACATTCCAAGCTCCGATCCGTAGAACGCCAGTTTTCTTTCTCCTGATAACTACGTCCTCCTGCGTAGTCCCCTCCCGGAGATCCGAATGGGGGACTATTTTACCTCCGGAATATTTTACCCAAGAGGACGCCATCATCATTTAACCATACAGTAAAACTGCATGCTCTAGGGAAAAATTACAGCTGTATTTTCCACTTGCTTTCAGCCGTTCGCAGTAACAGCACAGCAAAGCCGTTTTGGTTAGTATTACAAGGCCAGATCAGTCAATCATCCAGACTGTTGCCCTTGCAACTACTGAAAAGGCTGCTGCCCGTCTTCAGGAACCACACGTTTGCCTGGTCTCTCCACAGACACCCCTCCGTCGTGGTTGCACCTACGGTACGGCTATCTGTGTCGCTGAGGCACGCAAGCCTACCCACCAACGGCAAGGTCCATGGTTTGTGGGGGGAAGAAGAGTCTATAGGAGTTAAATCGGGTGATCGCGGCGGCCATCCGGTTAGGCCACCTCGGCCTATCCATCGTTCACCATATGGTCTGTTGTGATGTCTTAGAACTGCACGTGAGAAGTGAAATGGTGCGCCATCATGCTGAAACCACATTTCCTGGCGGACAGTCCGTGGCACAGCTTCCAAGAACGGGCCCAATACGTTTTGTAGGACGATCAGGATGCATAACCAGTCAGCTTCAGTGGAAGGACGTATGACCAAATCATATGACCGCACAGAACACCTGCCCACACGTCAATTCGAAACCGGTGGTGGTACGAGAGTATTCGTCTACCCAGAATGTTTGTTTCGCAAATTCAGAACACAGTCCATAGTAATTTGACATGGAAACAGGAGGGCGTCGATGCACCGATGCGGGAACCACGTGCAGCAGGCTACGCACTGAGAAAAATCGGGTGGACCTATAGCATGTACCCTTTGTAAGTGATATGGATGTAATTGTTGCTCGTGCAGAACGTCCCAGACGATAACTGTGACTAACACCCACAACACGTGCAATTGTTCGAGCACTCCTTGACGGGGTTCGCTTCACCGCGATGCTGCACATCCTCGGGCGTGCAGCGTTGCCGTGGAGCACCACACTCCCGCCTCCTCACAGTGAAGGTACCTGTTCATCGGAGCCGCAGCGCAGCTTGGGCAAAAAGTTTGTGCGGTGGAGCGCTACGTTGCGGAAAACGTTCGTGATACAGCCGACTGGGCCGCCGGCCGACTGGCAGCTCTTCCGTTACCTCGAGCTTCGCCCTACTCAAGGAGCATGTCTGCGTATTCCGAAAACGAGTACCGAACATTTTAACTGTATCGGAGAGGTTCAAATGGCTCTGAGCACTACGGGACTCAACTGCTGAGGTCATAAGTCCCCTAGAACTTAGAACTATTTAAACCTAACTAACCAAAGGACATCACACACATCCATGCCCGAGGCAGGATTCGAACTTGCGACCGTAGTATCGGACAGGCACAGCACTGAATAGGTGTCGCGGCAAAGCAGACATTAAGTGACATCAAGCGAGCGTCTGTCTATCCTACTGCATACGAGGACAAACAGCTCTGAAACTTTTCTCTTTCCATTAGCATACGTTGAAGCGTTACACATCTGCGTTAAAATCATCGTAGAACAGAAACTGTACGTTTTCTAACGCGGGTTCCTATTCAAAATGTTACGTACTCACTCCCCTCTACAAGTCCTAGAAGTTTGTATCAAACCTCCCCTTGGAAAAATTTATGAATGATAGTGTTGATAAACCCCTTACGTTATTTGATTTTCAAACAGCTGAGCAAAACTGAGCGTGCACACTAGTAGATAGTGTGGGAAGTTCCATGCGGCTTTTCGCGGATGATGCTGTAGTATACAGAGAAGTTGCAGCATTAGAAAATTTTAGAGAAATGCAGGAAGATCTGCAGCGGATAGGCACTTGGTGCAGGGAGTGGCAACTGTCCCTTAACATAGACAAATGTAATGTATTGCGAATACATAGAAAGAAGGATCCTTTATTGTATGATTATATGATAGCGGAACAAACACTGGTAGCAGTTACTTCTGTAAAATATCTGGGAGTATGCGTGCGGAACGATTTGAAGTGGAATGATCATATAAAATTAATTGTTGGTAAGGCGGGTACCAGGTTGAGGTTCATTGGGAGAGTGCTTAGAAAATGTAGTCCATCAACAAAGGAGGTGGCTTACAAAACACTCGTTCGACCTATACTTGAGGATTGCTCATCAGTGTGGGATCCGTACCAGGTCGGATTGACAGAGGAGATAGAGAAGATCCAAAGAAGAGCGGCGCGTTTCGTCACAGGGTTATTTGGTAACCGTGATAGCGTTACGGTGATGTTTAGCAAACTCAAGTGGCAGACTCTGCAAGAGAGGCGCTCTGCATCGCGGTGTAGCTTGCTGTCCAGGATTCGAGAGGGTGCGTTTCTGGATGAGGTATCGAATATATTGCTTCCCCCTACTTATACCTCCCGAGGAGATCACGAATGTAAAATTAGAGAGATTAGAGCGCGCACGGAGGCTTTCAGACAGTCGTTCTTCCCGCGAACCATACGCGACTGGAACAGGAAAGGGAGGTAATGACAGTGGCACGTAAAGTGCCTTCCGCCACACACCGTTGGGTGACTTGCGGAGTATAAATGTAGATGTAGATGTAGATGTAGATGTACTTATTCAGATCATCAATAAACTGACACAATATTTTTAGCACAAAGCAATCTGACTTTCAATAATCCCTGCAAAAGAATGGCCCTGACTAAAAATAACCTATACCTTTCATGAATGACTTACCTCACAAAAATCTTCGTTACTCGAACTACTGTAATACAGCGAGAGCCAATACTGCCAGCTAAATAAAAGATTATAACTACTGAAGTCACTAACTACTGATAGGCATAGCTAGCAAATGAGATTTTGATAGAGAACAAAAAATGTATGTACCTTAATAGTGTTCAAAAGTCATAATATATATATCAGTCTTACAAATTTACTGTCTCTGATGGACACACGTCCAGATTGTACGCTCTTAAAAGTCTGCCATCTCTCTCCCCACATCCACCACTGCTGGCGGCTTACCTCCAACTACACAACGCAACGCGCTGTTCACATCCAACTGCCCAACACTACAATAGCGAATATTACAACAATGCCAACCAGCCACAGACTGCACACAGCACAGCCAGTGATTTTCATACAAAGCGCTACGTGGCGTTACCAACATAAAAACCTAAACAGCCTACTTACATTTGTAACGGGGTTTTTAACACCCTGTATCAGAGGCAATCAAATGAAAACGAGACAAATGTAAAAAATGTAAATAAACTGCTTATTATTTCGAAAGTAGACGCCTTAACATTTATCCAACGATGAGACAAGGCTGTCAGTACCTTCTCGGAAAAAGTTTGCAGTTGCCTACGAAACTCTTATTGTACCAAGGCGTGTACTTCTTCGTCCGAAGCAAATGTGGGGCTAAGGATGTCTGCCTTCTGGGCTCCAAAAATGTGGAAATCGCGTATGGAGAGGACGGGACTGTATAGCGTACTCGAATCAACCTTAGCAACATTTGAGCGGGCATTTCGTTGGCAGATTGTATCAAGTACCCATAGATGTTTCGCTAGGAAACCCTTAATACCCTCCGTTGAAACCCGATTTCTCCCCATGTGAATTCCATGTTTTTGGTGCCAAGAAGACATTCGAGGCAGCCAATTTGCTTTGGACGAAGAGCTGCAGGCCTGGGTACAATCTTGGTTCCGGAGGCAACCGCAAACGTTTTTCCATCAAGGCACTTATCATCTTTCCTCACAATGGGACAAATGTAAACAGTTATGGCGTATACTTTTGAAACAATAATGCTGTTGTTCTACATAGATGTATTCCGATGAAGCCACTAAAAATTACTTCTCAACATTCTTTCACACATTTTTACTCCCATGCACTACCACAGTGTACACATCATACATTTTAATTTTTAAATCGTTACTCACCTCTCATTAAAACTCATCTATATAAGTATATTATTTACATTTTTCAGAAGGAAATTTATTAGTTTTCCACTGTTCGTTTCCTTATCTCGTCACTACATTTGGCTATTACGAAAACTTTGTCCTAATTCTCTTCCCGTGGCGCCACCTACTGCGAGTGGTGCACACGAGCTACACATCTCTTTTAGTCCACTAATCAGTATTATTTGCGGGACCAGAATATCTATAACAACATTTCTGACATGTTTACGTTTTATGACATACTTCTGTAGGCCTGATCCTGTTTTGGTATCTTTTTGACTGCGATGTATACTCAACATGGTAATATACTATCTTCCTGCTTTGTAGCACATAGCTTAGAGGCACAAGCAGATTACTAGTCTTGAATGCCATTTAGGCTATCTTTTGCTTCATTTTATTTTAATAGGGCACTGCGTGAAGTCTCCTGAAACTCGACAAGGGCAACTATCTACTGAAGTCTTTTATGTATTTTAAAAGTGACTTCCCGTGTACTCAACATTATTTACATGAGTAAGTCGTTTTAAAAATTTTTATCTATTAAGTTTGCTGGTATCTTTGATGGACAAGATCAGTTACTCGCTTATGTATACTTTCGGCTGTCCGCAGCTCGTGGTCGTGCGGTAGCGTTCTCGCTTCCCGCAACGGGGTTCCCGGGTTCGATTCCCGACGGGGTCAGGGATTTTCTCTGCCTCGTGATGACTGGGTGTTGTGTGATGTCCTTAGGTTAGTTAGGTTTAAGTAGTTCGAAGTTCTAGGGGACTGATGATCATAGCTGTTAAGTCCCATAGCTCTCACAGCCAATACTTTCAGCTATTTTATGCCATTTATTTTTATTTTGAAGGGAAGCACGCAAGGTTGTTAAAATAATGACAACTGTGGTAGCCTGCTGAAACATTTGCATAGACACCAGTCTCTATGTTCAACAACTGTTGTGTCAGTAAGCTGGTTTTAATATTACTGTTGGTTGTCCAAAGTTGTACTAAATCGAGGTCATGCCATTTTTAAGAAAAGCTGATATTTTCTTTCTAGGCGAATCTGAAGATGCATTAAAGAAGGGGTACCGCGTTATTGGCAAAATATAAAACAATAAACACTGTTTTGAAACCAAGATTGCTCATCTTTTAAACATATATCGCTGGTTGCTGTAACATTCTACCATGAATTGGAAAAATTTCTACTTACTATTTTTCCATCCGTCTCGTTTTCATTTGACGTCCCCTTACATGTCCCCTTATTCACGCCATAAAATAATATCTAAGGAGGTACATAATGTAAAAACTAGAACTTTCGAACAGTTGTGAGAAATGAAAACGCAGCCTTTTGCGATGGACCTGATGTATAAATCACTCTCGGAATTATTGAAGCGTCAGTTCAAGGTAAAATCTCGAACTTTCGAAGAATGACTTCCTCGTCTTCGTCAGGAGCAAATGACAGTCAGCAAATGCTGTTGCAGGTGGTGTCAAGGTCTGCGCTGGTGGCGCCACCGCCCCAATAGTAGCGTCAACATTGCGAAGAATGTCCCTGTTTCTTCTCTGCATCGAGAGCTCGCTTCCATTCACCGCTGATGTTATATCTGGTGTCACAGTTGAAGTTCTCACAAATTCTTAGTTCTATAACCTCTTTACATACAACATCCCAGTATGTAGAAGCATGGGATGAAAGTTGTTTCGTCAAACAGCATTATGTGGTCATTCTTAAGGCTGTGATCAGCAACTGAAAATTTCTCCAGTTCACTATTGGTGATATGACGATGATGTTCTGCGCAGCATAGAAATGGTGCAGATGTGCTGACGTATGTAACTGCTTCGGCACTTACAAGGAATGTTGTCAATCCCAGGGATCAGAGGCTAAGACTGCACTTAACATGGCGTAGTATAGCAGTAGAGCAAAGGAGATTCTGGCACACTTTTGACATCAAATTGAAATGCAAATTAATTAAATTGTAACAGCTGGATGATCTGTGACTGTCCCCCTCTCTCCTTAACGTATTGTTGTACTAATTGATTCATGACCCCTGAGGGTGGTTTATGATTCCCTGGAGATCATCTGTCCTTCTCAGAAATCCGTCATCCGCCCCCCCCCCCTCCATATCTCCCACCCTTCTGGAAAATTCGCAACTCTCACTCCTTCCCCTCGACAATAGAGGCATACTTTTGATATCAAATTAATTAAATAATTAATTAAATTGCTGAACTAATTGTCCATTCACTTCCTGGGAAATTCCCCTGCCCTCCTCTACAAATGGTGGGAAAATCACTCAGACTGTGCAGAGCTGTTGGGGTGGAAGGTGCAAGTATTACCCTCTCCACCAAGTACACGTACTAATTGCGTAATTAAACTGCCACAGATTGGAAGTGTTGTCTTGTTAGAAAATTTTCACATGTGTGTTCACCTTAATGAGCAGGGATTGACTGAGCTAGTGCACAATGCCACCACCAGAGGATGTCACCCCCCCCCCCCCCCCAGCCCTCGTCCAATCCCTCGCCACTGTCCCAGGAAAAGCTGGAGGGAAAAGTCGCTGAGCTGCTGGACTGTAAGGATGACTTGACAGGAAATTCAACAACATGGTTTATTTATGAAATTATTTATGAAATTCAGTTTGCAGGTGTTGGAACCCTCTTTTGTTTCATGAGACGACCTTATCATTCTCTGCTGTTTTGGAAGATGCAAGTATTGTAAAATACATTGAAAAATCTAATTAAATATGTAAATGGATCACTTTTTACCAATAGTGCATGGAATACTGTCATGAAATCACCATTCACATAACTCACCGGACATAATTACACTGTTACAGATTACGCTAAACACATCTGACGAAAAAACAAGTATCCAGTTGCACAAACTTGCTTCATCATGCACTCCATCTGCAGACTACCGTACGATACAGGGTCCCGGCCGCACGTGCGTTGAATAGTGGCCAGCGACTGCAGGAGTGCTGCGACACCATCGGCAGCAGCCTCCGGTCGAACGCTACTTAATCCCCAAACAAAGCATCAGGTTCTGATATCCGTTTGATACCAGATTCACTTCTTGTTATACTCCCAAACACACACCTTCCATACCAGGTCCGTGGAAGCAGTTGCTCTATTGCTCGCCATGCCATGCAGACGCTGATTCAGTAATTCACAATACCATTGGCAGAGAACGCTGGGTTATCAACCTCTCCACCCATCCAATCTCCTCCTTGCCTCCTCCTCACCTCTCCAGTTACTTTCTGTTGACCAGTGCATCAGGTGGCGGCGACGCTTTGATGCTGATACCTGAGAGATTCGAAACACATATTCTCTCTCTCCATCTCCCTCTCCCTCTCCCTCTCCCTCTCCCTCTCCCTAAAACTGCTGGTCTGTGGATGTCTTGGAAATTGTCCATTTGCTATACCCCACTTTATCAAATTGATTCACTACTTAATTAAATCGATACCATCTACGTGGGACAGTTATCCCATGCTTCCTATTGGTGGATACTAGGACTGGACGAACTGGCGGGAAATTCCAGGATTTCATCCCACAACTCCCCGGCTTCCAAACACTACTCTTCCCCCTTCCAGATCTTTTCCTTACACCCTGTTGGTGCAAACTGGCAGAGGTAGGTCACTTGGCAGGAAGTCCAGTATGTTGGAGGTAGGTGAAAGTTTCACATTTCTGCTCAGTTGTTCTAGGTCCTTAAACAGTTTTCAGTTAACAGAGGCAGGGGTTTGACTGGAGTGTGTCCTTACAACACCACTATTGGAAACAATAAATTGGTCAGTCGGGAATTTGACTTTTCTGTTAGTTTTTAAAGCAGTACATCAACCCTAAATTGGTTTTCTCATCTACATCAGAACGAAGACTGAGAAGGAGGAAGAGGAAGATTGTGTCATGTGATAGGATAATACAAATACCACTCCCACCTTTCTGCTGCTAGACAGACTCCACTAGAGTGTATTGAAAACCAGTAAACACCAGATACTTAAACCATGTTCGATTCTGTAGTAATAGTTGTCACGGTTAGACGTCGGACATCATTGAAACACTTGTACATGACGTGCGCTCCTGTCTCAATGTCCACACACAACACCCCAACCGAGAGAATCTTGCAGCGCTGGTTGCTGTAGTGGACTCACATCTCAGTGATTGCGCCAGGCCTGTAGCCAGACTTCACCTTCCGGAAGGACAGCCTGGCTGTGGAGGGTGTACCGGATGGCCGGAACGGTATTCATCACAGAATATGAGTCATGTGGTGACAATATATTACTCTCGCGAGTAAATGTGATGAATTGTGAGAGCAGGCAAGATGCCCCATAGGCCTCTCACAGATACGAGAACAACAAATAAATGACTGTGAACTCTGCTACAACATGTGGTACCTGTGGAGAATATATAGCAGGTACGTACATCTGGAGGTTCCTTCGTTAGGTATCGCTGTTGCAGACGAACATTATGCCATGACACATACACAAATTTGAATGCAGCGAACAGACACGTCAATGAGCCGATGAACAGTTCGCAATTTTGTAAAAAAAAAAAAAAAAAAAAAAAAAAAAAAAAAAAAAAAAAAAAAAAAAAAAAAAAAAAAGGGCATAATAAAGATCTGAACCAGGATCACCTGCGCCGCAGTCTAACACCCTGACCACACAACTAAGACATGACACTGTTAACACTGCTTGATATTACACATATTAAAGTTGCATGGGTCACTGTTTCTATTTTCCTTCCTTATATCACAGTACAGTACATCTTCTTCCCGTTTTCATGGTTCAAATGGCTCTAAGCACTATGGGACTTAACATCTGAGATCATCAGTCCCCTAGACTTAGAACTACTTAAACCTAACTAACCTAAGGACATCACACACATCCATGCCTGAGGCAGGATTCGAACCCGCGACCGTAGCAGCAGCGCGGTTCCGAACTGAAGCGCCTAGAACCACTCGGCCACAGCGGCCGGCTCTTGTTTTCATGCTTGATCTATTTTCAGTTTTTGACGGGCTATCCAACGGGCCTTTTTACCACTAAATCTGAGGGGTTTGCGACGGGGAGTTTCCTTTGTGAGTAATAGTTTGCTATTCGCCCACCCAGAGGGAGACACTGTTAGGTCAACTGTTTCCCTGTTCTCTGCCTGACCACTTCAGGAGGCTTAGCGGTGCCTCTTGCCTTAACCCAGAAATGTTCATTCGTTCCTGCCACCAGTTTCCCATGACACGCACCCAGTATGCCATGCTGTGTCGTCCTACGAAACTAGCAACGTATTTATCAGTTTAATTACAATTAAACATTACGACTGCAGCACCTATCTGGTGACATTCGAAAATGAGCAAAGTGGAAATACCTCCTCCTGACGATTGTGGCTCTGGAAATATCAACTTCCCATGCAAACCTGTATCCTCCTTATGACTGGAGATGATTTTCCGCTTAAAATCTTTCATAACCCTTACGACTATCGACGCATTAAAATCGCAGTTTCCTACATCAGATCTATACCTCCATTACGAATGGACATAGTTATTTTCTTTGCACATGCCAGAACGTTGATCACATTAACATTACATTCCAACAGCATAAAATTCCTGACAAGTATTGTGATTATCATTTATAGGTGTACAGCGTTCGAAAAGTTATGGTACGGGAGCCACACTCACACGAGCGGGATGTCATTTAGCATGGTCTACCATAGCTTTCCAGTAGCAAAACCCTCCAGCCACATCGTCGTTATCACATATTTGTCGAATAATAAAGGGCGTAAGTACAAATAAAAAGCCCTCACATCTTTTATTTATGTTACATTTTTGTACGATATCTGACTTTTGAAATAGCAAGAAGAAATTATACCCCGAACCAAACCACAGACCACACCTAATCATGTTCCAATAGCACTGTTACGTAGTTAGAAGGCTGTCTAGCCCTCCACCCGTCAGTCACTAGGCAGAGAGCTATCACAACAAGAAAAATAGCACGCTATCGTACAGGAGGAAATTGGCAACCACGTAGAGTATGCACGGATTACACAAAGAAATTCAGAAACATGATACCTAAAATTCATTGATACCGAATGACAGTCTATAAATATCACCCTGTACATATCCTAATTTCTTGTACCATATTTCCATGTATCATCATGATTACCTCAACAGAAATGCAACAGGAGTAAAAGTACAAAATATAAAACTTTGCTAACGTCACCTCAATCATTTGTGGTGAACCTATTAAACATACAAGTATTGGTCCACTGGAGCAAGTGTCCAGGTATCGAAGTCGCTTCCAGTTCCATTTTCTTTTTCAGTCTTGACATTGAGGTTTGTGTCACGACTAAGCTGCTCCCAAAACACACAGAATAATAGAAATAAAAGACAATATGGATGTTTCTTACGGACAAAAATGCGGAAGACATCTCTGTATGTGGAAACAGGAAGAGTTTGCGGCATTTTGGAGCGTTTCTAAACAGCTATACAAAGGTGACAACATCTGCATTTAATCCCATAATCCACAATGACGGGGTAGCGGGCATCTTGCTTATCTGATTTCGAAGAGACCCAGAGCACTGATTCCTCTTTTAGGAAGAACATATTGCACCAAGGTATGTGATAGCTTTTTCGGTGTCCTAAGTGGTAGTCACTGTAACCCCCAAATCTTTGGACATTGCGCCTTTCATTTTCATGAGTTACAATGCAAAATTGAATGTGTAACACTGGGGTATTCTGCAGGACTTGGACCCATAGAGCATGAATAGTATGCACCATCAGTCGTCAATCCCAGTGGTGGTGGATTGGAATATTTTTATATACCTAGACGAGCATGTAAATACCCACAACGCTCCATATTTTTGTCGTATTTTCATAAATTTTACATACTTTCCATCAATTTTTGTAATTTTATCACATTTTCTATAATCTCAACGCGATTTATTCAATTGCACGAGGTCAAAACCACCGTTCTGGAGGAGTTGTCACATCAACAAAACGTCTCATCGCAAAGATCTCGTGATGCTATCAGGCATTTACAATGTAGCACGCTTCTGAATATCTGTGTCATTGCTAAACCACCGCCTCTATTACTTTGTGAAAGTCATATACATGTGGACATACTGCAAACTCTGCTACACTGCCTACATCATATGACAAAAAAATGGTTCATCTGAGGTCATCAGTCCCCTAGAACTTAGAACTACTTAAACCTAACTAACCTAAGGACATTGTGTCCGATTTAATTTGGCGCTGACCAGAAGTAGATGGCTTATGATGCAGAGCTTGTCTTCTCATTTATTAGTCACTGAATTTCATTTTGGCCATTTTCAGATCGAATAAAGAAAACGAGAGAAGCACTAGCAAACGGCAGCGTCTCTCCAGCGAGATCCAAATCGACTTGCATTCAACCAGCGCATTGGAAATTGAGCGTGGTAAAGCAAAGCCAACATGACACATTCTGTGATACACCTTTTTTTTACTATGTCAATGTTTCCTAATGTAGATTACTCTCAATGTGACGGACAGTAGTCGTAGCTTAGGTGCCAAACGTGAAATCTGGGTTCAAATGATGAATTCTACTAACTCATTGTCACATATTAAATGGAAGTTGTTGTGGATTGGCAGAAGAGCCAACCCACTAATGTTAGAGGATGCCGAAAGGCACGCGTTTTAGCTCACGCAGGCTGACGTGGGGTCTGGAACAGGGCAAGGAAATTAGACTAGCAAAAAAGGACGTAGCTGTGGAATACTTAACTTTAATCCATAAATGGTGAACATCGCTCTTGACGGTACATGTTTTACAGCATCAATAGTAACTGGTAATGGCGCCTTGCCAGGTCGTAGCAAATGACGTAGCTGAAGGCTATGCTAACTATCGTCTCGGCAAATGAGAGCGTATTTGTCAGTGAACCATCGCTAGCAAAGTCGGTTGTACAACTGGGGCGAGTGCTAGGAAGTGTCTCTAGACCTGCCGTGTGGCGGCGCTCAGTCTGCAATCACTGATAGTGGCGACACGCGGGTCCGACGTATACCAACGGACCGCGGCTGATTTAAAGGCTACCACCTAGCAAGTGTGGTGTCTGGCGGTGACACCACATTCCTCCCCCGCAAATCGGCGTACGGTTGTGGCATAAGGCTTCCGCCCGCCGTGGGGAGGACCCCATGTTGACGTATGCGACGAGGTGGGGAGCCTAACAACAGGCGAGGCTGTGCCACCGGCACCCTGCCATTCGGTCCGTGGGGAGCTAGGAAACGCCTGAAAACCTGCTCCAGGGTGCACGCCAACATGCGGTGTGTGCGCCCGCAGAGAGACAGGAGGGGCCGAAGGGTCGACCTCCATCGGGCCGGGGCACCCGACGGGCGAAGACGCCATATGGTCCGGAGTGGGCAAGAGTTCCATGTCGGAGGACAACTGGTCACGGGAAGCGATCGGCGGCGCGTGACCCAGGGAGGCGCCCGGCGGTTGCAGCGAAGCGTCCACTGCGGGCGTCACCGGCGGGAGGACAGGCGGCGGCGGCGGTGGCGGCGCGTCGCCATGGGGCAAAATGGAAGGCAGCGTCGGTAACACCTGGGGCTGAGGCGAGCCAGTAGATGGGTCCCAGGGCGCTGACCGGACGGCACCGTCGCTGAAAGCAGACGGGGAGCGGCAGATCCCGTGCGACGACAGAGGCGCAGCTGGTTGAGATGCCGGCGCACCTCACCAGAGGCCCCCAAAACCAGATACATAGCGCGTCCGAGGCAGCGAAGAATGCGCCCTTCGAGTCAACGCCGTGAACCTCGGTAGTGACGATAGTAGACAACGTGGCCTGGAGCAAAAGCAGGTGTCTGCCGCTGCACAGGAACCTGATGCGGCGGGTGTAGTAAAGACATCAAGGTTCGATGATGACGACCGTGGAGCAACTCAGCCGGCAAGCGACCATCTCGTGGCTAAGAGTGATACGAGGACAAGAAGAGCAAGAACGCGTCCTCCCGAGAATGTGACTCTCAACTTCAACATCTGTGACTTGAAAGTCCTGACCAATCGTTCAGCGGCACTGTTTGACTGTGGCGAAAACGGCGCGGACTTCAGATGTTAAATACCATTGGCCTTGCAGAATGACTGAAATTCTGCGGACATGAATTGTGGCCCACTGTCGGAAACAATAGTCTGTGGAAGACCTTCAATGCAAAAGATTGCAGATAACGCTTGGATGGTGGCAAATGACGTCGTGGAAGACAGGCGGACAACAAAAGAAAAATTACTGAATGAATCTACCACAACCAACCATCGAGCATTCCAGAATGGACCAGCAAAATCGATGTGTAATCGTTGCCAAGGGGAAGTGGCTGTTGGCCATGCAAAGAATTTCCGCGGCGGTGCGGATTGCTGTTCAGCACACGTCATGCAAGAAGAGCACATATTCGTAATCGCAGCATCGATTCCGAACTGTAACGAACGTGGGACCACAACCCTGGACTGATCGTTATCAGAACGCAACAGCAAAACACCACGTCGAACAAAAAGTCTCTCCTTGTGAGCAAAAAATCGGCGAACCAACTGATCCCTGATCCGTGACTTTGACAAGGGCCATTGCGTAGCAACAAAACGCAGAACGGTAGCAAGGACAGGGTCGGCAGCTGTGGCTGTAGCTACACGACGAAAATCAATCAGAAGCGATTCGACCACGTCATCGGTTTCCGCATCAATGAACATGCAAGCAAGTTCGGAGGAATCGAATGCTCTATCCTCAGCAACAGGCAAACGGGACAACGCATCGGCGTTTCCGTGCTTAGCAGTGGACTGATACAAGATATCGTAGCGGTACTGCGAGAGGAAAACAGACCAGCGAATGAATTTCTGCGCTGTACGTGGAGGTACAGGCTTGGTCGGATGAAAAAGCGATGTCAAAGGTTTGTGGTCTGTGATGATGGTAAAGTGACGACCATACAAGAAATCATGAAACTTAGTAACACCAAATACGAGAGCCAATGCTTCTTTCTCGATCTGTGAATAATTTCTTTGCGTGGACGAGAGCAATTTGGACGCAAAGGCAATAGGGCGATCGTGTGATCCATCTTTGTGCGCAAGCACAGCACCGATCCCGAAATCCGATGCATCCACCATCAACAAAAGGGGTTTCCGGGGATCGAATGGCGTAAGGTAAGTATTGGAAAGCAACACCGATCTCAATTGGCGAAAAGCGCGTTCGCATTCCGTCGTCCAGACGAACGGAACACCTTTACGGCATAAGCGATGAAGCGGAGCTGAAGTGGAAGAGGCGTGGCGCACATAGCGACGATAATAATTAATTTTTCCCAGCACACTCTGTAGCTGCATCAAATTCTGCGGCGAAGGCAAGTCTAGTATGGCACGGAGGTGCTCGGGATTGGGATGTATGCCTTGGGCATTGAGAACATGTCCGAGGTAGGGTAAGGCACGAGCAAAAAACACACATTTGTCCTTCTACAAGCGAAGACCATTTTGTCGCAAGACCTGAAAAAATGTTATGAGATTGGCTAAATGTTCTTCTTCCGTCTGTCCAGAGATCACAATATCGTCCAGATAGTTTGCTGCAGTAGGGACCGACGCACAAACAGTTTGCAGATATTGCTGAAACAATGCAGGGTTGGATGAACACCCGAATGGCAGTCGTTTGAATCGATACAAACCAAGATGCGTCTTAACTACCAAAACGCGCTGGGATTCTTCGTCCACCGGTATTTGCAAGTACGCATCTGCTAGGTCCAACTTCGAAAAATATTTACCCGGGCACAGTTTACCAAAAAGATCTTCCGGCCAGGGTAAAGGAAAAGTTGCAGTCACTAGTTGCTGATTCACTGTTGCCTTGAAGTCCACACAAAGTCTCAATTTTCCGGAAGGTTTTGGCAAAATTATTAAGGGTGATGCCCAGAGAGAAGTCTGCACACATTCAATTACACCTTGCGATTACAAATCATGTAATGTTTCTGCGACCTCATCACGCAATGCGTGGGGAACATTGCGCGCTCTGAAAAATTTCGGTTGCGCGTTGACTTTCAGTCCCAAATGTGCTTTATACTTCTTAGCGCAACCAAGGCCCGGTGCAAAAATGTCTGCAAACTCTTCACATAGACGAGAAACACTGTCTGAAGGCACAGTCTGGTTCACTGATAGGACCTGATTTACTATAGACAAGTTAAACAACTGAAATAAATCGAAACCAAACAAGTTCACTGCAGAAGAAGAACGAAGGACGTACAATGACACAAGTTTTGTTTGTCCTTTGTATGTTGCAAGAAGGCAGCACTGTCCTAACACAGAGAGCCCGTGACCTGAATATGCAGTTAGCTTAACATTTGCGGCATGCAACGGAGGTGTGCCCAGCTGTTTGTACGTGTCTTGATTGATCAGTGAAACTGCAGCTCCGGTATCGAGCTGGAAGGGTATCACTTTGCCGTTATTGTCCAAGTCTACAAAAAGTTTATTGTCCTGTTGATGACAAGAGCGACTGACTCGTGCAACGTGAACTGACACTGGGACAAAATCACGTGCGACTTGACGGGATTTCCGGCGACGTCGACGCGCACCATTTGTGGGACGAACACAGTCACTGTTAGAGAGAGTGGCACTGGGTGGAGTGGAATGAACTACATGAATTTACATGGGCGAAGTTTCACGTGCTGGAGTATCGTTGGTTCGATTCTGATTCTGGCGCAAAGCAAAGGGCCTGGAATGCTTGTGAGTGTCCGATCTGAGCTTTTTCTAGCAAACACTCTGAACATGTCATTTTTTATTATAGAAAAAGCAAATAGCCTGGCGTGACGGGCAATTCTCACGCAAATGTCTAGTAGCACACTGCGGGCATGATTTTAGCACTGCATTTGCTTGCCTGCACGGCACACGTGGCTGAGAGCCTGGCGGCCGCTGCGTGGCCGGGCATGAGGACTGTTTACTGTTCCGCGCAGCGCGCCCGGCGGGCCGGGTAACCTGACACACGGGTGGCGAAGTTTCAAATGATTCCTGAGCAAAGTCAAGTGTGTCCTGCCGATCCAATATGTCCATCACTTGTTGAAGGGAGGGATTGACTAGTTTCAAAATCTGTTCCCTTATACGAACATCGGAAACATTCTGTGCAATCGCATCACGTACCATAGTATCTGAATAAGGGAGTCCACATTGACACCCAAAAGCACAATCCCTAGTAAGGCCTTGCAAAGTTGCAACCCACTCCCTATTAGTCTGACCTGCTGTACATTTTGTACGAAAGAAGGTATACCTTTTTGCAACTACATTGATTCTTTGAAATATGCATCTAATGCAGACAAAATTTCGTGGTAGGACAGAGTTGCTACGTCGCGTCGGGGAAATAATTTGACTATCACACGGTACGTTTGCACCCCTACTAAGGACAACAATAATGGCTGCCACTCGTTACCTTGAATTCTGTTGGCGGCGAGATGGGATCCAAATTGGCGTGACCACTCCGTCCAGCTTTCCAGTGCAGCATCAAAAGGTCGAAAAGTTACTGCAACAGCGTGTTGTGGCTGCGTGAGCGGTGGAGCGGCGGCTGCCGCATCGTTTTGCATTGCACGTTGACCCTTGACGAGCTGTCCAAGGGCATTCAGTAAGGCCTGCGTCTGCTGATTCTGTAAACGATAAAATTCGGACAGTACATCTGAAGATTGTAGCGAAGCCATTTCACAAGTAAATCTGGGCAGTATAGTTAAGATCGCAGAAAACCCCGTCGCCAAAATGTTGTGGATTGACAGAAGAGCCAACCCACTAATGTTAGAGGATGCCGAAGGACACGCGTTTTAGCTCACGCAGGCTGGCGTGGGGTCTGGAACAGGACAAGGAAATTAGACTAGCAAAAAAGGACGTAGCTGTCGAATACTTAACTTTAATCCATAAATGGTGAACATCGCTCTTGACGGTACATGTTTTACAGTATCAGTAGTAACTGGTAATGGCGCCGTGCTAGGTCGTAGCATATGACGTAGCTGAAGGCTATGCTAACTATCATCACGGCAAATGAGAGCGTATTTTGTCAGTGAACCATCGCTAGCAAAGTCGGTTGTACAACTGGGGCGAGTGCTAGGAAGTGTCTCTAGACCTGCCGTGTGGCGGCGCTCAGTCTGCAATCACTGATAGTGGCGACACGCGGGTCCGACGTATACTAACGGACCGCGGCCGATTTAAAGGCTACCACCTAGCAAGTGTGGTGTCTGGCGGTGACACCACAGAAGTCATTCAGAATATTTCACTGTAATGACAAGTAAGTATTGTATCAGATATAAAACTGGCCCCTGGCCAGCCGCCGCAGAGACAAAGTCCGAGTGAATTACTTAAGGTGGCCAATATTCTCGACCATTGCTCAGAATTCTGTCTGGCCATATGAATGATCTGGCAACACTGTAGGATGTGGAAGTATATGTAAGGTGTGTCAGTATTCTCGAGCTGTTACGAAAACGTATCTGCTCATGGTCGAGTAGGCTTTGGCGTGCAGAGAGGCCGCGCGGTTTAAGGTGCCGTGTCACGGATTGCGCGTCCCCTCCCGCCGGTGATCCGAGTCCTCCCTTGGGCATGAGTGTGTGTGTGTTGTCTTTAGCATAAGTTAGTTTAAGTAGTGCGTAAGTCTAGGGACCGATGAACTCAGCAATGTGGTCCCTTAGGAATCCACACATATTGGTACATTTTCGGTAAGTTTTGTGCTCTGTAAACATAAAGTCTTATGTTTGAGTCCACTCCATTTCTTAGTTTCTCAAATTACGCATCAGCTTAAGTTATCGGTGCGATGGAACCTCAGACATAATTCGTTTCATTTTCTGATCTACCTGTAGTAGCACAAAGTCCCAGACACAATTCTGCCAAACAGCTCGTGGTTGCGTCTAGATCAGAACAATTTACGCTGGGGGGTTTCTTCAGCCCACATCAGCTACCGACAACCGACCATACGTCTTCCACTACAATGAGACACCTCCGATCAGGTGAATTTGGCGCGACGCTATGATTGTATTTATCAACGGTCATTTTCTTATTTGAAGTTCTCGTATTTATCTCGCAGTTCCGATATGGATTTTGCCTGCCTGAAACTTATGAACGTTGTCCAAGTGTCATAAAATACATCTACATCTACGTGACTACTCTGCAATTCACAATAAAGTGACTGGCAGAGGGTTCAATGAACCACCTTCAAGCTGTCTCTCTACCGTTCCACTCTCGAACGACGCGAGGGAAAAACAAGCCAATAAATTTTTCTGTGCGAACCCTGATTTCTCTTATTTTATCGTGATGATCATCTCTCCCTATGTAGGCGGGTGCCAACAAAATGTGTTCGCAATCGGAGGAGAAAACTGGTGACTGAAATTTCATGAGAAGATCCTGCGGCAACGAAAAACGCCTTTGTTTTAATGATTTTTCACTCCAATTCACGTATAATGTCTGTTGCACTATCTCCCCTATTTCGCGATAATACAAAACAAGCTGCCTTTCTTTGTACTTTTTCGATGTCATCCGTCAATCCCACCTGATGCGAATCCCACACCGCACAGAAATACCCCAGAATACGGCGGAAATGCGTGGTGTAAGGAGTCTCTTTAGTAGACCTGTTGCACCTACTAAGTGTTCTGCCAATGAATCGCAGTCTTTGGTTTGCTCTACCCACAACATTATCTAAGCGATCCTTCCAATTTAGGTTATTTGTAGTTGCAATTCCAAAGTATTTAGTTGAATTTACAGCCTTCAGATTTGTGCGACTTATCGCGTAATCGAAATTTAGCGTATTTCTTTCAGCAATCCTGTGAATAACTTCACACTTTTCTTTACTGAGGGTCAATTGCCACTTTCCGTACCATACAGATATCTTATCCAAATCGTTTTGCAATTCGTTTTGATCATCTGATGACTTTACAAGGCGGTAAATGACAGCATCATCTACAATCTAAGACTGCTACTCAGATTGTCTCCTACGTTGTTAATATGGATCAGTGACAATACAGGGCCTATAACACATCCTTTGGGAACGCCGGATATTACTTCTGTTTTACTCGATGACTTTCCGTCTATTACTAAGAACTGTGGCCTTTCTGACAGGAAATCACGAAACCAGTCGCACAACTGAGGCGTTATTCCATAGGAACGCAGTTTGATTAGAAGACGCTTGTGAGGAACGGTGTCGAAAGCCTTCGGGAAACATAAAAATGTGGCATCAATTTGACATCCCCTTTCGATAGCATTCATTACTTCATGAGTGTAAAGACCTAGTTGGGTTTCGCAAGAAAGATATTTTCTGAATCCGTGGTGACTATGTGTCAATAAATCGTTTTCTTCGAGGTATTTCATACTGTTCGAATACAGTATATGTTCCAAAACCCTACTGCAAATCGACGTTGATGATACGGACCTGTAATTCAGCGGATTACTCCTACTTCCATTTTGGGTATTGGTATGACTTGAGCAATTTTCCAGTCTTTAGGTACGGATCTTTCTGTGATCTAGCGGTTGAATATAATTGCTAAATATGGAGCTACTGTATCAGCATACTCTGAGTGGAACCTGACCGGTATACAATCTGGAGCGGAGGCCGTGCCATTATTGAGTGATTTAAGCTGCTTTGTTACGCCGAGGATATCTACTTCTATGTTTCCCATCTTGGCAGTTGTTCTTGATCGGAATTCAGGAATATTTACTTCGTCTTATTTGGTAATGACGTTTCGGAAAACCGTGTTTCTTAACGCTGCTTTAGTGGCACTGTCATCAGTGACTACACCGTTGTTATTGCGCAGTGAGGGTATTGATAGCGTCTTGCCACCGGTGTGCTTTATGTACGACCAGAATCTCTCTTGGTTTTCTTCCAGATTTCGAAACAGACTTTCGTTGTGGTAATTATTAAAAGCACCTCGCATTGAAGTACGCGTTATATTTCGAACTTCTGCAAAACTTTGCCAGTCTTGGGGATTTTGCGTTCTTTTAAATTTGACATACTAATATAGTCGCAACAGGAGAATTGCCTGACATTTGTGAACTGTTGTGTGAATTTGTGAATTCTTAAGGGACGAAACTGCTGAGGCCATTCGTCCCTAGACTTATGCACTACTTAAACTAACTTATGCTAAGAACAACACACACACCCAGTACGCTTAAAACAGAAACATACAAATACTTCAGACAGTTAATGATATGTGTTCTTTAATTTGCAGTCGGAGCATCTGAGTACCATTAATGATGACGCTCTAGTACCTAAACACAGTTACAGAAACACAAGTAAGTCTCATTGACATACAGTTTGGGTATTTCGGCGTTCGGACGCCATGTGTTTCAGACACGAACCGTACTTTCTTCTTTGACCGCTCACGGCCGATATTCTTCCTGCTAGAAATATAACTGAAGCTTGGCAACAATGCAGGATATGTTTGGCAACCCTGTGAACGACGAGCTACTTTCTGTACGACACAGAATTAGCCTACAAAATTCACTTGACATATTCGTATCATTTCCATTGATTAATCTGAGTGTTTTTCACATACGGTGTGAAATAAAATTATCAATCGGTGGTTTTGAGTCCAGAAAAATCAATCGACGCGGAAATTGCATTTAATTCCGTCTTTTACGCTGTGAGCCTATCTGTCGTAGTCAGTATTGTAGGAAGAAGGGAGAGCACAATGCTGCAGCATCCCGTTACCTGTGAAGTAATTTGGTCATTTGTAAAGGGGGGCTGCTTTAGTCTCGGGTTCCAGTCTCGCTTAAGCTTACAGTTTCAGTCATTTCGCAACAAAACTACAGGCAGTCATATTGAAAATCAATAAGGAAATTTTATTTACGAAATGCCGCATTTCCATTTTACTTTATTCTGAGACAGGACAGCAAGTAGGCACAGACTGTTTCGAAGTCCAGAATAAGCAATACCTTACTAATTCGTGCTCATATAGGCACATTCCTGTTACGGATACTTTGTTTTATTCAAATACTGTTGCAGTATGGTTATAGAGCCCAACAAATCAGTTGCGTATTTCTGGTGAGAGGAGCAGTGGTAAATTGTCTTCGCTACATCAGTTTACTGAGACTAGCGTTCCACAGACCTAGAATTTTTGGTTGGCGACTAATTTCACGGCTTCTGAGTTGGGTGTCAGTTTTGCAATGTTGAAATATTTTTCTACGTTGTTGACGTGGATACTACAGTTAGAGTAATTCCAAGAAAATGTGAACTTGGACCAAGTAGAATGAGTTTATTGCAATGGAAAGCGGCTGCTCTTCTGCTATATTTTCTTCCTTGTACTACTTGCAACAGCTGACGCTGACCAAGTCACCCAGAGTGAATGAAAAGATTGTATGGCATTGGCCGGGTTCGGCAGCCAAATGAAAGTCTTATTTCAGTCGGCGCCACGTTGGACGACTTGCGGCCGATGATGAGGATGAAATGATGATGAGAAGGATACAACACCCAGTCCCCGAGCGGAGAAAATCTCCAACCCGGCCGGGAATCGAACTGGGGCCCAGTGCATGGGAGGCAAGCACTTTAACACCCAGCTAACCAGACGGACAGCCAGAAAGAATGATCGTGACAGTTAACAGCAGTCATTATCATTGTCTGGCTTTGAACGTGGTGTTTATCACCCATTTTAGGATTTTACAAGTGTTGTTGTTAAGAGCAAGTAGAAGAAGCAATGCAGTGCAATTTCCGTAATGAAGTAACGTCTTCTTAGGTTTATTTAGTTTTAATTTAATCTACGAATTATTCGGTATGTCCGATAGTAACCTGAAAAATATTCCCTAGACATGGAAAGAACTAAATAGCTACTTGTTATGGTACACTTGCCACACAATGCCGCAACCATTTGCTGTGAAATAAATATTTATCTGTTTTTGGGCAACTGATTCTAAAAATGACCAGCAAGGGTTAAACGCTTCCTTGAAGCACGCATGTAGCAGCAGCAGAATGAGGTACTAGTAGTGATAATGGTAGCAGTAATCGAAGACGCTGGTAACTTCATACTCTGCAGTAGTGTTTCTCGATCTATGAAATTTCATAAAATTGTGAAAATTTCTAAATAGCTTCCAGTCAAAGCTATGGTGGCTAAACGCGTCTTTACATCCCACTGACTTGAGACTAGCATGATTTCCGTGCCAGAATCCTGCTGATAATTCACAAGTAAATAGAGAACTAATTTTCTTGCAGGGTATCTAATTTCCAAGATAAGCACATCATCCGTTACTACAGAATCATAAATGTGGCAAAAGTGGGTTTCAGTAGTCTCGCCGGCTGATCCTAGTTTCTTAGTTGAAGTTATGCGTTCAATTCCCACTTCCGTCACGTACTTTAAACACACACAAACATATTTCCTTCTCCTCTAGTAATGACAAGTGTAGGACATCAAGTTTCACCGTAGTTTGGAATCCGCATTCTAAAAATCACATCTGTTCGGGATCAACTGGGGCAGAGCCGGTTTAGGTTGGGCCATAGAAGAGGCGGAAGTTAAGACAAACACAAACTCTGTCGCCAGTGAGCTTCCTTACACTAGAAACTGTATTTTATTTAATATGCCAATGGTCACTTCAGGTCACAGGGCTCTTATTCAATTTGAGCTTCAAACGTTTAAAAATTTCGTGCGGGACTGGAATTCGTATTCGGATCTCCTCTTTCTCACACACGGAATGACATAGTTTCATCATTTCATTGTTTTCCCAAAAATAGCAAACTCCTCTAGGCTTCCGCGAAAGGCAGATACGTGGGTTCAAATCATGATCCAGCACTAAAATGTTCATGGCTTCATTTCAAGCCCTAGCATATGCTCACTTAACAACAAGTGATAAATAATTTTCGTTCTTAATGTCTCTTCATGTGTTGTCAACAAAAGTGATAAGTGGCATTAATGTAGTCAAACATGCACACATCTCACAGCTAGAGAGAAAACAGTTCGTGGACAGAAAACAACTGCCGTAGGTGCCAGGTTCTATTCTCGTTCAGGCAAAAAAATTGTATCCTCATTCCAAATTCGGATATCTCGCTGCTGGTGAAAAGTTAGATATCTAATATCTGATTTTACGTAGCCAACAATCTGAATACTGGCGGGTTCTACTCCCTGTCACAAAATTTTAGGTAATGGCATTTTGCTTTTAACACGTGGAAATTTTGTTACATGAAATTATATTAAACGTTTTTGAGGTTAATTAAGAGGAAGATAAGGGTCGTGACAGGATTCCAGGCACAGCCCAAAAATTTTCAAGTTCAGGATTTCTAACTGATACTGGTGAAAACTTCGATATTTCATGGCTCTTTATTCATAGTCACCAATGACGAACGTTGCTGTGATTAGGTCTCGGTCACACACGAAAGCTTTGCTTAGTGATAATGGCTAGACGTGCTTGGTTTCAACCGATATCCAGAACAAAAAAGTTCGTCATGTCGTTTAAATTTCAGACGTTTGGAAAAAATATGACGTCAGTTTTGAGGTTTCCATAGAGCGCTGGCCGCTGTTAATCTCACTGCTTGTAACTGGTTAGTCCAACATCCAGTTTTATGACAAACCACAGTTTATAGAAAAGACTCGTATAAGAAATTACGTTACGCAGGTGTGGGAAAACCTTTTAAAGAGCAATAATACTTAGAATTGTCAGAGAACTCTGAATCCAAATATAGTCTCAAAATACCTTGTTCGTAAGAATATTTAATTTTGCTTAAAGATAGCGGGAATGACTCATGTGAGTTTACAAAAGTTAAGGACTGTCTCATCTCTAATGACGTGTTTTCTAGTATTTGCGGCATTGTTTTTTGATTTACATCTGAATTGATTACCTTAAGAAACACTATTCTCTAATGATCTCTTGTGGTAGCCACTTTTTATAGTCGAACTGCAGAGAGATTCGAGGATCCTCAAGACAGCTGCGTTACGTGGGCTGCATGTTATTCAGGTGAAAAGCAATTCAGGTCGTTCGGTCCTTTTGTATACGATAGTACATTCAGCACTACGTAGTCTGAGCACTTGCAGAATTAAATTACAACGTAATGAAACTGACGGCCGTATTACACAGTCCAGTACATTTATGTGACCACCGCCTATGATCGACGTCAATAAGCAGTAACCACTCACAGACGGTAGGTGGCAGCACTGGTAGTGGAGGGTATATATAACGTGTCGGGGTGGATGCGTTGTTGTAAGGCGAAAACACAGCGACTTATCTAACTTCCAAAAGGACACCATCACTGGCTTTCGGGACAAGGATGGAAGCATTTCCGAAGCGGCTAAGCTTCTGAACTGTTCGTGTGTCGCCGTGGTTAAAATATACTATGTATATCAAAATGCTATCCGAAACTGGCGCTAAGGTAACTGTGGGGCACCACAAGCCATAGATGACAGGGGTGAACAACGGCTGTGGAGATATGCACGGGCAAATAACCATGCAACCGTTGAGCAACTGACCACCCAGATGAATCAAGGCTCTACGAAGAGTGTCTTCTCAATGACTGTTCAGCGAACGTTAGTGTGTATGAGGCTCCGCAGCGGCGCCTGGTTCTTGCACTAATGCTGACTGCTACTCGCTGGAAACGAATGCTAGAATTTGCACCCCAACACCGCACTGCCGCCTTACCACCAAATCCCCAGGATTTAAACCCAGTCGAAAATCTGTGGGACCTCTTCGATCAGTCAGTTCGGGCCATGGATCATCAGGAGTAGAGCCTAGCGCACTTGATCACGGCACTGAAGGCATCATGGGTCTACATCTGTGTCGTAACTTCCAGCACATCACTGACTCTCTTCCTGATGTCCGCGCTAGAAAAAGTTGGTTAGTCAGGCTTTTGATAGTTGGCCACATTACTATGACGGGACCATGTGCACTACTGGCCATTAAAATTGCTACACCAAGAAGAAATGCAGATGATAAACGGGTATTCATTGGACAAATATATTATACTACAACTGACATGTGATTACATTTTCTCGAAGTTTGGGTGCATAGATCCTGAGAAATCAGTACCCAAAACAACCACCTCTGGCCGTAATAACGGCCTTCATGCGCCTGGGCATTGAGTCAAACAGAGCTTGGATGGCGTGTACAGGTACAGCTGCCCATGCAGCTTCAACACGATATCACAGTTCATCAAGAGTAGTGACTGGCGTATTGTGACGAGCCATTTGCTAGGCCACCATTGACCAGACGTTTTCAGCTGGTGAGAGATCTGGAGAATGTGCTGACCAGGGCAGCAGTCGAACATTTTCTGTATCCAGAAAGGCCCGTACAGGAAGTGCAACATGCGGTCGTGCATTATCCTGCTGAAATGTAGGGTTTTGCAGCGATCGAATGAAGGGTAGAGCAACGGGTCGAAACACATCTAAAATGTAACGTGCACTGTTCAAAGTGTCGTCAATGCGAACAAGAGGTGACCGAGACGTGTAACCAATGGCACCCCATACCATCACGCCGGGTGATACGCCAGTATGGCGATGACGAATACATGCTTCCAACGTGCGTTCACCGCGATGTCGCCAAACACGGATGCGACCATCATGACGCTGTAAACAGAACTGGATTCATCCGAAAAAATGACGTTTTGCTATTCGTGCACCCAGGTTCGTCGTTGAGTACACCATCTCAGGCGCTCCTCTCTGTGATGCAGCGTCAAGGGTAACCGCCGCCATGGTCTCCGAGATGATAGTCCATGCTGCTGCAAACGTCGTCAAACTGTTCGTGCTGATTGTTGTTGTCTTGCAAACGTCCCCATCTGTTGACTCGGGGATCGAGACGTGGCTGCACTATCCGTTACAGCCATGCGGATAAGATGCCTCTCATCTCCACTGCTAGTGATACGAAGCCGTTGGGATCCAGCACGGCGTTCCGTATTACCCTCTTGAACCAGCGGATTCCATATAGTGCCAACAGACATTGGATCTCGACCAACGAGAGCAGCAATGTCGCGATACGATAAACCGCAATCGCAATAGGCTACAATCCGACCTTTATCAAAGTCGGAAACGTGATGGTACGCATTTCTCCTCCTTACATGAGGCATCACAACAACATTTCACCAGGCATCGCCGGCCAATGCTGTTTGTGTATGAGAAATCGGTTGGAAACTTTCCTCATGTCAGCATGTTGTAGGTGTCGCCACCGGCGCCAACCTTGTGTTAATGCTCTGAAAAGCTAATCATTTGCATATCACAGCATCTTCTTGCTGTCGGTTAAATTTCGCGTCTGTAGCACGTCATCTTCGTGGTGTAGCAATTTTAATGGCCAGTAGTGTAGAAGTTAATACTGTGTGGCCCAAATGGCTCTGAGCACTATGGGACTTAACTTCTGAGGTCATCAGTCCCCTATAACTTAGAACTACTTAAACCTAACTAAGCTAAAGACATCACACACATCCATGCCCGAGGCAGGATTCGAACCTGCGATCGTAGCAGCAGTGAGTTCCGGACTGAAGGGCCTAGAACCACTCGGTTAATAGTGTGTGGATTATTTCCAAAAGTCCACTTTGTAAACTGTCTACGTAAGTTGACGCTCGCTGCTGCCCACAGCATATCGAAGCAGGAGTGGCTTGTGTCACTGTCTAACAGCCTCTGCACCTGAGATAGATGTCACATGGGACTGAGGTGGGGTTTCGGTCAGTGTAACCTAGTAGTAAAAAGACTTTTCATCACCAGCACATGTTACCAACCACAATACTGTGAGCTACTGCCTACGTCAAATCTCAGTCTTCTCAAGAAGTTCATTCCTGGGCCAATGTTGAGGATAATCCCTTGTCGGAAGGAGCGCTAAGTGGATTAAGCCCCTTGGTGTTATTAAAGGGGAATAAATAGCCAAAACTATCGGGTTTTACGCTCTTACTTCTCCACCATTGTCAACTTCTAAAAAAGCACAGCACTGCTCTCTACATGCAGTCACCAATCTCGTCTACACTACGGACGTAACTCTCGCATGTTGCGACGGAATGGTGTCAATGCGAGGAAGGAAAAACCACTTCACCGCCTTAACCCACTGTTGAGCCCCTGTAGTTAGCAGTGCAATAATATTTTGTCTGAGGTAGCTCTTTGGACTCCACGAGCTGCTAGCAATTTAATAATTCTAGCTGTGACTTACAAACCTAGTTTAATTTTTTTCCACTGTGACTCACGTGGTAATTTTTGTTAATATGAGCAATACCGAGACCTTGTGGACGAGGTTCGGCGTCCACGTTAAAATGAAGCGCCCCTATGACTAGCGTGGTTTGAAATCCACAAAATTTGTGTGAAATCTTACGAGACTTAACTGGTAAGGTCATCAGTTCCTAAGCTTACACACTACTTAACCTAAATTATCCTAAGGACAAACACACACCCATGCCCGAGGGAGGAGTCGAACCTCCGCCGGGACCAGCCGCACAGTCCGTGACTGCAGCACCGAAACCGCTCGGCTAATCCCGCGTGGCACTAGCGTGGTAATTCAGTTCAAAGGTTGGAGCACCATGTCTATTAAGGCACTGTGGAACTCAAACCAACCTGCTGGTTGACAGCTACATTTTATTTATTTTTGTTATATGGCAACATTGCAAGAATTCTATATGCAGCGTATTAAAAATGGTACAGCAAGATATTTTTTTGCATGGTTTCTTTGCGTGGAACTGTCTAGTGTACGGTTCTGAAATCTAGTACTGCACATTTTCTTATCAATCTCTCCGTTGGTTTGTTGGGTGAAAACTAAATTTGTATCCAAAGATAAAATTTATATTTTATGTAGAGTATTCTTTGCAAATTCATAAGGAATACACCCAATAAATATATTCAGTGATAATGTGCTCATTTCTTAAGGACGAAGATTGAGAGATTTGTGAGATTGTAGGCAGACTTGGACTTTTTATCCAAAATCGGTCTACAGGTCGGAATGAGCCGTCCTAGCATCTGGATGTTGTGAAGGTGGTCACAGGGATTTGATCTGCTTTATTTAACTGAGGTGATTAAAATCGTTACTGATACCTGAAAGTACATTGATCTGTCTGAATTTTTTTTCAGTTAGTATTTTAGGAAATGCATTGACCTAGTGATTAAATTCTCGGTCTAACTGTCGAAGTAGTGCATCATACCAAGTGGAGTCTACTGCTTTTGCATTTCTTTGCCAGGGGAAGTCTTCTTTTCCATTTCCTCAGGCTTTGAAGGTTCCATTGCAAGATTTTTGGCACACTGACCACAGAACCCGCGGTCTGAAGTATTGAGTTGATTTTTGAAAGTAATCATATGTAATAGATAACAATATGATAAATGTGAATATCAACTATTCGCATTGATTTCGAGAATTTTTGAAAGTTTAAGTGTTGAAAAATACTTGATTTTTCCCGTTTTAGATTTCAGCTTTCTTTTTATGCATTAGACCTTGCTGCATTGTGTGGTATCATGTATCGATACCACCCTACATGCCTCATAGTTAGCAACAGAACTGCAAGTTTCCGTTAGACGCTGATAGCAGTCGCGCAGAGGGTGTGATGATTGAATTGGTGCATGCCCTCTGAGCCACACCTCCACAAGTTCCGTACCGTAAGCGTCCTCTTCTGCCACGGTGTAGGATGACCAATGGCAGCTACTCAACCCACTTACTCTTGGAGGCACATCACTATAGCGCCATCGTTCGTGCTCAGTACGGCGAGCCTCATCCTGGTTGCTATTATTTGAGCTGGACTCTAGTTCTTGATGCATTATGTGTAATGAGTCTGCATATGCTTGGAGAAATACAAATTAAGTAAATCTACTATTGTTGTGTTAACTTGTTCGCTAATCGTTTCTGCTCCTGTCCACCTTTCCTATGATGAAATTTGCTGCACCACTCCGTACCCCACCTTTCGTTACCATTGTGTATGAAGTCATATACAACACATTTTACAGGTATAAGTAAGACTCATGAAAGTCAGAGATCTTACTCTTTAAACTTGCAACAAAATCAGTGAAAATCAGTCTCAGTCGCTTATTGCCCGGTATTTTCCTCGAGAGAGCAATCTTCAGACATAAAAATCACCCACAGGGACTGATATAGGACCATTACTTTTCACAATATATATATATATATATATATATATATATATATATATATATATATATATATATACACCAGTGGATAAAGTCGGCAGTTCCACAATGAGGCGTTTCATAGACGATGCAATCAAACTGTAGCGAAATTCAGGAAGACCTCTAGAGGAGTTAGGCTCTGTACAATTATTGGCAGTTGGCCCTCATCACAAACAAATATACATTATTGGGCACGATTAGACAGAAAGACCCATTATTCGATGTCTACGCGATTGTATAAAAATTACTGGAAGCAGTCACATTCATAAAATATACTACTGGCCATTAAAAATGCTACACCACGAAGATGACGTGCTACAGACGCGAAATTTAACCGACAGCAAGAAGCTGCTGTGATATGCAAATGATTAGTTTTTCAGAACATTCACACAAGGTTGGCGCCGGTGGTGACACCTACAACGTGCTGACATGAGGAAAGTTTCCAACCGTTATAACAGCAGTAGACCGGCGTTGCCTGGTGAAACGTTGTTGTGATGCCTCGTGTAAGGAGGAGAAATGCGTACCATCATGTTTCCGACTTTGATAGAGGTCGTAATGTAGCCCATCGCGATTGCTGTTTATCGTATCGCGACATTGCTGCTCGCGTTGGTCGAGATCCAATGACTGTTTGCAGAATATGGAATTGGTGGGTTCATGAGGGTAATACGGAACGCAGTGCTGGATCGAAATGGCCTCGTATCACTAGCAGTCGAGATGACAGGCATCTTATCCGCATGGCTGTAACGGATCGTGCAGCCACGTCTCGATCCATGAGTCAACAGATGGGCACGTTTGCATGACAACAACCATCTGCACGAACAGTTCGACGACGTTTGCAGCAGCATGGACTAGCAGCTGGGAGACCATGGCTGTGGTTACCCTTGACGCTGCATCACAGACAGGAGCGCCTGAGATGGTGTACTCAACGACGAACCTGGGTGCACGAATGGCAAAACGTCATTTTTTGGATGAATCTAGGTTCTGTTTACAGCATCATGATGGTCACATCCGTGTTTGGCGACATCGCGGTGAACGCACACTGGAAGCGTGTATTCGTCATCGCCATCCTGGCGTATCATCCGGCGTGGTGGTATGGGGTGCCATTAGTTACACTTCTCCGTCACCTCTTGTTCGCATTTACGGCACTTTGAACAGTGCACGTTACATTTTAGATGTGTTACGACCCGTTGCTCTACCCTTCATTCGATCCCTGTGAAACCCTACATTTCAGCAGGATAATGCACGACCGCATGTTCCACTTCCTGTACGGGCCTTTCTGGATACAGAAAATGTTCGACTGCTGCCCTGGCCAGCACATTCTCCAGATCTCTCACCAACTGTAAACGTCTGTTCAATGGTGGCCTAGCAACTGGCTCGTCACAATACGCCAGTCACTACTCTTGATGAACTGTGGCATCGTGTTGAAGCTGCATGGGCAGCTGTACCTGTACAGGCCATCCAAGCTCTGTTTGACTCAATGCCCAGGCGTATCAAGGCCGGTATTACGGCCAGAGGTGGTTGTTCAGGGTACTTATTTCTCATGATCTATGCACCCAAATTGCGTGAAAATGTAATCACATGTCAGTTGTAGTATAATATATTTGTCCAATGAATACCTGTTTATCATCTGAATTTCTTCTTGGTGTAATAATTTTAATGGCCAGTAGTGTATATGGGTGCGTATGTACGAAGTGATTTAAATATAAAAGTAACTACCGGGGAGACAGATGCCACACTGAAATTCACTGGAAGACTCCATAAGAAGTCTGATCCACCCAGAAAGAATGCAGCTTACAAAGCCCTCGTTTGACTACTACTTGAATACTGATCGTCTGTCTGGGAGCCGTACCAGATCAAACTGATAGAAGCAGTAGAGAAGATCCTGAGAAGAACTGCGTGTTTAGTTGCAGGTTCATTTAGTTAGTGTGAATGCGTCACTTAGATGCTCAGTCAACTCCAGTGGTAGATGCTGCAAAATAAGTGTTCTGCATCACGGTTTGTTCTGCTGTTGAAATTCTGAGAGCGTACGTTTCTAGAAGAGTTAGCCATTCGCGACTGGAACAGCAAAGAGGGAAGTGACAGTAGCACACATTGTAATTTCCGGCACACACCATAAGATGACTTGTTCCGCATGTACGTAGATGTAGAATGAAATATTATTATATTTATACATCCAGTTTTATGCTCTTTTTTGAAAGAAATAGTGAAACTCTGGAAAACTAAATAACAGTTTCCGTCTATAACGTTAGCATTCACGCAGAATAAAGTTACTAACATTAAATAATTTTTATCTGTCTGAAAAAATAAAGTTTAAAACAGTTGTCATTATTTCCCATAGACTCTGACATAGTTCTATATATTCTCTTCTGCAGGCATGCGGCTCACAAACAAGGCCGATTTGTATCGTGCAACGCCAGGGTGCTAGCTTGTGGGACAGAGAGCTGAGTCACACTCGGATCGAATTCATGCGGCGACTTAACGCCCGTGGCTGCTTTGCCGGCCATCCTGTGGGTGATTTTTAAGCGGTTTCCCACCATCATTTAAGGGAATGCTGCGTTGGTCTCCCAGTTTCCTCCTCATAAAATACAACAACGAAACTAATACACAGAACAAAGCTCCCATATTTCACAGACAGTTGAGGTGTACTGCTTCCCTGTCTTAACTTACCTTGACGACTGTGCCGTCAGAAAGGACATCCGGCCACACAGTTAAAATAATAAAATAGGTAAACCTTGAAGAAGAGCATCCTGTACTAGGCGGGGTAACTGCTAGAACAAAGAAGGAATGCAATTCAGAAACAGAACTCCGAAATCGAAATTAACGTTGAATGGTACTGACAACACTCTCATCATCTTCGTTGAGCAGTACAACACCGTTTTCGAGTGTTCAGTCGTTCCACATACAGGTTTGAATAACTTGAACGTTCTCCCAAAATGTTAGCCACTATTTTACACGGGGGATAGTCCTCATGTTTGTTTTCTGTCGAACGGGTCATGAATCGGAAGTCTGTTTCAATCCGCATAGCAAGCAGAACATCGTCCATAAGGCCTCCCATCACTAGCGATATGTGATTCATTTTAATTCATTTTTTTTAAATTCGAATTCTACTCAAAACAGTGAAATCCAGTTAACTATCCTAAATTAAAAGAAAGTAGACCACCAATGTTCTCTTTCGTTTTGAATGCATTCTTCACGAGGCATCCTTTCTATGGGCGGCCACGATGATGGTAAAACCGCTGCTCTTTTTGTGTCACACATGCTGAAAAAACGGCTAGCAACTTCCATTATTGTTGGTCTCGTCCAATGTTTAGCGACAGTTAAAATCTCGCATGTGGATTTTATGTGATATTACCTGGAAGAGACAAATAGGACAGGTCTCGACAGGGGACGTAATACAAGTCCTTTGTAATTCATTTGTTTTTAATTCCTGATTGAAAAGATCCTGTAGCAGCATACTCATCGACATGGAGTTTAGAGTCTCATTTTCCATTAAACGGATAATTTTCTTATGTTTCACAGCTAGATAATGGGGAAAAAAAGTCAAGGCGGAAAACTGTTTTCTGTAATATTATTTGTTTTGGATTTTCTATGGCTCCTTTAAATTGCTGTTGGAAAACGCCGGAATGATAGTTGCAGCAAAGCCACGAGTTCTTTCAGCGCATACTTGTAAAAATTCTGTAATAGACGAGTCTCTAATACCATCGTTATCTACCGAAGTTTAAGCAGCCGTTATAATAGTAATAATACCAATAATAATATTAATAGTAATAATAGTAACATATGTGAAACATAAGATGGCTTTGAATATTTACAGACTCTTAGTTATTATATAATTCTTTCACACTTGTTAATAAGAGTCCGTCTAACAGAACTGGAGTGATACTGTAAGTCTATAAAAATTCCGGCAACAGTAAAATCGATAAGATTAACAGCAACAAATTTCTTGCACAGGATCATGAGAACTCTTAACGACTCGTGATAATCGCGAATCTTTGCAGGAGATATATCTGCTATATCCACCTATTGTACTACACCAAAGCTTCATGTGCTCGGGGTGAGTTTTACGTGACAGAAACGTTAGAAGCACGGAGTTTGTTTCCTGTCAGGGCTGGTGATCTAGTAGTAGGTCAAAAATAATTGGCAAAGCGCGTGTCTGGAAACTGAGAAATGGCGGGATCTAATCCCGGTCAAACCACGAAATTTTTCAGTCTCCCTTTAATCTAGCTTTCACCTCTCAGTCATGTGAGGAGCCGCCAGGAACAACGAGTAGATCGGATTCCACGTTAAATTGTAGGTCCCCTTACGGCAGTTGGATAAATGGGGTACGTTCGGGACAGACAAGTCACAAAAGTGGCGTCCAATTGAAAGACTTACAACCGGAAATTGAGCTACACGAAATTATAAGAATATAGCTTTTCTTTTTCATAACTTTCTCTGCTTTAATGTTCTGCGTACCTAGCCTCACATATTGTCTCATCGTAACGGCAGAAAAATACGCGATGTAACTTGTGTACCCAATACAATATAAAAATGTTCCGAATTACTTCTTCATTGATACCGTCCATCTCTGCAACTAATTGTTTCGCAACTTAAGTATGATTCAGCATAAAACCGTAATTAAGAAAAAACTGAAGCATCTCTGCCAGCAAATCGATAATTTTCTTATTATAATGGCAAACGGTAACCTACCGTTCTCATAGTCCAAGAGCGAAGGAAATCTCTTCTCTCATTAGTTTCATTCATTTCCTCTCCCTTTTCAGCATTTCCTACTTCTCTTTTAGGATAATTCATTCGACAAGTTTTCTTTCTTCCCTCATCGCTGATATTCTTCTATCTTTCGAGTCCGCCTGTTTCAATTGCCTTATTCATGCCAACATTGACATGCCAACGTATGATTATAGAGATTAATGAAGGAAATCTACCTGAAAATTGTACAATAATCTCTTGTAAGTGAGAAGAAGCTTGTTTTTGTAACATACACCTTAAGATTCTTAACAATACTATCTTTACGTGAATTATCGATCTTCATGTAGCTAAGTGGAGAACAATAAGCCAGACCGGCACATGCACCAAAACATAACCTTTTCCTCTGCCTGGGAAGCAAAACTAGTAAAAATATACGATGTGTGCACAGCTATACCAGAAAACTGTAATAACAGAGGTTACATAATGAAATTCGTAAAATTAGTGTGCTTTAACTTATAACAATGTGCCGTTTTGCTTAATGAAAACAGTTACTAATTCTTGTAGCAGTTGTCGGAAAAGAGTAGCACTTGAAATCCCTCATTACTGGAGTTGACTGGGCTTCGCATTTTGCGAAGTTCCAGCGAGACGAATCGTAGCTCGCAGTGTGTTCCTAAACTATTCCTTTCCAAACGTGCAGAGAGCCTATCTTTTGTAAAATGAGGCAGAAAGGGTGTCCTTGAAACACAACGTATTACGGGAAAAGTAGGTAAAATGTGTTTATGAGCAGATGAGAGTATTTAATGGACCTTTAAATGTGTTGCATATATTTAGTGACAGCTATAGTGCGCAAACGTGTTTAATGTAGAGTTGCTTGGAGAACTGGACAACAAAAAGACTTTTGGGAAATTGTTTGAACCATAATAAAAAATTTATATACTAGCTTACTTCCATACAGATGCAGTTGACATGAAAGTAATTTTTGCCACAAATGTAAGACCTCTCTCATTCAGTATAAAGAACCTATTTTGTTCACTATTTTCTTTCTCTATGAGACTGAGAAAACATGAAGGAAAGATATATGTTTTGAACCACTTCCCAACTATCTGGAGAAAAACGTTATTAAAAACGAAAGCAAATTGTGTAAGCTTCAGAGGCATCAGACGCTTGAATTTCGTCTTCATTCTAGTAATTTCAAACGCCCAGAATGAACTTTCACACTCAGATACCTGCTCAAATTCATGGAATCAAACAGAAAATCGCCAGCGGAAGATGAAAACATCGGTGTAATTCTTCGAAACACATCATAGAATTTATTGTTGTGGTGGTCTTCAGCCTGAATCAGCTCTCCACACTAGCTTATCCTCTGCGGGTGTATTGATCTGTGCATAATTATTGCAGCAAATGTACATTTGAATCTGCTTGGTCCTTCTCTGCAATATTTACCACTTATGACACCCCCCCCCCCCCAACCCGTGTCACACTTACACCCATTACAAAATTGACTATTATGAATGAAAAACACACGACGTTGGTGAAGTAGTCTACGACGCCCGCATCTCGTGGTCGTGCGGTAGCGTTCTCGCTTCCCACGCCCGGGTTCCCGGGTTCGATTCCCGGCGGGTTCAGGGATTTTCTCTGCCTCGTGATGGCTGGGTGTTGTGTGCTGTCCTTAGGTTAGTTAGGTTTAAGTAGTTCTAGGGGACTGATGACCATAGATGTTAAGTCCCATAGTGCTCAGAGCCATTTTTTTAGTCTACGATATTTATTGTTTTGCAAACCGGCTTTCGGCTGTTATGCCATAGTCAAGTAGAAAGATAAATTGTGTAGCTGTGAATTTTTATAGGTCAAAGATTGTAAATTAGGTCAATTTAAAGAGTATCACAAGGTTTTCAAAGGTGACATTTCTTGAAGATTGATTTAGGAGTAGAACGGGGCGAATTACTTCAGTAAAATGTGATGTAATACAATTTACCTTAGAGAAAATATGTCACATATTGAATAAATGTACAATTATACATTTAGCAAAAGTCTTTCTGAATATCTATATCTTCGTCTAGATGTAGATATTCCCAAATTAGCCCAGAATGTCTACAGATTTATCTATCGGTAGACGTTCCTGAATGTGGACAGAAAGCTCAAAACCAGGTACTTTAAGCAATGATCAGAAACAGTTCTCTTAATCGCCACTTCTAACTAATGATACTGCTAATAATCCCATCCAGACCACTTCATAAATCACCCCTACTCATACGCTACTACCCCATTACTCATATGCCCCATTTCTCCTCCACTTTAGTTACTGTGGTTTCACTTGCACTTTCAAAATGTTACTTGGTGTAGTTACAGTTTTCTTCAGGAACCTGTTTAGTCTCACTTGTGAAATTTAACTTGTTTGTAATGCTGAACCAGTTAAGAGCAAAATTATCTTGCTCACTCACCCCTTGGATCTTGTCACCAAACTTTGCTACACAGTGTTCAATTAATTTTTCCTCAGAGATCAATTGTAATTTGTCAGTTAGTTCATTATTCAGCGTGTCAGGTATTTTATCTCAGGGAAATTGTTCTACATCACATTTTATCGAAATGATACCTATAGTTTTAGATCTAAATCAAACACTAACAACTGCCATCGATGAAAACCAATTGTGGTACTCTTTAAATGCACCTAGCCTGAAATCTTTGACCACCAAATCCGATCTGTAAAATAATAAATATTGTAGAATATTATATGAGTCTCGAGTTTTCTATTTATAATGCGTAAAACGTTCTACCGAGAACTAACAGAGAAGTCAATTAATGAAAGTTGACTCTTCCGTGATTTCTTAGGATGTGACTTATCAACTGATACCTTTTTTCGTCAAGTAACGACATAAATTTCTTTTCTCACCAGCTCGATTTAGTAGCTGTTTATCGGTTGTCCGACCTCTGTATCTTTTCTCAGTTGTTTATCGTCCACATTTCACTTCCGATTAAGGCTACACACCAGACAAATACTTTCTGAGAATACTTCATAAGACTTAAATGGGTAACTGATATTAACAAATTTCTCTCTTTTAGAAATGGTTTTCCTTTTAATGACTGTCTGCAATTTTATCTTTTCTACTTCGCCCTTTGTCAGTTATTTTGCTACCCAAATAGCAGAACCCAACCACTTCTTTTAGTGTATCATTTCCAAATCTAATTCTGTCAGTATCACCCGATTTAATTCGACTAAATTCAATTATCCTTGTTTTAATTTTGTTGATATTCATGTTTTAATCTCTTTTCAAGACATTATACATTTCTTTAAACTGATCTCTTGAGTCCCTTACCGTCTCTGACAGAATTACAATATCATCGGTAAATCTCAAATTTTCATTTCTTCTTGCTGAACTTTGCTTCCCGTTTCAACTTTTTTGTTGATTTTCGTTACTGCTTCCTCAGTATACGGCATCTCTTTCATCTCCTTCAACTCTTCAAGCTGCAATCTGGTTTCCGTTCAAGTTGTAGATAAGATTTCGCCCTCTGTTTTTATCCCTGCTACCTTCAGATTTTCAAAGAGTTTTGTGGTCAAAAGTGTCAAAAAATACATCGAAATCTTGAATTTATACAAATGTAGGTTTTCTTTCTTCAGTCTGTCTCGTGAGATATGTCACAGGTTCAGTATTTCCTTGCGTGTTGCCACATTTCTTCTGAGTACAACCTAAACGGCTTCCACCATACATTCATTCTTCTGCTAGTAAATCTCGTCAATATTTCGCAACCAGACTCACTAAACTGTTGATTCGGTAATATTCACACCCATCAACACGTACCTTCATTGGAATTAGAAACATTACATTCGCCTTGAAACCCGAGAGTATTCCTTGCATGGTGGAATGGTTTTACCATTCCATATTCTCTGAATTCTTTCAACAATTCCGAGGGAATGCCGTCTACTCCAGGTAACTTCTTTCGAATTAGATATTTCAGAGCTCTGTCAAATTCCTCCTGCAACATCAAACCTTCTACAACATCTTCACCTTCCCTATAATACTCTCTTCAAGTTCGTTTCATTTCTGTAGTCCTTTCAAATATCAGTTTCATGTTTCAGACTTTCCTTCTTTCGTTAGTACTGCCTAGCGATCTGGGCTCTTAATATTTATACAACTGCTTCTGCTTTTTCTAAAGAGAAGAAGAAATTTTCCTATAGACGGTACGTATCGTGCTTATAGTGATGTAAACTTCTACAGATAATGGAAACTAACTATCTTAAAAGTGATTGTTAGAGGCTGTAGTGATATTATTATTTTATTTATGTTGAAAAATATATACAATACCGTCGTGCGTCTCTTTGAGTAACACGTGGAACAGATTGTGTCATTTTTTTCCTGTCCCAGCTTATTCTACACAATTTTATGACAGGAATCCACAGTTAGTGATACTGCATCTAAAATAATTTATTAACACTTCTTTTGAGTTAATTTTGATGCCATTTTCCGCGCCACTGAAAGAAATTTCTGTTAAGTCTTCGAAGATGTTAGAGAAATACATATTATTCTCACTAAAAACAATTGCTTCAATATACACTTTCATTGTAGAAACAACAGATATATATGTCTGATGGGCGGTAATTACGATAGTAGAAAGAGATCGTGGGGCATACTTAGCTGTTACGCTGTGTGCCTGCAGGCGGCAATACCGTGTAATACAGCTCCTGCAGTTTATGTGCCGCTAAGTTTACTCACAGCTGCTAAGAGTCGACACAAAGGTAAACAGCGCTGTCTGTGCACACACTCCATTAGAGAGCAGCAAACACAGTTATGATTTGCATGCGCTTGGCCAAAACGTTGCATTACACCACTCACGTGGCTCAAACACTGCGATGGATGGCAATTATGCCAACAGACTTTAAATTAAACATTAAACCTAATGCCACTAGGTTATGTTCATGAACGAGTATAATGGCGCGTAGAGGCAATTTGGTTAATGACTGTGCTGACTACATACGGAACTACATTATTTATTGTGCATACTAACATCGTGCCCTTATAGTGCAAAAGCGAATTTCCTCGGCTGTTTCGGAACTTAGTTTGAATAAATTAGCACAAGCGTGTTAAAACAATGGTAGCACACGATTTAGCGATGAGGAATTTGATTTATGCGACTGTCTTATAGACAGTAATTACTGAAAATAGCGGTTTGTCACGTTGTACAAAAGGAGATCCCTGACTGCTTTATAGACAGCAATTCCTGAAAATCACAGATTGTCACGTTATACAAATGACGATCCCTTTAACTCTCCAAGGAGGGTGGAAATGCCACCATGTTCCTATTTCGTATATTTTTGTTTCGTTTTCTGTTTTACAACGCTGCTGTGTGGAGGAATAGCATATTGACTGAAAGTTTCTACATCTACATCTACATCCATACTCCGCAAGCCACCTGACGGTGAGTGGCGGAGGGTACCTTGAGTACCTCTATCGGTTCTCCCTTCTATTCCAGTCTCGTATTGTTCGTGGAAAGAAAGATTGTCTGTGTGTCTCTGTGTGGGCTCTAGTCTCTCTGATTTTATCCTCGTGGTCTCTTCGCGAGATGTACGTAAGAGGGAAGGTATGTTCTCGAAACTTCAACAAAAGCCCGTACCGAGCTACTGAGTGTCTCTCTTGCTGGAGTTTATCTATCATCTCCGTAACGCTTTCGCGATTACTAAATGATACTGTAACGAAGCCCGCTGCTCTCCATTGGATCTTCTCTATCTCTTCTATCAACCCTATCTGATACGGATCTCACACCGGTGAGCAATATTCAAGCAGTGGGCGAACAAGTGTACTGTAACCTACTTCCTTTGTTTTCGGACTGCATTTCCTTAGGATTCTTCCAATGAATCTCAGTCTGGCATCTGCTTTACCGACGATTAATTTTATATGGTCATTCCATTTTAAAACACTGCTAATGCCTACTCCAAGATAATTTATGGAATTAAATGGTTCAAATGGCTCTGAGCACTATGGGACTTAACATCTGTGGTCATCAGTCCCCTAGAACTTAGAAGTACTTAAACCTAAATAACCTAAGGACATCACACACATCCATACCCGAGGCAGGATTCGAACCTGCGACCGTAGCAGTCGCGCGGTTCCGGACTGCGCGCCTAGCACCGCTAGACCACCGCGGCCGGATTATGGAATTAACTGCTTCCATTTACTGACCTGCTATATGGTAGCTAAATGATAAAGGATCTTTCTTTCTATGTATTCGCAGCACATTACACTTGTCTACATTGAGATTCAATTGCCATTCCCTGCACCATGCGTCAATTCGTTGCAGATCCTCCTGCATTTCAGTACAATTTTCCATTGCTACAACCTCTCGATACACTGCAGCATCATCCGCAAAAAGTCTCAGTGAACTTCCGATTTTATCCACAAGGTCATTTATATACATATATTCTGAATAGCAACGGTCCTACGACACACCCCTGCGGCACACCTGAAATCACTCTTACTTCGGAAGACTTCTCTCCGCTGAGAATGACATGCTGCGTTCTGTTATCTAGGAACTCTTCGATCCAATCACACAATTGGTCTGATAGTCCATATGCTCTTGCTTCGTTCATTAAACGACGGTGGGGAACTGTATCAAACGCCTGCCTGGGAACCTGTGTCTGAGTCTCGTGGACGAATAGCGCGAGCTGGGTTTCACACGATTGTCTTTTTCGAAACCCATGGTGATTCCTACAGAATAGATTTCTAATCTCCAGAAAAGTCATCATACTCTAACATAATAAGTGTTCCAAAATTCTACAACTGATTGACGTTAGAGATATAGGTCTATAATTCTGCACATCTGTTCGACGTCCCTTCTTGAAAACGGGGATGATCTGTACCATTTTCCAATCTTTTGGAAAGCTACGCTCTTCTAGAGACGTACGGTACACCGCTGCACGAAGGAGGGCAAGTTCCTTCGCGTACTCTGTGTAAAATCGAACTGGTATCCTACCAGGTCCACCGGCCTTTCCTCTTTTGTGCGATTTTAATTGCTTTTCTATCGGCCTTTAGTCTGTCATCATCTGTTTCAGTACCATTTTGGTCACAGAGTGTCTGGACATTTTGTTTTGATCCATCTACCGCTTTGACATAAGACCAACATTTCTTAGGATATTCTGCCGAATCAGTACATAGAACTTTACTTTAGAATTTGTTGTCGTCTCTCGCATAACCTCCTCACACATTTCGCTTCGTGTAATTTTTGCTTGTCTGCAAGGCTTTGGCTATGTTGCTGTGAAGTTCTCTTTGCATCCGTAGCAGTTTCCTAACTCGGTTATTGTACCACGGTGGCTCTTTTCCATCTCTTACGATCTTTCTTGGCACTCATCTAATGCGTATTGTACGATGGTTTTGAACTTTGTTCGCTGATTCGCAACACTATCTGTACTTAAGATAAAACTTTTGTGTTGAGCCGTCAAGTTCTCTGAAATCTGCTTTTTGTCACTTTTGCTAAACAGAAAAATCTCCCTACCTTTTTTAATATTTCTGTTTACGGTTGAAATCACCCACGCTGTAACCGTTTTATGATCGCGGATTCCCTGTTCTGCGTTAACTGTTTCAAATAGTTTCAGTTGTTGTTTTGCAGTAATCACAACACACATTTCCCACCCATAAACAGATACTGAATCATGATTAAGTGAGACAGTGTACAAGGTATCGAGAATGGTCGTAGGCTCATTGTTAATATTGTTACGTCTCGTTCTAGTTTATTCCTACCATTATTAGGGAATGACGAACGTCTGTAACGATCGCCAGGCTTATGCTATGAATCCGAATTCAAACTTTCTTGCTACGATGACATGAAATGAGAGGTAGATATTCCACTGCATCATTCCAAGACCCATCGGCTTGTGTCGCGAATCATAGCGATCTAAATATGATATATTAATCCTAGGTAAGTAACTATGGCGAAATTACTATATAAATTTTACATAGATAATTCTTAATTTCAAGTAAGACATACGTCGGCAGCGGCTAGTATTCACATATGTCGATGTTAAGTTTCTGTTTCCTGGAATATTCCAGCCTGCAACGTCCTAACTGGTTAGGCATTCACCCATGATATTTCTACCGTTATCATTACAGCAATATGTCATTCCTGTGCGCATTCCTTCATTACGAATGCTGACGGGAAGTTAAGCGATCTGTTTGGAAATTCACGTAAATTTTGAAAGTGTTCTTTATTCACACTTTAAATGGGTGTTTGTTTGTTTTTTAATGTGCATACTTGAAACCAAACAAGCATTCACTTTGATGGATGTGGTGAAAGGGTTAAACACGTTCTGCCAGACAGGTGAACTAAATCGGTGGTTGGTACTCTGGTGTAGGAAATTGATCGTAGTCTTATTTGTTCTCATTCTACTTAGCGTTATATACTTCATTTTATACGCCCTGGTACCAGTTCTTATCGTAGAACTGTCATTCTACTTTTCGTCTTTCTGCATAGCCAGTTCTTTTTATAATATAATATTATTTGACATAGTTTTGTATGGGCTAACTCCTTTTCTGATGTCACGTGTCGTCTTATGTTACACGTTGGAGAAACTAATGTACGTTGTTTGTTATTAAATCGCTTGAACTCCGTTCTACCAATCATTTTAACCGGTTCACAGAAGTGAGATGCTATTTAGCAAGCTATGAAAAATACTAGCCCCGTTACCACACATGCCCATCTGTCAGCGTCTAACACAGTGTGAAGGAAAGACTGAAACTTTGCAAAAAGAAACGGAACTCAGGTCTTTCTGCTTTTTCATTGGGAAGCCAGTCCGGCATCTGCATAAAATATTGTTGAAAACTGAATGAAGCTGTACCGAATCCTTGCTGATCTGTTTGCCATATCAACGTTACACGAACACGCTCCTGATTTCTCACACGTGTGTTAACACAAGAAAAAGGAATAAAGAATGTCCATTGCTGAAGTCAACTTTCAGTTGATTATTAAATCGAACTGCATAACTAGTTACTTCGTTGAAAACTAAAGTAGTTCTTGGTATGAAAGTTATTTGACATTGTGTTCAATAAAACAATGAATTCATTTGCTCAGCGATGTCAGAGGTTAAGGAAATAACATAGCTGGGGTTTCATATAACTAGTCTAGTACACATAGAGCACAGGAGACTAAAATTTGAACAACACATACAGGTTTCGGGCACTACAGTTATTAGTCAAAAATGGTTCAAATGGCTCTGAGCACTATGGGACTTAACACCAATGGTCATCAGTCCCCTAGAACTTAGAACTACTTAAACCTAACTAACCTAAGGACGTCACACAACACCCAGCCATCATGAGGCAGAGAAAATCCCTGACCCTGCCGGGAATCGAACCCGGGAACCCGGGCGTGGGAAGCGAGAACGCTACCGCACGACCACGAGATGCGGACAGTTATCAGTCAAGCACCTCCATGTTGCACTACCTTTGTTGTGTTAATGTGTTTGTCGGTTGTTACCGAAAGCAAATCAAGATATCTGTTGTATAAATATATCGATAAATTTGTGATATTTAAGGTGATAACCTCTGCTCTACTGTTCAATTACAAAAACACGATTTTGTGACAACAAGTTAAAATTCGTGTAACATTGAGATAACTTCAAACGTCTTACTGGGCATACCGTACATATTTACTACAATCATTTCGGTTAATATAATAAAAGAAAGAAAAATGTAATTAGTAAGATGAGTGGCCTCATTCACATTCCAGGTGGTAATCATTATTTTCAGTGATTTTTCTTTCCGTATTACATGTCCTTGGTCCATCCTTGCTCATATAAATGGTGTTTCTAAACTTCATAAATTGAACCAGTTTAGTCAGAGATTTTGTGTGTAGGTGATAAGGTAAGCCATAAAAACGCCCCACGAAATTCTGGTAGATTGTCGAACACGAAAGGAGGTATGTGTCCATGACACACTGGACACCATTTTTATTTTGTTACGTGTGTCAGATATCAGTGACGTTTCACAATTAATTAGTTCCATTAGATACCAGCAGATGACTTGGAGTTGGTAAATGCACCAAATGCACGGTGCAGTCTTAAATTACGGAACTCACGAAATCTCAGAAACTGTAAAGGGTGACAGCCAATTCAAGAATATTTTCTAGTAGCTTTCCTAACTGCTTTGCTGCTTCACGTGGCGATTATTGCACCTTTCTTTGTGGTCAGATTACCGCACAGAATTTGTGCTTCTAAAGGGGAATAAATTAATGCAGACTTGGTAGTAAATCTCTAGTAAACGACTGACAAGGCACTGGCTGCAATCGTAAACACTGGAATCAGATAACAACGTGGCAATACGTTTTGTTACGCTGTATATCTTAGCGTGCGTGCTTACAGTGCAATGTCTGCCTCATTGGTAGCACTACAGCGACTCCGCCACTCAAGGTAAATGGGATTAAAAAGTTCTTTGTGAGGCAGTTACTACGTGCTATACTGACGAAGTATAACAAAGAGACATTAACTCGAAACTAAGGATTTTCTGCTACAGATTTCACTGAGGTTCAAATGGCTCTGAGCACTATGAGACTTAACTTCTGATGTCATCAGTCCCCTAGAACTTAGAACTGCTTAAATCTAACTAACCTAAGGACATCAGACACATCCATGCCCGAGGCAGGATTGGAACCTGCGATCGTAGCGGTCGCGCTGTTCCAGACTGTAGCGTCTAGAACCGCTCGGCCACTTCGACCGGCTTTCAGTGAGGAAGTATGTGTATTACATGTAATTTATTAAATATAAATGACACTTGTTTCTTGTGTTCACGGATTCTTCCATTGCTTTGGGGAATAACAGTTTCATATTTCAGGGTGAAATGTGCACAGAATGAATTTACTTTGCAATTATTTATTTTCTTGGGTTAGATAGAGTAGCAATCAGTCGTAGAATTATGTTGCTTTAATATGACATTTATAGTCACAACGCAGAACAGATTTCGACCTGTGTCAGGTCATTATCAATGCTAAAACAAATACAAGAGTATATATTACAATGTGATTTACAAAAGTTGTAAGTCCATCACATCGTTGTCTTTTAATGTTAACATTAAATACCAGTGCGGAATTGTAGCAGCTGTTCGTGCTCAAGTGAATGCTTACACAGTTCAACCATTACTGTCGTAAAATTGTATGTTGGTTTCACAGTACACATCGGTTTTGCGTATGGCGCCCTCTATGAGCTGCACCCGAAGTTTACAGTTTTGACGACATTTTTTGTAATATTTACGTTGTAGAGTAACTAAGTAGTAACATGAAATTATTATGAGTAAAACTATGTAAAATTACCATTCTTACTTTTTCTCATGTCTGTAATGTGCTAGATGTTTAAAATTACTATAGCACGTAACAGTAACAGTTTACGCCTCATGGGCTAAAATTAATTGTAAAACTGATATGGCTACGTAAAGTACGTTATAGGAAGTATTGCATATTTTGTTGTGTTGGGACTTGTCTTAACTTAATTAGTTGTTACTTGACAAAAGATATAACATGAACTTTATTTACAAAATGCACTTTGTTGGCGGCTAGTAGCGCTTGTAAGCATCATTTCAATATGTCGCACTTAGTGGCCGAGAAATAAGAACAATATGATAAAGTGTGATCTTTTGAACACTTATTTTGAAAAATGACAGTTTTACGTATTAATTGTTGCTAATAGTTACCCTCATGAGTGTTTGTGTTATTCTAATGCAATAAGTTATGTAAATATAGTGGTATGAAAGTGGTACTCGTTTAGATCTTATGCAAGTGGCTGCTACATAATGACTTGAGGTAGCGACTGATCTTCGAATTTTTCACTGCTTTCAAGTAGGCAGTTTTCAAACTATTCCCAGAAATGGGCATTGATCAGGTTACACTTAGCATTTCTTTGATGGCAAAAGATCTCCATCTTCTCAAGAAGATAGAGGAGTCCACCCTTCTCGCCTCTATGTAGCAACCTTACATTTGACGTTAACATTGGCAATCTATGTTCAGTTGACAATAAATGTGCAGCCAGACTTGATTTCTCTGCTGCGTCTTTTCTTTCTAGAGCAACATGTTCCTTAAACCTAGTTACGAGTCTCCTTCCTGTCTGAACTACGTAACATGCTCCACAGGACAATCAACTTTATAAACCCCAGATGAATCAAGTACATTTTTAACATCTGCAGTATATTGTAAGATACATCCTAAATTATTTGTTGTTCCAAAGGCTACTTTCACTTTGTATTTTTTTTTAAATCGATGCAATTCTCTTGCTCATTTTCCCATAATAAGGCAAGGTGACAAATTTTGTACTTTCTTTTGGTATCAAGGTATTTATCTCATTACCATATTTTTCTCTACATTCCTATATATCATATCGACAAATGTCTTAGGATAATTATTCACTTTAGCGATATATCTTATAGTTGCCATTTCATTGTCATGTTCTTCTTTTGACAACTGAATAGCAAATACACGATTAATGGCGAAATTAAAAAACGCCTTTTTATATTGAATGGGATGGTTTGATGCGTAGTCTACAATACTATCTGTGCATGTTTTTTTGCGAAAGATACCAAATGTGTGCCTACCATTCTTTCTCTGGATTGATAAATCTAAAAAATTTATGGAACCATTTATCTCAATTTCACCAGTAAACTTTATTGATTCATGCCAACTATTGAAAGTGGATAGTGTGTTGTTAATTACTTCTTCATTCCCTTTTAGTAACAACAGTGTGTCATCTACGTATCTATAATAATATACAATTTTTTCTGCCCAAAATGGGTTTTCGGTAAAGAGTTTGTTCTCAAGATGGTTTATAAATAAGTCCGCTAGTATACCAGATATTGAGCTCCCCATACTAACACCGTATTTTTTTTTTTTTTTTGAGGAAAGACTGTATCATTAAATTTAAAATAGTTAAATTCCAAAATTAGCTTCAATAACCCAATGAACTCCTCAATTTCCCTTTTTGAAAGCCTATTTTGCTCTAGTAAATTGCAATAGATTACCTGTATAGTTTCGTCAATAGGTATGTTTGTACATAAGTTTACAATGTCTAGAGAGACCAATTTCATTTCATCCGTTACTGGTGTATTTCTGATTTTCTTCACTAACTCAGTACTGTTTTTTATAGAGAATTGACTGTGGAGTTTGTAGTTGGTTTTAAGAAACCGCAGACACTTTTTCGCGACCTTATAACATGGACTGTCCCTGCTGTCTACCACTGGACGTATTGGGTAACCGGGTTTGTGTACTTTTATTTGTGCCGTAAGTGTGGGTATCCGTGGGTTCATAACCTTTAGCATTTGTACTTCTCTTGGTGGTATTATCTCCCTACATGTTTTTAATTTCTCAAGTAGCTTTCTCCGTGCTTCGAACGTTACATCCCTATTAATTTTTTTCTGTGTTATTGTCCTCAAAGAATTTTATACTTTTTGCAATATATTCCTCTTTGGTTATGATAACCGTAGTACCTCCTTTGTCCGCTTTTGTTACTATGGCCCCACCCTCTTTATGTTTATTATTAATACTTCCAACGATCCTATTTTCAATAATTGAATTAGGAACAGGTGTGTGTGTTTCATTCACAATAATGTTATTAATCGCTAGACAAATCCTATTCCGTTCCAATTTTGGTAACTTCAAGAAATTTACCGCGTATTTTGTCTGAATTATTGTGTCTTTGATAGCCCTACGATCTATTCTCCTGTTTATACTGTATTTCATGCCCTTATTAAGCAATCCCATTTCTTTTTGATCAAACATTATGTTAGTCGAATTCATTACTCTTGGAAAAAAATTAAATCCTGAATCACATTCATTATTGTTAGTCACTGTAACCATATTTTCTAATCTCTTAATTTTGTTTGTATGTCTTTGTACTATTTGTTGTACCAGTTTGTCTACCGTATTTTTTACACTACACAGCACTGTGTAAAATATCAAAGGTGAAAGCATACCAGCAAGATCAAAATGTAACCCACATATGGTGTAACTAATCGATTTTTTTTTCACAAACACAGCCCTAATTTCATTTCTCGTTATTATCACTTCACATTTACGCCTACTTCGTACCATTCTTCTGTTTGTGTTCTTGCGGTTGAACTGTGATTGTACATACCTTGGTGCAAGATTTTTTGAGATACACGTTGTGTTGAACGTTATATGCTTGTTGGTGACCGCCAGCTTTATCTCTATTTTCTTGTGGATTAGTTTTCTTCTTAATAGTACAGAAACCACACTCTGCTTAGTTTTCACCCTTAAACTTTTCATATTGTTCAGTACGACTGAATATTAGTACCTGACACCACATTCGTTGATGAAACTCAAACGCTTCAAATAAATCATACTTTCTGAGCGGGTTTTCGTTTAAAGAAGTCAATACACTTCATTGAAATCATTCTTTTAAATATACACACTAAAAGTGTCAAGACGGAAGGCACACTGATAATGAATTAAAGGCTTTTTGCTATACACTTTTAGTTCCGTAGGGCCAAATTGAGTAGCTTATTTACATGGTCATGGCTAGATTCAGTATATCAAATTAAACATTAAAAAATTAATAATAAATAAAATAAAATTTACTTGCATCATAGCCGATGGCAGCCTGCTTCACAGCAGCATTATCAACAATATAAAATAGGAGTTTGGTTAAACTTTTCCAGGACTACCTCGACAGGGTATAAGTGTCTTTAAGTGAGATTTGGTAGTAATTGCATTTGATTATACGAAGTTCCAAAACATGACACGTGTGTCAAGCGGCAATATCTAAGCTGTAAGTTAAGCAGAATGAACCCCACTGTTAACTCATAACTGTGTCATGATTAACTGATGAACTTCCTTTGTCAAACGAGGGAACGACCGAGTGTTGGATCTGACGTCCCCGGATTTCTTTCTGTGGGGAAAGTTGAAGGAAATTTGCTATCGTGATCCACCCCCAGCGCCTTACAACATGCGTCAGCGCATTGTCAATGCATGTACGAATATTACGGAAGGCGAATTACTCGCTGTTGAGAGGAATGTCGTTACACGCATTGCCAAATGCATTGAGGTTGACGGACAACACTTTGAGCATTTATTGCATTAATGTGGTATTTACAGGTAATCAGGCTGTAACAGCATGCGTTCTCAAAGATGTTAAGTTCAGAAAGGTACATGTATCACATTGGAACAACCGAAATAAAATGTTAAAACGTACCTACATTCCATATTTTAATTTTAAAAAACCTACGTGTTACCAACTGTTCGTCTAAAATTGTGAGCCATATGTTTGTGACTATTATAGCGCCATCTATCACAAAGCGAAAAAAGTGGTACAACTAAAACATTCATATTTCTTTACTTGCTACACGAATATGTAATAAAAAATGGGGGATCCTGTTCAAAAACGCAGTTGATATCCGTTTGGCCTATGGCAGCGCCATCTAGCGGGCCAACCATAGCGCCATCTGGTTTCCCCCTTCAAGCTAGACGAGTTTCGTTCTTTGTAGTTTTTTCGTTTGACGCTTATTTCGTGAAATATTTGGAACGGTCACGATCAATGGACCACCTTGTGTTTGTCTGCTAACACAAGAGAGACCTGATTGTCTTATTAACAAGAGACCTCTGACGATACGTATAAGTGCACATAAAATGAAATTGAGGAAGACATTTTCCCACCTCCAACTGTCTATAACGAGAGAGTTTCACATTGATTTGTTCACTCGACGTACGTAGGAAATGAGAGATGGATGAAAAATAAAAGAAGATGCTACATAAAGAAGTCACAGTATCATCAGGTAGATAAGCGTGAGGTTTTGCTGATATACGAACTTTTAATAACTCTTTATTTCTGGATATATATTCTCAGTAATTTTGATCATGTAATAACAATATTTAGATCTTTTTAATGCTGTATTTTCTATGCCGTTTTTCGTAGATAGAGCACAGTTTATGATAACTTACCCGGGTGTTAACGCTGAGATCCACGGAACGAAATAGGCGATTCCGGAGGTGAATGGCAGCGGAGATCGTGATGTAACGAATAACCAGGTCCAGATCGTAGCCAGGTCGTCTGAAGTGTAAACAACAATCCAGAGAGAAATTCAAATCAGAAATGTATAAGAGGAGTTCAAAATGTTCCCGTTTGATGGAGTTTCTGCAGCGAATGTACTGAGGTCACAAAAGTCATCGGATAGTTCCTAATATCGTGTCGGTCCTCCTTTTGCCCGACGTAGTGCAGTAAGTCGACGAGGCATCAACTCAACAAGTCGTTAGAAGTCCCGTGCAGAAATACTGAGCCATGCTGTCCCTAAAGCTATCCACAATTGCAAAACTGTTGCCGGTGCAAGATTTTGTGCATGAACTGATCTCTCCATAATGTCCCATAACTATTCAATGGGATTCATGTCGGGAGCTCTGTGTGGCCAAATCATTCGCTCGAATTGTTCAGAATGTACAAGCCAGTCGTGAACAGTTGTGGGCCCGTGACATGGCACAGCATCATCCATAAAGATTCCATCGTTGCTTGGGGACGTCAAGTCCGTGAATGGCTGCAAGTGGTATTCAAGCAGCCGAACTTAACAGTTTCCCTTCAATGATTGGTTCAGTTGGACCAGAGGACCATACCAGGTAAACACAACCCACATTATTATGGTGCCACCGTCAGCTTGTACAGCGCCTATTTGACAACTTGGGCCGATGGCTTTGTGGAGCTTGTTCCACACTCGAACCCTACCATCAGCTCTTACCAACTGAAATCGGAAATCATCTGACCAGGTCACGATTTTCCAGTCCTGTAGGGTCCAACCTATACGGTCACTGTGGTGTCACCGCCAGACACCACACTTGCTAGGTGGTAGCTTTAAATCGGCGGCGGTCCATTAGTGCATGTCGGACCCGCGTGTCGCCACTGTCAGTGATAGCAGACCGAGCGCCACCACACGGCAGGTCTAGAGAGACGTACTGGCACTCGCCCCAGTTGTACAGCCGACGTAGCTAGCAACAGTTCACTGACAAATAAGCTCTCATTTGCCGAGACTATAGTTAGCATAGCCTTCAGCTAAGTTGTTTGCTACGACCTAGCAAGGCGCCATCACCAAGTTATATTGAAATGGAGATTATATCTGTACAAGAGCGATGTACACCAATTATGGATTAAAGTTAAGTATTCCAGCAGCTACGTACTTTTCTTTATAGCATTCAGTACGTATCCTGTTTCAGACCTCACGCCAGCCTGCGTGAGTTTAAACGCGTGCCTTTCGGCTTCCCGTCATAGTGGATTGGCTGTCGGGTCAGCCCACTACAGTCACGATCCTAGGAGAAGCTCTGCAGCTGATGTCGTGCTGCTAAAATCTACATCTACATCTACATCTACATCCATACTCCGCAAGCCACCTGACGGTGTGTAGCGGAGGGTACTTTGAGTACCTCAATCGGTTCTCCCTTCTCCAAAGGCAGTCGCGTCGGTCGTCTGCTGCCATAGCCCATTAACGCCACATTTTAGTGCTCTGGCCTGACGGATATGTTCGTCGTACGTCCCACAATGATTTCTACAGTTAATTTACACACTGTTGCTTGCCTGTTAGCACCGACAACCCTACGCAAATGCCGCTGCTTTCGGTCGTCAAATGGAGGTCGTCGGCCACTGCGCTGTGCGTAGTGAAATTTGGTATCCTCGGCACATTCTTGACACTGTGGATTTCCTAATATTGAATTCTGTAAGGGGAAACTACAGCCGTAACTTTTCCCGAGGGCATGCAGCTTTACTGTATGGTCAAATAATGATGGCGTCCTCTTGGGTGAAATATTCCGAAGTTAAAATAGTCCCCCATTCATATTTTCGGGCGTGGACTACTCAGGAGCACGTCGTTATCAGGAAAAATGAAACTGGCGTTCTACGGATCGGAGCGTGGAATGTCAGGTCCTTTAATCGGGCAGGTAGGTTAGAAAATTTAAAAAGGGAAATGAATAGGTTAAAGTTAAATATAGTGGGAATTAGTGAAGTTCGGTGGCAGGAGGAACAAGACTTCTGGACAGGTAAATACAGGGTTATAAATACAAAATCAAATAGGGATAATGCAGGACTAGGTTTAATAATGAATTAAAAAATAGGAGCGCAAGTAAGCTAATACGAACACCATAGTGAACGCATTATGAAATGTATGATGAGGTAAAAGAAATTATTCAGATAGTGAAGCTAGACGAAAATTTAATAGTCACTGGTGACTCGAATTCGATAGCAGGAAAGGGAAAAGAAGGAAACGCAATAGGTGAATGAAAGAGGAAGCCGCCTGGTTGAATTTTGCAAAGAGCATAACTTAATCATAGCTAACACTTGGTTTAAGAATCGTGAAAGAAGGTTGAATACGTGGAAGAAGCCTGCAGACACTGGAAGGTTTCAGATAGATTATATTATGGTAAGACAGAGATTCAGGAACCAGGTTTTAAACAGTAAGACATTTCCAGGGGCAGATGTGGATTCTGACCGCAATCTATTGGTTATGAACTGTAGACTAAAACTGAATAAACTGCAAAAAGGTGGGAATTTAAGGAGATGGGACCTGGCTAAACTGAAAGAACCTGAGGCTGTAGAGAGTTTCTGAGAGAGCATCAGGGAACGATTGACAAGAAGGGGGGAAAGAAATACAGTAGAAGAAGAATGAAAGACGAAATAGTGAAGGCAGCAGAGGAGAAAGTAGGTAAAAAGACGAGGGATAGTAGAAATCCTTGGGTAACACAAGATGTATTGAATTTAACTGATGAAAGGAGAAAATATAAAAATGTAGTTAATGAAACAGGAAAAAAGGAATTCAAACTTCTCTAAAATGGGATCGACAAGAAGTGCAAAATGGTTAAGCAAGGATGGCTAGAGGACAAATGTAAGGACGCAGAGGCATATATCACTAGGGCTAAGACAGATACTGCCTACAGGAAAATTAAAGAGACCTTTGGACAAAAGAGAACCACTTGTATGGATATCAAGAGCTAAGATGGAAAATCAGTTCTAAGCAAATAAGGGAAAACAGAAAGGTGGAAGGATTATATAGAAGGTCTATACAAGGGTGATGTACTTGAGGATAATATTATGAAAATGAAAGAGAACGTAGGTGAAGATGATATGGGAGATATGATACTGCGTGAAGAGTTTGACAGACCTGGAAGACCCAAGTCGGAACAAGGCCCCGGGAGTAAACAACATTCCATTAGAACTACTGATAGCCTACGCAAAGCCAGCCCTGTCAAACCTCCACCATGAGGTAAACAAGATGTATGAAACTGGCGAAATACCTTCCGACTTTAAGAAGAATATAATAATTACAATCCCAAAGAAAGCAGGTGTCGACAGGTGAGAAAATTATCGAACTATCAGTTTGATAAGTCATGGCTGTAAAATAACGACACGTATTCCTTACAGACGAATGAAAAAACTGGTAGAAGCCGACTTATGGGAGATCAGTTTGGATTCCGTAGAAATGTAGGAACACGTGAGGCAATACTGACCGTACGACTTATCTTAGAAGATAGAATAAGAAAAGGCAAACCCACGTTTCTAGCATTTGTAGACTTAGAGAAAGCTTTTGACAATGTTGACTAGAATACTCTCAAATTCTGAAGCTGGCAGGCGTCAAATACACGGAGCGAAAGGTTATTTACAATTTGTACAGAAACCTGATGGCAGTTATAAGACACGAAGGGCACGAAAGGGATGCAGTGGTTGGGAAGGGAGTGAGACAGGGTTGTAGCCTCTCCCCGATGTTATTCAATTTACACATTGAGCAAGCAGTAAAGGAAACAAAAGAAAAATTTGGAGTAGAAACTGAAATCCATGGAGATGAAATAGAAACTTTGAGATTTGCCGATGACATTGTAATTCTGTCAGAGACAGCAAAGGACCTGGAAGAACAGTTGAACGGAATGGACAGTGTCTTGAAAGGAGGCTATATCAATAAAAGCAAAACGAGGTAAATGGAATGTATCGAATTACTTCAGGTGATGCTGAGGGAATTAGATTAGGAAATGAGACACTTAAAGTAGTAGATGAGTTTTGCTATTTAGAGAGCAAAATAACTTATGACGGTCGAAGTAATGAGGATATAAAATGTAGACTGGCAATGGCAAGAAAAGCATTTCTGAAGAAGAGAAATTTGTTATCATCGAGTATAAATTTAAGTGTCAGGGAGTTTTTTCTCAAAGTATTTGTATGGATGTGAAACATGGACGATAAATAGTTTAGACAAGAAGAGAATAGAAGCTCTCTAAATGTGGTGCTACAGAAGAATGCTGACTATTAGATGGGTTGATACGTAAGTAATGAGGAGGTACTGAATAGAATTGTGGAGAAGAGGAATTTGTGGCGCAACTTGACGAGAAGAAGGGACCGGTTGGTAGAACATGTTCTGAGACATCAAAGGATAAGCAGTTTACTATTGGAGGGCAGCGCGGAGGGTAAAGATCGTAGAGGGAGATCAAGAGATGCATACACTAAGCAGATTCAGAAAGATGTAGCGTGCTGTAGTTACTTTAAAATGAAGCAGCTTGCACAGGATAGAGTAGCATGGAGAGCTACATCAAGCCAGTCTTCGCACTGAAGACAACAACAACAACAACAACAACGATTTCCGAAATGGAATGTCCCATACGTATCGTTCCAACTACGATTCCGCTTTCAGCGTATGTTAATTCCCGTCGCGTGGCCATAATCACGTCGGAAACATATTCATATGAATCATCTATGGTGCAAATGACAACTCCGCCAATGCGCTGTCCTTTGATACCTCATGTACGCGATACTACCACCACTTGTATTCGTGCATATCGCCATCACATGGGTGAGGGTACTCTGTTCGTTTTCCTATAAGTACAAATGATAGAAATTTCATCAAGCCAGACAAAAGTTCCTTAGATACCCGAGAGCACAGTAACTTCCACGTTTTTATGTAAACTCTCCCGAAATCTTGACAGTCAGTAACAGTGCTAGCACGAGGCAGGTCGTAAACTATACTATGGCCGGTTTCGCCTTTGTGAAGTCAGATGAGCGTCTGATAAAATTTGAGAGAGTCTCCTTTTAATGAGCGCGCTGTTTACAGTCCCCTTTGTCCCATATTTCAGTGGCCGGCGCCCGGCGCCTGGCTCTGCGCATCGTGATCCCGGTCCTCCGCAGCTCTTCCCTCTCTTCTCCTCCTACATCTCCCTCCAGCCGTTCAGCTCTTCCTTTTTAATTTGTCTTAAAAATCGGTGGCCTCTTTCTCAACAACATTTTATACCTTAAATAGGCTCATTTAGCACGAGGAGGAGGTAAAGAGTTTTAATGACATCCGTTTTTTTAGGGGAGGGTGTCATAACACTGAATCCTAATTAAGAAGAAGACCGTAAAGAGCTTTAAGGGCGTAATTCCCGACGGATTACATGAGGAATATAAAGAAGCTGTAACACGAACGAGATGACGTTTGGAACAAGGAAGTGCTGTTGAAGGCAAACAAAGTAAGCTTCTTACGATTTAGGGCTTCGTTTTCGGCACCAGACTTACAAAAGGAGATTTCGCGGACTCTGCTACGCCGCAAAACAACAGATCATTACTAAATTACCTGTCTCAGTCATTACACGTATCTGTTCTGGTAGTGCAGCAGTGATGACGCTATGGTTGAAGCACTAAGCTCGTATTCTGAAAGATCAGAATTGGTACCGCCGTTTGAGAATAGCGAGTTAGTGCTCCTGTGGTTTCCGTTAATAGCTTCATATAATTGTTGAAATACTACCGTGAAGATGATATGGCAGATTCACTCCTGTGACGTTAACCGGTTGGGATACCACTGCGGCCGGCCGGTGTGGCCGTGCGGTTCTAGGCGCGTCAGTCTGGAACCGCGTGACCGCTACGGTCGCAGCTTCGAATCCTGCCTCGGGCATGGATGTGTGTGATGTCCTTAGGTTAGTTGGGTTTAAGTAGTTCTAAGTTCTAGGGGACTAATGACCACAGATGTTGAGTCCCATAATGCTCAGAGCCATTTGAACCATTTTGATACCACTGCGATTCCAATGGGTTCAATTATGTAAAACTGCGTGAAAGGAAGAGGAAAAACGACAATGGATGACATGAATTAACCATTTTCTATTGCTGGTTAGCGCACCATTGCAGGAAAATTCTGCAGCCGTTTTTTGACTGTGGGATGCGTGGGTGGAAAGAGAGGGAAACGTTGGGAATAGTCAGAAATTGACCATGGCATAGAGTGTAATACAATGCCAAATGTTTCTTGGGAATAACTGAATGGGAATACTTTAGAGTTATGTAATAATGATAAATGATGTCGAGTAAGGGAAAGGCTATGGAAGGCTCCCAAAAGACAGTACCAATTGTCTAAGCGTTGCGCAAACATGTTGTGTCCCACTATGGTCACATAACCATCATATCTGCAGAAATGTCGGCTGCCCCTTAGTTTTTATATTCTCAGAAAGTCCCCGCAGTCATAAAACAAAGGTTTGCTTGCTTCAGTGTTTCACTGAATCCAAGCAAACTCATACAGAAGACAATTAACTAAGTACCGGTCATTTTCAACGTACTAAGTACGAAGCTACATCAAAACCAACATCTGTATCTATATCTCAGTACGTACACTCCACAAGCCACTGTACAGTGCGTGGTGGAGGATACTTCGAAACTGTAATATTATACAATGATTATGAGAAAGAACGTGCTCTGCTGCTAGCAGCAGTTTATCGCAGGTCACTGGAACAACAAAAGGTACGTAGCGACTTAAAGAAAGTGCTAGTCATTCCAGTTTTAAAGAAGAGTCGTAGTACCAATACACACAATTAAAGGCATATAACGCTGGCGTCAATCTGTTCTAGAATTATGGATCATGTTTTATACTCACTCGTCCTCGAATACAGTTTCTCTAAATTTATTGGACAGGATTTCGCGAGAATAATGTCGTCATTCTTCCGGGGAATCCCATTTCAATTTCCCGTGAATTTCTGTTACAATTTCTATAACGACCAGTTACGATTCTCGCAGCGCGTATCTGAATTCGTTCGCAATCTGTTGTCATACCCACTTCATGAGAACTCAAAACGCTGGGTAACATTCTAGAATTAGCCGCACTGGCACTTTCTTTACATATCTACTGTATTTTCATTTAACTCTTACAAAAGATTTAAGTCTACCGTTCGCCTTCCGTAATAATGATTGAACACTGCCATCCAGTTCCATATCGCTTCTCAGTAGTACACCTAAATACTTGCACGTTGCGACGTAGACGCTAATCTTGTAATCAGATGCTATAGAGTTACTTCTCATTGTTACAGGTCTTATCTTACATTTATCCACATTAAAGCGAGCATCGTCAGCTACTGAACCTGTCACCTTTGGTCTTGATTGAACCAAAAATTTCTCGCAAGATTGTTTTTCCTTATTTTTCCAAATCTTCTAGTGTCATTTTCCATCGAGATAATGGTAGTTCTTGAGACCCGTAGGAGGCGCCTGATTTTACAACTGTTTTGTATTGTCTTAGTTTAATATCTCAAGAAAAACATTTTTACTGCACAAATTTCTTACTTTCACGTATGATATTTTAATTCTTTCAGTGCTGATTTCAAATGCTTATTTTTCGCTTTTGATGTTTATATTTTCACCCATATATTTAAAGCTGTTCTGTTTTCTTGATGTTGCCATATTTAGTTTAAAAAATTCTTGGTAAGTTACTAGGGCTGGTGATAAAGATATCTGTAAACCTGCCTCTTCACTTCTCTCATCCAGAGGTTCTAACCTTTCCTTTCCTTTCTCTGAGGTTCCATCTATTATTATGAGATAGTCTGTAAAGGTAAACCATTTATTGCTTCACGTGATCTATCCAGCTTTTTCTGTTATTAACGTTTAACTTTTCCTCCTCTATTTTCTATTGTCTTATAACTTTTTCCAGCACACAGGTGAATAAAAGTGATGACAAACCGTCTGCTAGTGTAACTCACAAAACAATTTGGAAGGGACTAGAAACTGCTCCATGAAATTGAATTTTAGATGTCGTAATTTTATGAGATTGTTTGGTTATCTCCAGAGTTTTCCTGTCTGCTGCAAATTGCTTCATTGTTTAGAGAAGGGAGTCCCTGTCTATCGAATCATTAACCTTTTTAAGATGTACAGATATTAGCACTAAGATTTAGAATTTGCTCTGGACATCGTATGATACTCATAAATCCTGTTTCAGACGCTCCAATTTCTTTATTTAATTGGGGATTTAATATGTCCAGAAGAGCTATCGATAAGGCAATCGGTAAGATTATGTGTTCTAATACGCAGTAATGAAGTTCTGCAATTATTGATGTCTGTTTTGTCAACTTTTTTATGAAGCAGGTGAATTAATCAGCCTTACAATTTTCTGGAACTGTTTCCATGTCCTAGACCTTATCTAGTTTTTCTTTATGATTGTGTCATATAGATTTCCGCTGCTCAAGCAGTTTTTGTTTTCAGGCAATCTTTATCCGGGGGCTCTTTAGTGTTTGAGTCGTTTGATGTAACTGTTAATCCCATCCACGTTTGGTGATCTTGAATTTTCAGTTTCAGTATTATCATGGAATTTGGTCGGTGTTTCATAGTTAAATTAACTATATTTGTCCTACGGATTTGGTTCTTGGCTTTATGTTTTGGAATGAATTTCATGTTGCTCTTACTGGGGTAGTGATATGAATCAACTTCAGTTCCCCTCTTGATTTTAATGTTTCTTATTTGTTGATAATTATGTCTGGAGATGGCGACATGATCGTTTTGAATCTCTTTGAAGTTGGGGTTTCGTGAGATGCACGTTCTTTACTTTCTAGGTAGATTTTTTAAATGTATTCTCATGATTTTAAGATAAAATGACTTACATATATCTTCTATCCCTGAGTCATTTATGAGCTGGATAGTTTCCAATAACTTTTAGGAATGGTTTCCCTTCGCCAGTTGGACACAGAAATCATCCCTTAGTGACTGTTGTGCTCTTCTTGTAAACTTTCAACAGCCTTTAAAAATTCGACATAACTTATTATCCGTTGTTAGGTTATTAGAATACTTTGTTCACGAAGGCCGCTAGCTCGATGTTGTTGTAGCAGTTGTAGTTGTTGTTGACAAGGCTTATCATTGATTCAGTTTTCCAATTTTGCAGAGGGTGTTAATATTTGTGATTGTAAATTTATATTTCCTCTTAAATTTCAGTTTAAGATTACAAAGGTTTTGAAGCTCCCTCAACTTTTCCTTGTGTGCTGCTCAGACGTTCCATAGTGGAAGCGTCTGTTTGCTCTCCTTTCGAGAGTGCTGAAGTGGATACCTGGAATGATATTGGTGTTTTCATCACACTTCACGTTATTTTATTTTCTCATTGTGGCTATATATTTGTCAATCAGAATTAAAAGTAAGATATTCTTATGGGAATATTTCCAGCTATCCCTGCCATGGGGTACAGACGCTGACCAAAGACTGCCTGACATGGAAACAGATGTGTTTTAATTTCTAATTTTTTACCTTAACGTTAACAGCAGGGCTGCCTCTTCTGCAAGTTCAGTCGTATCAATGAACTTCGTTTCCACCGTCATTGCCGTTGACATCTGCAATGTTAGCCTGGTAAGGGGCGCTCACGAGGTACTATCACACGGATGAGGTGAACCAAGGTTTTCTCACGAGGTGTTACTCCATCCGTTCCTCCTCTTACGAGCCTTAGAGACACACCTAATGTTAATTACTGTTTCTGTTCAACGTACTTCATCTAGTAGGACTCGGTAGATTCTGTTAGTTACATATTCAACGACCCAGTCATGTATCTGTGCAGATACTCGTACCATCGTATCTTTGTTAGTGGTCAAACATAGGAAGAGGAACACTACCTGTTCACCTTCATCTAATGTTTGGAAGATGTCGCGTATGAATAATGAGAGCTGTATTTGAAAGTAATGTTTTGTTTCTGAATCCATGCTGATTCTTTGAGAATCGTTTGTTTTCCTCCGGGAACGTCGTAATACCTGAACTTCTTACTCCTCTAGGATACTGCAGCAGACATATTTCAGCGAATTTGGTCTGTAATTCTTTGCATCTGGTACCTTATCACTTTTGTAAACTTCAGTCGCCTCTGCTATTTTTCAGTTTACTCTCTGCACTAGCGATTCTCGATAAATACCAGCTGGGGAAGGAACTAATTCGACTGCGCACTCAGTACAGAATGTAGCTGAGATTGAATCACAAATTGGTGCCTTGCGCGTTTTAATTAGTCTTAATAGAATGACGATGTTGGAGAGCTTAAATCAATGTCACTCATTTTTGGATCTGTGCGGCGGTGATGTCCTCATGCAAACTCGTAAACACGTTTTTAAATGTGGAATGCAACATTTTTTAATTCTGCCAGCTGTCTTTCTTTTCAGCCCTAGACGGATGTATGAGGCGTTTCAGACTGACTGTATAGTAGACCTTTTGAACTTACTTAAATACTTCGTGAATACAAACTATTTCAAACAGCATTTCTATTATGCCCTTTCACATACAACCTTCGCTTACTTTTTACAAAATCGTTTAGGATCGAAGTTTTAATTTATCTTTCACACGTGTTAAATGTACCTCCTGTTGGACGTACGACAAAAATCCAGACGATAGTCAAACTCGTCCCATTATTTTGTGAGAATGTCTGGACTTACTGCAGTCCCTGCTGTTTGTATCCAGCTTCGCAGTTCACCCAAAGTTTCTGGAAGGAGAGACATATTGACCTAGTGTTTCACAAACCTCCACAAAAAAAGAACCACATATTTTAATGCCAGGTAACCTTGAAGGACAAATCTGTATCGGGAATTCCGTATGCCTCCCATGGACGACGTTTGTTTGAGGCAGCTCATTGTTAAGAACGGTTGCAGGTGGCAATCCGGTGGTGCTCAGTACTACAGAAAATTCGTATTTTATTATGCCTCACATCTGCCAACAAAGCAAGATCTCAAAGATGACCAGCTACGTAATTCCTGTAACTATACCCGGAAAAAGGTACGAGATGTACATGTTGTCTCAGAAAGCGTCTCAAACATGTTAAGCTTTGGAGAGTATCTATTGTGGATGCTGTGTTCCTCATATTCTTACAATGTGATGGTTCAGTTTTGCACTTAAATGGACCGTAGTCTCATAACTAAGCTTTAAACGTGAAAGGACATTGTTAGCTCCCATCTCCACGCCCAGAATGAATCAACAAAACACTATATGCTATCGCGTGTCACCATCTTGAAGGCCTTGCAGAAACTGAAACACAAACGTTTTAGCATAAGAAACCGGATACCCAAATGAGGGATGGTTAACTGGTGGCAGACCAACGAGTAGACCTCTGTGGTGAACGTACCCAGTTGTGTTGACACATGGGGCTACCTGTGGATTGCTCCTTGCATAAACATCAAACTCCTGCTCACAACGTGGAATGCTTTGCGCAGTAGGATAATATGATTTTTGAAACAAAAGTGCATTTAATTACTTTAAATTTCTACTGCACAATCGTCATTTTTAGAGAATTTGACATCACTCAGCTTTTGGGACTCGATTTTTATATATATCACGTATTATCATGTTACGTGCACAATTCAAATATTGAATGTAGGAGACGCAAACATTGGTTCATACGCTAAACCAGTAGTACCATCACCCAATACCAATATTTGTGTGTTTGTAGAAACCCAAAGAAGAATCATCTCTACAAATATCAGCATATTATAACAATTAGTTCCTAAATCGAATGCAAAATAGTAGCTGCCGTGCTGTCTTTGAAACGTTATAGCTGAAATATCAAAATTAATTGGCCAATTAAACATATTAATTGTAAACTGACAGAACAGTTAATTCCCCTACTAACCTCTGTCCCAAATCTGTTATCGCCACATGTAATGCGATAATGACAGTTAATTGAATTGAATAAACCGTAATATTGCTCAAGGCGCCAATTCCTGCCGTTAGACGGATGCTAGGCCCTTCCTAAATTGTTTCCTAGGGTGACTAGCCGTAGTGACATTACGTATCTTGTCACGATAGTTTAGTAATAGCTGTTCAGCTAGTGAGCGCAATGCATTCAGACCCCCCTCTCTTCATACAGGAGTGGTACCCCAAAACCGACCCACGGAAGGAGTCTGACTTACCAGACTCTTTCCTCCTTTCTGGCTGCAAGGTGCCGACTATAGTCCCGAGAAACCATGTTCAAGGGAAGCACCCGATTCCGAAGTCCAAACTATGTCATATGATGAGTGTGACCCTTCTTTAGCCGAAGTGTCCGAGGTTACTGAATCATATGATCTCATGGCTACGGCATCGGACCTACTTTCCGACAACTGGCAGATGGCGAAGATAGGAACACACATTAAACAGCCCCTGGCGATCTGGAGGGTTGGCCAGGTGACAGTGCCTTCCATTGAACCACCATGTGATGACACCGTTAACGATTCGAGCTTGGCAGGTGCAAATAAGTCGAAAAGTCATGCTCCAGGCTCGTGACATTTTTCGGGCTCTTGGCATCGCTCTCCTTCATCAACATCTGCTTCCGCTCAATGGGGAAGTTAGCGGTCATGCCCCGATTGTCAGTTAACCCATATTGTACTGCACTGACCTACATGGCTATGCCGAAAAGTCGGTCACTTGCTATCACGTTTTGACGGTCAGTGAGCAGCAGTACTGTCGTTGGATGCCCATCCTGGACTTGGAGGCAGACCCGAAGCCTCATAAGCACTACCCTGTGGTATTCTGCTGACGTTGGTCATTACCTTAAATTTTATTTTGCGTTGTAGTAAATAATAATTGACAGCAGCACTAGCTCATTAAGCCTCAAGTAGATTGGCCTTTTGTTACACAAATTTGACTTATTTGTGTACTCAATTCTGAGAGGAGAGAGTGGAGAATGAACTTTTTCTTCCCTTCTTGAAAACGAGATGTGCAGCCCAAGGATGGTAAATTCCCTTGCCCTGTCATTACTCACTTAACTTGCGAGGCACTTTTTTATTAGTACCAATAGTCTCCCAAAGTCTTTCTTCTTCAAGGAGCTCTGACGCCCAGTACTAGTTGCTTCACCATGTGCTAACTTAATAATCGCATTGGGTAACAGCCATGATTAATCTGGGAAACAGGGACTTATTTACCGGCCTCACCAGACAGGAAGAAACGTTAACCGTAAATGGATGTCCATGTGGTGACATCAGTCTCCGAGCCATACGTCAGTGGTACAGTAGATATAGTGCGTTTTTCTGAGAACCTTTAAAGTTTAGATTGGTCGTCGTTGCATTAATTGATGTAGAATGCTAGTGGGGTGGTATGAACATTTCAGTGTGTTATAAGCTCTAACTGAGACACTGTATCATGATATTGGAGCCTAGGTTTCTGTCAACAGGTGGGCGACTGAATGAGTTTCAGGTAGACACAGACTTATTGGTGAGCCTAATTAACTTAGATACGTATGGCTCTTGCGCTGCCCTGCATTATAATAAATAGTATACATCATTGCAAGGGCTATTCTCCATCTCAGCATGTTATAAGAAAGTTGAACGTAACTTAACATTGTTCGCAGTAAATGCACTGTTCTTGCAAAATACTTTTTTACTAGAGACCTTTTCTGTTTTTGGATTCCATCTCATAAACAAAGTCTATTAAGCGTCGCAGTCGGTTTCTTTCAAGTTTTGGGATTTTGACTATTTACTAAGGTCATACGATAAGTTCTTTGAGGGTACCTTGGGTTGGGCGTAAAATTTCGAGTCCTGTGTCTTCCTCAAGCTATCAGCAAAGCCTAAATTTTGTCGGACCCGCCTCCCGCACCATTCCCTTCACTGTGTGTGCCAAGGCCAAGACCACGTTGCATTGTTGGTAGGAGCTTGGCGCAATTTCGTCTGTTCAGTGGGCCATCCCTTTCGTAGTGATTCGGAAGCCAAATCACACTGTGCACCTTTGCGACGATTTTAAACAGACACTCAAAATGCAGTGTATCGCGGATTCATATCACGTTCCACATCCAGAGGAATTGTTGGTGAATCTGTCAGTGGGTCAGCATATTTCACGCATTCACTTGTACGATGCATACATGCAGCTGCCGTTGGATGCCATTTCTCAGAATTTGTTAGTGCTCAACACCCCATTTGCTCTTTGGAATTTCCTCTGCACTATAAATTAACCAAAGGTATCTGGAGCATTCGATTAAGAACGTTTCCTGTCCTGTCACCTGTCTACATGATATCTGGGTCATTTACAAAATCTGCAGGCTGTTTTACAATGTCTTCTGGAGAATGACCTTCGTTGAAATTTGTAAAAATGTAGTTTTCTTTTCCTTGTTGTTTGTTTGTGGTGGATGTTGGTCTAAAGCAAGTGGCCCGTGATTCAAATCATTTGCATCCACAAGGGACCCACGTCGCCGCCGCCTCCGTGCCAACCGGGTGATGGTGTTGGTAGCAGCATGTTCACAGTAGGACGATCCCAACAGCAACACTGTGGACGCCATCTGCTGCCTCTACCACACCGTCCGCAGCATTACTTTCCCCCCACAACAGGGCGCCATCGGCAATTGCTCTCGAGGCTCCCGCTGCTTGGAACATGCACCAGTCTTTCCCTACCTACCTGTGAATAAGTCCTCTGACCTGACGATGCAGGTGGACCATCCGTTATATAAGTAACTACAAACTTCTGACATTCCTCTGGAGTTAGCTGAACACTCGTTGCCTAATTTGGTAGTATACTTGCAGACCCTATCCGGCCGGTTTTGCAACGGAGGTCGCAACAGAAACCACGCCGTCTTCGCCACTAGGTGGCATTTTCAGTAGAATGGATTTACTATCCACATCAGCGGACGCACATTGTATGGACGCAGGTGAGCTGGCGTGGGTCTCGTGGCAGAGTAATGTGGAAAGCTACCATATAGAGCGCACACGGAGTATCGTATGGACATAAACACTGACCCAGATGTTTGCCGACGGCGATAGGCGGGGAGAGTCAGTTTTTACGCTGAGATCGACTAACAAAAATCTGGCTTTGCGTCGCACCATGCGTATCCAGACTGTTTGCTTCTACTTCGAAACTTTCGTCTTCCGTGATCCAGTGTCTCGGCTTCGTGGTCGAGCGCCAGGGGTTGGAGTACTGATGTTTGTGCTAACAAGAGTGTTCCACAGCGTTGTCTGGTCTGTGCAGGAATAAAAACTGCAACATTTGGATGCGTATCAGAGACTGATCTTGGACGTCTTAGTGTGCTCTCCAATATGCCATTCACCACTGTGTATAATGATTATCCTTGAACCAGAACTCTCTTCGTAACCTGTTTAAGATCAGTTCCATTGTTCGTTTACAGTTTGTTATCCCAGAAGTCAAATACTTCCCTAAAGCGACCTTTTTCAGTCTCCAATCATGAACTTCAAAACTGTAGTGTTTAAGTCTTTCCACTGCAGTATGCTTACTCATGAAGTGGCTGGTTCGGAGCACTACGGGACTTAACTTCTGTGGTCATCAGTCCCTTATAACTTAGAACTACTTAAACCTAACTAACCTAAGGACATCACACACATCCATGCCCGAAGCAGGATTCGAACCTGCGACCGTAGCGGTCACGCGGTTCCAGACTGAAGCGCCTTTAACCGCACGGCCACACCGGCCGGCACTCATGAAGTCAATATAGTGTTGTCGACTGGTTATTGTAGTTTATTTTTTTCTTTATTGCTTGCTCAGAAAAACCAAAAAAGAACCAGGTGGCAGATAGTTAAGCCCAGTATCTGAACAGATTCTTAGTAGTTCCTGTATATTCTTTCGAATCGGTTTTGAAGACCAGTAACAAACCATTGGCAGAATAACAGTATATTTATTTTGTCCTTCATGCCCATCATTTATGTGATGTACAGTGTAGACTCTTTAGGGAAAATCTACGTTTTAAGGTAGTGAAATAAGTAGGACTCAATTTTGTTTTAACTTTGCAAATATTCATTGTCCATCTACACGTACAATATCACGTTATATGGACTCTTAATTGCTTTTGTTACAGCCACGAACTCTGGTTTAATCGTTGAAGTAAATCTGTCAGCTGTAATATATAGGTCGACTGATCATGATTGTCAGAGGCTGAAAATTCTTCTCTCATTTCCTTGCAAAACTCGGTAGAATGCTTTTGTTCGTAGGGTGTGAGCTCTTTTATCTGTGAACATGCTCTGCTTCTCTTCAGTGTTTCAGCAGTTCTTCATTTTTTCTTTCAGCTAAAGATATTTAGTGACTACACTAATTCTTGATCTGCCAAAGCCAAGATTGTAGTTCTTGTTGAAAATGTATTTGGAATACCAATGTTTGACTCTGAGATATTTAGAACTCTAGAATTGTACGTTATTTTTAACTCACTGGGAGACTGTCTTCCAGTAGTTACCGTGCAATAACGCTCAATACAACGAAACGAATTTATAAATTACTAGCTGAGTACCCGGCTTTGCCTCGGTGTGTATTTATTTCAGTCTTTTATTAGTCCTTCTCCTCCTTCTTCCTCTCTCTCTCCATCTCCAATACTTCCTCTCTCTGTCCACGTACCCCACCCTTCTCTCTATCCATCTCCTCCTTCCCGTCACCCTGTTCATCACCTCCCCTTTCCTTTCTGTGCCCGTCTACATCTACATCTACATACAGACTCCGTAAACCACCATACGGTGCGTGGTGGAGGGTGCCTCGTACCACAACTAGCATCTTCTCTCCCTGTTCCACTCCCAAACAGAATGAGGGAAAAATGACTGCCTGTATGCCTCTGTACGAGCCCTAATCTCTCTTATCTTATCTTTGTGGTCTTTCCGCCAAATGTAAGTTGGCGGCAGTAACATTGTACTGCAGTCAGCCTCAAATGCTAGTTCTCTAAATTTCCTCAGTAGCGATTCACGAAAAGGACGCCTCCTTTCCTCTAGAGACTCCCACCCCAGTTCCTGAAGCATTTCCGTAACACTCGCGTGATGATCAAACCTACCAGTAACAAATCTAGCAGCCCGCCTCTGAATTGCTTCTATGTCCTTCCTCAATCCGACCGGGTAGGGATCCCAAACGCTCGAGCAGTACTCAAGAATAGGTCATATTGGTGTTTTATACGCGGTCTCCTTTACAGATGAACCACATCTTCCCAAAATTCTACCAATGAACCGAAGACGACTATCTGCCTTCCCCACAACTGCCATTACATGCTTGTCCCGCTTCATATCGCTCTGCAGTGTTACGCCCAAATATTTAATCGACGTGACTGTGTCAAGCACTACACTACTGATGGAGTATTCAAACATTACAGGATTCTTTTTCCTATTCATCTGCATTAATTTACATTTATACATATTTAGAGTTAGCTGCCGTTCCTTACACCAATCACAAATCCTGTCCAAGTCATCTTGTATCCTCCTACAGTCACTCAACGACGACACCTTCCCGTACACCACAGCATCATCAGCAAACAGCCGCACATTGCTGTCCACCCTATCCAAAAGATCATTTATGCAGATAGAAAACAAGAGCGGACCTACCACACTTCCCTGGGGCACTCCAGATGATACCCTCACCTCCGATGAACACTCACCATCGAAAACAACTTACTGGGTTCTATTACTTAAGAAGTCTTCGAGCCACTCACATACTTGGCAACCAATCCCATACGCTCGTACCTTAGTTAGGAGTCTGCAGTGGGGCACCGAGTCAAACGCTTTCCGAAAGTCGAGGAATATGGCATCCGTCTGACGCCCTTCATCCATGGTTCGCAAGATATCATGTGAAAAAGGGCGAGTTGCTTTTCGCAGGAGCGATGCTTTCTAAAGCCGTGCCGATGCATGGACAGCAAATTCTCTGTCTCAAGGAAATTCATTATATTCGAACTGCGAATATGTTGGAGAATCCTGCAACAAACCGATGTTAAGGATATTGGTCTGTAATTTTGAGGATCCGTACTTCTACCCTTCTTATATACAGGCGTCACCTGCGCTTTTTTCCAGTCGCTCGGGGCTTTACGTTGGGCAAGAGATTCGCGATAAATGCAAGCCAAGTAAGGAGCCAATGCGGTAGAGTACTCTCTGTAAAACCGAATTGGAATCCCAACAGGACCTCTTCCTCTCCCCTCTCTCTGTCTGTCTGTTCCTCTCCTATGTCTTCCCATCTCCTCCTCCACCTACCTGTGACTATCTCCTACTTGTCCCTCACTCTCCGTCCATCTCCTCGCCCTTCCTTCCCTCTCCATGTTATCACACTCACCCTAACAGGATACTGGTGGTTCTTACCCCTACGGTGTGGCCGAGCGGTTCTAGGTGCTTCAGGCTGGAACCGCGCGACAGCTACGGTCGTAGGTTCGAATCCTACCTCGTGCAGGATGTGTGTGTTGTCCTTAGGTTAGTTAGGTTTAAGTAGTTCTACGTTCTAGGGGACTGATGACCTCAGATGTTAAGGCCCATAGTGCTCAGAGCCTTACCCCTACAGTGTTTCTTTCCAGATTGTAACTAATATGTGTACGAGATTTGATTGAATCCAGGCGTTTAGGATGAGCTTTTTAGCTGTGGCTTTGCTCGCATACAAACATGTCAAACATGTTTCACACATATTTAACACACGTCACGCCTATTTGTAGACATATTTCACGTGTATGTCTAATGAATTTCGCTCTGCACTTCCATGCAACTCAATGTTTATGACATCGTATCTCTTGAACTATCTGCTGTACAATGATTCGGCAGTATTTTCTCGCATGTCAGTATTTGACATTATATCTCCTGAGCTATGTATCATACAACGATATATCTTCGTATGTTCATTTAGTGGCCAATGTGGAAAGGTCTTGCGAATAGAATTACTAGCAACGAAGTAATAAATTTAAACGTTTTCCATGATGCGGTAGTTTTTCACGCATTTAGTGTTTGTGAGACAATATCTCCTGAACTAAGTGTTGTACAATGACGTAATTATTCTGGTGATTTTAGTAGTATGTTTGAATACCGTCAGCAAAATTTGTCAAGCATGCAGTTAGTACTAAAGACACAATAAATTAAAACGTCATGCTTCTGGTAGTAGTGGCATGAACGGCTAAAATGTAGTAAGCCATAAACGTTTTTCCTTTCATCATTTTATGAAAAAGTCTATGTAAGGTTTGAAATTATGTCTAAAGGTGTCTCAGGTCTTAAAGTGCTTTCATTCTCAAACAAAGGATGACTAAATCATGACTATTCTTGTGTCGTTCGCTATTCATTTGTAGGGATATGACATAGTCCTTCATGGGTTTATCCTCTTCACTGCTTTTGTCCACATCTCTCCCCTTGCATTCCTTGGTAAAATATCATTTCTTCCTGAATTCTTTGTGAATACGATTGCTTCTAAACTTAGACACATATAATAATCCGAGAAAATGGTTTAAGCACACTAGAGTCTGTCGACCTTGACGAGTAGGAATGAAATAAGACTTTCCCGACGTAGTAACTGCTTCATGGGTTCACGGGTACCGAGTCGGTAAATGTTGTGGAAGCAGCACAATATTTAAGTGAGACAGCTGCTCGTCAATTTCAGGTGCTTACTGACGTGTTGCTGCAATGGCTCGCCAGTATGTACACTGAGTCGCTAGAAAAGAGCTGGCGCAAAGGGTTGAGGCTATAACGTTATCATAGACGAATTATACAGCACAGCAACATCCAGTGCTCCCCGCCAGACAAACAGGCCACGGGCTTCTCATTCATGACGCGGGTATGTGCAAGACGAGTTCTCCGATAAATAGATCCGTAATGCATTGAAACCTGCACGCAAGAACAGCCAGAAGAAACAGAGAACTCCACGAGGTTGGTTTTTCTACCGTATGTTGGTGGCGTGTCCTTTAAGATTGGTAGGTTGTTCAAAAAACATGACATAAAATGTGTCTTCCGCCCACTAGCGCGAGTGCAAAATACGTTGTGCGAGTGCAAACTATGTTGGCCCACATGCATCCCTCACATCTTTCCTTAGCTCCTCCTCTCCCTGTCAGGCCCAACCCCTTTGCCACCCACCAACCCTCATTGCTGTGATCATGAAAGTCAGTTTTGTGGTCACAGAGGTTCAGGTGTTGGTGCAACTGAATGCCCACCTTGCCCTGGAAATCTTCTCGAGCCAACGTATCTACCACAACTGCAGCCCTACCTTCCTGATACCTGTATTTACAGACTCAGCCTCCTCTATAGATCACCTCCTCACTCAGGGGACCCTGATTTTCAACTGTCGCCATACCATTGACGCCTCCTGTTCTCCTCCTCAATCCTACCACCGTCAGTGTTGTCTCTTCTACAATGACTACCTCACCCAAAAGTGCGAAAATCTCCCTATCTCCCCCCACTGCAAGGCCTACCACTTCCTCAAACAGAGTCCTAAACTCGCTTCTTCTGCTTCCTTCAACACCTTCACACCTTCAATGAAACCCACACCCCATTCAGCCCATCGATCAGCCCAGTCACCCCAACAATTCCGTCCACCCTTCCCCTATGGCCGAAAACATCGTCCAATTCCTGACCATCGTCTGCCAGAATATTCACCACTTCCAGTGCCCCACACTCTCCAGCAGATCTCCCTTGCCACCTGCTCCATCTTCCATTTGAATACCTACACCACATATGCTCACAACCAGGACCAATACTTCACTTTCATACACCTAGACACCCTCGTTTAAGCCTCATGCCTCCTCCCTCTGCTCTTCTCCCACCCTCCCACCTCCTGGAGCAACAACAGTATCATCTCCTATTCTTAAACATTCACTCCCTCCCTGCCAACAAATACACCCTTATGTGTACCCTGTCCCAGCACCAGGTTGTCTCCTTCATCCTTAACGAAACCTTCCTCTAACCACATCATGTTGCCCACACCTCTCTCTATTGCCTTCACTGCACCGGTGAACCCCTTCCCCTCACTTGAGGTGCAGTCACTATTGACCACTTCAAGCATCTCCCTGTCTGGCCACAACCCCTACTCAATGACCTGACTGAACATCTTCCACTCAGCATCTTTTTGTCTCCCTCACCATCACCTGTGCCACTATCTGCATCCGTCCTGCAGCTCCTCTCCACTGTGACTTCATTTCCCATGTTGACAGTATCTGCTCTACCTATGTGATTGTCACTGACCTCAACATCCATAGCCATGACCCTCCAACCCTTTGGTGGTGGCATCAGTTCCTTTCAACCCTCCATGCTGACCTTGTTCCTCCGCCACAGCACACTTCTCCTGAAAGTAACTCCACCCTGGATGTCAACCTCACTTCAACCAACCTCCTTGTTCACATCACTGTGGACATTCTCGATCCCATTGCTAGTGACCAACCCCCCCCCCCCATACTTTTCACCATCTACTCTGTCCATGGCCCCCCGCCATGTCCCCTGTCCTGCTGCCCCTCCAAAGTCCATCCACGACAACCACCACACCGACTGGGATGCCTGTCGTGATTCCATTGCCTCCTAGGTCGAAAGCCACCCCCTTACCTTTCACTATCCCGCTGATGACACCCATACCTCTTCCTTCCTCCAGAATACCATCACTGACTCTGTGGAGGCCTTTGTTCCTACCCAACTCATCCACCCTTACTACCCTGTGCTTCCTCCACAGCGTGCCCTTCTTCTCTATGAATCTTGCAGGCTCTACTGCTCGTTCGTCTGCAACCATGACTGGGATACATTCCTCCACCACCAGCAATTAAAAGAACATACCTGCAACCTCCTTACAGCAAAGAAACGCTAGGACTGGCGCCAGACATGTACATACCCCAACCCCACCTTCCCTGTCAACTCCTCCAATTACTGGTCAGCCTTCCACCACCTTACTGGTAGCCATCTCACCCCGCATTATCCTCTTCTCCATTACAACCACCCCCTCCCTAACAACCTCAGTAAGGCTAACCATTTTGCTTCCCAATTATCCAAGGTCTTCTTCATTCCTGATGATCCCCATTTTGAGTACTCATTCTTCCCCACCAGCCTTGAACACACTGGTAGCTCTGTCCTGCCACACGCCCCTAGTTTTTGCTCAGACAAACACTCCCATCACTGCACATGACATCACACTCGTCCTCCACTCCAAATGCAACACTAACCCTGGTCATGACACTGTCACGTACCACTGCCTCAAGGAGTCTCCCCCATCCTTCCTGGCCGCCCTGTACAACGTCCTCCTCTCCACTGGCTTTTACCCAGACCTGTGAAAGACTTCCCATGTCCTGGTGTTCCCTAAACCCACCAAATCCCCCTCTGACACCTCTTCACATTGTCCCATGTGTCTCACCTCAAGGTTCAGTAAAGTCTTAGAGTCCATCCTCTCCTGCTGTGTTCATCACCACCTTAACCAGCACCAAATCCTTCCCCTTACCCAGTGTGGCTTCTGGCTCTGCTTCTCAGCTAATGACCAGCTCCTTAACCTGATCACTCATCTTTTCCTCCAAGTTAACTCCCATCACTCTGCTATCTTTGTTTCCCTTGGTCTCCAGAATGTCTACAACTGTGTCTGGCATCCTGGGCCCCTCTTCATACTCCAGACCTATGCTCTCCCCACCAATTTCGTCCATCTTGTAGCTTTCTTCCTCTCGCAATGTCCCTCCTATGTCACTATCCACAATATCAACTCCCGTACTTTCTATTCCACAACTGGTGTGCCCAATGGCTCCATCCTTTCCCCCTCTCCTCTATCTCTTGTATACTGCCAATATGCTCAAACCTCCCCTGCCTGCTCATCTCCTCCAATTTGCTGATGACACCGCTTTCCTGGCTTCAGTGGTTCCAATGCACCCTTCAAACCCACTTCAACCAGTTCATGGCCTGGTGCAACTAGTGGCTCCTTCACATCAACCCTTCCAAGACACTGGCAATCATTATAGGTCATACCACTCGCTCCTTCCAGCTCCACGATTTTTACCTCACCATTTATGGTCGTGCTGTCCACTCATACTGTGAAATACCTTGGCCTCTCCCTTGACTGTCACCTCATTTGGACTTCCCAACTCCTTATAATCCAATTCTAAGCCCACAACAGACTCTGCCTCCTGCAACTCATGTCCAGCCAGACACATTGGGACAGCATCCTTCCACCATCATTCACACCTACAAATCCTTGATCCACCCTATCCTTTGTTAAGCCAGTCACATCTGGATTTCCGCCCCTCCCAGATTCTATCAAGCCCTCCAAATCCTCCAACGCCATGCACTCCACCCCGCCACCTGTATTGCCTGCTGGTCCCCCACACGGATCCTCTGCAATCTCATCTCCTTCTGACATCTTCTCCCTGTGCTCAACCACATCCACACCCTGTACATCGTCTGGAGACTCGATTCCCCACCCCCTCGTGTCTTCTATCCTCTCTACCCCCAGCCTATTGCAGCAGCTTTGTTATGGTGTCCCACCCTCTCTCTCTCTCCATATTCACACCCTCCACCCCCTTTCCCAACACAACTTTCAGTACTTACCCCTCCTGGATGAAGAGCTTCGACCTGATATCTACTCCTCCTACCAACTTTAACCTTCCACCCTCCCACTCCTCAGGGCTCCCTCTCCCCTCCCCTTCCTATGAGTGGTCTTTTCCTTCCTCGTCTGACCCTATTCCTTTCCAGTTCACCACTTTGTGTCTCTGCACTCCCTCTGGACTTGCCTCCCCTCTCCATCTCCCACCCTGCCCGTCTCCTGCCCTCTGGTGTGCACCCCACCCCCTTTTTTTCATCCCATACCCTCCATCCCGCCTCCCCAGCTGCCCCCTTGTCTCCCCTCTTTTGATCTCCTCTCAGGCCTCTCTCCCTTGGCAGGTCCCTCCCAGCAGTTTTTGTTCTTCATCATGTGTGCTCCATCTCGCTCCATCTCGTGCAGTTGTTTTTAAATTGTCTTCGTTCTGGAGTGTTTTAATACTGTGGTCAAGTTTTAACTTGTGTGTGTGACTTCTGTGTATTTTACTTGCTGCACGATACGCCAACTGTCTTTTTAATCTTTATGTGGACTTCCTTTAACTGTCCCACATTGAACGTCTCCCTGTAAGTATATATTTTAACCCCAACTATCTCCCCTTATTATATTCTTATGTCCCCCTTTTTATCGCCTTTTATATAGTTTGTTTTCATATTTTTATTAAATGTATCGATCGGCTGAAGAGCGGCAGATTGTGCCGCTGCCAGCGCTCCCCTGTCCATATAGGGACGAGGAATGAAATTACAACAAAGAAAAAAATGACAAAAAACAGTATCACGTCAGTAAGCACCTGAAGATGACGAGCAGCTGTCTCGTCGAAATATTGTGCAGGTTTCACAATATTATCCGACGCAACGCCTGTGAACCAATGAAGTGGGAATGAAATATTTCGCCCTTGCTGTCTACACACCATACCTCCCATTTCTTGGACAACGTCTCCTTGTTGGGAATCTCTTCACCTCTTTCAGCATTAAATGGTTTTGATGAATTTCATCTTCCAGTGCAAAGAATTTTGCTTGAAAGAAATGGATATTCTGAGGTAGCAACATCTGACATATGAATGCTCATTGATCATGACCACCTGTCACTAAGATGGGTGATCGCTTAGCGAAATACCTACAAAGAAAGAACAGAATAGACACATAATGGCGGTTATGAAATAATTGCTATTTTTAAGTTGCAGTTATGTGGTTAGAAATGTTAGTAAATGGCAACATCACCGAAACAAAAAGAATTCCCTATTAACACGTTATAGTAACAGGAAACAACACTAACCTCAGAGTCTTGGTTTTATCTTTTTTCTCGACTTTAATTTTTATTTTCCTCTTCCGACGTAAACCACTGTCTTTACAAGAAGTAACATACACTTCAATGTTTCACCTTGGAGCTACTATTTAGGTAAAATTCTCGAAAGGAAACGTCCTTGGTCCTCCCACGTGTCTTACTTGGCCGCCTGCTGTACGCAGTCCCTCAGTGTCCTATGTGTCCTCATCAGTACTTCCTGGGGAGCGGATCGGACCTACCTCCTCCGTTTGTACCGGTCCCCTGTCGGTTCGAAACTAGACTATAGGTGTTTCGTTGAGGCATCTGCACGTCCGTCCCTCTTACACCGTCTCAACACGTATTATCGACCATCGTGGGATCTGATGGCCAATGGCGCCTTTTACACTAGCCTGGTTGAGAGTCTATATGCCGATGCAGCTGAAGTACTGCTGTCATACCGCCGTTACTTTCTCCTCAGCAGATACGCATGCCGTTCGTCTGCCATGCCTGGCCACCCACCCTACGCCTCCTTCTTTGATGACTCCTTCGATCGCATATAGGGCGCGTCCTTCTTCTGTGTCACCTCCTGGAGTTCGCTGTTGGCTCTTGCTCTGGCAGTTTAACTTCACGGTACCAGCCACTTTTCCGATTGGTGTGAACCCTTCACCACCTTGGCTTCGTGCAGCGGCCTGTGTTCACCTTGGCCTTCATTCGCTTCCTAAAGTCACTTCTTCAGCCCTGCTCTATCGCCATAAGTTTCACAACCTTCGCAGGGAACTTCCGTCCGCAGCTCGTGGTCGTGCGGTAGCGTTCTCGCTTCCCGCGCCCGGTTTCCCGAGTTCGATTCCCGGCGGGGTCAGGGATTTTCTCTGCCTCGTGATGACTGGGTGTTGTGTGATGTCCTTAGGTTAGTTAGGTTTAAGTAGTTCTAAGTTCTAGGGGACTGATGACCGTAGATGTTAAGTCCCATAGTCCTCAGAGCCATTTTTTTGAAGGGAACTTCGCTATAGTACCTTTGTGAACACTGATGGCTCTTGGACTGACCGTGGTGTCGGGTGTGTCGTCGTCATTGGCACCGACGATTTTCGGCATCGGCTTCCGGAACACGCTCAGTATTCAGAGCAGAGCTCTTCGCCTTGTATCAGGCCACGCAGTACATCTGGTGATACAGTCTTTTCTATTGCGTCATCTGCTCCGACCCTCCCAATGCCCTTCAGAGCCTCAGTTAGCTGTACACCGTCCATCCCTTAGTGCAACACCTGTAGGAAAACTGTCAATTGTTAACTCTTGATGAAGCAACTGTGATGTGTATGTCGGTTCCTGGTCACGTCAGTCTGACAGGAAACGAGGCCGCTGACGCTGTTGCCAAGACTGCGGTTCTCATACCTCAGCCCGCTAGTTCTTCCATTCCCTCCGATGATCTCTGTGTTACCGACTGTCAGCAGGTGGTGTCACTTTAGCATCACCACTGGTCCTTCCTTCATGGGAACAAGCTCCGGGGAATTAAGCCTCTCCCATCGGCTTTAACGACCTCCTTTCGGCCGTCGCACCGCGAGATCATATTCGTTAGGTTGCGTATTGGGTACTGTCTTTTTAGCCATCGCCATTTGTTAAGTGGGGCTACGCCACCACTATGTGCTCATTGCCCTCAACATTCCTGAGGGAATGCCTTTTTTTTAACCGCTTACGTTCTCATTTACGTTTACCGTCTGAGTTATCGGGCGTTTCAGCGAACGGCGCGCGGGCGGGCGTCAAACTTTTAATCCGTCGTAGCAATATGGCGAAGGACACTTAATTTTTCTGTATGGCGTATTTTATGGACCTTTCTTCAAGTCTCTGTGTTTAGCTGTCTTTCATTCTGTCGATTTGACTTAACGTGTACTCCTCGTTTGTAGCTGCTTTTTTTCTCTTAGTGTTCTACGGTTCTGACATGGGCACCTATGAACTTAATTGGTTTTGGGCCCTAATAGTAAAACAAACCAGGTGGAGTCAAAAAAATGACTCTGAGCACTATGGGACTTAACATCTGAGGTCATCAGTCCCCTAGAACTTAGAACTACTTAAACCTAACTAACCTAAGGACATCATACACATCCATGCCCGAGGCAGGATTCGAACCTGCGACCGTAGCGGTCGCGCGGTTCCAGACTGAAGCGCCTAGAACCGCTCGGCCACATCGGCCGGCCAAGGGGGAGTCATTCAAGGCGTGGATGACATGAAGAGCACAGGTTGCAGACAACCGCAAGTTGTGGCTCACGTCGGTACCAGTTACCTGTGTCGCTTTCGATCGGAAGAGATTCTCTCTGGTTTCGAGCGGCTGAAGTGGTAAAGGCTGTTAGTCTTGCTTGCGAGATGAAAGCAGAGCCCACTATTTGCAGCATAGTCGACAGAACCGATTGCGGACCTCTGGTACAAAGTCAAGGGGAGGGTCGGAATCAGAGACTCAGGCGGTTCTGCGACGGGGTCGGCTGCAGATTCCTCGACTTGAGCCATTGCGCGGTGCGGTATCGGGTTCCCCTAAATACACTCCTGGAAATTGAAATAAGAACACCGTGAATTCATTGTCCAAGGAAGGGGAAACTTTATTGACACATTCCTGGGGTCAGATACACCACATGATCACACTGACAGAACCACAGGCACATAGACACAGGCAACAGAGCATGCACAATGTCGGCACTAGTACAGTGTATATCCACCTTTCGCAGCAATGCAGGCTGCTATTCTCCCATGGAGACGATCGTAGAGATGCTGGATGTAGTCCTGTGGAACGGCTTGCCATGCCATTTCCACCTGGCGCCTCAGTTGGACCAGCGTTCGTGCTGGACGTGCAGACCGCGTGAGACGACGCTTCATCCAGTCCCAAACATGCTCAATGGGGGACAGATCCGGAGATCTTGCTGGCCAGGGTAGTTGACTTACACCTTCTAGAGCACGTTGGGTGGCACGGGATACATGCGGACGTGCATTGTCCTGTTGGAACAGCAAGTTCCCTTGCCGGTCTAGGAATGGTAGAACGATGGGTTCGATGACGGTTTGGATGTACCGTGCACTATTCAGTGTCCCCTCGACGATCACCAGTGGTCTACGGCCAGTGTACGAGATCGCTCCCCACACCATGATGCCGGGTGTTGGCCCTGTGTGCCTCGGTCGTATGCAGTCCTGATTGTGGCGCTCACCTGCACGGCGCCAAACACGCATACGACCATCATTGGCACCAAGGCAGAAGCGACTCTCATCGCTGAAGACGACACGTCTCCATTCGTCCCTCCATTCACGCCTGTCGCGACACCACTGGAGGCGGGCTGCACGATGTTGGGGCGTGAGCGGAAGACGGTCTAACGGAGTGCGGGACCGTAGCCCAGCTTCATGGAGACGGTTGCGAATGGTCCTCGCCGATACCCCAGGAGCAACAGTGTTCCTAATTTGCTGGGAAGTGGCGGTGCGGTCCACTACGGCACTGCGTAGGATCCTACGGTCTTGGCGTGCATCCGTGCGTCGCTGAGGTCCGGTCCCAGGTCGACGGGCACGTGCACCTTCCGCCGACCACTGGCGACAACATCGATGTACTGTGGAGACCTCACGCCCCACGTGTTGAGCAATTCGGCGGTACGTCCACCCGGCCTCCCGCATGCCCACTATACGCCCTCGCTCAAAGTCCGTCAACTGCACATACGGTTCACGTCCACGCTGTCTCGGCATGCTACCAGTGTTAAAGACTGCTATGGAGCTCCGTATGCCACGGCAAAGTGGCTGACACTGACGGCGGCGGTGCACAAAAGCTGCGCAGCTAGCGCCATTCGACGGCCAACACCGCGGTCCCTGGTGTGTCCGCTGTGCCGTGCGTGTGATCATTGCTTGTACAGCCCTCTCGCAGTGTCCGGAGCAAGTATCGTGGGTCTGACACACCGGTGTCAATGTGTTCTTTTTTCCATTTCCAGGAGTGTAGGTCAGGAGCGTATTATATGCAGGAGGCGGCTGCACATGTAGAGGGGGCTGTGCGGTGTGAACTGGACAGTTTGTTTTGGTTAGAGTGTCTCGGGGAAACACAAAAAGGTCTTCAGTCTCAAAGGGTGCAGGTCGAACACAGGAAGAACGTAGATCCAGGAATCATCGGTGTAACAGTTCTATACTGTCTTAGCTTCGTAGGGAAAGTACCATAGATCCAAGCCCTAATAGAGACCACTGATACTCAAATCGTTATAGGCACTGAAAACTGGCTAAAGCCAGAGATAAGTTCAGTCGAAATTTATGAGAAGGATCTAACGGTGTTCAGAAAGGATGGGCTAAACAGAATCGGCGGCGGCGTGATTTTGATGTTAGAAATAGCTTATCTTTTAACGAAACTAAAACAGATAGTTCCTGTGAGTTAGTATGGATAGAGATCATTCTTGGCAACCGAAATAAGATAATTGTATCCTGTTGCCGACCTCCCAACTCAGATGATAGAATTGCTGAAAGGTTAAATCTTGAGTCAAATTTCAAATACATACTCTTATCATACAATGATAGTTGGTGGTGACTTCAATTTACCCTGGAAATGTTAGCGAAAATACATGTTTAAATCCGGAGCTGCGCATAAAACATTATCCGAAAGTGCGCTAAGCGCATTCTCTGAAAATTATTTTCAGCAACTTGTTCACGAGCCCACTTGAATAACATACGGCTGTGAAAACACACTTGATCTCTTAGCAACAAATAATAATGAGCTAATAACGAGCGTCAAAATGGGTACAGGGATTAGTGAACAGAGGGTTGTCGTAATGAGACTGAATACCGTAACTCCCAGTACAGACTGTGTATCAGTTATGTTCCTTTCAGTGTATACTGATGCAATGGCTTCGTACTTAATACATAACCGCTCGCTCTACGAAAGATCCGTACCCAGAGATTGGAAAGTTGTAGATTTACATCACTATTCAACAAAGGCAATAGGAGCAATCCACTAAATAACTAAATTCCAGGCCCATACCATTAACATCGATATGCAGTTACTCACACAAAGTACTGAGTGCTATCGGCAAAGGATTTTAAATTGATTCCGTATTTCTAAATTTCCAGACGCCTTTCGACACCGTACCTCACATGTGGCTTGTATTCAATTTGGGTGCTTAAGGAATATTGTCTCAGATACGCGACTGGATTTGTGATTTCCTGTCTGAGAGGTCACAGTTCATAGGAACAGACGGGAAATCATCATGTAAAACACACGTGATTTCCGTCGTTCCATAAGGTAGTGTTATAGACCCTCTGCTGTTCTTTATCTATTGTATTTAGGAGACAATCTGACCAGCCGTCTTAGGTGGTTTGCTGGTGATGCTGTCATTTATAGTGCAGTAAAGTCATCAGATGATCAAAACAAGTTGCAAAACAATTTAGAAAATATATCTGTATGATACGAAAATTTGCAATTGACGTTAAGTAATATAAAGGATTAGGTCATCCACACGAGTGCTAAGAGGAATCCGTTATATTTCGGTTACACGATGTAAATTCAACTAAATGCCTAGGAATTACAATTGCAAACCAGTTAAATGGGAAAGAACACATACGAAATGTTGTGGGGAGGACGAACCAAAGACTGCATTTTATTGGCAGAATACATAGAAGATGTAACACATCTACTAAAAAGACTGCCTATGCTACGCTTGTCCGTCCTCTTTTGGAGTACTACTACACAGTGTGGGATCCCTACTACGTAGTATTAACGGAGTACATCGAGGAAGTTCAGGGCAGCATGTCTTGTACTATCGCGAAATAGGGGTGCGAGTGCCACGGTCATGATACAGAATTTGTGGTGCACATCATTAAAACAAAGGTATTTCTTGTTGCAGTGGGATCTTCTCAGGAAATTTTAATCACCAACTTTCTCCTCCGAATGCAAAAATATTTTGTCGACGCAGACCTGCATAAGGAAAAAGATCATCATAATAAAATAAGGGAAATCACAGCTCGCACTGGAAGAAATGGGTGTTCGCTTTTACCGCGCGCCGTTCGAAAGTGGAATAATGGAGAATTATTCTGAAGGTGGTTTGATTAACCCCCTGCCAGGCACTTAAGTGTGATTTGCAGAGCAGCGAGGTAAATTTACATGTAGATGTAGACTCACAACTAAGAGAATATACAGGAGACTAAAAATATTCCTATAAAAGGAAAGCTTCTGAATCCGAAGTCTGTATGAAAATGGTTCAAATGGCTCTGAGCACTATGGAACTTAACATCTGAGGTCATCATTCACCTAGAACCTAGAACTACTTCAACCTAACTAACCTAAGAACATCACACACATCCATGCCCGAGGCAGGATTCGAACCTGCGAACGTGGCGGACCCGTGGTTCCAGACTGAAGCGCCTAGAACCACTCGGCCACACCGGCCGGAAAGTCTGTATGAAAAAGAAAATAAAAAAGAAAACTCACAGCCTTACAAAAAAGATGGAGCATAACAATAGATCACGAATTCAATTCTGAGAAAATACGAACAAGATTTATTCAGGGAGAGGAACTTGCTTCTCTACTCCTTAACTGCACAGTAGAGAAGGTTGCCATGAAGTGGCCGAAGAAGAAAGAGAAATAGGTCCAAAGATGGAGGAACTTTCGGTGCAAACGAAAGTAAGTCATTTTAGCTTCTGTCATATTTGTTGCCAACTTGGCAGTCATAGCAACATGAACAATCCTGCAATCTGTAGTACATGGCAGACTATATATTCAAGAACGTAGGAGAGTCGCTGGAAACCTATCTTCCAGAAAGGGTGGCGTTACGAATTTGGCGCGCTGATTCAGAGGTGGAATAAAAAAAGAAGGGAGATAACGATTTAACATTAAATCGCCTTGTTACTACTGAACCAATCAATGTTGATAATAATTGCACCTTTCTGGATGAAATCATGGAAAGGTACAATGGAATCTATCGCTAATCTTGTAAGTAGGCTGTTTAGGTTTTCTTATTGGTAACGCCACGTAGCGCTCTGTATGAAAAATCACTGGCTGTGCTGTGTGCAGTCTGTGGCTAGTTTGCATTGTTGTCCGCCATTGTAGTGTTGGGCAGATGGATGTGAACAGCGCGTAGCGTTGAGCTGTTGGAGGTGAGCCGCCAGCAGTGGTGGATGTGGGGAGAGAGATGGCGGAGTTTTGAAATTTGTAAGACTGGATGTCATGAACTGCTATGTATATTATGATTTTTCAACACTATTAAGGTAAATATATTGTTTGTTCTCTATTAAAATCTTTCATTTGCTAACTATGCCTATCAGTAGTTAGTGCCTTCCGTAGTTTGAATCTTTTATTTAGCTGGCAGTAGTGGCGCTCCCTGTATTGCAGTAGCTTGTGTAACGAAGATTTTTGTGAGGTAAGTGATTTGTGAAACGTCTAGGTTAATGTTAGTCAGGGCCATTCTTTTGTAGGGATTTTTGAAAGTCAGATTGCGTTGCGCTAAAAATTTTGTGTGTCAGTTTAAGCACAGTCATGTATAATTTTTCTAGGGGGACGTTTCAACCTTTAATAACTGTTTAAAACATTTAGATCATTTTTTGTACAAAATAATTTCACCGATAATCATCTGTCAAAAACATTATGGATCAGTTTATTCAGACAGGAAAGTGCAACAAATATATTACTATATGTTTTGGAAAAGTGTCAGGAGGTAATTTGTGTCCATTTACACTTAATTGGTGCTATCAAAATATCGTGTCAGATAGTTTGCAATATAATACACTTCAAACTACTATCCTAAGTCACTTCAAACATACAGAAGCTGAGCTCGCAATTTAACTTTGCGCGATTTCACAGGATAACTATAACGTGCTACTCTCCGTAGCCACATTGTGAATTCCAAAATATTTTTCTACATTCTCGTTGTCGTGCTTGCTTGTGTTCCTATCGATGTTTCGCCGATAATTGATTTCCATGAGATTTATAGTGACGATGCAGTAGTCGATAAGTACTTTTAACTGGAAACACCGTAACACCCCACCGCTCGTATCTCCGGGATGGCGCAAGAATTCACGGCTTCGTGATGATGCATACGGCCGCAGCGGTGGTGAGCCAAGTTTATTGCGACTGTACGCCCCCCTTTCAACGGAGCACTAAAATTCAACCCACGATCTGTTTGAGTGTGGGCAGTAATGGCCCGGCCACATGGAGCAGTAACAGCATTTTTCAGCGTCCTTAATAGGTTCGGGAGTAAAAGCGAAAGCTCGCTGGATAATGCTATGAGCGCTGTGCCGCAGCGAAGCACGAGGCGCCCGTTGCTTCACTAAGATGAAAACTAGTTGCCATTCGCTATTCCTAAATCGTAAAAGTAGTTTATCTATTTCACAATATCTATTTTATCGTATTTTCAGCGAAGTAAATTAAGGTAATGCTCGTGATTTTGTTACTGTTGTATTCACCTTAGATAGGTGGCCACCATAAAAATAGCAGGAAGCAAACTCCTTGCCACAGATATCGGTAGCTAATGCCTGCTCGCTATCTATAAATTCTTCACAGTGTAATATCTACAATAAATCACTCGGCAACACATGGAAAAGAGAAACGGTCGTTTATTTTAATAACGCACATCAACATATACTCTACTTTGGCATCCATAGATGGTGGGGCAAGAATGTAGAATTCTGTGCCTAAGCTAACCTAACAAAGTATATGATTACTGACTAACCTAATTGGACTACAGTTTAGAAAGTTTACATTCAATCACTCAATAAGTATACACTTTGAGAGCTACGTTGAATAATCAGACACTCAATGTAAACTGTCTGACGATTAGACTGGTCGGCACTGGAGCCAAATTGAGGGTAGCTGTAGAACTGAAGAGCTGCAGGAACTTGGCGATAACTGTGTACTAACTGCTTGACGACTGGAACTGGCCGGTAAATTGGCGATAACTGGCCGTCTGTCGGCGTGCAGTGGCTTAGATATGAATGTCACCCTGTGAATGATTTGCCAGATGCGCCAAACAATTCTAGGTTTCTGTGTGGGGACACTTGTAACTATTGGGGGATGAATTTCCTATTTGAATATTTTGTGCGGAAACAGAGAGTAGTTTTTGGTATGAGCGCCATCTAGGAGGCCACTGAACATGTCATATGTGGCACCACAATGGCCGTATAATCACGTAAGTGGTACGTGATGAACAGCGGACACATTGCATAGCGAACATTGTGGTGGTAATCTTACGCGCGAAATCTGCTCTTGCTTGCATCTCAGTGTCTTTAAAGTTCTAAAGGTAAAATAAAGTATTATAGGTTCTATGGTTAAAAAAAATAATTTACAGTTTGCTATATATGGTTCGGAAAACGAAAGATAATTGGAGCAACACCGTCTTTCAGCTTTCTGAAATTTCCATAGTTCGCAAGGAAACAATTTTCCTCGAAATGTTCCGAACATACAAAATGATTTTCTGTCGGTTGGGAATCTTGCTCCATGACAGCGTTTAACCATTTTTCTGAAATCTATGGTTTTCAAACAGGAAACCTGCAATTAAAGGTTCGTGTATTGTATTATCACGTTGTGGGCCTAATGGCGCTGAGCACTATGAGACTTAACATCTGAGGTCATCAGTCCCCTAGGCATAGAACTACTTAAACCTAACTAACCTAACGACATTACACACACCCATGCCCGAGGCAGGATTCGAACCTGCGACCGTATCAGTAGCGCGGTTCCAGACTGAAGCACCTAGAACCGCTCGACCACAGCGGCCAGCAAAATTTTTGGTGATCCGTGTCCTAGGCGTAAGCTGATCCTTACCTTGTTTAATTCTCACACCCCGCATAGTTTATCATTCCAGGAAAGAACGTTCCTCGGAGTAGGTCTTTGCGAGGTCAATGTGTTTTCTTTAGGTTACGGCGTAATCCGAGCTATTGATATAGACAGTGTTACACTGGAATTTTTTGGAAATTTGTGGTAAGGTCTTATGGGACCAAATTGCTGAGGTCATCGGTCACTAAGCCTACACACTACTTAATCTAACTTAAACTAACATACGCTATGGACAACACACACATCCATCTCCGAGGGAGGACTCGAACCTCCGACGGGTGGAGCAGCACGGACCGTGACAAGATGCCTCAGACCACGCGGCTACCCCGCGCGGCTACACTGGAATCCTCTCACTAACTTTCAGCTGGCAAAGTGTGTTATTTCTATTTTACAACCTGTCGTAATCAACTGCGTCTGTGGAGGTCGTTGGTTCCATTCCATCCTCAAACTTGGATGTTGATTTTATGTATATTGTTACTACGTGTCTGCTCCACGCTTTACAAACTTCGACTGGTTGCGTATTATAAGGTGTATTGAAAAAGAAACGCCCCAGAGGCTGTAAAATGTAAAACGCTGCAGAGATCGTAATGCTATTTCCTCATGAAGAAGGTGTGTTCCTTGTAAGAGGGCCGAGGCCCCAAACTCGCGGCTAGAGGGACATGAGCGAGCGACCAGGTGGCGACAGAGTGAGCTCGTGCACGCATCGACCGTGCAGTGCAACTTAGTATTGCTGAAAACGGAGAGATACCGCAAGTGTACGGAGAGAAATGCGTGCCCCTTGCAATCCCGATGTTCAGTTCGATGCCGAGGGAATCGGTTGCCAGCGTAAGTCGACGGTCTTCAATAATGAGGGCACCACCCGCCGGACAATGGTACCGGTAATGCGCTGTGGCTAGGCGTCATTGGTCAACGATATCCGTTCTTCCTTGAATCGTTTGTTCCGCCCCTTAACCCCTGCAGCGGACATGTAATACTCTTCATACACTTGTCACATTTTTTGAAGAATCTCCATTCCCTGTATTTCTTACGCTGTTAGGAAACATATTACATTCATTTGCTCTTGTTACAAAGCGTCGATTTCACCATTTTAAACACGACTGACTGCAGTGGTCGGTTGACGTTTCCACATGCTCGCTGTCGCCGCTTAGGTGTGCGCCCATTTCGAGGCCTTACCGCACTTGTAGGCACCGCACACCCTTCCGCTTGCAATGCCATTACGATCCCCTTAGCGGTTTAGATTTTACTGGCTTCGGATAGTTTATTTTTGAATGCCCTTTATGCCCTTAAGACCCAAAGAAACTGGTTCACCTGCCTAAAATTTGCGTAGAATCCATGAGAGCACGCAGAAGTGTCGCAACTCGAAGTGGTATGGACTCCACTATGTCTGAACTACTGCTGCAGGGAGCTGACACCATGAATCCTGCAGGCCTGTTCATAAATCCGTAAGAGTACAACGGGGTGGAGATCTCTTCTGAACAACATGTTGCAAAGCATCCCAGACGTGCTCAATAATGTTCATGTCTGGGGCGTTTGGTGTCAAGCGGAACTGTTTAAACTCAGAAGAGTGTCCCTGGAGCCACTCTCTAGCAATTCCGGACGTGTGGGGTGTCGCATTTTCATGCTGGAATTTCCCAATTCTGTCGGAATGCACAATGGACATGAATGGATGCAGGCGATCAGACAGGATACTCATGTACGTGTAATATGTCAGAGTCGTATCTAGACGTTTAAGAGTCCCATATGACTCCAACTGCACACTCCCCACACCATTACAGCGCCTCCACCAGCTTGAACAGTCCCCTGCTGACATGCAGGGTCCATGGATTCATCAGGTTGTGTCCATACCCGTACACTTCCATCCACTCGATACAAGAGAGACTCGTCCGACCAGACAACATGTCTGCAGCCATCAACAGTCCAATGTCGATATCGACAGGCCCAGGCGAGGCGTAAAGCTTTGTGTAGTGCAGTCATCAAGGGTACAGGAGTGGCCCTTTGGCTCCGAAAGCCCATATCGATGAAGTTTCATTGAATGGTTCGCACGCTGACACTTGTTGATGGCCCATCATTCAAATCTGCAGCCATTTGAGTAAGGGTTGCGCTTCTACCACATTGAAAGATTCTCTTTAGTCGTCGTTGGTCCCGTTCTTGCAGGATCTTTTTCCGGACGCAGTGATGGAGATTTGATGTTTTACCGGATTCCTGATATTCACGGTATATTAGTGAAATGGTCGTACGGCAAAATTCCCTATTCATCACTACCTCGGAGATGCTGTGTGCCATCGCTCGTGCGGCAACTATAACACGTTCAAACATACTTAAATCTTGGTAAGGTACCATTGTAGCAGCACTAATCGGTCTAACAACTGCGCCAGACACTTGTTGTCTTATAAAGGCGTTGACGACCGCAGCGCCGTATTACGCCTGTTTACATATCTCTATATTTGAATACGCGTGCCTATACCAATTTCTTTGGCCCTTCAGTGTACTTTTGACACATCCACGGTGCATTCCTGAGGCACCAGTACTGCCTAACTGTCATTCGCCCCAGCAACACTAATAACTTTAAATATCCCCACAGGTTTAAATCTATGAAGCTTACATAAAATAGACGAAATTGTCCGAGCTCTATATATCGTGACGATGGTACGAAACATCCGAAGCTTGCGTCCCTACTTATGTTGGCTTATGTCATGCCTGGAAGACACAATGGACGAATAGCCACCTGACGGACCATAAAGTAAAAGTTGACCCATTGTGAGCAACCGTTAGTCACTAAACCTGCTGTAGGTTAAAGGCGATTTGTGTACAGGAATTGCCATTAAATAACACTAGTGCGATATTTTGACTTATGAAAGAAGGAAAGAAGTAACATTAGGCACTGATTTCCCATTCACGATGAGGCCTTTAGAGACTGAGCACGAGTTGAAAATACACAAAACGTGGGCGAAAATCAGACATACTGGGGAATGTTACAGATAAGCTGACAAAAGGATATCTGTTTTTGGTGAAACGAGGAAGAGTAGAAGGTTACGGTGGAGGCTATTAGGGACGGAGTCCAGGCAAATGATGGACATAGAAAGCGACGGAACTCGGCCATAACTTTCAACATTCACAACTCGGATTAATGTGTATTAGAATGGCTGGACGAGGATTTAAGCTTTCCTCTTGAACATGAATCAGTTGTCCTGATTGTGAACTTACTATCTCGATCATTAGACTTGAAAAGCTCCATATATCATATATTGACCCAAAAATATGAGCATGAAAAAGAAACATTGTACTTTTGCGAAAACTTTATTTATCTGACGTCATGAAAATGATCATTCTGCACAAGAGCAGTGTGGTGTCTGGCGGTGACACCACAAGCAGGACCAGTATCTTGTCGCTTCCGTAAGGAATAGAGAATTAAAAAAAACCAAATGTATTTTGATACATTTAAGTGTGACATCGTTCACATTGTAGACTTAGGTGATAAACTACTTCATTAGAGTGCATTCTGACACACTTAGCCATAATGAAAGCTGAAATTGCTGCTAACATGTATGAGCAATGGCGGATGATACGGTTTAAGCTCTACGGTTGAAGAGGGCAGTTCGGTATTCGTTTATTGCTTCGTATACGCGCAGCGGTGTGATTTATGCGCGCTGCGTAATTGCGTTGATATTCACACAGATACAGCTCTTTTCATTATTTTGCACGTAAATTTGATTCTCCATTGTAATCAAGCTGCCATACAACTTCAGGGAAGCTGTTGGTCGGTAGGTCGTTTGTCGATATGTTAGATGCTAGGCAGATACGAACTGTGGAGATTATGTATTATCGTTAAAACATTTTCTCTGGGTTCCTTTAACGTCTGTATCTCTTTCTCTCTTTAACTCTCTCTCTCTCTCTCTCTCTCTCTCTCTCTCTCTCTATCTCTCTCTCTCTATCTAACTCTCTATTTATGTTAATGCATGTATGTGCGAGTGTGCGCGCGCATATGGGGGCGTACGTGTGTGCGTGCACGTGTAAACGAACAGTTCATTCGGTTTTCATTGTATCAGCAATTTGAAGCCACCCACATATATTCACGGATACGCTGTGAAACACTAGTGAAGAATTTAAGTAAAACTTGACTTTAAAATATTCTGTTTAATGTTACTTTCCTTTCGTTTCAAAATAATAACACGGATCTTGAGTACGAGTTCAAAGACCACATAAACTTTTCTGCAGAAGGCTCGACATCTTGAATATATTTTTGGTAGTGCACCTGCTGATTTGCAACATGGGTTACTACTATTTAGACACATACTGACACTAATGAAGAACAGTAGCTGTTATTATACATAGAATGTTTGTAATGTACAGCAATAAACAGTCACATTATTGTTTCTGTTTACCTTACTGAGAAAGCATCGTTAGCAGTTTCGATTTTACACATTCATAATAAGACGAGTTGCATGCTTTTGTTAAAACACATGATGCACTTATTTACAGATGAGCTGTCCTACGATGAATACAAATTAATTGGTTTAATAGTCTGTTATTGATGACTGCGCTACAAACTCATGTTAGACTACAATTTACGTGAAATGACCACTTAGAATCTTTTTCATGCCGTTTATATCACTTCTATGAAACAGTGGTTCAGACGGGCTACGAAACATTTATGTAACTAACTAAGTAACTTCATATGTCCAGATTCATTTACATTAGTCTTCATTATTGTCCACGTTTTTATGCAACAACACAAACGTGATATGGTACAGAGATACAGCTTTAAGATATGGCACTTGAAGAAAGTGCTTAATTCTGAGGGCGTGCTGGAAAGTAAGGCTTCCGAATTTCATACGTGAAAACAACATTTTAAACATAAAACAATCGTTATTAACATTTTGCATCTTTATTCTTCAGTTTCTCAGCCCAGTCACCCTGTAGACGAACACATTTCTCCCAACGAGAAGCCAGTTTGTTGTTACCGTCAGTATAGAATGTGCACCACACCTTGAACATCCTAGAACACTGTGAGCATGACGTTACCTACTGAAAGCATGGTCTTGAACTTTCTGTCGCTGGTGATCCTTTATGGCGGATCTCTACTGATGCGGGTGAAAATGGTGAACCCAGCTTTCATCACGTGTGACAGTGTTGATGTTGGTACAATCATAACCGTACACAGCTTTTATTCTTCTTTAGATTTCAAGTGAATCCACGTTTTCTGCGGTTACAAACTCGATTACAGCACGCTGTTTGTCACGCACTGGCATAGCTACGTTACACGCCGATACGTTACAATTCACAATTCGAAGACCTATGACGGCAGACGGTTGCAGTTTGCGCCAGCGAAGAGGTTAAGTCGACAAGACATGTAACACCTCAACCGGTATTGAGAACAGAATAGAAAATTCGGAGGCATTACCTGTCAAGCAGGTACTTCAGAATAAATATGGAGCATTTGTGTGTGTGTGTGTGTGTGTGTGTGTGTGTGTGTGTGTGTATGTGTGTAATTGTCTCTGTGTGTGTGTGTGTGTGTGTGTGTGTGAGTGGGTGTGTGATAGAGAGACCGGCTGGCAACAAATGAAAATTCCGGCTTTCACCTGAATAATCTTCCTGGAGACGAAAAATTAAATTTACGAACATAATTGTAGGTATTGCGTAAGAATTATTCAAAATATTTCAACGAGTTGACAAGAGTATATCAACCTACATAATGTAGCGCGATATTAGGAAATAAATGGGTAATAACAGAGTTGCTGAATGCTTCCTACAATTTAGTCGTATATGTAACAGTACGAACGGGAGGAATTTGTTTCGATAGCCGATAGGTTTCTTATTTATCTCCGAATGTCTCCCACTGCGGAGCACAAGCTGCACAATCCAGTCGTCTGAGCTAAGAAACAGAGGAGCATCAAAAGGTTACCCAATAGAGTTTAATCCCCATATTTGTAACTATCATAAGAGGTTATCCCTGACTTACGCTTTCATCGGCATTAGTCGATACTAAAAGAAAATTTTTCTCTGTAGTTCTTTAACATTGACCGGTATAACTGATTAAATCCACTCGAGCAAAAGATTTTACTGGCGAGAAAACATTTAAAAACCTTAATTCTTCTTATGTAACAGAAATATCTTGCTGAAAACAAAGTATTATCGAAAGTTAAGAAAAATCATAAGGCCACCTACTACGGTACAAAACGTACGCGCTGTCGTAGCTTCAATTCTGCTAGTAGTTTCCTAACTTGAGAGAAGCTCTACTAGATACCTTGCTGGACTGACACTTCTGTAAAGCTTGGAGGTCACGGCAAAGTGTGGCGTTCCTGAGAGACGTTTGCAAGACAATAACCATCTGCGCGAACAGTTCGACGACGTTTGCAGCAGCATGGACTATCAGCTCGGAGACCATGGCTGCGGTTACCCTTGACGCTGCATCACAGACAGGAGCGCCCTCGATGGTGTACTCAACGACGAACCTGGGTGCACGAATGGCAAAAAATGGTTCAAATGGCTCTGAGCACTATGGGACTCAACATCTGTGGTCATAAGTCCCCTAGAACTTAGAACTACTTAAATCTAAGGACATCACACACATCCATGCCCGAGGCAGGATTCGAACCTGCGACCGTAGCGGTCACGCGGTTCCAGACTGAAGCGCCTTTAACCGCACGGCCACACCGGCCGGCCCACGAATGGCAAAACTTCTTTTTTCGGATGAGTCCAGGATCTGTTTACAGCATCATGATGGTCGCATCCGTGTTTGGCGACAACGCGGTGAACGCACATTGGAAGCGTGTTCCTGCCTCGGGCATGGATGTGTGTGATGTCCTTAGGTTAGTTAGGTTTAATTAGTTCTAGGCGACTGATGACCTCAGAAGTTGAGTCGCATAGTGCTCAGAGCCGTTTGAACCATTTTTTTGGAAGCGTGAATTCGTCATCGCCATACTGGCGTATCACCCGGCGTGATGGTATTTGGTGCCATTGGTTACACGTCTCGGTCACCTCTTGTTCAAATTGACGGCACTTTGAACAGTGGATTTTACATTTCAGATGTGTTACGACCCGTGGCTCTACCCTTCATTTGATCCCTGCGAAATCCTACATTTCAGCTGCATAATGCACGTCCGCACGTTGCAGGTACTGTACGGGCCTTTCTAGATACAGAAAATGTTAAATTGCTGCATTCGCTAGCACATTCTCCAGATCTCTCACCAATTGAAAACGTCTGGCTCGTCACAATACGCCAGTCACTACTCTTGATGAACTGTGGTATCGTGTTAAAGTTGCATGGGCAGCTGTACCTGTACACGCCATCCAAGCTCTGTTTGACTCAATGCCTAGGCGTATCAAGGCCGTTATTACGGCCAGAGGTGGTTGTTCTGGGTACTGATTTCTCCGGATATATGCACCCGAATTGCGTGAAAATGTAATCACATGTTAGTTCTAGTATAATATATTTGTCCAATGAATACCCGTTTATCATCTGCATTTCTTCTTGGTGTAGCAATTTTAATGGCTAGTAGTGTATATGTATATTAGTATGACTAAATTTCGCAGGATACGTGATGACATACTGCATCAACTTCTCTACCTAAACAGCATTTGTTAACTAAGGTAAAAAGAGCAACTAAAGAACGGTCTAATGTTGCACATCCTGAGACTAGTATTGCAAGAGTGAGATGTTTCTTAATTTTGAATTAAATCCTAAGACTTCAGGACAAAGTTTAATACATTATGGGACAGAAAGTAACAGAAACTATTGTTTTTGAAGCAAGGGAGGAACGTAAGAGCTTCGTGTTCTGTCAGCATCATTAGAGATCCAACGAGCTGTAGCATCCCATTTAAAAAACAAAGTTAACCTTCATATCTCTGACGCGACCCCACATAGCAACAAAAATCCAACGTCATATTATGGCCCCCGTTGTCCCATGCAACATTTGTCCCACAAACTTTTCAGCTACTATCATACTTTCGGAGTTATTCTTGGCGTTAATAGTGAGTGATTCACCTTGTACAAGGGGCGTGAACAGCATTGGATACTGAATTACCATGAAGATGTCACATACTTTTCCGAGATAGTGTTATCAGCAGCCGACAGAGTTTGAAACAGATCTCCCTGGGGGTCCTGATTGGGCTGGCCGGCTAGTAGAATCGTTAAATGTCCAGGTTTGTGAGACATTCAGATGTGACACAGCCTATAAGTTGGACTTAATGGGAATGTGAAGACGGCCACACCCGTTGTCAAGGTTCTGATCGACCATGCCTGACCACCACACGGGAGGATCGCCATATAGTGCACCAAGCGCATCGTAGCCCCTTCACGTTTGCTCCTGCCATCCGACAACAAGTAACGGACTGTCTCCAACATTTTGCAGCATCCTAAACCATTGGTCGGAGACTATCAGAAGGCGGACTAGGTAATAACGATCTCTTGAGTAGGCTGCCGGTAGCGCCACATCACAAACGGCTGCGTTTGGAGTTGTGCCGTGTCCAGTAAGCATGGTTTCAAAAAATGGGTCAAATGGCTCTGAGCACTATGGGACTTAACATCTGAGGTTATCAGTGTCCTAGAACTTAGAACTACTTAAACCTTGCTAACCTAAGGACATCACACACATCCATGCCCGATTCAGGATTCGAACCTGCGACCGTAGCCGTCGCGCGGTTCCAGACTCAAGCGCCTAGAACCGCTCGGCCACAACGGCCGGCGTAAGCATGGTTTGCTCTTGACTGGGCTTCACATGGTATTCAGCAATGAATCGCGGTTCTGCGCTACCCCAGATTACCGTCGTCAGCGAGTACGGCATCGACTTGTCGAAAATTCCCATTTTCCAATGTCTCGGAGAGACACAATGGGGTTACTCTTGGTTTCATAGTGTGTGAAGCCGTGGGGTACATCTTCAGACACAGGTGACAGTGATTGAGGGACCTCTGATAATATAGTGGTCAGTTTCGTTTCTGTAATCACTGAAATAACATCACATATCCTATCAACCTTTGAAGTTTCATGTCGTTTCCTCCTCTCCTTCTGGGTGCTTCATTTTTTTATTTTTTTTCAGGCAGTTTATGTGCATGAGCGTAGTGAATCAGGAGGAGGAGGGAGACTTGAATGGAATGTTATTAGCTCAAATATCACCACAGCAGAAGTTTATTGTACTAGAGTTCAAGTAAATAGAGAAGTGGGTGATGATCACACAGTATCACAGGAGGAGGAGGGAGACTTGAATGGAATGTTATTAGCTCAAATATCACCACAGCAGAAGTTTATTGTACTAGAGTTCAAGTAAATAGAGAAGTGGGTGATGATCACACAGTATGTGATGTGCTGAAAGACTTTGGAGAAGATTCAATGAAGAAACTATAATTTCTCATAAACAAAATTCAGGGTGATTTTTTTTCCACAGTGTACAAACTCGAGTGATTGATAGACGAGAGGACACGGAACAGAAAAGGTCTAATTTAACTTACGTCCGGAAATGCTTGGTTTCCGAGATAGAGACAATTTATTCAATCATACGTTGTTACAGAGACCGCGGTCTAATACGAGCTATACGTAGGTTGTGTTCCAAAATGAACAGCATAGAGACAGAAGTGATGACGCTTTCTGCAGAACCTGACCATCATTTTGCAGGACAATGCTCAAGCACGTACAGTGCAAGCTCTTACTGATTTGTTTGACTGATGGGGCTGCTAAATGCTATACCACCTGCTGCAATTCCCTAACTTAAGCCCTCGTGAGTTCAACTCGATTTGTAAACTGAAACTTCACGGCATTCGCTTCAGAACTGCTACAAGTTCGTCGGGCAATAGACCGCGCCACTCGAACTCTCAACACAACTGGCAGTGCTAAGAGTATCCTACGACTTCCACTCGCTGGCAACTGGTTATACACAATGCTGGTGACTACTTTGAAGGTCAGTAAAATTTTGAAACACGTATCTATTTTGTAAGGGCTGTAAATAAATAGTTGCCACTATTAAAGTTCCAACCCTCGTACAAAACGTGCTGCCCTTCTTTGAACTTTTTCCATGTCTCCGTCAATCCTATCTGGCAACGATCCCACACCGCGCAGCAGAATTCTAAAAGAAGACGGACAAGCATAGTGTAGGTAGTCTCATTAGTAGATCCGTTACATTTTCTAAGTATCCTGCCAATAAAACGCAATCTCTAGTTAGCTTTCCCCACGTCATTTTCTGTTTTCATTCCAATTCAAGTTGTCAGTAATTGTAATTACTAGGTGTTTAGATGAATTTACGGCCTTTAGATTTGACTGATTTATCGTGTAACCGAAGTTTAACGGATTCCTTTTAGCAGTCATGTGGATGACCTCACAATTTTCGGTAGTTATGTATGATTAAATGAATGGTCCCTATCATGGAAGCCATGGATTTTCGTACATAAGTTTATTAGACCCGTTTTGTTCCATATCCTCTCATCGATCAGTCCCTAGAGTTTGTACACGGTGGAAAAATTCACCCTGTATAAAGAGCAGGGAAATGACAGTAATATTTTCTTAGGACAGTTATAGTCCTAATAACAGGGACGACAATTTCAAAGTGTGCACGCGTTACGCAACTATGTGTTTTATATATAATACTGTGAAAAATGGAACTAATTTAGTGCTAAACTTAACAGTGGATCAGTTTCCATTCAGGAGAATGACTACAAAACGAGAGACCATTGGATGTGAGCAGAAAGGGGAAAAATCTGTTTGCAAAATGAAAGAAAGATTAGGTTTTAACACACCGCTATCAGAGAGGAACCGCGCCGCCATTTGTTACAAGCTATTTAGGGAAACTGCGGAGATCCCAAAGGTGCATGGCAGGATGAGGATTTGAGCCACAGTTCTCTTGGCGGCGATTCTATTGTCTTACCACTGCAAAACCTCGTGCGATAAAATTGTTTTCTTAAAATTACCGTTGATATAAAAACGAAAGGAACAATAATCAGCAGTGGAAGGAGATATGTTATGCTGTCGGGTCTGGGGAGAGGGATATATGACAAATAAAGGGAATCGTGTAGAACAACGCTGAGTTGAGACTGCCTCTTGCCTGTTTATGTATGACGGTGACTGGCTTCAGTAAAGGAACTGTCGTCGCTCACCCCGATACCGGGTTCTCTCCAAATATTTCTTAAATTATTCATCTTTGTACCGAAGTACAAACAGAAAAGCAGCAGTGGCAGTTCGCTGGGTACTAATAAGTATTATGAAAAGGAAACACGTGAATTGTATGTATGTAGCTATAGTCATTAGTTTTCCTTACTACATTCCCATTAATATTAATTATAAAGTCTTAACTCCGAAACAGCTTTTCTTTTTGCATTCTGCACACGTGGCGATTAACGGAATTTATCATCAAATTTTGGTGAAATATGACACATTACCTTGTTAGGTCTTTCTGGTCCGTTGCCCAATAAACCAATGTTTTATTATTTTAAGAGCTTCTATGCTCTACATCTTGCAAGCTGTCTATTCATTATCGTCCGCAGATAACTACCACAGGTTTCCCGCTTCATCTGAAATATATCAAACAATATTTCTGGCGAAACGACCGACCTTCTTTGTTGGCGAGTTGCCGTAAATTACAGTTTTCCGTGGAGTTTCATGCTTTCTCCTAGATTTACGTTTATTGCTAGCAGAGAGAACGGCACTGTCTGTGGCAATAAACTGAATTGGTTAGGCCCACACATTTCTCTTATTATTTGGAATGGTTTTTACTTGAAAAATTTATTTGAAATTTACTTGGTGGTTTTAAGCAACGCCCCAGTTAATGAGGACCTAACTAATCTTAAAATGAGAAGCTCCACTTTCCCTCGTTAAAGAGAATTATTCTAAGAGACCGTATTCGGTTTCTGATAATTAGCACGAGTTTTCGTCATTATTTTTTTTCTATTTCATAACATATTATATTTGATAAAAATATCTCGCCTAACCGGTCCCTACAGAAGCTGATGATGATGATGGGGTCCCATGCTCCCAGGGGAATAGGGGACGATGCGGGAGACCCGCACCAACGTACTAGGCAAGGTGCTAGCGGAGGTGGTTTGCCATTGCCTTCCTCCGACCGTAACGAGGATGAATGATGATGATACCTAATTTCTCGACATCTTTATTTTCTATTCTTTCGCCAGAAATTAAATAAGATGTTTTCATGTAATTAAGTCGACCTCTGTAATAAGTTCAGAGCAGTGAGAGCCTAAAATTATGAATGACAGTTTATCAAAGAGTTATTCAGGATGGAGCAAATAAAAGCGGCCCGGTGAACAGACTTCCAGGGTACAAAGAATCACAGAAGAGGGAAGAAAATACCGCAGCAACCTGACTACAGCAGATGTTGAAAGTGACCACCATTCATTTCTTGGCACATCTGGGACCTGATGAGCGAGTTGCTCAAGGTGGATCGAAGCTGCTGCTGAATTGCTGCAGTCTCATCCGAAGCGTTCTGCTGTTGTTCTTGAAAACTATAAGGGTTGTCACGACACACTTTAGACTTCAGAAATCACCACACAAAGTAATCGCACACTGACAAATCAGGTGATCTGCTTGGCCAGCTAGGGCCACAAGCTTTCTCCTCCGTTAATACTGCCACAAATGGTTTCAAATGGTTCAAATGGCTCTGAGCACTATGGGACTTAGCTTCTGAGGTCATCAGTCCCCTAGAACTTAGAACTACTTAAACCTAACTAACCTAAGAACATCACACACATCCATGCCCTAGGCAGGATTCGAGCCTGCGACCGTAGCGGCCGCGCGGTTCCAGACTGTCGCGTCTAGAACCACTCGGTCACCCCGGCCGGCCAAATGGTCTCAAATTGTTGGCAATGTAACGCGCCGATGTCAGAGTCTGAAGAAAGAAGATGGAACCAATAATACACACACTGCACGTCAAACCCCGACATTCTCGTCATGCAATGGTGTTGCGTGGAAATTATACGGATTATCCGCTGCCCAGAATCTGTGATTCTGTGAGTTGGCACAACCAGTCAAGTGAAACCAGTCTTCATCAGACATAAAAAACAAATATATGACCAAGCCATTCATCGTTAGCTTAGTGAACACAAATCTGGAGACTGTGGGGAGCACTTGTTGGCTTTAATGCATGAACAAAGGACACTCGCTGGGGATGCATGTGCGGGTCCGACATGATATGGCGGTCTCTTGTGACAGGCGTCGGGTTGATTTGGTAGGATTTTGAAGCAGATTCTGGTGAACTGCAGGCACATTTTCTGCTGTGCGGGCACGTGTCGGAATGTTTTTTGACTGAGTCAGAACAGATCCTGTCTAATGCCATTTCAGAACTAAGCGTTGCATGGCAGTCTTTGTTGGTACTTTGACACCACTAAACTTCTCGAAAACAAGTGACCACAACGTTCCCACGACTTTGTTGTCACGTAATATTCCACTACGAACATCCGTTACTGCACTGTGAGTACCATCGTCCCCTATGCACTGCTGCACTGGCGATGACACAGCCCGCACTCCGCTCTGAACTGGTGTGAATCACATGGCGGGTGAACGTGTGGCGTGCGCGTCACGGGGTGTGGTATATGCATACATTCCGCTTCCAGTCGTATCAAATTTTAATTGCGCGACTCTGTAGTTAGCCTTATAAAAGGTTCGAGAAAATGCAAGATTGCAGCTGATATCCTCTTTTATCTAAAAGTCAATAACCAATGAATTCTGTGGCTAAGATTCACATTCATTACAAGTTAGTGGTCTCTTTTTGGAGTTGAGCGTTCATCACATATTAATGCTGTGTATCAGGCTGGTCTTCGTGTTCTTACCTCTTCATTTTGCGACCGCTTTAACTTATCACGATACTTGGCATTCATTTTAAATTTTGTTATAATGAATAAAACATTCATGCAATAATAAAAATTTTTTATCGATAGTCACAAAATACGAAATATAAATAAATAAAATAAAATGTGTAGCGGTGGAACTTGTGTTTCCACAAAAAGTAGTCTACCTCATTTAAAATGTGAGTAAGTAAGTAGTTCCTTAACGTTACAACTCGCCACTAGGGTGAAGCACATAAGAAAAATGTTTTATTATCTACTGCATGTAAACGTACAGATTCCAAGGGTTCTATGATCTTCTAGTGTTACGTGGAAGGGGACCAATGCCAACTTAAGAATCCTAACCATCTTTAGTCATTAGTTTACTACTGTGATACATATCACAGCTCAATTTGTTTAAATCTGCGGTACAGCAAAACTTTCGATTTAAGAACCGAAGCTGTAAAGTTTCCTACGCTTTTATACAGAGTATATGGAAAAATTAGGAGATGTAAGGTGGAATACATGGTGGATCCAAGAAAGAACTGTGATGGCTTCATAATAACTACGTAGACATATTGCGTTCAGTCTTTCCATTAAAACACGGAAGTACTTTAATAATCTATCCAGTATTTTATTTTATTCCAACATGATACCTGAACATAAGTTTCCAATAAAACAAATATATTTTATTATCTATAATATAACACACATTATTAACAGATAACCTCACCTATGCTCATTGTTCTATTGCAACACTCACTCGACGTAATCAGATGCCACATCCTGGCCACCTCCTTTAGTGAGATTTATTACTGTCACCAATCATGATACAACGCCCTGAAACACATGGTTTCAATTCCGATGCTAATGACAACATAAACTGTGAGCTTTTAAATGTAAAGAGCAAAAATGTATTTGCAGTCAACTCTCGACTCGCAAGTCGGTCACGCTTTGCCTTCCGATCGGATATTTTGCACACATGCATTTAGCCTGACCCAGCGAAATATGACATGCATCGAGAGTCTGTCAGCAATTCCATGTACGTGCATATGCAGACGTCAACAAGTTTGGAAATATCTTAGACTTTTCTGAGGAAGTACTAAGACAGACTGAAGTGTTGGCAGAAGAGCCAACACCGTGTTGCTAGAGGAGGCCGAAATGCACGCTTTCAAGCTCACGCAGGCTGGCGTGAGGTCTGGAACATTACAAGGAAATGAGATCTTAGAAAAACGGACGCAGTTGCTGTAATACTTAACTTTAATCCATAATGGTAGAACATCTCTCTTGACTGTACATGCTTCAAGATAAATATCAAATGCTATGGCGCCTTGCTAGGTCGTAGCAAATGACGTAACTGAAGGCTATGCTAACTATCGTCTCGGCAAATGAGAGCGTAGTTGTCAGTGTAGCATCGCCAGCAAAGTCGTCTGTACAACTGGGGCGAGTGCTACTACGTCTCTCTAGACCTGCCGTGTGGTGGCGCTCGGTCTGCAATCACTGACAGTGGCGACACGCGGGTCCGACGTATACTAATGGACCGCGGCCGATTTAAAGGCTACCACCTAGCAAGTGTGGTGTCTGGCGGTGACACCACACAGACATCACAATCAAAGAAATCGATAGTAGTTGCAAGTTACTGATGATGTTGCTGTCCGGTGTGAAGGTGTCATCTAGAAAGTTTGCAGACACACATACATAACTCATATTACCTTAAAATCCAAGTATAATAGATGTTACTGACGGCCGTCTCAATTCCTACACTTTTTGTACTAGAGTGACAATATAGCTTAAGAAAACCTTCCTCTTGTATCTTGCAACTATAAAACATAGCTACGAAAATCCAGAATATTCTGACGTCTTCATTTTCAAGCTGCTGTTAAAGAAGAGAAGCTGTTACAGACAGTTCTGTAGTACGTAACTATAAGTAATGGGGCAAAGAGCATTAAAATCAGTAATGATACTCCTGAATGTATTTAAACGGATTCCGCTTTTAAAAGTCAGATATACAGTGGCATAATAGCCTGTCATGATGAGTTTATGAGGATACCAGTTGTCACCCACACAGTAGGTGAGTCCAGTCGGCCACTTCGGATAAAAGTCTCACTTGCCTGTAAATTCCTACTTCCCAAGTCAGGTAATGTTAGGGAGATGTATGCGAACGGCAAGACTGCATTTCTGCTACCGCCGAAAGATATCAATGAATGGTACACAACCAATGTTAAAGACTCAACTTTTTAAAAAACTGGACACATTCCAGACTTGTGATTCCAGTTGAGCACTAAAACAAATTTTGAAACTTTGGGTTAACGTGAATGTAAATGAGTGCTTTCATGCAGGAATGCACAGAAAATTACCAAAAGTGGTTGGAAACAAACATGCTGCGATAAAGGTTGATTCCAACAATAACTGCTTAAAATGGTAAACTTTAGCTGATAAGTACCCATCAGATGACCGCGTGAGCTGTATGTCTAATTATCTCCTTTATTCACGTGCATTAACTCTGAAAACATTTCATTTCTTATAAATATGAAGTACATGGAAATATTTGATAAAAACAACAAAAATGTCTCTGTTAAAGTGCTCTGAGCACAACTGGATAGTTATAGGAGGGGAAAGAAACAAGAAAGAAAAAATTGTTAGGCGGTTCCATTTTAAATCTGGAAACATCACACGCGAGAAACATGTAAAACTGTTAATGCTGCTTTTCAAAAATACAGAGATTTACCATTTCTGCTACATAAAAATCCTTCAAAACCTTACAAGTAGTAACATTACTGTTCATCGGTATTTAGTTGAGGTATCTGAGAGCTTCTTGCATTTTTTTTTATTTTAAAGAGAAGTCGGCCACACATTTCCTTGATTATTCACAGTACCAACCCATCAGCAATGTCATGCTCGAAGGTGAGAAGCAGTACACAAAATACAACAAGTATAGCAGGCTGTTGAAACTACTAGTTGTCAAGAATGCAGACACTGAATGCTGCAACACAATTACAACACAATTACTGACGAAATTCATGTGCATAAGCAATGTAGTCTTACTTCCCATGCACACTGTAGTTCCAGTGAGTAATATTCAGAGTTTGAGATCTACCGAGTTGCTGACTGTATGAAATGGTTTAGCAAACAGATGCATGTGGTTGCCGTGTGCATAAAGAATTATTTATTTATTTATTGCGCAAAAAGCCGGCGAATACTAGCCTTGAACAGGAAGAAGCGTTTAAAGGAGCAGAATTTGCCATATCTGCAAGAAGTCCTTCAAGCAAACTAATCTGAAACACAGAGATCGTTGTCTTTTTTCTGGCTGATTTTGAGGAGCTGCCAATACTAGCTGTGATTTAAATTATGTATCAACTTTTACAGGGCCAGTAGTGTTTCACGAACTGATGAATTACGACTGAATTTCATAAATGAACCTATGCAAACCTGTGCAAGAAACTGCGCATAATAAAATGGTGAAAATCAACCCAGGTCGTGTTTCTGTGACTGTGGCAAACATGCAAAAGTATAAAATATTTACTAATACCGTTACATATCACAACAAAACATTAGTGCAAAAGAATATTCCAGTTTATAGATTTCTTTCAACTTTTTGGTGTTTTAGCAGAAATATGTGTTTCATTTTCAGTTGAAAATAACGAGGAAGTATTTCCTTCACGGTGACCAACGTAATTCCATTAATAAGAAAGGCACATTTATACATGAAAATGTAGCGAATAAATCCTTTTTGTTGAATGAATAGTATCTTCTATTTGAACCATTCAAGAGATTGATGGCCCTTGAACCAACTATGAAGAAATATGACTACCAAAAAGCGTGCAAAATTTGAAAGAAAGATAATAGCAGTTTACTCTGGCTTATATTTACAGTTCAGTGTCTAGCCTCTGGCCGTTATCTCTGGAAATTTCCATGTATTCTTTCTCAGTTCGTTCGAAATATATCCAACCAATCAAGTGACTTTATGTGTTTTGGTGTGGGATGCTTTGCTGAAAACTATAAAAACTGCAACTTATTACAGACATAAAGCAACTAAAAGTTGTTGACAGTGGCATCAGTGGTGGCAATGATCACTGTTTGCATGAACATGTTGTTGCAAACAATAGGTTCATGGACAATTATAGAGTCAACAGCCTTGCTGTTTTGGATACCCTCGCTCTCGCCCTATCACTGAGGATAAACAACTTCGGGCTCAGTTAGTACTTGAATGGGTGACCACCTAGGAAAATTGGATTCCGTTGGTTCAGGGACACGCAAATTTCCAAAATTACATTTCTCTATCATAACAGTCTCTAAAGCTGGGCAATAATGCAGTACCTACCACTCTATAATTCTTCTATGATTCTGAATGGTTATGTGTGGGCATTTTAGAAATAGACCTTGACTATCCAGAAAATATCAACGAACCATTATGCTCAGAGAAAACTATGTCACTACCGAGCAACAAGCCAGAACTTCATACGAAGCTGATATCCTCGTTATATGATGAAAATTTATGTGATTCACTACAAAAATTTAAAGCAGTGTCTGAACAATAATCTTATTCAATGACAAATTCAATGCATATTACCATTCTGCCAAGCTCCATGGGTTAATCCACATACACTCCTGGAAATTGAAATAAGAACACCGTGAATTCATTGTCCCAGGAAGGGGAAACTTTATTGACACATTCCTGGGGTCAGATACATCACATGATCACACTGACAGAACCACGGGCACATAGACACAGGCAACAGAGCATGCACAATGTCGGCACTAGTACAGTGTATATCCACCTTTCGCAGCAATGCAGGCTGCTATTCTCCCATGGAGACGATCGTAGAGATGCTGGATGTAGTCCTGTGGAACGGCTTGCCATGCCATTTCCACCTGGCGCCTCAGTTGGACCAGCGTTCGTGCTGGACGTGCAGACCGCGTGAGACGACGCTTCATCCAGTCCCAAACATGCTCAATGGGGGACAGATCCGGAGATCTTGCTGGCCAGGGTAGTTGACTTACACCTTCTAGAGCACGTTGGGTGGCACGGGATACATGCGGACGTGCATTGTCCTGTTGGAACAGCAAGTTCCCTTGCCGGTCTAGGAATGGTAGAACGATGGGTTCGATGACGGTTTGGATGTACCGTGCACTATTCAGTGTCCCCTCGACGATCACCAGTGGTGTACGGCCAGTGTAGGAGATCGCTCCCCATACCATGATGCCGGGTGTTGACCCTGTGTGCCTGATTGTGGCGCTCACCTGCACGGCGCCAAACACGCATACGACCATCATTGGCACCAAGGCAGAAGCGACTCTCATCGCTGAAGACGACACGTCTCCATTCGTCCCTCCATTCACGCCTGTCGCGACACCACTGGAGGCGGGCTGCACGATGTTGGGGCGTGAGCGGAAGACGGCCTAACGGTGTGCGGGACCGTAGCCCAGCTTCATGGAGACGGTTGCGAATGGTCCTCTCCGATACCCCAGGAGCAACAGTGTCCCTAATTTGCTGGGAAGGGGCGGTGGGGTCCCCTACGGCACTGCGTAGGATCCTACGGTCTTGGCGTGCATCCGTGCGTCGCTGCGGTCCGGTCCCAGGTCGACGGGCACGTGCACCTTCCGCCGACCACTGGCGACAACATCGATGTACTGTGGAGACCTCACGCCCCACGTGTTGAGCAATTCGGCGGTACGTCCACCCGGCCTCCCGCATGCCCACTATACGCCCTCGCTCAAAGTCCGTCAACTGCACATACGGTTCACGTCCACGCTGTCGCGGCATGCTACCAGTGTTAAAGACTGCGATGGAGCTCCGTATGCCACGGCAAACTGGCTGACACTGACGGCGGCGGTGCACAAATGCTGCGCAGCTAGCGCCATTCGACGGCCAATGCCGCGGTTCCTGGTGTGTCCGCTGTGCCGTGCGTGTGATCATTGCTTGTACAGCCCTCTCGCAGTGTCCGGAGCAAGTATGGTGGGTCTGACACACCGGTGTCAATGTGTTCTTTTTTCCATTTCCAGGAGTGTATTAACATTAATGGAAGAAACGTATAATACAAAAAACCAAGAATTATGAATAACCATCTGTTTGGAAAAACTATCCAGAGTGCATGAAGAATGAGTGGTGTGAAGCTGGTAACAATATTGGAAGTTACATACAGAACTGTTTCTATGATTCAAGAACTATTTGCAAGTACAGTGTCCTTCTTATGTAAATAAATTTTGCCTGCTATTGAATTAAGTGGTTCTAGATAGATCCACAGCAGTATTAATGACTATTTCAGATGTTTCTAAGAAACTTCTTGTAGATTTCCATGGTCATACATTGAAGAAATTTGAGGCATAAAATGTTAAAATTTGTTAAACAGACAGGGACAGCTCAAAATACCGTGTAATTACTCAAATATTTATGATGATATTAGAAGTGATGTGGACAGGTGGTTTGGTACTTTTGATTATCCCAGTAGTAATATTCATAACATCCATGTGCCAATGAAAAGAAAGTGGGTTTAATGAAACATGAATTATCAAGAGACGTTACTACAGAATTAATAGATCCAAGTTAAAAAATGTACACTCTTGAAAGTGAAACACAATGAGTAATGCGTAGAGCAAAAGGTGTAAAATTCTCACCAGGTAATTAATTAAGTGCTGATGTTAACCAGGAATCTGTATAAAATACTATTGACTGATCATTATATAATTTCATCCAAGTTACATACAATTTGCACAATAAATCAATGTAAATAGGCAGTATCGTCAAAATATGGTAAACGCTTCATAATCGATGACAAAATGAGAAGACATAACTGTGTATGCAACAGGGGATGATTTAATACTTATTTAGCAGCAAAATACTGTTATTCTCGGCCATAACGTTTACATATATGTTGAAGCATTTTGTGCACTGAATTACGGTGGCAATCAGTGACAAAATACAATGTGCAATAGTGTAATGTTATTCAACAGCTCCGCCTTTACGCCAGTGATGCAAGTGAAGCAGCAGGATGATGAAATCGCTGTGATATCATACGTAGTCAACCACAAGGAAGGAAACCAGCAGAAGACATCACTGATTTTGATTTCCAACCATCTACTGCCCCACTCCTCCCCCCCTCCCCCCTCCCAAATGCCACATCAGCCTCTACAATAACAAACAATGGACAATGAGTTCTAGATTAATCTAGTTTAAGACTGTTTATTTTAACTAACATTTCTCTGTATGTGTGTATGTATGTATGTAAAAGCACCTGAAGATGAACAGAACGTGTTCGAAACGCGTTGTATTATGCTAGATGAAACATAAAATAAAAAAGTGACTGGTAGCAAAAATTAGAAATAAATAATTAGCAAAATACTTGTTATAAATGTAGCCTATCAAAACTGCAACATACCTATCACAGACATACAAAAGATATAAGCTAAAAATGTAACGTACATAACATGATAATATATTGCTCTGGAATTGTTACCTAAATGTTACAGACAAATTATGATCATGAAGATGTTATTGTAACACTCTGGTTGTGGATGCAGAAGATATGTTACAGTATTATGAAAATGACACAAAATCCTCCATACTATATTGATTTACATATATCATTGTTTCTCATGTGATCATTAGCTACCATGCTTGATGGAACCTGGCAAACAAAATATTCCATCCTCTACATGCATGTGTGCATTTGCCTACATTATATCACATAATAGCTCTCAGAGAGTTCTTATGTAATTACTTGGCTGTGTGCAACCAAGCAAAGTATATGCTTGTTCAAACCAGAATGGTGGACAGTTATGCAATTGCTAACACCACTGGATGTTAATAATGTCATACCATACCTACCCTTTTTGTAGGACGCACTCTGATTAGCCGATTCATTTTTAAGGCAGTAAAACATCGAGCTGTGGTTGCGAGATCAAAATATATGTAAAAAAATAGTTTTAGAAACTCTCTGATTGGCTTACTCCTATGAAACGTGAGGTGGCTTAGGAAGGAGTTCAGAAATGTGACTGGCTAATAACATACAAAGCTGTATCTGGGAGAGTGAAATATGTGTATTGGCCTATGAGCTCTATAATTGGCCTTTGTCAATGAAAGATGTGTGGCTTAGTAACAAGTTTAGAAATGTGATTGGCTGCTTCATTTTTATGTCAGAAAATACTATGTGTGACTGGAGGAGCTAAATATGTGTCACACAACTGGCTTAGAAGCTCTCTGATTGGCTTATATCCAAAAAGAAAACGTGGCTTAAAAAGGAGGTGAGAAATATGATAGGAGAGTGAAACACTGAGCTGTTATTTGGAAATACGTGAGTTGGCTTAAAAGCCCTCTGATTGGCCCATTTCCATGAAAGTTTGACGTGACTTGGGAAAGACGAGGTAAGTGGAAGGCACGTGGCTTAGGAATGGGGAAGGGAGGATGGAATATAAGGGAAGGGGAAGGTGACAGGAGGGGTGGATTGGGAAGAGAGCTGGAGAGGGGGAAAGATAAAGGTGAAGGTCAAGGTCAAAGGTCAAATATCTCGTCAATCGAAATTGCTTTTCTACTTATGGAAAACTTACTTTCTCTGTGGAGACTTCCAGGTCATGTGGTCTCTCAATATAGCTACTTTAAGAACCTTGTGTCCTACAAGTATACAATGATTGATTGTGACGAAGACGAGTGCTCATAATTTACAACATGTTCGCGTCTCTCTCATAGGAATAAACATGGCTTCCACAGACAATGGTTTTGGGAAACGGAGCCCCCCCCCCCCTCCACCTGCCCGGGTTCCCGGGTTCGATTCCCGGCGGGGTTAGGGATTTTTCTCTGCCTCGTGATGGCTGGGTGTTGTGTGCTGTCCTTAGGTTAGTTAGGTTTAAGTAGTTCTAAGTTCTAGGGGACTGATGAGCATAGATGTTAAGTCCCATAGTGCTCAGAGCCATTTGATCCATTTTCCCCCCTCCACCTGTCCATGTAGTAGATTCTGTCTCACAGATTGATGCTGTGTATGTTGCCATCCTGAAGACATTCAGCACAGTTCCACACTGTCACGAGATGAAGTAAATGCGAGCATAGGATTATCAGACCATTTTTCTGATTCGTTCGAAGAGTTTTTTGTAAATACAACACAGCATATCATTCTTAAAGGAAAGATGTCTTCAGGTGTGAAAGTAGCTTCTGGGATATCCCCAGGGTGTATTATTGGACCATTATAGTTTGCAATACGTACATAAATTGCCTATAAGAATCTCTATATAGAGCAGTCGCAATGTCAGAAAGTTTGGTTACACAGTAGCTAAACAATCAGTGGGAACAGTCTCAATGATTAAATATTTGAAAGCATTAGAGTGGGGTGACCTGAAATGAAAGGACAGCATAAAACTAATCGTAAGAAAGAACGATGCCGGACTGAGATACAGTGGAAGAATTCTCAGGATGCGTAGTCCATAGACGAAGAACGTTGCTTACGGAACATTTATTCGAGCAATTCTTGAATACTGCTCCAAATACTGAGATCCTTACCAGGTAGGAATGACATAAGAAATAGAGTAGATCCAAAGAAGAGCAACGCGTTTTGTTGCAGGGTAAGTTTAGTAAGACCGAAATCGTGATGCAGATGTTTACTCGACACCAGTGTGTCTCTGAAATACTAACTTTGTGCATCGCGGTATGATATAATCTTAACACACCGAGATCTTACGTTCCTTGAAAACTGAGGCAATATATTCCTACCTCGTAGATATATCTTTCTAAAAGGCGACTACAGTAATATTACGGAGATTATAGCTCTTACAGAGGCTCAGTAATGATCGTTCTTCAACCTGCTGTTTGCAACTCAGACAGAAAGGAAGAAGTGACTGGGGCACACAACAAATACCATAAGGTGTACAGATGTAGATGTAGAGGTGGGTCCGTCTGGTCTGAAGTTAACAGAAAGGAAGCATAGATTTTAAACTCCGCGTTCAAAAATATATTCACACAGGAAGATAATGCTGTGCCAGTGTTTGAATAGTGCACAGAATCACAAATAAGTGATATAGATATTAGCACCTGCAGTACTGACAAACAAAACAAAACTACTGAAAGTGAACAAGGCACCTGGACATCAGAAAATTCAGTTTTATTTTACATTGAATACGGAATGGAATTAATTCCTTCTTAGCTGGTATTTATCTAGAGTTGCGTGCAAAATGAAGAGTCTCGTGTGACTGGAAAAGGGCAAAGGTCACATCTGTTTACAAAACGGACAAGAGGCAGGGAATATTTTCAGCTCAGACATGATGACGTTCCTTCAGGGAAACAAGTTTCTCTCAAAGAATCTAAAAAAAACAGTTGTTGCGTGTGGGACACAGATTGCTTTAGTCGTAATGGGCAGCGTGCAAACAGTATATACTGATGAACAGGTATGGTCTCTCTTCCCAGATTTCCGAAAGGTATTCCACTCTGAGCTACATCGTTTACTATTACCCAAGGTAGACTCATAAGGAGTGTCTTCGTAAATATGTAACTGTCTAGATCAGTATTTCTCTAGTAGGATGCGGGACGTTATACTGGACAGTGAATGTTCCGCAGAAACGAAGGTAAGATCGGGTTAGCCCGAAAGAAGCATAATAGAATGTTTCATGTTAACGTTCAACGTTAAGATGACGTTCCTCCAGTGAAACAAGTTTCTCTCAAAGAATCTGAAAAAATAGTTGTTGCGTGTGGGACAGATACGAACAGCAGCGCTATAACATTGTTGACTGACGATGCAGTTGTCTACAGGAAAGTATCGTCGTTGGACGATCGTAAGGAACTGCACAACGACTGGCAAAAGTTTCCACCTTGTACTCGTATAATGAGTGGCAGCTCTATTTAAATGTGGCTAAATGTAAGATAACGTCTATAGCAAAGGGAATGAACCGCATATAATCAGGTTACAAGATTGGTGGTAAACTTACTGAGTATTTGTATCGTGTAAGTATTTAGCGGTAAATATTAAGAAGCGATATAAAACGGGACGATCAAGCAAAATTATTATTAAGAATAGCATATGGAAGACCGATTTGTTGAAAGGGTTTAGGAAAAGGTCGTCGCATCTGCCAAGGAGACATTAGGGCGACCAGTTGTGCATTATTGAGTTTTTACGAGTGGGCATGACAACAGACATTGAACGAATTCAGACAGGCCTATGGTTGTAGCAGATCGGTATAGACAATACGAAAGTGTAACAGAAATTCACAGAGAGTTTAAATGTGAATCCATGTAAGAAAGGCGACGTACTTCTGGCGAAGCCGTGTTCAATGAATTTAGATAACCCGTATTTAAAGGTTACTGTGCGCCTATCATGCTACCATCAACGTATATCTAACGTAGCGATCGTGAGCTGAAGATTAGAGAGATTATAGCGCGTACGGAGGCATTTAGACAGTAATTTTCCCATCGCAAAATACGTGAACGGAATACGAAATCGGACTGATAATATTGGTATGTTTTACCCTCTGTTGAGCACTCTACACCATGAGAAGTATTTATGCAGACGTAGATGTACAAGAGCAATATAGAGCCAAATGTTGCCGTCAGTCCCAGAGACGAAATTACGCTGACAACCATCAGAATAAAAACATGGTCACGAGAGTTGCTAGATTAAAACGGTTACGCCCTCAGCGCACAAGAAGACAAGCCCCATAAGATGATTCACTCAATAGGCCTCAGAAGAGATGACTGTTTGACACCAAGAAGAATTCTGACACACTATGGAACCTAATGGCAATGACATGTGATATTGGAAAGTACTGGAAAAGGTCTTCACACAGCAATGAGTGGATAATTGATAAATACGGAGAAGTAGTGAGCATACCCCATATTAAATGAAGTCAGATGGAATTCATACATTGATCCCAGTAGTATTTGAGTTACTGTGTCGGCTCTACATGATCATTATCGCGAACAACTGTCATGGAGATTGAGGTTTGTGACATTTATCATATACGCTGCTCAGTTGCACTATTTAGTTCAAACCAGATTACTACAGTATCCGTTTCCTTTGTGCGATGGAAGGGAGTCGCACACTCGCTTCATTTCTGATTCATTGCGGAACTCGATTTGGGTGTTGCCCTCAAGTTAGCGGCTTTTCCGCAAAAAGTTATATATTTTCCCTCGTTTTCTCCCATTTGTGGTTCATGTGAGGTTCACGGGGAGATATAAAAGCAATGGCCGGCAGCAGAGAGTGCTGAATATAATCTGTGTTCGCCGATGAGAGTTGGTGCGGCACGACGTATCCGATGGCACAGCGGATGGCGATAAAAAGCGAGGGAGGGTTGACGTATGGCGGCGCTTCTGCCCCATGTAGCGCCACTACTCGTAATGGCCGGGGTTAAGCGGCGCCCACTCTATTAGGCCTCCCTCCCCTTGTCTTACAGCTCCCCGCCACTGCGCACTGAATTTTTTTACGCGGGGTCGCTACGATTATTTAACTTAAGAAATAGGCGAATCAATTGCCATGATTTGATCATTCCTTTTGTGTTCTTTGTTAGGGGATGAATAATAGTTTAAAGACACACGGTGTCTTGATCTTCAATTATGCATCAATCATATGTCGTATAGTCACTGTAGAATGTAATTCCCAGAGTATTGATCTCATCATCGTAGCTCAAATTAATATTTTGCTGACAGTGGTGCGCTTAGTTTGAGTTCCTCCCAAGCATCCACGCATATGACAATGAGCAAATGAAAGGATAAATTTAACTCACCGTGACGCTGCAGGTAAGGTGAAAATTAATTGAACTGAATAAGATATGATGTCAGTTTTATTGAAATCTTCTAGTTTCTATTGATAAAAGTCGCACAATAAATTCAGACACGTGTCGTAATGATCTCTGGTATGGTTTTCTTTAAACAGATTTTCAAAGCAGTATCGTTATCTAGTGTGCCTTCATACATATAAACTGAAATACCACCTGGTAATAAGAGTATTTTTTGGCTTTTCGTCATGGATTCCTATTCAAAATATTATGTACTGACTGCCCTCTAAAAGTCCTAGCAGTTTGTAACGGGAATTTACGAACACCCTGCATACAAGATGTGATCAAAAAGTAACGGGAGTTTTTTAATTTCGCGGTCGTTATATATCCGACTTCCAGTTTTTTATCTTATTGATACACATGTTCCTGGCGTATATTTGCGTTTTCAGTTGTTTTGAATATTTAGTTTATTGTTGACACTCGAGAAGCTCATACGTGTTGTCGAGCGGTCAACGAATTTTTGCTTTCAGAAAAGGTAGAGCAAAGAATCTGTACTAAATTTTGCTTGAAAAATTCGAAATATTGAGCGCAGCTTTTGACAAATCTACTACGAGTAAGACAGGAACGACTGGTATAAACGTTTCACAGAGGATCGAGATGACGCTAAATACGACGGCCGCACTGGATGCCCTAGCACATCAATTTTACTGACGACGATGTGGAAGAAGTAAAGAAAATGGTTTTGGAAAATCACCGAATCACCACCAGAGAGATTGCTGATGATGTCTGCATACCCCTTGGCTCATCCCAAGCAATTATTTCGTATATTTTGGGCATGAAATATGTAGCAGTAAAGTTTCTTCCGAAATTGTGGAATTTCATCGCTCAGAAATTGATGAATGAATTCGACAACGATGCAGAACTTCTAAAGAAGATTATAACAGGTCACGAAACGTAGGTATACGGGTATCACGTTGAAACCGAGACTCAATCGTCCCAATGGAAACTGCCTGAAGAACCAAGACTGAAAAAAAAAGAACTGACAAGTTCGACCACATGTGAAGGTTCTTCTCATTGCTTTCTTAGATTACAATGGTACAGTGCATAATGAGTTCCTCCTTTGTGGTCGTACGGTCAACAAGGAATACTACCTGGAAGCTATGCGGCGTCTGCATGAAGTAATCCAAAGAAAACGACCTGTAGCGTGGCAAAACCACTCATGGAAATTGTATCACGATAATGCTCCCACTCACACCTCAATGCTTGTTCGTGATTTTTTGGCAGAAAACAAAACCGTTATGTTGCCTCATCCACAGTATTCACCTCACATGGCCCCGTGCGACTTATTTCTATTCCCAAGCTTGAAGAGTAACATGAATGGATGTCGTTTTACCATGATGAATGAGATAAAAACGAAATCTCTGAAGGAGCTGAACTCCATAACGGAAAGTGAGTTACAGAAGTGCTTCCAAGATTGGAAAAAGTGCTGGCGAAAGTGTATTATATTTGAGGGGGATCACTTTGAAGGGGACAAGGTTGATGTTACTAATAAATAAAAACTCTTTAAGAAAAACAAAAATTCCCGTTACTGTTTGATCGCACCTCGTGAGTGAGTGTAACACTTCGTAAGAACATGAAATGATATTACTATATAAGCTCAGTCGTAGGTAAACCAGGTAGCAGATTTCGATTTATTGGTAGAATATTAGCAAAATGCAATCGGTCTACAAAGGAGATTGCTTCCAAATCACTCGTGTGACCCATCCTAAAATATTGCTCAAATGCGTGGGACTCGTACTAAATAGGATAAAAGCGGGATATTGAAAACATACAGACAATGGTAGCACGAATGGGCACAGGTTTGCTTTACTTTAGAATGTCGCAGAGGTGCTGTAGAAGCTGCCGGTTGGCTGGGATTCTTGTCCACTGAAATTGCTTCCTATAGCTGTTTTTCTGCCTCCTAAGCTCTTCGAACAATGGAGGTAGTGGTTCGTATTGCTGGTAGTCCTTGACGATGGTAAAGGATGAGATTTTGTTAGCTGTTCGGCGTTTTTCTGTTAAATATGGAACACCATCGTTGAATTTGCTGGTCGTTCGAACCTCCAGTGTATGAACGACGTTGATGAAGAAATAGGCCGGCCCGAGTGCCAGAGCGGTTCTAGGCGCTTCAGTCTGGAACCGCGCGACCGCTACGGTCGCAGGTTCGAATCCTGCCTCGGGCATGGACGTGTGTGATGTCCTTACGTTAGTTAGGTTTAAGTAGTTCTAAGTTCTAAGGGACTGATGACCTCAGATGTTAATTCCCATAGTGCTCAGAGCCATTTGAACCATTTTTTGCAGAAATACCTTTTGAAATGGATTCAACTATTTTCCTTGTATACGCGCCTGATCGATGGACGTCTCGTTCTTGAAAACGTAGCCAGCATCGGACTGTGATCTGTTGATGGTTCGCAAACGGTTTTAAGGAGAGGGTCAATTCCTATCCCCAGAGTAATGACGATGTCCCATACGTCCGGTCAGGGAACTGACAACACAGCCTGCCTCCTTTTTGCTGAAGATCTGGCTCTACTAACATCTAGTGGTCAGTTCTACATTCGGAATACTTTTGATCAGACAGTGTAGGTCGACCTAATGAAGACACCATTAACATTTCATCAAAGACCACCAGTGAAGAGAAAAGCTGTAAAACAATTCAATTCGCTACTGTTATCCTGCATGATTGAAAACCGAAAAATGCTCCGCAAAAGATTACAAGATTTATTATATGCGTAATGGGAAGACATTTCAATCCAAAAAAGCCCACCTTTTTTACATAGCGATAAAACTGGATTTCTGAATCTCATCTGTACAACCAATACAGTTACCAAAATGTCCTGTATTCATTTTCGGAAAGAACTGGCTTTACCTCCGTGTCCGTCTATCTGGATTTAGGTATTCTATCTTTTCCCTAAATCACTTAAGACAAATGCCGTGATGGTCGACATCGTTGACTTACTTCTCAGAGCCTGAGCTCTGTCTCTAATGACGTTTTCCTTTCGAATGTAAGATTTTTGAAACGAATGATGAAACAGAAATTAGAAAATTAGATGCTACAATCTTCTCGTCCTTTCCTTTCATATGCAGTATTTTTAGAACGGATGATGAAATGGAAATTAAGATGGTGGCTGGTGTCCGTCTCAAGACCAAGCAGGCTTTTGTATTACAGCGTACTAGCAGTGTACAGCTACAATTTGAATGGGTAAGCTGAGTTGAGGTTACTTTCCTCACTGGAAAGTTGTGAAACCTTGAAACTCCCTCAACACCTCGTTGCACTCCACACTGACAAGCGAAGTCTCTCTGCTCCAACAGGAAATCGGTATTCCAATTGTATTTAGCAGCATTAAATTACGTTACTCTTAGTGTTCCACTATCGGACTTTAAAAAGGTATATGAGGTCCTCAACAAAATGCATGAAACAATATGCAGATCACAACAGGAACATTTGCCGAAAGCAGTATCTGGACAATCCTCAGAAACACGTTCTTGAGCTTCAAAACCAATTGCCACTTGAATCTCGTTCTTGAATTCAGCAATAAGTGTGGGAGTGTTGTACCTAGCCGCTTGCCAGGCGTATTGAAGTATAGGGTCATACACTGGAGCAGATAGCTGCTATGAATAACAGAAGTCATTTTCATTATGAAAATTCTATCTCGTAATTTACTGTCGAAGTCACTGTAGAGAGTCCTTATAGAGTCTGTAATCCTTCTTCGATATATTTTATATTGCCGGAAGAAATATACAAAGGCTATGCGTATTTTGTTGTTTTTGGCGGAATTATCATACATTCAACGTCTTTACCCGCAAATAAATCATTTACTATTGTTGTGTGCTTGCGAGCACTTCGCCCGCATCTCGTGGTCGTGCGGTAGCGTTCTCGCTTCCCACGCCCGGGTTCCCGGGTTCGATTCCCGGCGGGGTCAGGGATTTTCTCTGCCTCGTGATGGCTGGGTGTTGTGTGATGTCCTTAGGTTAGTTAGGTTTAAGTAGTTCTAAGTTCTAGGGGACTGATGACCATAGATGTTAAGTCCCATAGTGCTCAGAGCCATTTGAACCATTTTTTTGCGAGCACTTCAAGGAGTAAAGCAGTAAACATTTATGTTATTCACGACATTGTCATTACGAACATTTACGAGAAAGGGTTTCAAATGGTCCATTGGCATTTTCTCAATTTTACCAGTCTCCAAATGTATGTTTTGTGGAAGGCTGTCTTCAATAGCCTTTTTAATTTTGTGGCCGAAAGTTTTTTTCCTGAAGGCAAATATACATTTTTTTTTTGTTAGGCATCCATTCAGTGAAAGTACAGCATATATTGTATAAATGCGAGTTTCATTGAGTGCAGACTGGACCAAGGCAACTGTTGATTTTTTCCCGTTTTTAGATAATGTCATACCAGAAGTTACTTCATAAATAAATCTACATTGATCAGTGTTCCAAATGCAGTGTGGCTGTATCCGGATAACTGCAGTTTTCTGGTTTACTTCTACGACAAAACGGGCCCACGCTGGTGATTATCTTCGTCTTTCTGTATATCTCTGGTTGTCAAGAAAGCAATTATGTGTCTGCGGCACGTTCTGTATTCTTTCTTGAGACGTACTGTGAAAGTTGCAGAACATTTCCACTTTGTGTGCCCAATTTCTCTTATTTTTTGCATTAACCAAAATTTCAGGAACCAGTAACTGACACACAGGTCGCAACTTTACGTGGAGATACATGATAATCATTATAACACGTTCAAGACGATCTGAAAGTTTTGTTAAAATGCTAACAGTATTGCATTTTGCTCCTGTGAAGATTTATAGTCACCAGCACTTTTAGCTTCTCTTTGAGGATTACCGATACCGCCACTGCAACAAGCACTACAATCTTGAACTCTATTAATCGCGTTATAATCAATAAACTCATTTTCCTCATCCATTATCCTATCCAGCGTAATCCAGTATAACTTCAGTTGAGCATTTTTGCTATATATGTACGACAATAGTGACACACGTATACTAAACACACATCAACTACTTACTGAGGTAACTGACTGCCGTGTTAAACCCCTACCACCCCCGCCCCCCCCCCCCCCCTGTCCACCAAAACTGCAAGCTATGTTGCATACAAACCAAGAGCGAGACACAATCATACGGTGTCGCAGGTGGTTAGAAAAATGAGATGGGTTTCTTTACAAAATTTTAAATACCAATTCTTGTTCCAGCAGAGAGATGTCCCTTGTGAGATGATAAAAGTATGGAACATCGATATACACAAATACAGATGGCGATAGTACCGCTTACACAAGGTATAAAAGGGCAGCGAATTGGCGGATCTGCCATTTATACTATGGTGATTCATGTGAAACGGTTTCCGATGTGATTATGCTCACACGACGGGAATTAACAGACTCTGAACGCCGAATGGTTGTTGGAGCTAGACGCGTGGGACATTCCATTTCGTAAATCGTTAGGGAATTCAGTTTTCCCAGATCCACAGTGTCAAGAGTGTGCCGAGAATGCCATATTTCAGGCATTACCTCTCTCCACAGACAACACAATGGCCGACGGTCTTCAGTTAGAGACCGAGATTAGTGGCGCTTGCGTAGAGTTGCCAGTGCTAACAGACAAGCAACACTGCGAGAAGTAACGGCAGAAATCACTGTAGGGCGCAAAACGAACGTATCCGTAAGGACAGTGCGACGGAATTTGGCGTTAATTCGCCATGGCAGCAGACGAGCAACGCGAGTGCCTTCGCTAACACCGTGACATCACCTGCAGCGCCTCTCCTGTGTATGTGACCATATCTTTTGGACCCTAGACGACTGGAAAACAGTGGTTGGTCAGATAAATCCCAGTTCTAGTTGGTAAGAGCTAAATGTAGGCTTCGAGTGTGGTGTAGACCTCCGGAAGCCATGGACCCAAGTTGTCAACAAGGCACTGTGCAAGTTGGTGGTGGTTCCATAATGGTTTGGAGTGTGTTTACATGGAACCAACTGGGTCATCTGGTCCAACTAACCGATCATGGACTGGAAATTGTTATGTTCGTCTACTTTGATACCATCTTCATCCATTCACGGTCCTCATGTTCTCAAACAATGATGGAACTGTCACCTGCCTACAACTGTTCGCGGTTGGCTTGAAGAATATTCCGTACGATTCGAGCCAATGATTTTTGGCCACCCAGATCGCCCGAAATGAATCCCATCCAACATATAAGCGACATAATCGAGAGGTCAGTTCGCGCACAAAATCCTGCACCGGCAGTTGATGATGAGTCCCATACTTCTTTACAGAGCGTAGGGGAACGACGCGGGAGACCCGCGCCGACTTACTGGGCAAGGTCCTAGTGGAGGTGGTTTGCCATTGCCTTCCTCCGACCGTAAAGGGGATGAATGATGATGATGAAGACGACACAACACCCAGTCATCTCGAGGCAGGAAAAATCCATGACCCCGTGCTCGGGAAGCGAGAACGCTACCGTGAGACCACGAGCTGCGGTTATGGACGGCAGTTATGGACGGCTACAGACGGAGCATGGCTCAGTATTTCCGCAGAGGAATCAAAACGCCTTTTCAGTCCATGCCACGTGGAGTTGCAGCACTATGCCCGGTAAAAACGAGGTCCGAGACGATTTTAGGATATATCCTATGACTTCTGGCGCCTCAGTGTATGTTGCTTACTAGATTACATATGATTGGTGAACACCAGTAATCATGAACACATAAACATGAAAAAAACAGTAAACGGTTAACAGATGGCACCGGGCTTTCTTTACAAATTTGTCTCTTCATGAGCGATTTACGCACTGTCTACCTGTGTAATCATATGAAGAGTGACACCATGGCGGAAATACTACGGAGATTTCCGGCACTGATACAGGAATCAAGAATGTAGCACTTGGGCCATAAAGGATCATCATCAATAAGTTGATTAAATAGATAGGAATCCAGATTAGTTAGAAACTACACTGTAGGGAAAAAACGACGCACCACGAAGGAATTATCCGAATGCGACGGAAGTCGGAAGATTTGTTGTACAGCTGCTAACAAACAAATGAGTATAATTTCAGGAAAATTTGATCATTTATTCAAGAGAAAGAGCTTCACAAACTGAGCAAGTTAATAATGCGTTGGTCCAACCTTGACCACTATGCAAGCAGTTATGAGACTTGATATTGATTGACAGAGTTGTTGGACGTCCTCCTGAAGGTATCGTGCCAAATTCTGCCCATTTAGCGCGTTAGATCATCTAAATCGCGAGATGGATGGAGAATCCTGACCATATTGCTACTAACGTTCTCAAGCGCCCTTGTTAGACAAGGTAGCGTTTTTCGAGCACGAAGACACGCAGTAGAAGCTCTTTCCGTGCGCGGGAGGGCATTATTATGCCGGAAATTTGTGGTAAGGCCTTATGGGACCAAACTGCAGAGGTCATCGTCCCGTAAGGTTACTCAGTACCTAAACTAACTTACGCTACGGACAACACACACACCCATGCCAGAGGGAGGACTCGAACCTCCAACGGTGGTGCCGCACGGACCGTGACAAGACGCCCAAGACGGCGTGGCTTTGCTGGAATGTAAGGCCAGTATGACTTGCCATGAAGGGCAAAAATATATACCGCTGTGCAGTAAGGGTGGCGAGAATAACAACCAAAAGTGGTCCTACTATGAAATGAAATGGCACTCTGGATCATCACTCCTTGTTTACAGGTCATATGGCAGGCAACAGCCACTGTATTCCACTGCTGTCCGGATTGTCTCTTGTCACGTCTTTTGCCTGAAATCTCGTTGACTACAGCATAATTATCTGCAGTGATGAGTCCCTCTTCGAACTGACCCCCGGTGACCTGCGAATACGTGTCTGGAGGTGCCCCGAACAGAGGTGGGATACCAACCTTCCTGTCGCTCGCCGTACGAACCGACAACCAGGAGTGATGGTCTGCGACGCAACTGCATTTCATAACAGGACCCTTTTGTTGTCATCCATGGCACTCTTACAGCACAACGGTACGTCCTCGGTATTCTACGCGAAGTTTTCTTCCCTTCGTAACAAGCCATCCTGGGCTCACATTTCATCAAGATAATGCCCACCCGCGCACGAAAAGAGTTGCTACTGCGTGTCTTTACTGTTTGTCTTCGTGCTTGCCAAACACTACCTTGGCCAACAAGGTCTTCGGATATCTCCCCAACTGAGAATGTTTGGAGCATTATGGGCGGGGCCCTGCAACCAAATCGGGATTTTGACGATCTAGCGTACTAGTTACACAAAATTTTGCACGATATCCCTCAGGAGGACGTCCAACAATTCTATCAATAAGTATGTTGTTCTTGTGGTCTTCAGTCTTGAGACTGGTTTGATGCCGCTCTCCATGGTACTCTATCCTGTGCAAGCTTCTTCATCTCCCAGTACCTACTGCAACCTACATCCCTCTGGCTCTGCTTTGTGTATTCATCTCTTGGTCACCCTCTACGATTTTTACCCTCCACGCTGCCCTCCAACACTTGATGCCTCAGAACATATCCTACCAACCGATCCCTTCTTCTAGTCAAGTTATACCACAGCCTTCTCTTCTCCACAATCATATTCAGTACCTCCTCATTAGTTATATGATCCACCCATTTAATCTACAGCATTCTTCTGTAGCACCCCATTTCGAAAGCTTCTATTCTCTTCTTGTCCAAACTATTTATCATCCATGTTTCACTTCCATACATGGCTACACTAAATACAAATACTTTCAGAAACGACTTCCTGACATTTAAATATATACTCGATGTTAACAAATTTCTCTTCTCCAGAAACACTTTTCCTTGCCATTGCCAGTCTACGTTTTATATCCTCTCTACTTCGACCATCATCAGTTATTTTGCTCCCCAAATAGCAAAATTCCTTTACTACTTTAAGTGTCTCATTTCCTAATCTAATTCCCTCAGCATCACCCGACTTAATTCGACTACATTCCATTATCCTTGTTTTGCTATTGTTGATGTTCATCTTGTACCCTCCTTTGAAGACACTGTCCATTCCGTTCAACTGCTCTTCCAAGTCCTTTGCTGTCTCTGACAGAATTACAATGTCATCGGCGAACCTCAAAGTTTTTATTTCTTCTCCATGGATTTTAATACCTACTCCGAACTTTTCTTTTGTTTCCTTTACTGCTTGCTCAATATACAGATTGAATAGCATCGGGGAGAGGCTACAAACCTGTCTCACTCCTTTCCCAACCATTGCTTCCCTTTCATGTCCCTCGACTCTTATAACTGCCATCTAGTTTCTGTACAAATTGTAAACAGCCTTTCGCTCCCTGTATTTTACCCTGCCACCTTCAGAATTTGAAAGAGAGTATTCCAGTCAACATTGTCAAAAGCTTTCTCTAAGTCTACAACTGCTAGAAACGTAGGTTTGCCTTTCCTTAATCTAGCTTCTAAGATAAGTCGTAGGGTCAGTATTGCCTCACGTGTTCCAATATTTCTACGGAATCCGAACTGATCTTCCACGAGGTCGGCTTCTACTAGTTTTTCCATTCGTCTTTAATGAATTCGCGTTAGTATTTTGCAGCCGTGACCTATCAATAAATATCAACCATAATAGCTACTTGCATAAGCGCCAGAAATGGAATAACGCTCTACAGGGTGAAAAGTATTTAAACCGACAAACTCTGAGAGGTTGTCGGGGACATCAAAACAAATATTTTTCCCTAATGTCATTTTTTCCTATGAGGATTATTTAAACCGGTGGAGGCCGTATTACGCTCTTCAGTTGTTAGAGGGCATGTTGCGCTCTTCAGTTGTAGGCCACTGCTATCCACCAGTGTAGTAGTCCATTGTCTCTGTTTACTAATGGAGCGATACATCTGGAGTTGTAAGTAGGCTGTTTAGGTTTTTATATTGGTAACGCCACTTAGCGTTGCGCATTTGGAGATGAGCCGCCAGCAGTGGTGGATGTGGGGAAGTGAGATGGCGGATTTTTGAGAATGGATAATCTGGAGGTGTGTCCATCAGAAACAGTACATTTGTAAGAATGGATGTCATGAACTGCTATATATATTATGACTAGTAAGGTAAATACATTGTTTGTTCTCTATTAAAATCTTTCATTTGCTAACAATGCCTATCAGTAGTTAGTGCCTTCAGTAGTTTGAATCTTTTATTTAGCTGGCAGTAGCGGCGCTCGCTGTATTGCAGTAGTTCGAGTAACGAAGATTTTTATGAGTTAAGTGATTTGTGAAAGGTATAGGTTAATGTTAGTCAGGGCCATTCTTTTGTAGGGATTATTGAAAGTCAGATTGCGTTGCGCTAAAAAAATATTGTGTGTCAGTTTAAGCACAGTCATGTACAATTTTTCTAAGGGAACGTTTCATATGGCGACCCTTAGCCGAGGATACCTCAATGGAATCTTCTGATTTTTTCCTTGTAGTTTGTGTAATTAGTGTAGCTATTGTTTATTGCTAGCGCGTAATTGTAGAGAGAATCTCCTTTGTGGTTGCAGTCTTTCATTGTTGTACAGTAAAACAGTTGTGGCATGCATGTAGGTTTGCACCAAGTATTTCGCAGCTGCGCTTGCAATTAATTAGGTATTATTTTCAGTGCTGTGTTAATGTGTTCTGCTCTTCAAATTGTGCTTTTCTGTGTTATCGTGTGAAATATTGTGACAATAATGGCGTGTGAAAAACGTAACACTAGGCTCCAAAGTAAACTGAGAAATAATAGCGACGACGAGCGTAGCTTATCAGCACCACTGTGTAGTGAATTAACAGACATTCGAAGTAGTAATTTGGTAATTGTGCATAGGGAAATGGAGCGGGCGGCAAATAATGGTGTAGACAATGAAACAAGTAGTGAACAGGGAAGCATTATCGATCGATCGGTCGGCAACAGCTCGCCTCAGGAATCGGGAATGACAGAACACAATATTGCAAATACTGTAGACTTAGGTTCCGGGTCCTCACAGTTTTCTCAAATGAGTCAAGACACATTTTCTGCTTGTCAAAATGTGAATTTTGACGGTGAAAATGCACTGCCAAAAAGCATAGAGAAGCAGATTCCAGACACTAATACATTATTATTGCAATTAATGCAACAAACGGAACAAAATCAGAGACAAACACAGCAAAAGCTTCAAAAGTTAGACACCATGCTTGACCAAACACGTGAAGATTTAACTACTGAGTTACATAACATTGAATCGAAATGTCAAAAAGTCTGTAATGACGTAAAAACACAAATTTGTGAGCATTTTCAACCTATTTTTTCGCGGCATGAAAATGCATTACAGAATCACGAAGCAGCCATAAAAGAACTGCAAACTATTGTTCATGAAAATCATGAGAACTTGTAAGCTAAAATTGACTCAGTTGCATCTACCGATTCGGTTACGCAACTTGCAAAAAGTCAGGAAAACTTAAAGGACACAGTAGATACTCTGAAAATTGGTTCAGAAAGACACATGGAGGAAATTAGTTCATTATCAGAGAAAGTAGTTGAACTTTCGGATCAGCTAAATAATTTATCTACGAAGGTAGATGATAATCTGAATGACACAAAACCGGTAGTCTTTAACGACACAGAAGAGTGCGAACAAATAAGGAAATTCAAACAAAATCAGAATCAAATTAATACGCAACACCAAAGAGAAATCCGGGAAGTACAAGATCAGCTGGCACAGGTAATACAATAATTACGTATTTCAGAGGACACTCGCGCTCCAATACGGGAAGAGGGACATAGAAATACGGAACAGCCACTAAATAATAACACAGGGCACTTCGGATTTTATGAAAGACACTGGAAAGGTACACCGAATTTTGAGATGGAACCGCCGATATGACGTAACAATGACCGACATGCGACTCGCCGATGTGATGATTTTGACTGTAAGCTGTTTATTACTACACGTAAATTCAAAACATTTAAGAATTCCGGCAACGACATTGATCCACAAGCGTGGCTTCAGCAATTCTCTCATTTTTTACCTCCCAACTGGTCATTAGAGCACAGATTAGAATTTATGTGTGGCTATTTAGAGAATGAACCAGCTGCAAGAATGCGATTGGTCATTCACGATTGCCACAGTGAAGGAGAATTTTATCATGCCTTCCTCTCAGCATATTGGTCTCAAGCTACACAAGACCGAGTAAAACATAGCATCATAATGATGAAACATTTCGAACAATCTGAATTTTCCAGTCTTGTGAAATATTTTGAAGACATGTTGCACAAGAATCAGTACCTGTCAAACCCTTACAGCCCCTCAGAACTCATCCGCATTTGCTTAATCAAATTGCCTGAACATTTACGACATATTATTTTGGCAGGACGTTGCAAAGACGACATTGAAGCTTTTCAGGGACTGTTACAAAAATTGGAAATTGGCGCTGACAATTGCGGAACGCGAAAACAGGAGCACAACAATTACAGGTCACATCCGTCACAATTCCGCGATGACAGAAATAATAAATGGACACGACAAGGCTATTCTTACAATGCAAATCGTGAACAAAACAGACACCACCCATATGACATCCACTGGCAGAGTAATAGTTACCGAGATATATCGCATTTCCGTAATAATGAATATGACAGAGAGAACCAAAGAAACAGTGAATATGGCAACTAGAACTATTATTATCATGGGAGACAGAATAACTTCAGACACAACGGTCTACCGTGCAGTGATAATTCAGGGAGAAATTCTCCACCACTTAACCGACAAGATAGAAACTACAGGAACTACCGACATGACGACAGACGATATAATCATTACGACAGACCTGAATTTTATCAGAACTGGCGAGATTCAAACAGGGTTGGGCCCTCTCGACAAGGTGAATTTGTAGAAGTTAGGTCTCCTAATCCTAATAACGACGTGCGCCAACAAACAGACAGACAATGACTCGCACCGCAGGCAGCTGTGTCCGCTGGCTGGCTCAGAGGAAAATAACATAGATGCTAACCTTGAGAAAAATTCCAGTATTCTTTACCAACGTATACCGCATGATAATTGCGTTCAAGTTGAAACTCTGAGTACTATGAATAGTAAAAGATTGCACCACATTTCAAATGTAAAACCGCTTATTGAGAGATAATCTGTTTTTTAATTTAGTCTTTGCTATAAAATTTTTCACATCACGCTATTAGTACAATTTGTCACACAGAGAAACTGTTAACATGCAAAAATGTTTTGAAGTTAACTATCCAGTCTAGAACCTAGGGAACATATTTAGACAAGTAATTACAAATGCATTGTTATAGTGAACAGAGGACACAGTGTTACTGTGTGGGTACATTCTAGCTTGTTAATTGCACGATTACGTAACAACTATAAGGCTTACATACTTAGAACATATACTGCTAATGAGACCTTAATGCAGCATTTTGGTTTACTTGAAAAGACATTCTTTATTTGAAGTACTTTCTGTGAGATTAAAGATGACTTAGTATTTGGTTTCTTTGACAGCTACACGATTATATCACGACGCTACTAATGTGTGACACAATTTACATTGTTGCTTTTGCGGTGTATCTGTTTTATATCTGCACAGTTTTTATGTATTATTCTGTAAAGTAAAAATTGTTTTAGTAGTGACCTTTGTGGTATAGCTACAATGAGACAGCCTTTGTCGTAGCACAACAATACGTTACAGTATAGTACTTTCTTGATCACGGTACTGTAGGTAATAACTATATCTATACACATAGCATTTCGCTTTTGTTTATTACGAGGTAAGTACATTGACTTCCACAGAACTTTGCTTACGGACGACGATAATTACGACACTTGGCACATTTTTTACCCTTAAGTAATGACAGAGATTATGTTACAACAAGACGCACAATTTAGCGCTACAGGACATGCATTTCAGTGATTAATTTTGTACTTAAAACATTTATTTTTAAAGATTTTTGAATTACAAAGAAAGTTTTCCGTGATACATTTCATTCCATTGCTGTAATCTGTAACACCTGAGGATATAATTACATTAATCCTCAGGGGGGTACACGCTTACTTTGTGTACCATGTGTCTGGCAAGCACAAGGAGCCCTAGCCAATATGGTATTTGCTTATACAACTTTACACATTGGTACCATATTTCTCTAACACATAAATTACACAGCTATCCGGTCATTTAACTGGGAGAGACAAACATTTATTTTATTACATCAGTGACAGATATTTACGTAATTACACAGTTGGATAACTTCACACTTATGAAACTGTATTTTGTCTGTACTTTGTGAACTGTTCACATTTTTTTGGAACCATTGTGATACTATGAGAGCTTTGAATGATGTATTTGGAATGTGATCATGATTTTTAAAGTACGTTTGAGGTAGCTGACACTACTGAAATGAGCAGAGAATTTTCTTTAGGTTTTGAAATTATTGGAGGAAGATACAACGTTTTTGAGATTTGACTGAGTTTCTATGATGTTATTATTATGATGACAATGTGTATTATGCTGTTGAGGTATGTTTATGGTCAATAAGCTGATGCTATATGAGGAATTTGATTATGCTACATATTTATGATGAAATATTCAAGAAGTGTCGACGAATATGTATATGTGTAATAAGGTAAGGCATAATGAGTAGTGGTTAGAGACTCTGACTTGTGAAAAAGGATGTTGGAAAACAAGAATCGTACTTTAAGAGTTATGAAATGTGTGTAAATGCGTTAATGTATCACAGTGCTGGCGAAATTTTTTTGGACACTGTTATATTTGCAGGATTTTGTTTCTACAGATTTGCAACGCAAATTCTCGACCTGTGAAATTTTTATATGAGACTGTCACTGGAGTGCAAACTGGTGTCGTAAATATTTCAGTAAGAAAGTTAAGTGACCACCTTCACGTAATACGTCGTGGGCACCCAGCTGCGCGACAGTCACCTGGAAAATAGCATTAGTGTCTGCCTTTCAGAGGCACAGGTGGAGAAAAAAAAGAGCCCATTATCTTCGCTATTGACATTCCTTTGTAGAAAGCATCGTAAATACGACACGCTCAAACTTGAAAACATATGATTACACTGTGGAGCTCTTAATTTATGATATTTACTAAAATGCCTAATGAAATGATGAGAAACATTTTTACATCTATTGTCTTTCTAGTTGACAGATTGCTCAATTTGTTTAATATCTAGTTTCTAGCTCCACTGCAGCATAGGTTAAAATAAAATTTAATGGATGTACTAATATAAATATTTTCTGTCTACAGATCCAGTAAATAATAATTTTGTGATATACTTCCAAAAAAATGAGGGAGCACAAAAAGACATTTCCCTTTTCAAGTACTTGGTAATTTATTTTGTAGAATAAGTTGTGGTGCATCACTTTAATTACATAGACATTAAGATGTGAATATACATTTCCCTTATCTGAATTATTGTCTTTAGTGTAATATTTTTTGTGCTTGAGCTTTGTCATGTTTAGGTACAAGTTATACCATTTGCTGCTGCTGTTTGCCAGGCATAGTGTTACTGAATTTGACTTTGTATTACTCTTTTAAGCCAGTTTTACTACTTATTTATTTTTCTTGTTTGCTGCATATTGCCTTATATTAGTTATAATGTTGCATTTGCTTTGCTAATTTATATTTTTTGCTGCTTACTTTGCCAATTTGCATTTTTTTGTCATTGCTGTTTGCATTAATTGTTATGTGCTGCTGCATTGCCTCGTCCCTTGGTATATATATCTGAGCTCAGTGGATTTAAGTTAGCTTAAGAGGGGGTAGACTATATAAGAGAATGGGTTGCGATGAATGGGAAGAAATGCATTGAGAAGTTATACGAAAAAAGTACAGAAAGCAGGTATAGATAGGACTTTTTGGAAATAATGAAGATCGATGGGGGAGATCTCCGAGAAGTAAAGAAAGTTTTTTTTGCAAATTACTGCAGTAAAACAAACCCTGTCCTTTCCTCCTGTGTTATTCTGCTATGTGTTTGTATACTGTTGTGTATTTGTGTTTTTCCTGTCTTTATGTGTTTAGCTAATAAGATTTATGTTGTAGAATTTTTCTAATACTAAGCTACATTCACTATGATGAGGAATACTGTTATCCTCAAATATAATTTGCATTAATAGTGTGTTATTTACTTTGTAAAGATGTTTAGACATTATTTATTCTGTTCTGTTTTAATTCTCATGTGTGAAGTTGATGTTTCAAAAGTTATTCTGATCTTTTATGTATGTACTTATGTCATAATTCCTGTAACACTGATGTATATGTTACTTCGATTCTTCTGTAAAGCCCATATTACTAAAAATGTTATCTGTGCGGTTATGTTATTTAATGATGCATTTTGTACCTTTGTAATTGTATTGTTATGTTGTAAATTTATAATTTTTTGGACACCAGTTCATCAAATTAAGCTACATTTCACTGCACACATTTCTGTTGGTCATAATATATGCACAGTATGTGAGAAGTTGGGACTGTTAGTGCTTGCATGTGTGTTGATAATTCAGCAAGGGACTGGTTAACAGCATTGCTGGTTCTAAGGACAATTAAAAAGAAAATTTGTGAGTGCACAAGTGGTGGTTTATGGACTTGCTATATAGTACAAGACTCTTCGATGGTGATTGTGCACCTGCACAGTCGCAACAGATGGCTGCTAGCCATCTCTACAAGGACTACAGTGGGTCTACACCTTTGATGACTCACCAGCACCATTATTTCTACAAGGACTGCAGTGAGTCTGCACCTCTGGTGGCCCACCAATACCACACTCTCTACCAGGACTACAGTGGGTCTGCTCTGTGATGACCTAGCTACCAATATTCTTCAACTTCGACTGACTCTGCTGTGGGTTTGCTCTGTTGTGGCCCATTACCTGTCTGCATGTCAAGAGTCAGCACTGTCTTTCCGTTGGAAGGACAACACTACTTCTTCAAGACTGCATGGAAATCCACTACTTCCGTGTGCATTGCCTTTTACTGCTCAGACTTTGAGAAAAACACTATTTTGCTGTGATGAACGATCAGGACTGTCTTTATGGACTGTGAGAAAATTTTAGCTTTTGACCAACATTGTATCAATAAGTGTGTGCATATGATTTCTTTGTTATTGTAATTGTGAAAAATTTTTTAACAAATATGTATTGGCCAGTGCCCAAAACAATTTGTAAAATTTTTTGGGGGAGCATGGGGGCTATGTAAGTAGGCTGTTTAGGTTTTTATATTGGTAACGCCACCTAGCGCTCTGTATGAAAATCACTGGCTGTGCTGTGTGCAGTCTGTGGCTGGTTTGCATTGTTGTCTGCCATTGTAGTGTTGGGCTGTTGGCTGTTAACAGCGCGTAGCGTTGCGCATTTGGAGATGAGCCGCCAGCAGTGGTGGATGTGGGGAAGTGAGATGGCGGATTTTTGAGAATGGATAATCTGGAGGTGTGTCCATCAGAAACAGTACATTTGTAAGAATGGATGTCATGAACTGCTATATATATTATGACTAGTAAGGTAAATACATTGTTTGTTCTCTATTAAAATCTTTCATTTGCTAACTATGCCTATCAGTAGTTAGTGCCTTCAGTAGTTTGAATTTTTTATTTAGCTGGCAGTAGTGGCGCTCGCTGTATTGCAGTAGTTCGAGTAACGAAGATTTTTATGAGTTAAGTGATTTTTGAAAGGTGTAGGTTAATGTTAGTCAGGGCCATTCATTTGTAGGGATTATTGAAAGTCAGATTGCGTTGCGCTAAAAAAATATTGTGTGTCAGTTTAAGCACAGTCATGTATAATTTTTCTAAGCGGACGTTTCAGAGTGAGTACACTGATATGGTTGGTGCGTACTACGTAGCGCACCACAACGGACGAGCTGCACAGCGGGTTTATCAACAACAATATCCTAATCGCCGTATCTCGCATCACACTGTACGACCTTTGCTGCTGGGTACCAACGTCTGCGTGAGACCAGGTCATTTAGCAGATTACCTGGACTGGGACGCCGTCGCACGGTAAGAACGCTGCAATTTGAGGAAGCTGTCTTGCAGCATGTGGAGCGGAATCCTTCAATCAGCACTTGTGCAATTGCACATAACATGGGGACGAATCATACGAATGTAAGAACAGTCTTTCGAGAGCAATTGTTACTTGCATTCCACTTACAGCGTGTTCACAACCTGGAACCAGTTGATTATCCACCCAGAGCACAGTTTTCACAGTGGTACCTGGAAGAGTGTGAAATGCATCCTACATTTCCATCCTTGGTGTTGTTTACCGATGAAGAAACGTTCGGGCGTGATGGAGTCTTCAACATGCACAATTCGCATGTTTGGAGTGAGGATAACCCACATGCCACAGTTACTAGCGCTCATCAAGTGTGGTTCTTCGTTAATGTGTGGGTCGGTGTTGTTGGAGACTGTTTAATTGGGCAGTGTCAGCCACCTATGCCTTTAAGTGGCAGCCACTATTACAATTTTTCTCGCCAGAACATTGCCATAATTGCTGGAAGACGTCCCGCTCCCTACGAGACAACACATGTGGTTCCAACATGACGGGGCGCCGGCACATTTCAGTCGTCGTGTACGTCGATTCCTGGACCAACGGTTTCCAGAAATGTTGATTGGCGGAGGTGGTCCTGTACCATGGCCTGCTCGACCTCCAAATTTGTCCCCTCTGGACTTTTTTTGTGGGGAGAGATGCGCAACCTTGTTTACGCAACTCCTGTTGCATCAGAAGAGGATCTGGTTGCCCGGATAGTAGCAGCAGCAGGAACAATTCAAGATACTCCTGGGGTTTTGCCCGTGTCGGACAGAACATGATCCGACGGTGTAACCTTTGTTTACGTGTCAATTGGGTCATTTTTGAAAATCTACTACAATTGAAATTGGGTGGTGTTGATGTGTTGTCTCTTGGTCATAAACAATGGAAAAAGTGTTTGTTGGTTTAATTAATTTGCCGCCAGAGGAATCTTCCTCTACCGGTTTAAATACTCCTCATAGGAAACAATGACTTTAGGGAAAAATATTTCTTTTGATGTCCCATACAACCTCCCAGAGTTTGTCGGTTTAAATACTTTTCACCCTGTATTGACGTGCTCAGTTTGTGAAACTCTTTCTCTTCAATGAATCATCCAATTTTTCTAAAATTCTACTCATTTGTTTTTCTGTACAAGTACATCAAATCTACCCATTTCCGTCCCATTACAGTAATTCCTTTGTTGCTGCGCCATGGTCTTTTTTTTGTCTTAGTATGCAGTTTATCACTGTGTTTAATCCACGAGATGGAAACAAATTACGCATTTCATCCACCCGTCATCTAGTGGCTGTGTGCAGAGTAGGCTGCTAAAGGGTCTTGATCTGCCAGTGTTAATACAGTTTTTAAGATCTTCTTTGTTACATATTGACAATGTATATTATGCATGTTAATTTCACTTTTATTTATAATTTTTGTTAGCAGTAGTTATAGAAATATTATTTCAAGTTTTTCGCAGAACATTTAAACTCGTTTTCGGGTTGAATTTTACACACGGTTATGTATAATTTATGCTAGTATAAAAAGTGACAGCTGCTTATAGGATGTTAGACTTATTGATAACATAACGATGTTTAAAACGTCACAGTTTCTAGACGATTTTCAAGCTAGTATAAAATGCGACAGCTTCGTATTGGATGTTAGAATGATTGGTGCCATAACGATATTTAAAACGTTACAGTTTTTTATACGAATCTCATTTCTTTGAATTAGTATTGGCGTTACTCTCGTGACATTTTGCAGCTTAGGTCCGCAGCTCCCGTACTTAGCTGGGCTTTGATTTATGTGGCTGGGCAGCCTTTGTGGACCTTCAGATATTAGTTGGTCTGTCATCTAGCCAGTCCTTAGTCTTTACCCTTTAGTATGTTCATTGTCAGGACGAGGTCGGGATATTTTATGGATGTTCATCTGTACTTCTTAAGGTATTGGGACAGAGCGACGTGGCGCACTGGTTAGTGTCGCGTCCGGGCGGCCGGCGGTTTAAATCCGCCTCCCCCCTTCTAAACTGAGATTCTCAGTGATTTCCCTAAATCGCTCCAGGCCATTGCCGGGATGGTTCCTTTGAAAGGTCATGGTATTTTGCTCCCCCACTCTTAAAAAATAACACGAGCGTGTTCTGCGACTCTAATGACCTCGTTGTCGACGGAACTCTAGACCCTGATTTTCCTGTCTTCTTTCCTTCTTCAACGCGTTGGGAACATGTATTTATTTTTAGGTCGGCGAATCATATGTCACTTCACAGCAAGTGTCTTCCGTAGCTGACATGTCGGCCATAGCGAGCTCCTAGATTTGTCAGTCTAGTCTAATGTGTAGCGGTCATGTCACGATGGCCGGCCAGAGTGGCCGAGCGGTTCTAGGCGCTTCAGTCTGGAACCGCGCGACTGCTTCGATCGCAGGTTCGAATCCTGCCTCGGGCATGGGTGTTTGTTAGGTTTAAGTAGTTCTAAGTTCTAGGCGACTTATGACCTTAAAAGTTAAGTCTCATTGTGCTCAGAGCCGTTTGAACCATGTCACTATGATTTCGTACAGGTTGTCACTGGGTGTCTGGGGGAAAGTCTCAAAGTTGTGGGCACGAATTGCGATTCCGTGGTGCAGAGGTTTTTTATCCATTATTTAATCATTATTGCCAGTGGTGCAGCTGAACATTCTAAAAGCGATCTTATAAAGGTCTTTATGTGTGGATCGGAGTACTTCAAGTATTGTCAGATCATAGAAGTGGAAAAGTGCTGCCGACATGCATTCCAGAATATAAGTAGCCAGTTGAAGCCCTAGCTAGAAAGGGCAGAAAAAAATTACGATTATATTATAACGTCCCGTCGACGACAGGGTCGTTATGGACGGAACACAAGGTCAGATCTTGGAAAAAGAAGTCAGTGCAGATGATGGACGAAAATTATTTAAATACTTCTTGTCGAAAGTATCCAACAAATGTGGACCTTCCATTGTTGCATTACCACCAGAAAAGAAAGGAAATAATATGTGATATACCTGGTGAACATAATAACAATTCCCTTATGAATTACATACATATTTTTATTTTCCTTGTTATATGAACAATGGTGAATAACCAGTAATCGTCCTAACTCTAGGTTCCACAATGACGAATGGGGCAAGTCGTACTATATGGCATAAATCTCTTAACTATAATTGTAGAACGTCGTTACCTCAAAGCACTTCTACGAAAATCTGACGAGTGAAAATAGTACTGCTCCTCAGAGGCGCACTTAAAAAAATAAGGGATAACTCTGCGCCAGTTTGTATCACTACGTAAACCTTTGCCGGAATACGCATCCTGCGCTGGGACATAATAAGCGCGTATGTAACAACACGGCGCATATTCATGATCTGTATGCTGGTAAAATTAACCTCTTCATTCCATAACCGGGGCAGGTCGGAGAGTGGCCGGCTCGGAATCAATTTGGGCCGGCGCTGTGTCAACATTTGCTGATAGGGCGCGCAAACAGCTCCCTCTCATCAGCATATTTTTAATCTTCTCGGCAAGTGCCGGTACAAAGCCGCGGCCGCGTTTGCTTTTGTGGCGGCGCTCCCCACATACTTCTTGGCAATATTGTCCCAATGCGTGCGCGCGCCGACCCTTTCACTCCCGATGCGATGCCGAGAACTGCATTCACAACATTACGGTTACCGCGACATTTTTTTAATTTAATATTTCTCGCAACTGCTAACACCACCGGAAAGCACAAATGCGATTTTTCCCTCCTGCCGCTGCCAAAATAACAAAGCGAACAGCCGAATTTATGTAACGCGAGCGGAGCGGGAAGGGGAGTGTAGTTTTAAACATTGTCGGCCGTCTCGCGTTAAGTGCGAGTGCTGAAGGGAAGTGCGGCTCCTAATGGCACGCACATCCGGATAAGCGCAGCTGTTTGCTGCCTTTCCTGGCTCGTCCCCCACCAAAAGTACCGGCCCGTCTTTATACGGGCGCGAAATGCCTTTAATGGTAATTTGCATAATATTTTCTGATGGGCGCGGCTGTCAAAGCCGAGTCGTGGGACTGTAAGTGGGATTACCAAAGCTTGCCATTCCTTTCAGTAGATAAGGGAAAAGTTTGAGAATTTCCTACGTTCAACCTTCTCTGTGCTGTTACTTGCGTAGTTCGGCGAGGGACAGGGGAAATGCTAACAACCATCTGGGAACCAGACACTACTGTGGGTTCTCTGTTATCGAGCGAAGTGGTACGCTGTTTAAGACACAGGAACTGCAGTCGAAAGACGTGCACTTCAAATTCCTGACCAGCCATCCAGGTCTAGATTTCCTGTTGTTTCCCTTAGTCACTTAGGGCAATGGTTGCTATGAGGTTTTCATACAAAGTAAAGGCAGCGCACGATTTCTAGCCTCGTTTTTATACAGTGTTTAACTTTCAGAGGTGGTGGTATGGACGAAAAGAGGAAAAAGTGGTTCAAATGGCTCTGAGCACTATGGGACTTAACATCTGAGGTCATCAGTCCCCTAGAACTTAGAACTACTTAAACCTAACTAACCTAAGGACATCACACACATCCATGCCCGAGCCAGGATTCGAACTTGCGACCGCAGCGGTCGTGCGGTTCCGGACTGAGCGCCTAGAACCGCTAGACCACCGTGGCCAGCGAGGAAAAAAATGTTTTGTAAACATGGGCTTTAAGATGCGTCATTAAGGGCTATGAGCTCTTGTTCGTCTGCGCTACTGTGACTTACATCGCTTCAGTTTAAGACTATTTGCTTTCCATATTTTGAGAACTTATGTATGGATCAAGAAAAGAAAGAAATTCCAAGTAAACATGAGCCATAAAGTGCAAAAATTAAGAGGTGTGAGAACTGTTTCGTCTTCGCTTCTGTGAACACATTTCTGCTGCTGAAGCTCTTAAGGTATACAGTTTAGAGCCCATGTTTACTTGACATTTCTTTCTTCTTCTGGCTCATAGCGCATCCTCCCAAAATATGGAAAGCATGATGCCTTTCACAGGCTCGAAGTTGAACAAGTGCATGTAGCTCTGAAGGTGTACATTTTAGAACCCATGTTATTTAGATGTTTTTCCTTGTTTTGGTCCATACTACCACCTCTGGAAGTTTTTGGTAGAGTTCTGGTTCACACTGTGTATCCGGGCTTGTGCTTCGTCTCTGATGATCTCGTCAGTTCGACGAGTTAGGCATCAGCTTTCTTTCTTTCCTTATTCTTGTGTCCTTGTTTTACAACTATTTCAGATGGCCCTGAGCACTATGGGACTTAATATCCGAGGTCATCAGTCCCCTAGAACTTAGAACTACTTAAACCTAACTAACCTAAGGACATCACACATACCCATGCCCGAAGCAGGATTCGAACCTGTTGTAGTTGGCAGAAGAGCCAACACCGTGTTACTAGAGGAGACCGAAATGCACGCGTTTTAGCTAACGCAGGCCGGCCTGTGGAGGGCAGGACTATACTGACGTGAGGTCTGGAACATGACAAGGAATTAGAATTCAGAAAGCGGACGTAATTAGTTTGATACTTAACTTTAATCCATTAATGATGAACGTTGCTCTTGACGGTACATGAGTCACAATATTATCTGTTCAGAGGACATAGAAACTGAATATGGCGCCTTGCTAGGTCGTAGCAAATGACGTAGCTGAAGGCTATGCGAAACTGCCGTCACTGCAAATGAGAGCGTATGTAGACAGTGAACCATCGCTAGCAAAGTCGGCTGTACAACTGGGGCGAGTGCTAGGGAGTCTCTCTAGACTAGACCTGCCGTGTGGCGGCGCTCGGTCTGCAATTGCTGATAGTGGTGACACGCGGGTCCGACGTATACTAACGGACCACGGCCGATTTAAAGGCTACCACGTAGCAAGCAAGTGTGGTGTCTGGCGGTGACACCACAGAATCTGCGTCCGTAGCGGTCGCGCGGTTCCAGACTGAAGTACCTTGAACCGCTCTGCCACACCGGCCGGCTTACAACTATTTATTTTATTCGTTAAACCGTGTAGTCCCTCTTTGATGCCAGGCCAAAGTTTTACATATAAAACACTTTCTACATTTTATTATTTAAGAAGTGACAATAAAATGTAATTTATGGAACTGAAAATGTTTTGAAACCATGTTTGAATGTATCTAGCGACAATGTGATTAACAGTACTGACTTAAAACTAAAAGCGTACGTACTAGCATAAAATATTAGATACAAAATTTTTTAACGTCTAAAAAATGGTATCTTCTGACATAGAGAATTTAAGGAGCAAAATTTTGGTAGACTGCAGTAGCTGCGGGCTTTGCGAAAAGGGAAATCTGATTCGAAAGAGGCTTGTTTAGTTGTAATCCGGGAAGGGCTGCTTAAGAAACAAGGCAGACATTATTGTCGTTTTAGTAGATATAGCGTCCAGAAATAAATGGCGGCTGTTTTACAGTATGCTTCCATCAATGATTATTCAAACGAACTCTTGGGATGAAAACTGTAGGAATGAAGATTAGGGTTTAACGTCCCGTCGGCAACGAAGTCATTGAACACAGAGCAAAAGCACTGACTGGTTCAAGGGCAGAGAAGGAAACTGGTAGGATCCATTCAAAAGAACCAAATGGTTCAAATGGCTCTGAGCACTATGGGACTTAACATCTATGGTCATCAGTCCCCTAGAACTTAGAACTACTTAAACCTAACTAACCTAAGGACAGCACACAACACCCAGCCATCACGAGGCAGAGAAAATCCCTGACCCCGCCGGGAATCGAACCCGGGAACCCGGGCGTGGGAAGCGAGAACGCTACCGCACGACCACGAGATGCGGGCTATTCAAAAGAACCATCCCGGCTTTTGCTTGCAACGATTACGGAAAACCCAGGTTTGGATGTTGGGGAGCGGATCTGAACTGTCGTTCTGCCGAATGCGAGTCCAGTGTGCTTACACTTAGCCACCTCGCTCCGTTGTTTTTAATTAGCTTTACTTTAAAATGTGGCTGTATTCTTGCGTTAGACGGCCCCCACACCTGGTAAAAGAGAATTATGCAATTATAGGTAAGTGAAAGCTTTGTTCAGATGTCTCACGTAGTACTGCGATGTCGGCAAGTAGTAGTGGATTTGAGTTCCCGCATAATACAAAATTTTGTTAAGAACATTATTTCAACTTGCGTTGCGTAGCGGAGTGAAATTTCCATTGCATAGTTATTCGTGTTATCAAATACGGGCTCGCTTTCAGACTAAATAGGGTAAAAGTGGAGACGCAGAATGAAACTGTATGAGTAAATGATAAGCTATGCATCTCCCAAAAATCCAGTAAACAGTACAGTCTGGTTCCGAGAACTCATTGACACCAGTGCCGTAACGGGTACAGGCAAACCACAAAGCTCGGTGTAAGAAAAAGGTACGGTTAACCACCCTCCACATGCGTAGAAGGAGAAGATATGTGATGTGGACATGGTTCCGGACACACATTGTTTACATGTTAGAACCCATTTTCTACCACTCTTCACAGTGCATTGACATGAAATTATGGTATGGTATTATTGGTCGGGCTGTTCGGCCGCCTGGTATAAGTATTTCTAATAGACGTCACTTCGGCGATTGGATAGACGAAATGGTTAGGACACCTCAGACACCGACTCCCCGAGCGAAGAAAACTCCGACCCGGCAGAGAATGGAACCCGGGAACCGATGATCTAGACACCGACGCCAACCACTAGGTCACGAGCTGCGTCTAATGATTACGGGAAACAAAATGGGAAGAAAACGTACCAGCACGCAAATGAAACCCTTCCTTACACTAAATGTTCCAAATGTCATCTATTCAAATTGATACAAAGTTCATGCGTCAGCCGTTTCGTTTAATCTCGGCTGCGCTATTTTACGCGTGGTTTCGCAGCCATAAAAAAATGGGCATGAAGACTCTCAGCATATTTTACCGGATTCCGATATGGAAGATATTCCAAATCCCTCCCTCTACCTCCCCCCCCCCCCCCCCGTGGTCTCAAATGAAGGTCTAATAGGGGAAATTGAAGTGCAGGGAACGTCCACTTCGTCCCGTGCTATCCATCTGTCAAGTAACCTTATTTAGATGCCGTCGAGCACTAACACTGAAATAATTTGGAGCCCCAACGTCCATGTATTATATGTCTCGTAGCACTGATAAAAACACATATTCTAGCAGTCAAGGTAGACTGTTCTCTAAGAAAGCACTGTACGTTTCCTCGTTGCGCGTGAGCAGAGTTGCGGAGAATAAATTCTAACAGGGAAATCATCTCTAGCCGACGCCCATGTATTTTCTTCCATAGTTTGTGTGGAATGTGCTCTAAAAATCTGGCTGTTTCTTTTTGTTATATCTTATAAGAGGCATCAATTCTAGCAGGAACATACATTTTATGTTCGCGAATGTAAAGCGGTATGGAATGTCCAAGACATTAACACCAAAGAAGTTTTTAACAGATATCGTCATCAGTTATATTGTGTTCTTTTTAGATGACATATGCAAAGCGTACTAACACATCAGACGTGCATACACTTTATTTGTATTGTACAGACTCTCCCACGAATGACAACAGATTGCACTTCAAAGGCAACATAACTGATACGATGTAAAAGATGAATTTCTTCAAGCAGAATCTTTTTATTTTATTACCTCGTCTCTGAGGAGGTAATTAATATCCCGTGTAGGATCTAAAACGGGAGCAGCGCAAAAATTGACATGCTACTAAAACTGCGCACTGCGGCGCACCCCAAAACAAATATAAACTCCTCAAAAACGTTTTGCTACACCTGGATACCAAAGAAGGAGTTTAGGCTTAGATAAAAGAGGAAAAGCGAATGAAAGTGTAAGCCTTAAAGAAATAAATATATAAATTTACTGTTAAATAAGAAGGAAACAATAACCACACTAAGGTCAGTAGAACGAAAAACCGGTCCATAGTTGCAGACTTTTACTTTTTAGTTCACTCGATGACTAGTTTCGGGCCGAGACGCATTTTCAAATCATCGTAACATAATCGAAAATGGCACAGATAACTGATATCTGTATGCGCTGTAACTGTTCGTTGCTCATTTTTGACATTTCCGAAAATGCCATTTCGACTATGCTACGATGATTTGAAAACGGGTCTCGGCCCAAAACTAGTCATCGAGTGAATAAAAAAGTAAAAATGTGCAACTTCGGACTGATTTTCGTTCTACTGATTAACAGAAGTTGCTGACCCAAGCTACTCCAGCATACTGGAACTTCGTGCACTAAAGTCAGCCTGTTCCAAAATACACATCTTTGCGCCGTTGTGACATAAAAATTTTCTGCTGGGTAATATTGAACGCCGTACAGCTGCGCTGTAAAGAGCTTGGATATCCCTTGGCTTACAGACAATAAACTGGTCCATGCGTTGCTGCCCCATTCACCCCTGTGATGACGCACTGCGAGTGTCTTCTGATCCCAAGCAAGCTCGATTCCTTTCATGTCAGCGGACACAGTAGGCAATCCCATTCGGCTGACGCTTGTTTCCTGGAGAAATGTGTTCATGGGGTGGGTGGGGTAAGCTCTTGAGTTATCATATTGAAAGACGAACCCATCATCGAAATATAGACTTTAGTGTTGGACAACAGATTGGAGTATCCTGTCGTAATGCTGCACAGAGAAGAAGTAATCATCAACAGCGATGAGTGTTGTCCGACATCGGTACATGATGTCATCTTTCGTCTTACCACTTGGGACTGCACGCTTGGTACCTGGCCGCCTCCACACTCTTCTACTGCGGTCACCTGGCGTCCGACAATCCCTGCACTCGTCAATCAAAGAAACCCGACGTCATTTATCCAGGTTCCATTCCAGATGTTCCCTTCTCCACCCTCTTTGCGAACAACAAAGACGGTATTTTTTATTGCTGCTCGTAATGGGCTCCTGGAGGCCACACTGATCGTGTTAAGACTTCTGAGTAATATCTGGGTAAACACAGCCGCCCCAGCTGCCTGTTTGAGGAAGTGCAACGTTCTGTCGCGCAGCCCTCTGAGCACCTGCGAGGCATAACAACTAGCCAGCGGTCGTCAGCTGGGGCAGCTCACGGCGGACAATCGCTAGCGCATTGCCTCGCGACGGCGGTTGAATGTTCAAATAACATCGCTGTGGTGTAAACGAGTTCGGCGTGGAACTTTCAAATAAGGACAGCCCTCATTGCTGCAAAGTGACGATGTGAATACTGTGTAAGTTAAAATGAATTTTGATGACATGTTCACAGGGTGAACAGTACCCACCATCAGCATTTTACACTCGCAATTTGACACACGGCACGCTCAACTGAGCTACTCAGCCAGCAAGTGTACTTTTATAGGTGGCCGTACCTAGAGATTTCCTGTCACGAAAGATGAAATCCACTCCTGGAAATGGAAAAAAGAACACATTGACACCGGTGTGTCAGACCCACCATACTTGCTCCGGACACTGCGAGAGGGCTGTACAAGCAATGATCACACGCACGGCACAGCGGACACACCAGGAACCGCGGTGTTGGCCGTCGAATGGCGCTAGCTGCGCAGCATTTGTGCACCGCCGCCGTCAGTGTCAGCCAGTTTGCCGTGGCATACGGAGCTCCATCGCAGTCTTTAACACTGGTAGCATGCCGCGACAGCGTGGACGTGAACCGTATGTGCAGTTGACGGACTTTGAGCAAGGGCGTATAGTGGGCATGCGGGAGGCCGGGTGGACGTACGCCGAATTGCTCAACACGTGGGGCGTGAGGTCTCCACAGTACATCGATGTTGTCGCTAGTGGTCGGCGGAAGGTGCACGTGCCCGTCGACCTGGGACCGGACCGCAGCGACGCACGGATGCACGCCAAGACCGTAGGATCCTACGCAGTGCCGTAGGGGACCGCACCGCCACTTCCCAGCAAATTAGGGACACTGTTGCTCCTGGGGTATCGGCGAGGACCATTCGCAACCGTCTCCATGAAGCTGGGCTACGGTCCCGCACACCGTTAGGCCGTCTTCCGCTCACGCCCCAACATCGTGCAGCCCGCCCCCAGTGGTGTCGCGACAGGCGTGAATGGAGGGACGAATGGAGACGTGTCGTCTTCAGCGATGAGAGTCGCTTCTGCCTTGGTGCCAATGATGGTCGTATGCGTGTTTGGCGCCGTGCAGGTGAGCGCCACAATCAGGACTGCATACGACCGAGGCACACAGGGCCAACACCCGGCATCATGGTGTGGGGAGCGATCTCCTACACTGGCCGTACACCACTGGTGATCGTCGAGGGGACACTGAATAGTGCACGGTACATCCAAACCGTCATCGAACCCATCGTTCTACCATTCCTAGACCGGCAAGGGAACTTGCTGTTCCAACAGGACAATGCACGTCCGCATGTATGCCGTGCCACCCAACGTGCTATAGAAGGTGTAAGTCAACTACCCTGGCCAGCAAGATCTCCGGATCTGTCCCCCATCGAGCATGTTTGGGACTGGATGAAGCGTCGTCTCACGCGGTCTGCACGTCCAGCACGAACGCTGGTCCAACTGAGGCGCCAGGTGGAAATGGCATGGCAAGCCGTTCCACAGGACTACATCCAGCATCTCTACGATCGTCTCCATGGGAGAATAGCAGCCTGCATTGCTGCGAAAGGTGGATATACACTGTACTAGTGCCGACATTGTGCATGCTCTGTTGCCTGTGTCTATGTGCCTGTGGTTCTGTCAGTGTGATCATGTGATGTATCTGACCCCAGGAATGTGTCAATAAAGTTTCCCCTTCCTGGGACAATGAATTCACGGTGTTCTTATTTCAATTTCCAGGAGTGTATGTACTTTGTTCAGTAAGAAAAATTATTAGTAATTTGTTATTTTGGTAGCTAAAACATATACACGTATAAACTATAAACCATATAGATGCTCCTTTGAATACATTTCCTTGATGGAAATCCTGTTTATTTCCTTGATATACAGCGAGTGTCAAGTAGGGCGCCGGCCGAAGTGGCCGTGCGGTTAAAGGCGCTGCAGTCTGGAACCGCAAGACCGCTACGGTGGCAGGTTCGAATCCTGCCTCGGGCATGGATGTTTGTGATGTCCTTAGGTTAGTTAGGTTTAACTAGTTCTAAGTTCTAGGGGACTAATGACCTCAGCAGTTGAGTCCCATAGTGCTCAGAGCCATTTTTTTTCAAGTAGGGCGTTTGTCTCTGTAACCTACAAAATAATAAACTGTGAGAAATATTTATTTAGACAGACAAGCACAAGAAAGACATTTTTTCTGAGGACCTATGAATGTAGTTTATTTAGTTACTTACGAAAAGTTACAGCAACGCGTTATAATTTTTAAACCGAACATTATTTTTCTCCATCATGTATCTGACGTATTTAAATCAACACTGTACAAATAAGATTTCTCTCAGTTTTACTGAGGGATGAATGAATGTTCAAAGTTGTACAACAGAGATGAATTTTTTCAACATAACGTACAGAACATTACCAGCAGAATCCAACGTCTTTCGGCAATCAGCATGCTGCACGTAATTGCCTGTATGCAGATGGATGATCTGGTGCCTGAATGTTTATTTAAGGTCAATGTTCAAACCAGTGACCTTCTCCGGAATTTGCAATTCAATGAACCTTCTAAACAACGTAAATTTCTTTTTTGGGGTTATCTGCAGTAACTCGTCTATGTTACCAAACAAAAAAATTTTAAATAAATGCAATCTTACCCTCCAACATCCTACGAAATTCCTAAAACATTGAGAGACGACTGTATGGCATTCAGATTAAAAGTTAGAAGGAAAAATGCGACAGAGTCCAGAATACCAGATGACTTCAAACAGCACTTCGACGAAGCTTGTCTCTCGGTGACAGCACCAACTCGTACGGAGAGCAGTTAGAAGCCCGCTGAAGTGTGCATTTAGGGAAACGGGCAGCCGTTTGAATACCTCATTAAAAATGAACATTCCGCCACCAGAACATCTGAACACAGCGAATTTTCTATTTAAAAAATTACAGCTTGTTTCTGTTCAAATGTGTGTGAAATCTTATGGGACCTAACTGCTAAGGTCATCAGTCCCTAAGCTTTCACACTACTTAACCAAAATTATCCTAAGGACACACACACACACCCATGCCCGAGGGAGGACTCGAACCTCCGCCGGGTTCGTTTCTATAACTCTCTGAAAAATAAATAAACAAAGTTCGTAAGTTCATAGAATGAGTAATATTTATTGCATTTGCCTTTCTAAATAAATATTTCTTTCACTTATTACTTTGAAGTTACAGATAAAAACTCTACCTGAAACACCCGGTATGTAATTTATATGACGAGTTCCAACTCTGCGCGGGACAAAAAGCTATCAAGAGACTGCGATTAAAAGGAAGGTCAGCGTGGGCCGTAATACTGATGTGATCGCTTCTCAGTTTTGATTATTGATAACTTGATACCAGTGTCTGAGTTTAATTGGTACAGCACTGAAGATGATCACTATGTGATCGAAAATCGATTCTGCTATCAATAAAACATCAATATTAAGGCCAACGCAGACCTTCCTTTTAATTTAACATATATAGTCGATGTGCACACAGCACTCCATGGACTCGCCAATCAAGAGACTGCGATGTTACAAAGCATGAATGGAAGTGCTAAAAGCCGACCGGAGTGGCCATGCGGTTCTAGGCGCTACAGTCTGGAGCCGAGCGATCGCTACGGTCGCAGGTTCGAATCCTGCCTCGGGCATGGATGTGTGTGATGTCCTTAGGTTAGTTAGGTTTAAGTAGTTCTAAGTTCTAGGGGACTGATGACCACAGCAGTTAAGTCCCATAGTGCTCAGAGCCATTTGAACCAAACATGTTAACAGATAAAGAATTCCATACAGACAGATATGGGAGAAAGAACTGTACATCGGAAGACAATGACAGCTTGTACACAATGTTGGTAAAACACGCACTCGGCGCTGTGAATGGACAACAACGTTAGCCGGACAGTAACGAGGGATTGTGATATGGTGGAGTGCCGAGACACGCAGCCCTAACAAGTCCTTTACATGTCGCAAGACACGTCCGCCGTTCGGGCAGCCGTGGTCGAGCACCTCGGATGACGAAGCGACTAATTTTCCCCGCATTAGGCACAAAAGGTGGCGGGCGCGCTGGAAATAACGGCGCGAGGGTGGGCATTGTGCTGGCGCACGTGGCCTGCAGAGCATGTCGCGATACACGGGGCGCCGCACGCGCCGCGCAGCGGGCCAGCGCACGCTTTCAATCACCCACTTGCCCTCTCCGTGTTTCCTTTCACAACGGCTTACCTCCCGCAGATACTAACGCCAATAGTAAAAAACTACTTTGGCTTTTTGACAGTCCGTGGAGTTACCCTGCTGCAACTACTTACGTCCTCGACAATAACGCGGCGCTTGAAACATTAGAACTTCCGGTGTCACAAAAAGTACTACACTATTGGCCATTAAAATTGACACCACGAAGATGACGTGCTACAGACGCGAAATTTAACCGACAGGAAGAAGATGCTGTGATATGCAAATGATTAGATTTTCAGAGCATTCACACAAAGTTGACGCCGGTGGCGACACCTACAACGCGCTGAAATGAGGAAAGTTTCCTACCGATTTCTCATACACAAACAGCAGTTGACCGGTGTTGCCTGGTGAAACGTTGTTGTGATGCCTCGTGTAAGGAGGAGAAATGCGTACCATAACGTTTACGACTTTGATAAAGGTCGGATTGTAGCCTACCGCGATTGCGGTTTATCGTATCGCGACATTGCTGCTCGCGTTGGTCGAGATCCAATGACTGTTAGCAAAATATGGAATCGGTGGGTTCAGGAGGGTAATACGGAACGCCGTGCTGGATCCCAACGGCCTCGTACCACCAGCAGTCGAGATGACGGGCATCTTATCCTCATAGCTATAACGGATCGTGCAGCCACGTCTCGATCCCTGAGTCAACAGATGGGGACGTTTGCAAGACAACAACCATCTGCACGAACAGTTCGACGACGTTTGCAGCAGCAAGGACTATCAGCTCGGAGACCATGGTAGCGGTTACCGTTGACGCTGCATCACAGACAGGAGCGTCTGCGATGGTGTACTTAACGACGAACCTGAGTGCACGAATGGTAAAACGTCATTTTTGCGGGTGAATCGAGGTTCTGTTTACAGCATCATGATGGTCGCATAAGTGTTTGGCGACATCGCGGTGAACGCACATTGGAAGCGTGTATTCGTCGTCGCCATACTGGCGTATCACCCAGCGTGATGGTATGGGGTGGCATTGGTTACACGTCTCGGTGACCTCTTGGTCGCATTGACGGCACTTTGAACAGTGGACGTTACATTTCAGATGTGTTACGACCCGTGGCTCTACCCTTCATTCGATCCCTGCGAAACCCTACATTACAGCAGGATAATGCACGACCACGTGTTGGACGTCCTGTACGGGCCTTTTGTAGATACAGAAAATGTTCGACTGCTGCCCTGGCCAGCACATTCTCCAGATCTCTCACTAATTGAAAACGTCTGGTCAATGGTGGCCGAGCAACTGGCTCGTCACAATACGCCAGTCACTACTCTTGATGAACTGTGGTATCGTGTTGAAGCTGCATGGGTACCTGTACACGCCATCCAAGCTCTGTTTGACTCAATGCCCAGGCGTATCAAGGCTGTTATTACGGCCAGAGGTGGTTGTTCTGGGTACTGATTTCTCAGGATCTATGCACCCAAACTGCGTGAAAATGTAATCACATGTCAGTTGTAGTATATTATATTTGTCTAATGAATACCCGTTTATCATATACATTTCTCCTTGGTGTAGCAATTTTAATGGCCAGTAGTGTATTTCTCTGCCACCGTCTGTTCTAGTGTTGCCAGATGTCCCGACTTTCACGGAATGCCCCGATTTATAGGTGCATGTCATGACCCTTTCCGCGTAAGGCGTATACGAGACGCCAAATGAAATTTCATGCATTATTACCAATTCGGAATATAATGTGTACTCACTTTAACAGTGGTCAAGTGCATGAAAATTCCTAAATGAGATGCTTAACCCGTCGATGGTGGTAACCGAGAAAGGCAAGATACAGTGGGTCAATGGCCGTTATCAACCGATAAATGCCGCAATGCTTGTCTAAACTACGTTTTGAAAACATTCAGCCACGTGCCTTCAGTTGTCGTATCACAGCAATAAACCACTGTTTTCTACGCGATGTTTCAACTTTTCGTCTCTCACCATTTGACAGGCTATAATTTCATGGTGCTCACCGCCCCTTGTGGCCGCCCTCTTGTCGATTCTGTGCTTTGGTGTTTAGTCAGAAGCAAAATGTTTGGGCAGGTGACTTTTAAGTGTATGCACAACGCCAGACGACTTCACTGAAAAAAAAAATACATCTTTAACTCTGGAAAAAATACATTTTCTTACACTTTGCATTTGTGAAATACTGTGTGAAACTTACCATATTCTCTCACATGCTACACTTTGCACTTACATAATTAATAAACATTTGTTAAGTGTTAAAACAGAGTTTTGAACACCAAATGATAAACAGTTACGGTAGAATTAATAGTTCTATCGAAAAGTAGACATACAGAGGTATAATATATGTCAAAATAAATGTTCAAATGTGTGTGAGTTCTTAAGGGACCAAACTGCAGAGATCATCGTCCCCAGACTTACACACTACTTAAACTAACCTATGCTAAGAACAACACGCACACCCATGCCCGAGGGAGGACTCGAACCTCCGGCGGGAGAGGCAGCGCAGTCCGTGACATGGCGCCTCTAACCGCGCGGCCACTCCGCGCGGCTATTTCATAATAGATCTTGTAGTCCTGATCCCTTGGAATTTCCATTAAAAAGGCGAATCACAACATTTCCAAAATCTCTAATATCTGGTTCATTATCTATTACTAATTTTGGAATATTCTCTTGTCCACTGTAAATTTCAAGTTAGTGAGCAAACCCCCTTCCTCATACAGAACAAAAAGTTTATACCCCGATTTAAGCGGTTTGTCTCTCGTGAACACCTTCATATGCTGCCTCGCGTTGGTTGCACAGATTTTTTCATCAAGTAACAGATGCTCACTCAATGCAACTGAAAGCCATTTTTTATTCGTATGATCAATTATAGTCCCAATTTTGTACGGTTTGTCATGGTCTCACCCTCAGGTTTGCTCACTTTGTATTGTCACCAAACTCAAAGAATCTCGGAGATACCGTCTGTTTTACTATTCGACACTGTTAACATCGTTCCAGGGATCGCAGACAGTGGTAGGCGGAGCTAAGGACTTAACAAGGCGTACCTCTATAAATATATAAATGTCATGGACATTGCATTTAAATATTGTATCTTGGATTTTCTGCGTGCTGTGAAAATTACTTTCATCTACAATTTTCTCAAAATCTCATTCTGGAAACATCCCCCAGGCTGTGGCTAAGCCATGTCTCCGCAATATCCTTTCTTTCAGGAGTGCTAGTTCTGCAAGGTTCGCAGGAGAGCTTCTGTAGTTTGGAAGGTAGGAGACGAGGTACTGGCAGAAGTAAAGCTGTGAGTACCGGCCGTGAGTCGTGCTTCGGTAGCTCAGGTGGTAGAGCACTTGCCCGCGAAAGGCAAAGGTCCCGAGTTCGAGTCTCGGTCGGGCACACAGTTTTAATCTGCCAGGAAGTTTCATATCAGCGCACACTCCGCTGCAGAGTGAAAATCTCATTCTACAATTTTCTCCATTAATTCGTCAGTAAAAAGTTAAAAAAAATGATACGGCATAGAAATAACTCTGGCATTGATTAGGGCAGTGCGGTATTTTCTTTGAATCTAAAAAGGTTATTTACAAATGAATCACTTTGGTTTCTCTAAATGAGTCGATTTTTCAGTATTTTATTGTGTTGACGACATCTGGAATTCCGGTTCCGGTAGTGAAGCGTGCTTGGATAACCTAACGGTAAAGCGATCGCTCGAGATAAGCTGGAAATCCGGGTTCAGGCCTTGTTCCGGCACAAATTTTCATTGTTGTCACTCCATTAGACACCTGATGGTTGTCCATATTCGCAACTGCGAATACATTTCATGTATTTCATAACGGTACGTTTATGTGATACTCTGATACGTATCCCGAGGACATAATAGAAATATATGGTTTGGATCTGCTTCCTCTCCGCAAATACGTACGTAGAGGGGTGGCGCTTAGGTTGAGCCGGCAGAGGAGTTTGTTGAACTCCCAATTATTATTTCAGCCGTGTCGTGAAGCTCCTTTATGTTTGTGCCTTATTATACCGTGACAGTCTTGGAATCATGGGATGAATTAATACGTAGTGACTGACTTTGATTTTAGGTGACTGCTACCATTCCTCTTGTTAGTCTGAGGACAACCGATTTCTCAACTTGGGTATCATTTATATGAGAGCGAGTTTATCATATTTAACAGCTCCATGCAGAGATGTCTGCTTTGCCACGGCATCTACTTGTTCATTTTCAGGTATCCCAGGGTGGCCTTTCATCCAGACCATCACGATGTTGCCACAGTTCCACTACACCCAATAAGCAACATCGACAATTGCTGCCACTATGAGGTTGGTACAATTATTATGATGGTTTCTTATCATTTGTAGGTCTGAAATACTATCATACGCATATGATGACTATTGTGTCTGCCGTGGTTGTCTGTGCGAAAACTATGACTTCCAAAATGACAATCAGCCCGACTGCCATAATAGTAGAGTGTGGATCCAACTTCTATAGGCTATGTTGTCTGCTTGGGGGTAAACAATACGCACTACCAGCACCTTCACGAGACTTGGACCCACCTGTATACACCACACAAGCATGATGATAGTAAGCCTGGAATTCCATTGCCGTTCCATAACCTGGGTCGTTTTTAGGATACTTTAAACTGTAGGGTGTTAATTCCCGATTTTTTTTTTCGTCAAGGGGCCCATATTTGTCGAAATAGAGTTTCAGGAGGAATTTCTTGTAGAGGTATTTTCGTCTTAGCTTCAACGATGGTTCATTTGCTTCAACCACTGATACGTTGATTGGCGTTAACATGAACGCCCCAGTAACTACACGCAAGGCTTTCTACTGCATAGTGTCGAGTCTTTGGAGCGTGCTGACTGATCCCGTTCTGTAGCACAGGTTCTGTAATCCAAGTGTGTCGTTAGTGGAGACCAGTATGAAGTCATCGCTGTCCACCTATCAGAGCTGCAGCATACTCCAGTCGTAACTCTAATAAGATTGCCGGCTTTCTCACATCTGGTAAAGATATGTCGGATATGAGGATCCCATCTTATTTTGCCTTCGAAAATCACCCCAAGCTGTTGAGTGGTTTTTCCTACTGGAGATGTATGCTGTCCCAGATGCATTGTTTAGGGAAATGGAATCTCCTGGCGAGTAAAGGTAATAAGAGTAGACTTAGCCACTTTCTGAACACCACTCAGGCAGACATATGAGAGCGCTATGCATTTTTGGCTGATGGGACTGTTCTGTCTGCTTATTGTAATACCTGGGCGTCACTGGCAAAGATATCATTAAAGTCTGCAGTACATAGAATGAATAATAAGGGAGCCAAAATTGATCCGTGTGGGAGTCCGCTGCTGGTTTCTCTGCATCCCAGTTTAGCTTTGTGTTGCCAAATGATTGTCTTACTACTGCTCAGAAAGCTTATAGTTTTACAAACGAGTTGTTTTAGAATTTGGAAGTTTATCCAATTTTTCCCTAAGACTGAAAAGACGACATTGTCGTATGTTTTAGGCAATTCTACGAATGTAACAAACATATAACGATGCCGAGAGAAATTTAGCTCTATGTTAGTAACTTACCGTAAAAGGATCTCAGTTGTCCCTTTTCCTTTTCGAAATCTATATAGTGTTTCCCTTTGTGTGGGACGTGTCGTAGCACTGTGTTAACGTACCGCTACAATGCTTCGTCGATGTTATTATCGTCGTCGCCTTCGGCGGTATGTTCCTGTGTACAGATTGTGGTGTCACCGCCAGACACCACACTTGCTAGGTGGTAGCTTTTAAATCGGCCGCGGTCCGCTAGTATATGTCGGACCCGCGTGTCGCCACTGTCAGTGATCGCAGACCGAGCGCCACCACACGGCAGGTCTAGAGAGACGTACTAGCACTCGCCCCAGTTGTACAGCCGACTTTGCTAGGAAAGGTTCACTGAGAATTACGCTCTCATTTGCCGAGACGATAGTTAGCATAGCCTTCAGCTAAGTCAATTGCTACGACCTAGCAAGGCGCCATCACCAAGTTATATTGAGATGATAATACTGTATCAACAAGACCAATGTTCTACAATTATGGATTAAAGTTAAGTATTCCAGAAGCTACGTACTTTTCTTTATAGCATTCATTACGTATCCTGTTTCAGACCTCACGCCAGCCTGCGTGAGTTTAAGCGCGTGCCTTTCGGCTACCCGTCACTGTGGATTGGCTGTCTTGCCAGTCCACAACACAGGTCATTGAAAGTAATAAACCTCACTGGGCAATTTAATAGGCAGCAGCTTATTGGTGGTTGCAGTGTTTTTCGTGGACTTAAAATGCATTTCACGTTTGATGTATCAGCAGTGTTTGGAGGCAGTACATGGTTGACCTTGGCCGCTGTATGGGGCAATCATGCAGACTATGGTGGCGTTGAAGCTTTTCCTGGTGCAAACATTTTGGCTTGGAAGACTTGGAGTATTACAGAGAGTACCGGACTACTACAGAAGATTCCTTATCGTACCTTGGTTCCAGACAAGACGTTTTCCATCTCATCTAGAAGAAAGAAGCTGCTTAATTCTGACGAGTATTTGTTTATTTGGGCCAAACAGAAAATAACAGTTGTAAGATAAAGCTTGTAGGAGACTGTATGTTGTATTATAGGCCATGTGCAGTACTCCACCCTTGGGAGAGCGCAGTCTGGAGTTCTCCCAGCGAACAGAGTTGTGTAATGCCACTATTGTCCTCTTCACCACTTATTAATGGTCCCCTCGCCTTCCGTGTCCATTACGTCAGGTGGGCTTATCACGCGTAAGAATGACTCAAAATGTTTGTCGGATGGTGGAGGTGTGAACATGTCCATTGTCAAACCGTTTTTCATGTTCCTTATCACATTTAAAATCCCGGTTATTCGCATGTCTGTGCAGAACGCAGTGCAGAAATTTGGCAAAATTATTTTTTTTTGAAATCCACCAACACCATGATGGCCGATGAATAGTCCGTTCAGCCGGCCGCGGTGGCCGTGAGGTTCTAGGCACTTTAGTCCGGAACCGCGTGACTGCTACAGTCGCAGGTTCGAATCCTGCCTCGGGCATGGACGTGTGTGATGTGCTTAGGTCAGTTAGGTTTAAGTAGTTCTAAGTTCTAGGGGACTGATGACCTAAGATGCTAAGTCTCATAGTGCTCAGAGCCATTTCAACCATTTTTGAATAGTCCGTTTATGTCCTTGTTGAGGTAATGAGACTATTTCATCGATAAGTGATTCCAAGATCCCATAGTCTCTTTCGGGATCCACAGTTTCTATAGTCGATTCCTGTTTTTCTTCCAGTACCAGGTCGAAAAGGTTCAAATTGGCTTTGTTTGTGTTCCATTTCTGGCTGATTGTATGTTTGACAGTCACCCTAGGTTGTGTGTTTATTATAATTTGCATTGGTGAGTGATCTGTACCTAAAGCATCCTATATATCTTCCCATTTTGTTCCGGTAAACAGTGCAGCGGATGCTATGCTCAAATCCGCAGCCGTGGGGACTTCATTTGGCCAATATATTCGTATGGGTGAGCCAACATTTAGTACTTTAAGGTTTTTCGAATCTAGTACATCTACTATTATTTTTCCCTTTGAGTTAGCATTTCTGCAGCTCTACAGATACCGTAAAGTCATTTAGTAGCAGAAGGAGTTTCCCGATGGAGGCAATGATTGTTGTTCACTGTTGTTTGGGAAGACTGTCGTTAGGTGCTTTGTACAGTATGTTGAGACCAAATTCTGATGAAAGTCTCTGATCCGCAGGAGGATACCCGCAATTTGTAAAGTATCATGCTGAGTGCCAGTATTGACAATGGAAAAGTGTGTGTCTTGTTTTATTAACAACACTGCACCGCCAGAGCCATTATCTCTATCTTCTCTAGTGACAGGTATCCCAGAAGTGTAAACGGTTCTTTCGGTTTTAACAACTTTCGCTAATGGTACAAATGTCTACATCAGTTTTATGTAAAAAATACGAGAGGTTGCCTCTGTTTGCCCTGAGCGATCTCGCGTTCCATTATACACTCCTGGAAATGGAAAAAAGAACACATTGACACCGGTGTGTCAGACCCACTATACTTGCTCCGGACACTGCGAGAGGGCTGTACAAGCAATGATCACACGCACGGCACAGCGGACACACCAGGAACCGCGGTGTTGGCCGTCGAATGGCGCTAGCTGCGCAGCATTTGTGCACCGCCGCCGTCAGTGTCAGCCAGTTTGCCGTGGCATACGGAGCTCCATCGCAGTCTGTAACACTGGTAGCATGCCGCGACAGCGTGGACGTGAACCGTATGTGCAGTTGACGGACTTTGAGGGAGGGCGTATAGTGGGCATGCGGGAGGCCGGGTGGACGTACCGCCGAATTGCTCACACGTGGGGCGTGAGGTCTCCACAGTACATCGATGTTGTCGCCAGTGGTCGGCGGAAGGTGCACGTACCCGTCGACCTGGGACCGGACCGCAGCGACGCACGGATGCACGCCAAGACCGTAGGATCCTACGCAGTGCCGTAGGGGACCGCACCGCCACTTCCCAGCAAATTAGGGACACTGTTGCTCCTGGGGTATCGGCGAGGACCATTCGCAACCGTCTCCATGAAGCTGGGCTGCGGTCCCGCACACCGTTAGGCCGTCTTCCGCTCACGCCCCAACATCGTGCAGCCCGCCTCCAGTGGTGTCGCGACAGGCGTGAATGGAGGGACGAATGGAGACGTGTTGTCTTCAGCGATTAGAGTCGCTTCTGCCTTGGTGCCAATGATGGTCGTATGCGTGTTTGGCGCCGTGCAGGTGAGCGCCACAATCAGGACTGCATACGACCGAGGCACACAGTGCCAACACCCGGCATCATGGTGTGGGGAGCGATCTCCTACACTGGCCGTACACCACTGGTGATCGTCGAGGGGACACTGAATAGTGCACGGTACATCCAAACCGTCATCGAACCCATCGTTCTACCATTCCTAGACCGGAAAGGGAACTTGCTGTTCCAACAGGACAATGCACGTCCGCATGTATCCCGTGCCACCCAACGTGCTCTAGAAGGTGTAAGTCAACTACCCTGGCCAGCAAGATCTTCGGATCTGTCCCCCATTGAGCATGTTTGGGACTGGATGAAGCGTCGTCTCACGCGGTCTGCACGTCCAGCACGAACGCTGGTCCAACTGAGGCGCCAGGTGGAAATGGCATGGCAAGCCGTTCCACAGGACTACATCCAGCATCTCTACGATCGTCTCCATGGGAGAATAGCAGCCTGCATTGCTGCGAAAGGTGGATATACACTGTACTAGTGCCGACATTGTGCATGCTCTGTTGCCTGTGTCTATGTGCCTGTGGTTCTGTCAGTGTGATCATGTGATGTATCTGACCCTAGGAATGTGTCAATAAAGTTTCCCCTTCCTGGGACAATGAATTCACGGTGTTCTTATTTCAATTTCCAGGAGTGTATGATTTTATAGGCCGTTTTGGGGTGCATCGGGTGGAGCAAACACATTTTGGATTAACATCCGGAAAAATCTGTGTGTAGTACTGGAGTGGACCCTCTAGTATCCTGCTGGTACAATATTTCGTTCATCACAGCCATAATTATACTTAAAATGTTGTTAACGTGGTAGTTCTCTCTTGGTTGAGTCTGCGAAATTGTCGTGGGTAGGGATTGGGGCCCACTGGAGGGAGAGAGAGGCAGAGTTCTTGTTGGTACAACTGGTCCCGTGGGACTGCACTTTGGTGGGCCCTCTATGTCCCGTAGAAATTACAGTTTGCTGATGGTGTACTTGGACACGCCGTATGAGAGAAGCGGGCGGCGGTATCGGCTGTGAATCCACTGGAGCCACCGATCCTGACGTCTGCTGCATTATCGTCATAGGATGGGTTGCTACAGATCGGAGATGGCGGTACTGGACTGAGCAGCTGTTGAGTTGGGAGCGTCGGGAATTCTGCAACCTGTCTAGTAATGTTTGGGAGAAAAGTAAGAACATTTGCATAAGTCCTATTTTCAAACACAGCTGCTGCAACTCGGAAGCCATGGTGGCTGGATCTCATCAATCTTCGACCGCAAAACTTCATCTTTGCCCGCTTTCCGTGGCCGGTGAGCAGGTGGCGTGCGCAGAGTGGCGTTGGGCTGAATCGGCGGCGAGTACTTCTGTAAGTGATTGGTCGTTTGGGAGAGGTAATAGCCTCTGCTGTTGTTGTCTCCCCGGAACATGGCCGTGGCTAAGAAACGTTTGTGCGGCACCTCCCTGATGGCGGAAAATTCATTTCTCGTCGCCTTTGCGATGCGGATAAGGTTTAAAGATTGAGTTTTCCTATCGTACCTTTAGATGCCATGAGAGTGGGCTGTATCCCAAGTTGCAATGACCCCAATTGAATAAACACGAGAATTGCTGTCTAGTGTGTCCAGCAATGACCCCAATAGAATTAACATGAGAAATGCTGTCTAGTGTGTTCACGCAGATGAGAGCAAGACATTCTAAGTCTTGGATTGGCAAATGTGATTTTAAACGTTACCCTTAATATTTATGAAACCACGAATTTAATTAAGAAATATTTTGGACACGTGTTAGTGTATATTGTATAATATGTTGTTTTAAATTGTTTTACTTATTATCAGTCGATGGCCCAACAAACGTTCATTGTGACTTCATATGCGGAAAATATAGTGGGCCTGTATAATGGGCGTGGTACACATCGGTTGGCTGTGGCAATCTAGTTACGCATGGAAAATTGTAAGCAGCGATTAAAATCTTTGGTTCAAATGGCTCTAAGCATTATAGCACTTAACATCTGAGGTCATCAGTCCCATAGACTTAGAATTACTTAAGCCTAAGTAACCTAAGGACATCACACACATTCATGCCCGAGGCAGGATTCGAACCTGCGACAGCAGCAGCAGCGTGGTTCCGAACTGAAGCACCTAGAACCGCTCGGCCACAGCGGCCGGCAAAATTTTTGGTTTAAGCGAATCCTTACCCTGTTTAATTCTCATTCTCTTGTAGATGAATGTAATTTTCTAAGACATCTCCGCCACCTCAGTTGTCGTTATTAATTGTGACCTTTCCAGTGTATTGACCGAATTTAAGATACTGTTGTAATTACTGGAATTTATCATTTACTCTGAAGAATTTTGGGTGTCTCACGTTCCTGTGTTAAACTGTATTTAAGGGCTGCTGTAGCAGTCGGTACCATGGGAACGCCACCACTGCTTGTCTGTGTTTGCCCTATGGTAAATACGTACGGAGTCGGCGGAACACCATCACCGCCCCTTGGCGGTGTGCGGTTACCTCTTGGCAGTCCAGCCGCGTGGGCGCGGTGCGCCGAGCGATAACTTGTGGACGTGATACTCCTGTTTCCTGCTCACAGCATTTATACCTATGTTAAGTTACCTTGTGATTCAATAATCAATGTTTCTTATTGTAAATTATATTGCCTTTCCTCTTAGAGCATACTTGGTCTTTTCATTATTCACATTATGCTCGGCACTTTAGTGTCATAATTAATTATGCTTTACAGTTGTCATGTTCCAGGAGACTGGATTTAATTTCAACTGCTTAGAACTGTTCTCGTGGAGCCCCAGTTTCCATAGACGGTTTCCTCAGTTGAAGGTTGAAGTCCCCCCACGCCAGATTATTCAGGGTTGAAAATGTTGTAAACTTTCGATGTCGTTTTACGTGGCTTAGATAGTTGTTAATTTCCGAAAATTGAAATTAAATGCCCGCCTTGTGGACTCTTACTACGTAATACCAATCGGACTGATTCTCCATCATTTTAGAATTTTTGGGAGTATTGAACTTAACAAATTTGTATTGTCCGAAGCACTTCGTGCTGAAAATCTAACTAGATACTCGATCCATAGTTTCTTACAGTTCAGTTATTGCCTGGACTGATTATTCATTATTTTAAATTTTCTAGAAAATTGAATTTAACAAATTTACGGTTGTGTAAAGAATTTCTTGTAGCTGAAAATTTAGCCTGAATGACTGTTTCAGAGATTCCCTGGTTTTACAGCAACTGGGCTGAGTTTGTATGTTTCGTATTTTCTAAAGTCTTAAGACTGTTTGAATAAACTATATGTTCTTGAAAAACTGAATGCGGTGAAAGGTGTAGCAGATAAAGATGAACCTGAGGCCCGATCCTTCCACCTTGGTTTTCCTTAAATTTGTTTAAGGGGCTACTGAGCGCCGCTAGTAATATTATTGAGAGACATAATTTTGTCAATTTCCTAGTGTTTCAGTTAGGTTGGCCATGTTCGAGATAGGTCAGTGTGGCCACCGGTACAATGATACAGGATGGTTGATAATCCCTCCCACAGGCATCACTTCTGTGTGGGCCTGCGCAGGACACAGGTCTTCTGCATTGCTTGCTGCTATGTCCAAATCGCAAACAATTACAGTATTATAAGAAGGAGGGTAAATCAACTTTAAATGGACAGCGAACTCCATAAATATAAACAAAGTTTAGGAGCCGCTGTGATATAAACACCACAACACAAACTGAACACGTCTTTGTTACCTTTTTTCCATTCAAGATTACAATTTTAATAAATCTTATGTTGTCAGTAGGTTCGCAGTAACATGTCATTTCCGTTAGTAATTCGTTTACCGTAAGGGCGGTTTCAACGGTGCCGATGATGAATTGTTAAGTAGCGAAGACCTTCGGAAAATAGGCCTCCAAATTTGGTTGTCTAGGAAAGAATGTTGAACCAAGGCTTGGCTATTAATCTCTGCACAGTCTTGAGCTTCACATTTTGTCTCTAATCAAAGTTACCCCCATGACGTGATCAATCACCCCAATACGTTCGATGCAAAGACTATGGAACACGATACCTACTTCCCAATACCCTCATCATAGAAGGCATAGAATTCTGTACGCGGGTCTGCAGCTCGTTGTATGTGCCAAAATGTAATCCTCATAGGCAGCAGCTCATATGACAAAAGAGATGGAAATCCGAGGGAGCCGAGTCTGGGATGTGTGGTGGGGAATAACACTGCCCGTCGAAAACGCTGCAGGGGCGTCTTTGCTGCAGCTGCAGTGAGCAACCGAGCATTGTCATGAAGGACATGCCTGATGGCAATATCCTTCATCGCTTATTATGGATTACCCTTTGCAGACGACTGTCTTGAATCATCTGAGCCACTCGCTGAACAAGATCGTTGGTTGACACTCGATTCCTTCCCTAATCGCTCACAGGACGAAGAGCTGCACGTCTTTCTTCAATGTTCCTGACTCATTGCCGCACTTCGATGTCACAAGTAACGTGATGGACGGGCGTACTAGAATTACTACGCAACACACTTGCGTAAACGTGCATCTGATTTTCATAGTGGTTTTAATTTCGCTCCCTTTCGGACCGTGACAAAAAATAGCCCTCGTATAAGGAAATAATTATCTAAAGATTAAAAATTTAATTCTTTTTATGTCCGACATTTGGGTCCTTATACCACAATTTTTCATACCACCAGCACCTATGTCCAATTTTCGGCAGCACTAGTCTGTTCTAACCTCACGAAAGTAACAGCTACACGTGTGGAATGAACAACAAAATTTTATGATACGAATACATGTCCAGTATGGAGAGTAAATATAAAATAAATAACCAAAACACTCAGGTTTCAACAAGATAGTTAAAACACAATACTTATGGAAAGGATGGTATACAGGGTGCAACATAATTAAAGGCGTAAACACATACAGTTGAAAGTAAACGATGCTAGAAGCAAAAAAGTCTCAGTAAACATAGGGTCGAAAATGCATACCTTAGGAGCTGCGAGCAATTTTTCATCTTTGATACTGTGAAATAAATCTCTTCTACTGCAAGTTCTTTGCTTTCCATATTTTGGGAAGTGGTAGTATGGACCAAAATAAGAAAAAGGTGTCCAGCAAACATGTTCTCTAAAGCGCATACCTTAAAAGTTACAAGCACTTGAAAACTAGAAGAGTTGCGTTTCAAAGTAGCAAAGAGGAACAAGTATCGGTGGTTATATACTGAAGCGCCAAAGAAACTATCATAGGCATGAGTATTCAAATACAGAGATATGCAAACAGGCAGAATACGGCGCTGTGGTCGGCATTGCCTTTATAATTTAACAAGTGTCTAGTGTAGTTGTTAGATAGGTTACTGCTGCTACAATCGCAGGTTATCAAGATTTAAGTGAGTTTGAATGTAGTGTTATAGTCGGCGCACGAACGATGGGGCACAACATCTCCGAGGTAGCGATCAACTGGGGATTTTCCAGTACGACTATTTCACGAGCGTTCCGTGAATCTCAGGAATCCAGTAAATCATCAAATTTCCGATATAGCCGCGGCTTGAAAAAGATCCTGCAACAACTGGACCAAAAACAACTGAAGAGAATCATTCGACGTGACAAAACTGCAACCCTTCCACAAATTGCTGCAGATTTCAACGCTGGACCATTAACAAGTGTCAGCGTGCGAACCATTCAACGAAGTATCATGGATATGGGCACTCGAAGCCGAAGGCCCACGCGTGTACCCTTGATGTATTTATTTATTTAATCGTATGGCTAGGGTCTCAGGTCGGGCAGGCCGTTCGCCGGGTGCCGGTCTTTCAATCTGACGCCACTTCGGCGACCTGCAGTCGATGAGGATGATAGGATGATGATGAGGACAGCACAACACCCTGTCCCTGGGCGGAGAAAATGCCCCGATCCAGCCGGGAATCGGACGCAGGCCCAGAGGACTGACAATCCGTCACGCTGACCATTCAGCTTCCGGGGGCGGACGTGTACCCTTGATGACTGCACGACACAAATGTTTACGGCCTCTCCTTTACCCATGGTGACTGGACGACATAATGCTTTGCGCCTCGCCTGGGCCCGTCAATACCTAGATTGGACTGTCGATGACAGGAAACGTGTTGCCTGATCGGACGAGTCTCGTTTCCAATTGTATCGAGTGGATGGACGTGTACGGGTGTGGAGACCTCATGAATCCATGGACCCTGCATGTCAGCAGGGGACTGTTCAAGCTGGTGGAGGCTCTGTAATGGTGTGGGGCGTATGCAGTTGGAGTGATATGGAACCCCTGATACGTCTAGATACGACTCTGACAGGTGACACGTACGTAAACACCCTGTCTGATCACCTGCACCCATTCATGTCCATTGTGCATTCCAACGTACTTTGGCAATTCCAGCAGGACAATGCGACAGCCCACAAGTCCATAATTGCTACAGAGTGGCTCCGGAACACTCTTGTGAGTTTAAACACTTCCGCTGGCCACCAAACTCTCCAGACATGGACACTATTCAGCATATCTGGGATGCCTAGCAACGTGCTGTTCAGAAGAAATTTATCCCCCCGTACTCTTACGGATTTATGGACAGCCCTGTAAGATTGATGATGTCAGTTCTCTCTATCAATACTTCAGACTTTAGTCGAGTCCATACCTAGTCGTGTTCCGGCACTTCTGATTGCTTGCAGCGGCCCTACACGATATTAGACAGGTGTACCGGATTCTTTGGCTCTTCAGTGTGTACCTGCATCAGAGACGTGCTACACCGCATAATCGCTGCAGAAATGCCCTAAAATGTTAACTTTTTGATCTCTCCTTATATGTTTATGTATGTACATATAGATTTATTGTCTAAGAATTCATTCTATATGTTACAGCTGACGTTCCTCAAATGCTCGAGTAATTGAACCCCAACTGAATGATGAACAACGGTCCGCAAATAATATTGTTGTAGCGAATGAGTCAGATGGATAACAGGCTCCTTGTACTTAGGGGCTGTTAGGCTCATGTATATATTTTGTATATGCTCATACATTATCTAACAAGGAGAGATCCCCAGCGTTATGATCGACTTTTTGAAACTGTCTATACGGTGATGCAGGTTAAGGTCCCAGGTATCACACACTGCAGCCATTCACCTTGGTGGGCGCTCATTTGCGAGTATTTGACGAAATAAAATTCGGAATTTGGTGTGACCCTTAATAACCTTAAAAAATGATAAGTGTGTAATTGTGGTTCTGTGCATAATTTATAGTGTGATAGATTCATATGTAGTGGGATATTCGTTCAAATCTCGTCATAAACATTATTTCTTTATATTTTAAAACTGCTATGGAAATTACATCGATTATCATTTTTATTAAATTAATTGGTTTGAATGCGTTTTTTTTTAGTTCTATTACTTTGTCACATAATTTTAATCACAATATCAGCTTCTTCATTTCGTCTCCTTTTTCTTCTTATCAATCTTTCTCCATTTGAAATGTTTGTTCATGTGTTTTAATTAATTTTATATATTCATTTCAATTTAATTTCTATTGTTTTATCGCCCTGTTGTTTTATCAACGTTATTGCATTCTTAGTATCTATTTCTTATTTTCCTTGAATTTGGTGTCATTGATAAACCCCTCTGTCATAGAAATTTTCATCTGCGTTATTTTTTCAATAGAGCAATACGTATTTAGGTTATATTTTAAATGTTTGTGTGACAGTTACTATGCAAGAAAATTGCACATATGGTAAAAAAATACATTTTTCATGCCATTGCACAAATCTAAATAGATAATTTCGTCTTTTTTTTTTTAAATGGTAGATCGGAGTTTTCAAATAATTTAATATTGTAAGAGATAAATATAATGATATTCATATTCACGAAGATTTCGATTGAAAAAATAATGATGTAAAGAAAAAATGAAACAAATGAAAATGCTCATACGATGATGAAAATGTGTGGCAAAGAATCACAAATAAATAATTACATTTCAACTAATTACATGAATAAAAATAAAGAACGAAGCTATTTTGCAAAGATTTAAAAATAAGAAAACTTGTGTACCTGATGAGACTTGAACCGACAACTATACGTTCATTAAGCTATCATTCTATTCATTACACCACACAACCACGTTTTACAACATAAATATTTGTAACGTTATTAGTTGTCATACAAAATTCGGAATTTCTCTTTCGCCAAGTATTCGCAAATGAGGCCCCACCAAGGTGAATATCTGTAGTGTGTGATACCTGGGAGCTTAACCTGCATCAGTGTATACATAGTTTTAATAGTTCAATCGCACTGCTGGGGACCTCTTCTTGTACATTTTGAAAGCTATGTTATTAAAAAGTAGGATACCACAAGAACTTCATTGGCATAGAATTTTTTGGGTAAAATCATATGTTCTTGAGGAGAATAATAGATGATGAAAGCCTGAAAGATGTTCTTTTACTGCTGAGAACACAAGCGCGCAGAGAAATCACTCAGATAAGATTGGCAAGAATGCAGCAGATGCCGATGACAGAAGATGGTAAGTAGTTGAAAAGAAACCGTATACGAGGGTTGAATAAAAAGTAATACCTTCACCTTCGTTAACTGGGTTTGGATGGGAATATTTTAATAAATCAAACGCAGAAATAGTCCTTAGAATGTTATCTTTAATTACCAATATTCCCTTTTCCACATAATCACCAGCCAATTGGATACATTTCTGCCAACGGTGAACAAGTCTTCTAATGCGTAACAGAAGAAGTCGACTGACTCTCTGTTTCCGCAACCACAGTCTCACAAATCTCTCAACGTCTTCATCAGAAGCATAACGATTTCCCCGCAAATCGTCTTTCATTATCGGGAACAGATGGAAGTCAGATGGTGCTAAATCTGAATTGTATGGAGGATGGCATATAGTGGTGAGACTCAGTCTCTGAAGTTCTGCTGTGGTGGCACGTGAATTGTCATGCTCCAGGAAAACATTTCCCTTTTCATTTCGGACGCTTGTTAGCCGTAGTTTCAGAGTTCGCAGCGTTGTGATGTAACACTCTTAATTTATTGTTGTTCCACGATCAAGGAAATCAACATGGGTAACACCATCTGCGTCCCATAACACTGTGGCCATGATTTTCCCAGCTTAGAGCTGCGTCTTGAATTTCTTTTTCTCTGGCGAGTCTTTGTGTCGATATTCCATAGACTGATGTTTTGTCTCCAGGTCGTTACGGTGTACCAACGTTTTGTCTCCTGTTACACTTGAATGGAGAAAGGCGTCACCTTCATTCTCGTAACGAGAGAGGATTTCCGGCAAATTTCAAGTCTGTGCACTTCCATTTCAGGAGTCAGCATCCGGGGTACGCATTGTGCACAGATCTTCCAGTAGCCAAGCAAAGCAATAATGTGACCCACATGTTCTTGTGAAATGCCGATTGTGCTTGCAGTTTCTTTCTGAGTGATACGACAATCGTCCTGAATCAATCTGTCAACATTTTGCTTGTGAAACTCGGTGGTTGCTGTCACAACTCTTTGTTTATCACGCAGGTCAGATGTTCCTGCCTCACCATCTTTAAACTTACGCACCCAACGACGCACAGTACTCACATCAACACAATCACCATAAACTGCTTTCATTCTCTGATGAATCTCCTTTGGGATAACACTTTCTGCTGTCACGAATTCAATGACTGCACGTTGCTTAAATCGTACTGACCGACCGTTTGCGCAGGGTTCCATACTTTACCCTGTAACAATACAACCGTTCAATGCTAAGGCTTCCCGCCAACTGGAGCTTTAGGGAAGAGGCAACGGAACAAGCCAGTACCTGCCACATACCAGTGCTGCCAACTGTTGAAGAGTTTCGAAGGTGGAGGCATTACTTTTCAGTCAACCCTCTTATTTATTTCACACATTTATTCAGATTCTAACGATTTACTTTTATTCATCGCTGTTTGCAGAACGTGTGCTGACCGCAAACTTAGAAAATGATACAGAAATACGCCATGTATTTCTGTATACTTTTAAAAAAATTTATGAGTGGAATGGTACTTTCTGTTCTATCCACTCACTCCACCTGCAACCCATAATTTTATTTTTGTGAGTAAATAAATATTCTAACATGATGCTTTCTTTGTTTCATATGTTAATCCTGAGCCAGTTACCAGCGGCATATTTGCCAGTATCTGATGACGACATGATGTTCCTCCACATGGGTGACGAAACTTCAGATTTTTTAATGGAGCTAAGAAATACTGACTCCAAAGGAGAGTGCCTGAACAGAAGTGGAGGAACAGTCACTGCTAAGCAGTGATGACAATTTACTTTATTGCCTTTGTATGTCCATATATGTGCTCAAAAACAGTTTTCACCTGGACAGAATGTTTATCTGATGTTATTTTACGGGATTTTTTTTTACCATAGTGGGTATATGTGATGAACCTAACCCAAATGAAACCAGTCCACTGCATGTACCAAGTGTGAACTCCCAGGACGAAAGTTCATGGACTGGAGATAGATATCATGATGATGATGTGGTTAAGTCACATATTTATATATATATATAAATACAAGTGTGAGTATGTATATTTACAATTGCTTCTTACACATCGTTGCGTTTTCAGAAATACACTGATGACACAAAACATTATGACGACTGCCCACTGCGAGATTGTGTGCTACCTGGTGGCGCTGTGTACATGAGCGGAGCAGAGACAACTGGGGAATTATTCTGGCGACGATAACTGGCGCATATGCGGAAATCCGTAGACTTAAGCAACTTTGACAAAAGCCAAATTGTCGCAGTCCAGTGCCTCGGAGCGAGCATTTCGGAAACAGCGAACATGGTGCGCTGTTCGCGTGCTACTGTCGCGAGCATCTATGGAAAGTCATTGAAGAATGCTGAAACCACGAGTAGGCGACAAGAAGTTGAATGTCCATACCTCGTCACAGAACATAGGAACTGGAGGCTTGCCCTCTTTGTAAAAAAAAAATGGTTCCAATGGCTCTGAGCACTATGGGACTTAACATCTTAGGTCATCAGTCCCCTAGAACTTAGAACTACTTAAACCTAACTAACCTAAGGACATCACACACATCCATGCCCGAGGCAGGATTCGAACCTGCGACCGTAGCAGTCCCGCGGTTCCGGACTGAAGCTTCTAGAACCGCACGGCCACCGCGGCCGGCCCTCTCTGTAAAGCAGGATAGGCAGCGATCTGGACAGATCTAATGACAGAATACAGTGCCGGTGCAGGCACAAGTGATTTGGAGCACACCGTTCAGCGCACGGTGTTGAACATGGTGTTCTGCAGTAGAGGAAACCAACGTATCCCAATTTTCACCCAACAACATCGTCAATTGAGAGACTGGGCCGTGGATACGTGGAATCGTGTCGCCTCGTCTCATGAATCCAATTCATTGTTAAACTGGGTCGATGGTCATATCCAGATACACCGTCATCCAGGCAAACGGCGTTTCGAAACATGCACAGCGCCACATACGCAGGCCTGCGGGAGCAGTAAAGTGGAACCTCGCATAGCGAGCGTAATTCTTTCCAAAATCTTGCTCTCTTGGCTTTGATGTTCCACAAACTCATCGATATCATTGTTATCCACTTCTAGTCCCATGCTCTTGATCACTTCAGACTCCAGGTACTGACTCAAATCCGTCAGATTCACTCTCGACTGCGCACTCCGGCCAAAGCTTCTGCCAGACAGAAGTGTGAGATCTTTTGGTAACCTTTCCAATGCCTTTTCAATCATCTTGGTGCAGGCGATGATGTTGAAGTGATGTTTCCAAAACTCTCTGAGAGTGAGATTGGTAGCTTCAGTCAGCTCAAAGCAATGGTCGAAGAATGCTTTAGTGTAGAACTTGTTAAAGTTAGAAATAATCTGCTGGTCCATAGGCTGGAGTAATGGAGTGGTGTTGGGAGGCAGAAACTGGATATTGATGAACTGAAATTCTTTAAGGATGTGGCCTTGTAGGCCTGGGGAATGGGAAGGTGCGTTGTCCGTAACAAGCACAACATGGAGTGTCAGATTGAAGATTCATCTCAAGCAAATATTTTTTCACCGAAGAACCAAAAACTTCATTAATCCAATCACAAAAAAGGTCATGTGTCACGCACGGCTTGTTGTTGGACCTCCATATCACATTTAATTTGCTCTTCTGGACTTTACACTTCTTGAAGGCTCGTGGAGTTTCTGTAAGGTAAACAAGCAACGGTTTAATTTTTAAACCGCCGTTTGCATTGGTACAGAATAGCAGTGTGAGACCGTCTTTCATTGGCTTGTGACCAGGCAATGCATTCTCCTCTTCTGTTATGAAGGTACGCTTCAGCATCTTTTTCCAGAATAGACGCTTCTCGTTACAATTAAAAACCTGTTGCGGCAGATAACCCTCAGAATCTACGAGCGTCTTGAAGTTGCTGATGAAATTCTCTGCTGCCTTCGTGTCGGAGCTGGCTGCTTCGTCGTGCCTCACAACCCTGTGGATGCTGGTTCTTCTCTTAAACTTCTCGAACCAGCCACGGCATCCCTTATACATTTATTAGGCCACTGATGATCCTGGCATCATCTTAACGAGGTTGGCGAAAATCAGACTCGCCTTCTCAAAAATGATGTTCTCGTTAATAGTATGGCCTTGGAATTGTATCTGATTTATCCATATAAGGAGCAACCTTCCGACATCATCCAGAATACGAAACTGTTGCTTACATACTCTTGTCAAACCCTTTGAAGCATCTGTCTCCTTTCTTGTCCTTGTTCTTGAGGATAGTGCAAATAGATGATGTAGACCGATTGTATGTGCGTGCTAAGTCAGCAACGCTGACAAAAAGCTCTCGTTTTTCAGTGATTTTACGTTTCATTTCTAAAGTCATTTTCTTTCTCTTATTGTTGCCTTCTTGCGGCTTTATCTTCTGGGACATTTCTACGAAGGTTTTTAAAATTTGCACACAAGAAAAACAACTGCGTGAACACAAGTTTAGAAAAATGTGTTATCACAGGCTGCTCGAAGATGTTCGCAGAAAGAGCGCTAAACTGAGACTGCAGTACGAGCTACAGAAAAAATGTTCAAATGTGTGTGAAATCTTATGGGAATTAACTGCTAAGGTCATCAGTCCCTAAGCTTACACACTACTTAACCTAAATTATCCTAAGGACAAACACACACACGCATGACCGAGGGAGGACTCGAACCTCCGCCGGGACCAGCCGCACAGTCCATAATTGCAGCGCCTTAGCGAGCTACAAACATTGTTCATATATCTTACCGACAATGAAAGGTGTTCATATTGTTGAACGTTTCCCCCACAGCTGGCGAACGGCTGGTGACGTCACGCTAAATCGTCGTCACTCGTTATGCGAAACATCGCTCGTTAAGGAAGTCTTTGTTTTGCTCCTCATGCGCATTGCGAGTTATGGGAGGTGCTCGTTAAGTAAGGTTACACTGTATTATGTTATGGGGGACATTCACCTGAGCTTCCATGGGACCTGCGGTAATAATCGAAGGTACCATGACACATGTGTGGACTATGTGAGCATTATTAGGGGCCATCTGTAACGACTTATGCTTGACATGAAATTATTTTCAATTGCGAATATGGATTAGCATCTGCTGTATAATGGAACGCCGACAATGAAAATTTCTGTCGGATCGGGATTCTAACTTGGATTTGACTATGCTAGCATGACTTACGGCCAGATCGAAATTTCCAAATGATGTCAACCATGTGTCCACGGCCTGTACTCGTACATCCATTATGTATTTTCCCATACAGGGGATACGTTTTACTTGAAGGTCGCTTACGCAAAAAATGGTTCAAATGGCTCTGAGCACTATGGGACTTAACATCTGAGGTCATCAGTCCCCTAGAACTTAGAACTACTTAAGCCTAACTAACCTAAGGACATCACACACTCCCATGCCCGAGGCAGGATTCGAACCTGCGACCGTAGCAGTCGTGCGGATCCGGACTGAAGCACCTAGAACCGCTCAGCCACGACGACCGGATCGCTTATCCAGTGTCGGCAGATAAATACGAAATTTCAGTACCTGTGTTACTGCGTACTACGGCATGTGTCCATTCTCAGATAGCCAAATGGTAAAGCGCGATAAGCTAGGACTCCAGGTTCGAGTCCCGGCCCGCCACAAATTTTCATTGTCATTTCGTTATAAGGCTGACGGCAACCCACATTCCCAATTGCGGATATATGTCGTGTCTTTCATAACGGCTGTACTCACTGCAGTGTCTGTTCCTTCTGATATGCATGAGTACTCGAAGGGACTTTGTGTAGTGTGTGTGTGTGTGTGTGTGTGTGTGTGTGTGTGTGTGTGTGTGTGTGTGTGTGCGTGCGTGTGTGTGTGTGTGTGTGTGTGTATGTGATTGGGATTGGTATTCAGGATATGTGTTATAACTAAGGATACAAGGAAACAAGTTTCCTTCATTTATTCACAATATATAAAAGATAGCAACAATTTTTTAGGCTTATCCACAATTGTTTTCATGTTCAGAAAATTACTTATGCTTCCGTAGATTGTACCCACGTTACTTGGATAGGTGTGGTAATTCTAAGGCTAATACATGCAAACAGAGTCCTGTCCAGAGATGGGGAGGGCGCTTTTATTAGATCAAAACCAAACTGTCGGCTCGTCCGGTCCGTTTGCCATGGTGACTCTTACATATGAGCTGAGTTGAAACCACTCGTTATACAAGGGGCAACAGATATGAGAGAAAGGAAATACCGTTTGCAGGTGAGTATTCTGACTACGTTCACCCAGTAATTGCAGGGGAGTTTGCATATCGTACTGCACTATCACATCCGTTTCCGAAGACAAATAGAAGACATGTCTAAAATTATATCTTTCATAGAGGACAACGTATGTGGACAAAAATGCAGCACGCCTTCCCGTGAAATTCGAGCAGGTTGTTCAAACCTATGGAGGAAGAAGAGGAGGAGGAGGAGGAACAACTGGTGGTGTGGGTGGGACAGGTTGGTACATCGGCTTGCTCAGACATGTAGAAGGAGTATGAACCGAAAAAATAACACACAGTTTAAAAAAATACATAATTTGTTTATCATCTAGCTTAAATGCAATTTTACAGAATCTAAAGCACATATAAAGCAATTCTCTTCTTCTTCTTCTCCTTCTCCATACATCTGCTTAAGCAGCCGGAGGGATGAACCTTGTATGAGTCTGGGTTCCGAATCATAGTATACTTTTAGATGTGCACGTCCATGAAGTCTTCTCACTGCCTTTGATAACACGATCGTGTCTGTGTGGTCGAATATTCAAAACGATGTCACCAAATCCTCCTAAAGACTGTCTCGTTCATCCCATCATATTGAATGGAAGTTACGGGTTAATTGCAAAGCACTATATCATTTTTTTTGCACACTTCACATTACTGAAAGGTTTTAGAGACACAACATTTGCGGAGAATGTCTGTAGAACAGGTAAAGAATTTGTGAATGAGATGAAGGTAAATACGAGTATAAACAGTCTGCAGTGATGTTTGTCCTTTGGGTTACCATCGTGAAACGCGTTAGATGTAGCACAGCACCTGTTCATTCATTCAAATGTTTGTGTAGTTCCCATTCAGTGAATAATTAATCACACTGTCACTAAAGCAGATGCTGAAGTGCCTGATGGGAAATTTGCTGAAGATTTGAATTCTATATGTACTAATACCAGTCCAGATACAACTATTTTGTTCTGTTTGGAGCAATGTGTCACTATTACAGGAGCCAACTATTTAAATTTGCATAGGCTGAGCGGACATCCTTCCTCTTTAAAGTCTTTATGGTGAGAATGGCAAAACATTCCATAAATACTGAGTGATAGACTGTAGACATTTTTATTCCACTCCAATGATAAGTTGGAATATAGACAAAATTCTCAATTTAGCTAGACTTCCGCACTAGGTAAATTACAGTTGCCAAATGCAGTAGCATCCTTTCCCATGTTCATGTTTCTATTGGTTTGAAACACTATTATAATGCATAAAATACATGTCTGACCATCAGCCGCTTTTATTTTAAACCCAAATATCGATCGGATTCTGTCATGGACTGCCTACACATATAAGGGTTAAAATGGTTTAAGCCACAACATTGTATTTGTCATTACTCAGATAATGTGTACAGCATGTCATGAATATCAAGATACGACACAGGACCTTTAGAGGCACACATACTAATAACAAGTGCACACAGAGCAGGACTACTCTACGTACATTTGTTACCAGCAGGCCGGCAGACTGCGGGACGCTATGTATCCTTAGCTAAAGAGCATTGTATTACGACCGAGAGAGGTGGCGCAGTGGTTAGCACACTGGACTCGCATTCGGGAGGACGACGGTTCAATTCCGAGTCCGGGCATCCTGATTTAGGTTTTCCGTGGTTTCCCTAAAGCAATCCAGGCAAATGCCGGGAAGGATCGTTTGAAAGGGCACGGCCGACTTCCTTCTCCGTCCCTTCCTAATCCGATGAGACCGATGACCTCGCTGTTCCAATCCAATCCAAATCCATTGTACTACGAGCTGAGGTAACTGCAATATACAACTACAGAATGGGTCGCGTGTTTGACCCTGTGCAGGAATGGTTAGGTATTTTAAACCCTAACCAACAGTATTTACAATGTGGTTCTCTGTACTCTCCGCCAATCACAACATTGCGGTGTCACCTAACAAAACAGTTGCTGTATGGCAACGTGTTACTGTATTTCTATTGAGGTAATAGTGTTACATGCGAGTTGACTGCTGTCTTTGATGCTTTCCTGGACGAGGGACAACCGTCTGCCCCTAAACTTATTTCCATCTGCGCTGAAGGATGACAGAATTTGGATGGAGTGATCGGTTGAGACGGAGCTGTAACGAGTTATGATTTAATATTAGACTGATGATGAGTTATAGAGGGAAAGGAAGATGTTTCTGTGGGTCTTTTAACCATCTTTTTTTCGTTATACTGTCGGGCTGCATCAGTTGTGTGCCATAACCTCCGTTCGACTCGTATACAACTGGGTGTTCTGTGTGTGACTTTGAGCACTATCTCCTTGTGATCGTTAACTGCAAACCTCTGTCATCAGAGGACTTCCATCTCATGTGTTATCACGATGAAACAAGTCCATCCTGTTTCGGCACTTTCCTTTAGACGTACCCTATTCCCCCGCCGCATCTTGGGCATAAAATCGATTCTTCAGTTTCATAACTATGGTGATCCTAAGTTACGACAGGTGTTTGTGAGTACTGCAATCCCCACGAATACATCTGCTCGACAGATAATCCTGTTTGCGGAGTCAGTGACGGCATGACGTAATTTCACATGTCAAACACCACTGATACGCGTTTGTGTATTTACTTGTAAGAGGCATTCTCCATTACTAACGATCATATTATAGGACTGATGCGAGCATAGTATAATTTCTGAACCGTGATCGGCTGTGAACAGTGAGCGCTATACACATCTGCCAAGCTATACTGTGCATGTATCACAAAGAATCGATGTTTTAAGGAAGTATTTTTTTCATTTTACAGTTTGTCACCATAGTTTATCGTAGAGAAACCTGCAAGGAGAATGTATGTCATGCACTGGAAATATATTTCTTACATTGCCGGCTGCTGTGACCGAGCGGATCTAGGCGCTTCAGTCTTAAACCACACTGAAGCTACGGTTGCAGGTTCGAATCCTGCCTTGGGCATGGATGTGTGTGATGTCCTTAGGTTAGTTAGGTTTAAGTAGTTCTAAGTCTTGGGGGACTGATGAACTCAGATGTTAAGTTCCATAGTGCTTAGAGGGATCTGAACCATTTTTTCTTACATTGGAGTATTAACAGCGTTGCATTCCACATGACTAATAGGTTGGAAACCGCACCGGCCTAATATTACGGCGTGTTTTAAGTACAGAACCGTGTAGCCTTAGGAGTGTATGTCTTTATGTTCTTTCTTACCAATAGCTTGTTGATGCTGATTCCAGAGACTAGAATAATACTTTAGAATTGATAGCGCAGTTGATTTACGTAAAATGCTTCAAACTCCATCTGTCTGGAGCGCCATCATGCATAAAAACCGTCCGTCTCTTCTTCTACTTGACCGTCTGTTATTACATCACAAGATTTCCATATCTACTACTATATACCGATAGGGGTGCTAACGTCCTCAGCGAGCGCGTATCTGGAGAAATCTTCTGCACTTGGATGTGTACTGTGAGCAAGATTGGTGGGTAACAGCAGTTATAAACTCAACTTGCTCTATTTCTTCATGAGACGCGGAATGTAGCAGTTTACTTCTGTTCAGTTGTAGATAAACCGGTGACAGTGCTGCAGGGCGGACTGGTCCAAGACAGTGCAAGGAGATCTCTCAGTCTCTAACTTTATCCTAAGAATGCGAGTGTGGGGTCACCGTCAGACACCACATTTGCTAGGTGGTAGCCTTTAAATCGGCCGCGGTCCGTGAGTATACGTCGGACCCGCGTGTCGCCACTATCAGTGATTGCAGACCGAGCGCCGCCACACGGCAGGTCTAGAGAGACTTCCCAGCACTCGCCCCAGTTGTACAACCGACTTTGCTAGCGATGGTTCACTGACAAAATACGCTCTCATTTGTCGAGACGATAGTTAGCATAGCCTTCAGCTACTATTGATACTGAATAATGTACCGACAAGAGCGACGTTCACCATTAATGGATTAAAGTTAAGTATTCCACCAGCTACGTCCGTTTTTTTCTAAATTCTAATTTCCTTGTCCTGTTCCAGACCTAACACCAGCCTGCGTGAGCTAAAACGCGTGCCTTTCGGCTTCCTCTAGTAACACGGTGTTGGCTCTCCTGCCAACCACAACAGCGAGAATGCTCGTGACCTCTGTCCGTGTAGGGAAAGAGCGTAAATTACGCTCTATGATCGAAGTGCTACAAATACACTCTTGGAAATGGAAAAAAGAACACATTGACACCGGTGTGTCAGACCCACCATACTTGCTCCGGACACTGCGAGAGGGCTGTACAAGCAATGATCACACGCACGGCACAGCGGACACACCAGGAACCGCGGTGTTGGCCGTCGAATGGCGCTAGCTGCGCAGCATTTGTGCACCGCCGCCGTCAGTGTCAGCCAGTTTGCCGTGGCATACGGAGCTCCATCGCAGTCTTTAACACTGGTAGCATGCCGCGACAGCGTGGACGTGAACCGTATGTGCAGTTGACGGACTTTGAGCGAGGGCGTATAGCGGGCATGCGGGAGGCCGGGTGGACGTACCGCCGAATTGCTCAACACGTGGGGCGTGAGGTCTCCACAGTACATCGATGTTGTCGCCAGTGGTCGGCGGAAGGTGCACGTGCCCGTCGACCTGGGACCGGACCGCAGCGACGCACGGATGCACGCCAAGACCGTAGGATCCTACGCAGTGCCGTAGGGGACCGCACCGCCACTTCCCAGCAAATTAGGGACACTGTTGCTCCTGGGGTATCGGCGAGGACCATTCGCAACCGTCTCCATGAAGCTGGGCTACGGTCCCGCACACCGTTAGGCCGTCTTCCGCTCACGCCCCAACATTGTGCAGCCCGCCTCCAGTGGCGTCGCGACAGGCGTGAATGGAGGGACGAATGGAGACGTGTCGTCTTCAGCGATGAGAGTCGCTTCTGCCTTGGTGCCAATGATGGTCGTATGCGTGTTTGGCGCCGTGCAGGTGAGCGCCACAATCAGGACTGCATACGACCGAGGCACACAGGGCCAACACCCGGCATCATGGTGTGGGGAGCGATCTCCTACACTGGCCGTACACCACTGGTGATCGTCGAGGGGACACTGAATAGTGCACGGTACATCCAAACTGTCATAGAACCCATCGTTCTACCATTCCTAGACCGGCAAGGGAACTTGCTGTTCCAACAGGACAATGCACGTCCTCATGTATCCCGTGCCACCCAACGTGCTCTAGAAGGTGTAAGTCAACTACCCTGGCCAGCAAGATCTCCGGATCTGTCCCCCATTGAGCATGTTTGGGACTGGATGAAGCGTCGTCTCACGCGGTCTGCACGTCCAGCACGAACGCTGGTCCAACTGAGGCGCCAGGTGGAAATGGCATGGCAAGCCGTTCCACAGGACTACATCCAGCATCTCTACGATCGTCTCCATGGGAGAATAGCAGCCTGCATTGCTGCGAAAGGTGGATATACACTGTACTAGTGCCGACATTGTGCATGCTCTGTTGCCTGTGTCTATGTGCCTGTGGTGCTGTCAGTGTGATCGTGTGATGTATCTGACCCCAGGAATGTGTCAATAAAGTTTCCCCTTCCTGGGACAATGAATTCACGGTGTTCTTATTTCAATTTCCAGGAGTGTATGTAGATTGCTGTCTGGCATACTTCGGTGAATATGTTCGAAAATTAAGAATGAGTGGACATATTGCACAGTCATCTATATACGAGGGTGAGTTAAATGAAAACCTTAAATTTGTAATAAAGAATCGAAATTTCGCGCCGTTATCCTGTAACTTGGTAAGTGTGCTACAAACAGCGTGCAGATTGGTCTGTAGGTAGCAGCATAGTGCAGATACACACATACCGTGGCAATATCACTATAAAGATGGCCGCTTCACTTGCGACTTGCACCAGGGAAGAACAGCGTTCTGTTATTCGGTTTTTGCGTTGTGAAGGTGTGAAACCTATTTATATTCATCGACGAATGAAGGTTCAGTACGGCGATGCATGTCTGTTACAGCAGCAAGTCTACGAATGGAGTAGGAAGTTCGCAAATGGTGCGACTTCAGTGGAAGATGTTCCTCGTTCAGGTCAGGCACAACGAGTTGTAACTCCACAGAACATTGCAGCAGTTGAAGCGAGAGTGAAGGAAAACCCGCCGAATGATACTGTATGACGCAATGGGAGGAAAGAAGTTCCGTTCTGATGAAGAGATACGCCGTACGGTGCATGAGTGGTTGCGCGGACTAGCAAAAGAATTTTTTTCTTGAGTAATTTATGCACTTTGTAAGCGCTGGAGGACTTGCATTGAGCGTGTGGGAGATTATGTTGAAAAGTGATGCAGCTTTGTACCACTTCTGCACAATAAATAATATTGAAAAAAATATTTAAGGTTTTCATTTGACTCACACTCGTACATTCGCAATCAAGTAAATGGTCCTCACAAAGTAGTGGTTGGGCGGTTTAGCGATGAAATTGGGAAGCATGCTGCCGCATCAGTGGTTGGTGTTGACATTATGGTAAAATTGCTAAAACTGATTGCACTATCAGCTGTGATACGTATTGTTACAGTACATGGACGGTCTTGTTGATTACCACATGATGATTGACTGACATCACTTGTTTGACGTGGAGAAAGAGTCTTGGTGGAAGGGCGACACCTTCTGGGGATCGCCAGCACCGAAACAGATGTCTCGTACATGACTGCAATACGAGTAATCAGTCGAAACAGAACACTGAGCCCTCAGCTATCCCATCACTGTGAAAGATGAGTTTAAATGTAGAGGCTGTCAGTCACCTTCAGACAGCTGTTTGGAAACGCCCCACAACGCAGCAAAACTCTTCGTTTCCATATGCTATGAGTGTCTTTTATTTAAAATCATCCAGTTTGTGTGTTATGGGAGCAGCAGCAACATAATTTACACCATGTGATGCCTAGTTTTCTGTGAGAGCCAAAGACTGAAAATGTGTTAATTTAAGTTTAGAATCTGACACAAACTTTGAAGTTGTGGTGGAAAAAACAAAACGTATGGCACTTTACAAAGCTGTGCCATTACAGCAGAAAAAAACAATGTTTCCAACAACAACACAGGCACACAGGGACATTCTATTGTGACTGATAGTATAGTGCATGGAATATGGTCCTCCTCTTAAAGTACAGGCGATGACACTTAACACTGGTCTATGCAGGCGACTGAGTGGATCAATATCTCTATATTTAATGGAGGTCGGTGCACATGCTAGATGCCCTCACATAGAAAGGTGGGGACACAGTAAAAATATTATCAAGTTCTCTACCAGATGACATTAGCGGAGCTTTTATAGTTCGTAATTTTGTTTCCTCTATCGGATAGTACAAAATAAGAGAATGTTTGGGTGACATACCATGAGCGATGCAGATCTCCTTTGGATTGCAGTATCTGTATGTGGTTTGGAGATGCACTGCATTGTGGTAGCAAAATACTCTTCATTTGAAAACTCCCCACAGCGCCACAAAACTCTTCCAGTTTCCATATGTTGTGACTGTCTTTATTTACAATCATCCAGTGTGTGTGTTGTGGGGGAGAAAGCTTCGTTCTGCGTTGGGCTTACACATCGTACACTATTGGTGGAGCTATGACATCATGTCCCCATTGCCACTGAATGATCAAAACATGGGGCTGTCGCACTATCTCAGCTCACTCTGGTTTTTTCTATTTTTTTTTTAATCTTATGGGACTTAACTGCTAAGTCATCAGTCCCTAAACTTACACACTACTTAATCTAAATTATCCTAAGGACAAACACACACACCATGCCCGAGGGAGGCCTCGAACCTCCGCCGGGACCAGCCGCACAGTCCATGACTACAGCGCTTCAGACCGTTCGGCTAATCTCGCGAGGCAGCTCACTCTGTTTCTACACGGTTTGCAGAAAAGGTAGTAGATACAGTGCTCCGTGACTTCTGCTCAGTTCCGACTTAAATTGGAATGGTCACATGAACAAAGTTGCAGACACTGAGGAACAGTTACAAGATGATAGGAGCTTCCTAAAAAACCACCTTGGAGTTTTACTGTAGCAATTACGTTCGAAAAAGGTGATTCGTTTTGAGATGAGAGTGCCATGAATATGATTCACTAGTGGCTGTAATCATTAAAAGACTTCTCCATAGGATCCAACGCAGGTATGTGATTGAATGAAAATACTTGATTCCAAACCGCAGACAGCATTTCTACCAGATAGCGTAAAGCTATAGATCTGGAAAATCAGTGTATTGGTCATAGGATTTTGTACGTTACTTGCAACCGCATTCTAGCGTTGTATATTTTTAAACTGATTTGTCACATAGCACACCATTTACTGTATGTGATCATTCTGAATCAACCACCGCCCATAAACCAGTAGATATATCGCAGAACCTCTGACATGGCATTGGAATAGAATGCGTTACAAATACTGGAGAAATATCTACCAGTGGCATGAGGAAGTTGCAAATACCGGCTTCATACCACTTTCCTTAGCAGATTCACTTTTTAAATTCCGTGATTTTATTACGAGCTTACAACGCCGGCGACATATACCTAAACTGTCGGTCTGCTAACACACACCCCGGTTATCACTGTCTGTATTCAATGTCACGGTATTTGTGAGGAAAATCACTTCATTCAGAACCATTACCATACCACGAGTTTTAAAGATTGTACACCTTTTCACATGGACATTGTCAGCGATACTTGTGAGCGCTGGTGGAACCAAGACCGCTTGTGACAGTAACATAGCCACTGCAATCGTATTTTTAACATCTGGTGGCTCCGAAGGCAATTACATTTGCCTTTCTAAGATACACTGGTACAAATCGCAACAAAAACTTATGAGACATGTCCATCCATTGCGGATTTTCACTCAGTATTGTTTGGTATTGCAAGCATTCAGTTATTGGCGAAGTATTATACTTAGTCGTAGGGATGCATGATAGATTCGCTGTGATCAGCAGGCTTATAAAGTATGTGTGTATTCCGACATGTGCAAAGAGAATGACTATGTCATGTCGTAGGGAAAGTATGGATCTGACGTGGAATACAGCGATAGCCGTAAGGTGAATGAAAGATTTCTTTTACATGGAAAATTATGTCCAGTAATAAGAATGTTACGGGTTTTGACATTTCCAGAGCCACCAGCGTCAGACGGGATATTTTCAATACTTTGATCTTTGTCGAATGATGTCAGGTTGATCCTGCAATCGTAATATTTAATTGTAAGTACAGTGATAAAATATATGTGGCTGGTTTCCTAGGACGATTATGGCTAGGGGTGCGGGGCGCGCCGTGGTGGTGGCCTTTCGCTGGAATGACTGTCATTTCTGGCTTATGGTGGGAGCTGTCTGGACTGGAGGGACCGAGTGGGGTCCAGGAATGTTGCTGACCTAACCCTGTCGCTCTCCAGACAGGCGAATAGCGAACTAATATCCTGTATGTGCTGGGCAGCCTTCGTGATCGCGTGTGTTCTCCATGGAAATTTGAAAAGATTCAATATGAGCATGTGTTTGCACCAGAGAGTTATTCCCTCCCTTCTCAATTGTTCGGTTGACAGCTTCTACACATTTCCCGTCTTTATTTGGTTGATAGAACATCGATTGTGGTGTGTGTTGTGTGCATCTGGATGGTGAAAGACAGATAGAAGAGATGATTACTGGTTTCTGGACATGGGAAACGCCTTAGTTGACTTTGTAAATTAGAAAGATGATTAGAATCTGTTATATTACTGACATCGGTATTCGCGAGTGGAACCACCAGTTTCCTCTATTTTTTCGAGTCTCACTTTAAGATCTTCGCAGATGAGATAAGTTTCTAGTTACTCAGTGGTTTACAGCACGTTCCACCTCGCTGCAGTTTCGGGTTTCTAGAGAAATGATTTCCGCTCTTTATCTTCCGAATTATACTGTGCAAGAGATAGGTAATATACTGTTATGTCCTTGATATCGAGAACTATCATGTAAATAGTATGATATTCCGGCAAACCATGTGTAATCCGAAGAGTATGGTGATGGTGGTGGAAAGCATGGCAGTAAGCAAGCAGGTTAGGGTTGGAAACAGTAACGCTTTTGTGCCAAGGGGAACTAACCCAATCTTTGTACAAGAATTCGGAGGCTGACCGGGGGCCGCTGAGGGCGCTCTTATCGTGCGTGGGGCCAACGTGTGTGCGGGGGCGGTTGACTCACAACCGCTGGATGGCTGACTGGCCTTATGGGAAATATCTAGAGCTGCGAGGACTATATACGGTGCATGTCATGTTTTTTTGAGATCTGTCTGTCTTCGTGGTACATGTACAAGAGTATGGTGCTCGATAGCTAGGGATCCAGAAGTGATAAATTTGTATGGTGTAGGATACGAATTGTGTGTTTACTACATCGGTATGGTATGTGGTGATATAGTCCCCTTGGACATTAGTTTCATGCTGAAATATTCAAGGTGTCCTCGAAACTAGCAGAGTAGTCTAACTGAGGAAGCGTCTTTGGCGGTAGTCTCCATATTTCATTATCTGTAGATAAATTTTGGAGGGTTTAACTGTGAATGCAATGTGTTTTGCCGGCCGCGGTGGTCTAGCGGTTCTAGGCGCTCGGTCCGGAACCGCGCGACTGCTACGGCCGCAGGTACGAATCCTGCCTCCGGCATGGATGTGTGTGATGTCCTTAGGTTAGTTAGGTTTAAGTAGTTCTAAGTTCTAGGGGACTGATGACCACAGATGTTAAGTCCCATAGTGCTCAGAGCCATTTGAACCATCTTTTTCGCAATGTGTTTTTTTTTCGATCTGTACGAAATTGTTTGCCGCCGGAAGTCTCGTAATTGGTCCATCTGCAGAAAAGTATGGCGGACAGTGCTCCCACACCACCACTACCAGCAATTCGGCAGGTTTCACACTGAAAATTTCAAGATTTCCTCGACAATAGCAGAGCAGTGTAACTGAGGAAGTGTCTTTGTCGATAATTTCCGTATTGTGTGATCTGTAGAGCACTTTTCAGGGTTTAACTGTCAATGCACAATGACTGCTCTAAGTTTTTTTCCATTCGATCCATACAAAATAGTTTTTCCACCGAAAGTGTCGTCTGCAGAAAATGGCAGACAGTGTTCCCACATCAGCAGCAGCAGAAGCAGTTTGGCGGGTAAATTGAGTAAGAACCAATCAGAATGCTCCATTCACAAGACATCTTTTGTTTGGGGCGTAGCAGCCGCTACAGATTGGTTCAAACAAGACGGGGACAGGGTATCTAAGGAAAGTTCTGTGGCGTCTGAGAGTAACGTGATGTCTTCTTTGTTCGAGTGTTCGGAGACAGGTCCAAGCTGACCATCCACCTCTGGTGGGATGCTATTCCTCACGCACCATTTTTGCTTTACAGCATATACAGACCAGCAAATGTGGGACTGTGCTTCGAACTGTTCTGATTCTCCCGTCTGCGCTTGGACAGCTCTTCGAAGAGTGAAGAAAATTACATTCCTGACTTCAACAGCAGCAAATATAAAACTAAGCCCACTCACCGTTTCAGAAAAGTGATGAACACCACAGGAGACGTAAAACTCAGAAATTAGTATCTCTCTCTAGCAGTGCCTTCAAACAAGTATCGTCGTATTGGCGCGTAAAATCAGATATTGCAGCTGATATTGGTTTCGGAATTCGTTTCCCACAAAAGCGTGTGAAGTGTCTCAGGGAGGTTTTCTACAAGTGTGCAGTGATCTTTCTAGAGTCTGTGTTCAAGTGTGGTGGTATACATCGCAAATTGAAGCAAACTACTGTGCAGTGATCTTTTTGGAAATGCATTTAGAGACATACCCAATTGGATTTAGTAACTCCTGAAGCAGCTTGTTCTCAAGGACAAGGGTATTTTGCTTGAAAACGCGCCAAGTGTCTCAGGGATGGTTTGACAACTGTGTCGGGATCTTATTCTTTTAGAGTCCATGTTCACGTTTGATGTTGGTGGTATTCCTCGCCGGCCGTAGTGGCCGAGCGGTTCTAGGCACTTCAGTTTGGAACCGCGCGACCGCTACGGTTGCAGGTTCGAATCCTGCCTCGGGCATGGATGTGTGTGATGTCCTTAGGTTAGTTAGGTTTAAGTAGTTCTACGTTCTAGGGGACTGATGACCTCAGATGTTAAGTCCCATAGTGCTCAGAGCCATTTGAACCTTTTTTTTTTTTTTGGTATTCCTCTGAATAAAACGTACAATTGTTTAAATATTTTTAATGTTCTTGTGCCATCTGCACAGCTCTCTATCTCTTTGTGCAGTGGTAGATTTAGTTCCTGTGATATATTCAAGTTATATGTGTGACAATATTACACATCACCAAATGTATTAACTCCTGAAGCAGTTCGTATTCAATGAGAAAGGGTATGCATGTGCCAAGGATGGGAAGGAGGAAGGCCGTGGGTATTTCCAATGCGACAGGAAGTGTTTAACTGCTACCACGTGACTGTGCCCTAAGCTGACGAGCTCCATGGGAGTGGAATAAGTTGGTGTGTTGCCTCTCCAGCGGGGTGAGGAGACTGTGGGGTGCACATCTTGCCTCTGGAAGACTGACTGACTGAACTTTTATCGAATCATCTACAGTTACAGCACACACATTTATCAGCATGAGTTGCGAAGTGTAACTTAGACCCATCTTCATTGTTTCATGAAGCGTATTTGTCTTCACACAGTCCTCAGATACTAACATACTACTGATTATCCCGCACAGACATCTCATCCAGCCGTGTGGGGTAGTCATGCAGTCTACGGCACCTTGAGCATGGATGTGTGTCTTGGCCTTATTGCAAGTTAGTTTAAGTTACATTAAGTAGTGTGTAAGCACAGTGACCAATAACCTCAGAAGTTTGGTAACATAGAACTTACCACATATTTCCATCTCATCCATTGAACACAGTACACAATTTCATCCATCCACCCAGTCCAGCTGCTAGTCACAGACTGAGTTCTTCTCCTGCATTTTTTTCCTGAGACCACCATCTTGGATTGCGTCCAGCAGGAAAGAGGGGTAGGGATGACACCACCATCTGGTTTTGGTGTTGTGAATTAGGTCAGTTGGACTCCAGACCTTTTGGTGAACACACTGGATGGAGCTACTGTCTATGACAACTCAAATTGCTTAAATAAACAATGCATACTTATGTCCTTTCCATCTGGCAGCCCAGCACAGACTGAGTCATTCTCCTGCGATTTTCCAGTTGGGCGAGGGGAGGGGAGAGTGTGAGGGGAGTGAGTTATCTTAGTGGAGGTAGCCCAATTGACCTATTTTCCCACAAAAATTTGAACATCTCGCCATGATGTCACTGTGATGTTGCCATATCTATGGCCACCATTTTGGATTCGACATCTTGAATAAATCTGGCAACAATGCAGAGTGGGGCCGATCGCAGTTTGCCCTACTACTGACGAGTGCTGCATTGCAGAGTCTGCTCAGACACCGAATGCATGTGAATGAGTTATATCTGTCTAGAAAGAATTTTGTGAGCACTGTATACTCTTTCCTCAGTTATTAGAATGACCACAGAAGTTTACGAATACATGAGATGAAAAAAGGAATCTTCTATGAAATACTTAGAAGATTCATTATGACTTTGAAAAGCAAGATTACAAGCACTCTGCACAACTTTAGATAGATTCAACGAAACAGACATAGGTAAATTGACATTCAGTGAGTGTCATTCAGCTTACATGTGAAAGACAAACATAAATTTTAGAATAAGATATTCTAAACACTTAATGCATTTGGAAACACATATACCACATTTGCAAACTACCTCGTACAGTACAACCACCACCTTATTGGCTTAAAAATGCAAACAAGCAGTAATAATAATTTTTGTGCAGCTAATGCACACCTACCACAATCCAAAAAAGATCCACAACAACTACTTTAAGCATAAGGTACGCCACCATTATCACTTGGACAAATTATTTTTGTGGTTATAATTTATGTATTTCTTTTTAAGTGCTTATTTAGTCTGAGCAGAAAAGGACCTCAAGGCCCTTTCTTACACCTGACCAGCAGTAGCACATATCAGAGATATTACAAAACATTCCCAAAATAATAGTAATAACTGACGCTAATAACAATAATAATAATATGATAACAGTAATAACAAAAGGCATTTAAAATGGAACAGAATTAGTTAAAGTAGAGGGAAAGAATGAAATGGCAGCGACTGTGGCTGTTAGGAAAGAAGAAGAAGGGTAGAGAATTCTACCGATAAGGGGTGGAGAAAAGTTTTGGGGTAGGGGGACTGACGAGAATGAGCTCCACACAATGTAGGGGAGATGGCTACTGTGATAGGTCAAACTGGGAAGGAATTTAATTTTTCTGATTTTTGAAGAAGGCTGTTCAAAACTCGGCTTTCTGATACAGAAAATGATTTAGAATAAATGGCAGTGCTGTGTGATGATACACAGAAAATTTTACTTTGTCGAAAACGATTGTTTCAGCTGTGTTGTTCAGGTAGTGGACTAAGAGATGATGCCAAATAACAGGGACTGCCATGATTGAGAAGATGGAAGGGCAGGTGTAAAGTATGATAGTCTCTACGTTTATCAGCACATAGCCACGATAATTGTTCGTCGGCTGGTGTGATGCTGTCGAAAAAGCGTGCGTCACAAATGCGTCATACATAAGCATTCATCACCAGTTGCAGCCTCTGTAAGGTGTCGTACGAAAATCTTTGGAAAATGCCATCACCATTGTCTAGTATGGGTAGTATTAGCGTTAACTGATGTCAAATAATTAGTAAGATGTTTGTGAACTTCGTATTCTAAAGCCTTGGACAATGCTGGTAGAATGCTAATGGGCCTGTAATCGGAAGGCTGTTTGGCAGATTCTTTCTTGGGTAGTAGTTTTATGAGTTTCTGCTTCCAGACTGTTGGAAAGATGCTAGAGGTCAGAGAATGGTTAAAAATGTCCGCTATTTTCGGCAGTAGAGGATCGACGAGAAGAACAATCATTTGCCCTGTTATATTATCGGGCCCTGCAGCTGCCGAACGAATTCGCGAAATTAACTTCCAGACCCTGTTTGGGTCTACCAGCTGCAGAAACAATTTTTCGTTTGTACGAACTACTGATACTTTAAGGGAATCGATGAGTTGCGCCCTTGCGCTTTCGTCAAATAAAGATTTCGTTTTGGCGAAATACTTATTTAGATCATCGGTAGAAACAAGATGTTCAGCTGCAGATTTGGGTTTGCTTTTCTTAGACTTATCATATTTTACACAGGATGGCACTTCTGTGAAAGTACACAGTTAGCGAATGGGCGTGCCTGAGCTTTGCATTCCCCACAGACAAACTCGGTTGCTTAGTTGCTCGTAGGTGATATGATTATCAGAAGCCGGGTGTCATTTGTATATTCCGTGTGCTGCAGCTCTGACAAACATAAGGTGTTTGAGGTAGTCTGCAAGCCACGGTGTAGTTTTTCCCCTTATTGTTACTTTTTCTAGGGGTGTGTGTTTGGTGTACAAATTGCTGAGTCTCTTAGTGAAGTTGAGTGCGTCATTATTTACATCGTTGTCTGGTAAGAAATACCATACGTGTCAGCATTAAGCTCAACCATATCCAAATGCTTGAAATCTCTAAGAGTCGTAACTTTCGGTTTTTTCTTTGGGCGTTGCGACGAGTAAGTCATGAATATTACATCATGAGCAGACAAGCGAGGTGCAGAAATCTGATCGGTGCAAATTACTGTGTTTGGAGATTTCGTTGCGAATATATCGATAAGCGAATGAGTGTCTGCTGTATGGTGAGTAGATCCAAGTGGAATCACCGTAAGATTTGAGCAGGAAAGTATGCGGGTGAATTTTGATAAAGAAGGACTGTTGTTTCAAAAATTTATGTTGATACCTCCAGTTATAATTACGTGTCCATGCAAAGATTCAAGGCTTGAGAGTCCACCTTCAAAGGTAGAGAGCTATCAGTTTTAGGTGGATTGTGTATTACTGAGATGAGACATTTTCTGTGGAGCCGTTTAATATCAATGAATATGTATTCGGGCTGTTTGCCTTTGTTTTTAGACGTGAACACAACCTCGGGGAACAAATTTGCGCGTACATATTCTGTCACTCTTTCACCTTGTCCGTTACACCTGTTATGTCTCAGAAAAATTATACTGTCAAGGCTTACAGAACTGGAAGGGATACTAAGCTTAAACCATTTCTCCATCAGATGCATGACATGAAAGCTAAGGTCCTGAAATACGTAGCGGAACTCATGCGGTTTGGCTGGTAATGACTGCACATTTGTGTGCGCGAGCTGTAGAGTTGAGTTCTCACGAATCGTTTCCACTATTCGCTGGCAGGTAGAAGAGACGCGAGCGTCATACCCTAGCGCCTCCGGAAGAATGCGGTGGGCAGGGGATGAGGGAGTCTCACGGAGCTGTAAAAGGTAGGCAGGAAGCGGGAGAAAGGGTGTTCTGTAAACTGCACCCAGTGAAATTTGCACCCAGAAAAGTCGAGGAAGGGTCCGCTAATCCCCCCGTCCCGGTCCCAACTCCACGGCTTTTCCGGCAGGTAGAAGGGCCGACACCCGGCCCGCACTTAGGTGGTGTGCTCGTGAAAAGGACTGGAGATGCAAGAATAAAAAATGTATTGCCTAAATCATTATAAATGGAAACTATTTTTTTTTATTTTCTGATGGACCCAATACGACTGTTTTTGCTTACGACCATATCTTCCGGAAATAGATTGGAAAACATTAAAACCGAATTACAAACACGAATTTTAAAAATCGTATTTCTTCTACTCGACAAAGCATAGTGTAAAATGAAATATATCTGTATATTAGTATATGGCCCATGTAATGCGTGTAAGATGCGTAGATGCGTGTCATTCTAACTAATAGGTCATTTTGCTTGTATACAGTGTGAATTAGAATGTCACCAACAAAACGAAGGTTGTCCGAGGATATTTTCCGAGTTGTTTGGTACAGGAGTCCTGTGGTTCCAGTGCTTCATATAGAGTAGCTACATTTCGTTTGAGTACTTCCGCCTTGTATCAGTACTGCATTGAAAACATTTGCACAACTGTGAAAATGTCGACAGCACGCGTTGTGTGTCTTGTTTAGAAACAAACTTGTGTCATTACTCACGGTACTTTCTGATGACGAGGGTAAGGCGTACTTTACTCCTGGTCCTCAAGCTTACGTTCATCTACATCCACATGGCAACTCTGCTAATCACACTTATGTTCCTGAAAGAAGGGTCATCGAACAACATTCATAGTAATTCTCTATTATTCCAATCTCTAAGAGCACGCGCAAGAAACGAACATCTATATCTTACGTGAGACCTCTGATTTCCCTTATTTTATTACGATGATCGTTTCTCCCTATGTAGGTCGGCGACAACAGAAAATTTTCGCATTCGGAATGCCGCTGATTGAGATTTCGAGAGAAGATTTCGCAGTAACGAGAAACGTCTTTGTTTTGATGATGTCCACTCCAAATCCTGTATCATGTCCGTGACACTCTCTCCCCTATTTCGGGATAATACAAAACGTGCTGCTCTTTTCTGAACTTTCTCGATGTACTCCGTTATTCCCGTTTGGTAAGAATCCCAGATCGCGCAGCAGCAATCCGAAAGAGGACGGACTAGCGTAGTGTAGGCAGACTCTTCAGTAGATCTATTACATTTTCTAAGTGTTCTGCCAATAAAACGCAGTGTTTAGTTTACTTTCCCCACAACATTTTCTGTGTGTTTTTTCAATTTAAATTGATAGTAATTGTAATTTTTTAGTATTTAGTTGAATTTAAGGTCTTTAGATTTGACTGATTTATCGCGTAACCGAAGTTTAACGGATTCCTTTTACCAGTCATGTGGATGATCTCACACTTTTCATTATTTAGGGTCAATTGCCAAATCCTTTATCAATTTCTTTGATCTTCTGATGACTTTACTAGACGAAAAACGACAGCATTAACAGTAAGCAACCTAAGACGGTTGCTCAGATTATCTCCTAAATCGTTTGTCTAGATGAGGAACAGCATAAAGCCTATAACACCACCTTCGGGAAGGCCAGAAATCACTTCTGTTTCACACGATGACTTCTCGTCAGTTACTACGAACTATGACCTCTCTCACAGAAAATGACATATCCAGCCGCGTAACTGAGGCGATATTCCGTGAGGACGAAATCTGATTGTAAGCAGTTTGTGAGTTACGGAGCCTTCTATAAATCTAGAATTACGGAATCAATTTGAAATCCATTGTGAATAGCACACAACACTTCATGTGAGTAAAGAGCTAGTTGTGTTTCACAAGAATGATGTTTCCTAAATCCGTATTGACCTTCTCATCGAAGTAATTCATAGTCTTCGAATACAACATATGTTACAAAATCCTGCTGCATATCGACGTTAATGATATGGGCCTGTAATTTAGTGGTTTACTCCTACTGTTTTTCTTGAATATTGGTGAGACCTGTGCAACTTTCCAGTCTTTGGGTACGGATCTTTCGTCGAGCGAGCGGTTGTATTAAGTATGGAGCTATTGCATCAGCATTCTCTCAAGGGAACCTAATTCGTATACAGCCTGTACCGCAAAGCTTACTTTTATTGAGTGAGTTAAGTTGCTTCACTACTCCGGGGACATCTACTTCTAAGTTACTTATATTGGAAGTTGTTCTTGATTCGAATTCTTGAATATTTACTTCGTCTTCTCTGGTGAAGGAATTTCGGAAGGCTGCGTTTACTAACGCCGCTTTAGCAGCACTGTCAGTGATAGTATTTCCATTGCTGTCACGCAGAGAAGGCATTGATTCGGTCTGGCAGCTAGCATACTTTACATACAGCGAGATTTTCCGCCAAGGTTTCGAGACAAAGTTTCGTTGTGTAAATTATTACAAGCATTTTGCACTGAAGTCCGCGCTATATTTCGAATATCTATAAAAGATCGCCTATCTTGGGGAGTTTGCATTCTTTTGTGTCTGACATGGTTTTTTCGGTGTCTCTGCAACAGTGTTGTGATCTGTTCTGTGTACGATGGGGTATCAGCTACATAGTTTGTTAATTTATTTGGTATAAAAATCTCAACTACTGCCGATACTATTTGCTTGATTTCAAGCCATATCTGATATACACTTACGTTGTTAATTTGGAAGGAGTGGAGATTATCTCTCAAGAAGACCAGCGAATTTTTATCTGCTGGTTTTAATAGGTATGTTTTCCGTTTATTTCTGCAGGATTTGGGAGTTACGGAATTCCGTCTCGCTACGACAACCCTGTGTTCACTAATCCCTGTATCCGATTCGGTGCTCATAATTAACTCAGGATTATTTGTTGCTAACAGGTCATTTGTGATTCGACAACCGTTTATTATTCGAATGGACTTGTGAACTAATCGCTGGAAATAGTTTTCAAACAAGATGTTTAGCACAACTTCCGATGATGATTTATGCGTACCTCCGTATTTAAATATGTATTTTCGCCAACATATCGAGTCATGCCAACTACAAGTGTATGAGTCGGGTACGTGTTTGAAATTAGACTCAAGTTTTCTTTGAACGTTTCAGCAGTTATATCATCTGAGTTGGAAGGTCGGTAAAACGATTCAATTACTATTTTACTGCGGTTGCCAAGAATGACTGCTATCCATACTAACTCACAGGAACTACCTACATCCATTACCGTACAAGATGAACTACTTCGAATAGCGAAAAACACGCCTATTCTTTCTGAACATCGTTAGATCCTTCGCAAAAATTTCGGCTGGACTTATCTCCGGCTTTAACCAGCTTTCAACGCATATCACGTTTTGAGCATCAGTGCTTTCTATCAGCGCTTGGAGCTGCGGTACTTTCCCAACACAGCTACGACAATTTACAACTGTTCTACCGATGGTTCCTAGAGGTACTTTCTTCCTGTGTTCGACCTGCCCACTTTGATACTGAAGCCCTTTTTGTGTTTCCCCTAGACTCTCCGACCTAAAACTGTTAGGTATAGTCTCCAGTTTGTCTTCCCGGCAGTGTTAGTTGTACATTAACAAAAGTATGAATATGTGTAATAGGTCTACTGATGATAAACCTGCCGATACATATCTCGTCTATGAGTTGACTGAATGCACAACGAAAATATGGTCAGCTGTTCCCGCAGTGATGGCAGCCACATAACGGTAATTTCTGATTTGTACATAAGCGCCCACGAATAATCGGATCCTTTCGTGTTATTATGTTATGGTGATTGCATATTACAGCCTTATCACTGTTGTCAAAATGTTTTAAGAGAAAGAAAAACAAATGTGGTAACAAGTCATAATTACGCTATTACTTTGTAACGAGCCACCAGGGCCCACGGATCCTTATACCAAAATATTCAAGAAATATTGCTTAACAAACTTTGAAATTTTCTTGGTAGAGTTCTGGTTCATCCTTCATAGTTGTACGTTTCTTCTTCTCCCACTCCTAGCGCTAACTGTGCGCCTTCTCTATAAGTGATGTATAAATATGAAAACAGTTTTCTCGATAATACTACGTCCACGTTTGCTTCCATACTGTGCTAACTACTGCGAGGTACGTGGCAGAGGCTACTTCCCATTGTACCAGTTATTAAGATTTATTAACTTTCCATTCACGTATTGTGCACCGAAAGAATAATTGCTTAAACGTCGCAGTGGGCGCTGTAATTAGTCCAAACTTGTCCTCGGCGTCCCTGCAGGACGTATTCATAGGGGGTTGTAGTATATTCCTAGATTGTCATTCATAAAACTGATTTTTGAACTTATTGACTAAGCTTCGTCGGGATAGTTTTGCCTCCATCTTCAAGCGTCTGTTAGTTTACTTTCGTCGGCATCTCCGTGACACTCTCCCACTGGTCAAACAGACCTGTGACAGTAGTGCTGCCTTTTTATTTTCTTGCTGAATATTCCTTTTTTTAAATTTTTTTCTTGAATGTTCGATGTATTTGGTCGTAGAGGCCGTCACATGACATCCGTTGAAGTTCGTTCTTAATCAGTTCACTTAGTTTTATTATTTCAGAGACCAACCAGCTCTCTGGCCGAACTCGCTGAATTACCGCGCCGGCGCTGTTAGGTCTGTGTGGTACAGGTCCCACAAACTTGAACAATGTTCTGGAATGGATCGCACAAGTGTCTTGTGCGACGTTTCCTCTATAGACGTATTTGAATTCCCTGGTATTCTACCAATAAACCGAAGACTGATACCTGCCTTACTCGTGGCTGAGCACATGTGATGATTCCATTTCAGGCCGGCCGGAGTGGCCGAGCTGTTCTAGGCGCTACAGTCTGGAACCGCGCGACCGCTACGGTCGCAGGTTCGAATCCTGCCTCGGACATGGATGTGTGTAATGTCCTTAGGTTAGTTAGGTTTAAGTAGTTCTAAGTTCTAGGGGACTGATGACCTCAGAAGTTAAGTCCCATAGTGCTCAGAGCCATTTTGATTCCATTTCATATCCCTACAAAGTGCTACGCCCAGGTATTTGTATGTGTTTATCGGTGATGATTCCATTTCATATCCCTACAAAGTGTTACGCCTAGGTATTTGTATGTGTTTATCGATTCCAACATTCTAGTTGCAAATACAGTTGTAAGATACACCGTTCGTCTTGTGAAGTGCGTAGTTTTACTTTTCACCACTTTGAAATCTTTTCAAGATCCAACTGAATATATGATCTGTTTTTATTTTCCGATAGTACCTCATTACAGGTAACTACATCATCTGCGAAAATTCTGAGGTTAGAAAAATATTGTTTGCGACGGTCATACTATACAACGTTTGGTTTCAACACACTTCGCTGGGGCACATTTGAAGTTAATTCTACAACTGTTGATGACTCTTCCTCCAAGGTAACTTACTGTGTCTTTCCTGTCAGAAAAAGCTTACTTCTGTCGCAAATTTCATTTAATACGTCAAACAGTCATAGTATTGATAGTAAGCGTAGAAGTGGTATTCCGTCAAATGCTTTTCGGAAATCGAGAAATATTGTGTCTACTTGACTGTCTTCATCCATGGCATTCAGGGTGTCATGTGAAAAAACTTCTAGCTGGGTTTCAGGTGGTTAATGTTTTCAGAATTCATGCTGTTTAGCATGGAGGAGATACCCCATTGCGTTTCACAGAATATGTTGTAAGATTCCTCAACCAATAGATCTCAAGGATATTGGACATTAATTATGTGGTTCACTTATGAGCCGTATCTTGAAGATGGGAGTGATCTGTGCTTTCTGCCAACCATTGTGCACAGTTTTCGTTCTAAGGATCTATGATAGATTATGGTTAAAAGGGGGAATCTGGTAGCGATTCCATCTGATGCTGAAGCATAGTCAGCGATTTCAGCTGTTCCTCAACACCACTGACACTAATATCTATATCACTCCTCTTTCCAGTGGTGCAAGAGTTATGTAGGAACAATACTCCTTGATAATTCTGCGTATCATTGCCGTTATTGCAAAGCGGAAGATACATGAGCATTTTAAAATTATATGTTAAGTAAGATTCACTTCAAAAGAACAGGGTGTTCGTCACAACTTACAATAACATCATAATTTATGCACACCGAGCGAGGTGGCGCAGTGGTTAGCACACTGGACTCGCATTCGGGAGGACGACGGTTCAATCCCGTCTCCGGCCATCCTGATGTAGGTTTTCCGTGATTTCCCTAACTCGCTTCAGGCAAATGCCGGGATGGTTCCTTTGAAAGGGCACGGCCGATTTCCTTCCCCATCCTTCCCTCACGCGAGCTTGCGCTCCGACTCTAATGACCTCGTTGTCGCCGGGACGTTAAACACTAATCTCCTCCTCTCCTCCTCATAATTTATGCAAACAAACGAACAAAAATTTTTAAGATTGCAGAACATAAAAATTTTTCATGTTAAGGCACAGCATGCATGATAATGTTCCCGGTAACAGTGCCTTTAGAGGTGAGTTCGTAAACACTGTTTTCCGAAATTCCGTCACCAAAGAATACAAGGTCAGTAGGGCAGAATTCGAATCAAGAACTACTGCTAACATGAGTAACTTAGAAGTAGATATCCTCGGCGTAGCGAAACGACTTAAATCATTTAATAAAGGTAAGTCTTCCTGTCCAGACTGTATACCAGTTGGGTCCCTATCAGAGAACGCTGGTGTGATAGTCCCATATGCAGTAGTCACATTAAGTAAGATCCGCACCTAAAGACTGGAAAGTTTCGCAGGTCACACCAGTAATCAAGACAGGAGATAGGTGTAATATGCTGAATTACAGGCCCATATCATTGATGGCATTTTTAGTAGGATTGTGGCACATGTACTGTGTTCGAACATTATGAATTATCCGCAAGAAATCTATCTGTTGATACATAGTCAGCCCACATTCAGCATAATAGTTCTTGTGAAACACAATTATCTCTTTATTCACATGAAGAAATGGGTGCTGTCGACAGGGGACCTCATATTGATTCCTTATTTCGAGAAATCCAGAAGGCGTTTGGTACAGTTCCTTCCAAGCGAGTTCTAATCAAATTGTGTGCCTATGGAGCATTGTCTCAACCTTGCGACTGAATTCGTCATTTCCTGTCATAAAGGTCACCATTCGTAGTAACTGACGGAGAGTCATCGAATAAAACAAAACTGATACCTGTCGTTCCTCAAGGAAGTGTTACAGACCATCTGGTGTTTATAATCCATATAAATAAGACAGTCTGAGCAGCCATCTTGCAATGTTTGCAGATGATGCTGTCATTAACCGTCTATTAAAGTCATCGGACTATAAAACCAATTGCAAAATAATTTAGACGAAATATCTGTACGGTGCGAAAAGTGGCAATTTTTACCCTAAGCAATGAAAAGTGTGAGTTCATCCACATGAGTACTGTGAGGAACCCGTCAGATTTCGGTTACTCCATAAGTCACACAAAACTAGAGGCTGTCAAATCAGCTAAGGATCTGGGGATAAGAGTTACGAATAACTGTAACTGGAAAGTTCACATAGGTAATTTTGTGTTAAAGGTTAAGCTAACACTGCGTTTTATTGGCAGAACACTTAGAATATGCAACAAACGCGCTAACAACATTGCCGACACTACGCTTGTATGTCCTCTGCTAGAGTACTGCTGTGTGGTATGGGATCCTTACCAGAAAGGATTAAAAGAAGGCATCGAAAAAGTTCAGATAAAGGTAGATATTCAGCTTACTCCCCAGTTGCGAAAATATTTTGTTGACGCCAACCTACATGGGGAGAAATGATCATTGTAATAAAATAAGAGAAATCAGAGCTCGCCCGCTTACTTGTTCGTCTTTCCTGCGAGCTGTTCGAAATTGGAGCGGCAGAGGAATAGTGTGAAACTGGTTCGATGAACCCCGTGCCAGGCACTTAAGTGTGAATTGCAGAGGATTCATGTAGATGTAGATGTAGTCATGCATTACAAAAGAAGGAAAAGTAGTATACAAACGTTAAAGCAAGTAGAACCAATGTCATACGCATATGTAAGAGGGAACATCATAGAGCGTTGTATACGCACTTGGTGGCACTCTTGTGCTTCTTCCGGCAGTAGGATACTTTTTTTTTCAAGTCTGCCATTTGCCTGGCGGCAATGATGTGGTTCGGATAGGGTCGCACAGCACCACAAAGCCGGCGTAGTGAGAGGGTGAGTGAGGACTTTGTGTGCAAATTTCACAGATTTCTGGTTGGATGCAAATTTCACTGGATGCAGTTTACATGTATCCGGAGAAAGCGACCGGAGGATGTAGGGGGTGTAAGGTCAGGGGCACTTGACCAACACAGAGTGTGATGTTTGAAATTGAGTGAGTTTTCTAGAGATCGACAAAGCACGGTGATAAGATGGGCAGTGAACGATAGTACGAGGCAATGGTAAAAAAGAGTAATTATACGGAAAGTAATAATAATGAAGGAAACACTAGGAGCAATAAGTTACACTGAAAAAGGAGTAAAATAATAACGTTAAACGGAAGAGTAAGAGCAGGAGAGAATCAGTATATCTTAGGTTATGTCACCAATGAATAAAATGATGATTTGGCTGGAAATTAATCATCTGGTTCAAAATCTTGTGAGACCAATGAAGTAATAGTGAAATCCGATTACGTTGGCCTTGTGAGTACGAAAAATGAACAAAAATGTGTAATTCGTACTAAAAAAAGCACTCCTTCAGGAAACAAGTGGCCCATTGGGACCATCCGATGGCCGTGTCATCCTCAGATGAGGATGCGGATAGGAGAGGCGTGTGGTCAGCACACCGCTCTCCCGGTCTTTATGAAACTTTTCTTTGACCGGAGCCGCTACTATTCGGTCGAGTTGCTCCTCAACTGGCATCACGAGGTTGAGTGCACCCCGAAAAATGGTAACAGCGCATGGCAGCCTGGATGGTCACCCATCCAAGTGCCAGTCACGTTCGACAGTGCTTAACTTTGGTGATCTGATGGGAACCGATGTGTCCACTGCTGTATCGCCGTTGCCTGACTCGTACTAAAAGTAATCGTAAAAAGACAATTGGTGATAACAGGAAACTATTTTAAGGAAAATGTTAGAAAATAAAATTTTCTTTACAGAGGATCTATTTGGGCTCACACATCTTAGGCTACTAAGTTCCACGTTATTGCTTACTGAATGCTTTTCCGTAGCTGTCTTTGCTATAATCCTGCCATCCAAGGTCCATACCTAAAATTTCCGAGAAAGATTTTGTCAAATGGATCTGAGCATTATGGGACTTAACATCTATGGTCATCAGTCCCCTAGAACTTAGAGCTACTTAAACCTAACTAACCTAAGGACAGCACACAACACCCAGCCATCACGAGGTAGAGAAAATCCCTGACCCTGCCGGGAATCGAACTCGGGAACCCGGGCGTGGGAAGCGAGAACGCTACCGCACGACCGCGAGATGCGGGCTATTTTGTCTACTTATGCTCTCGAGTGAAGGCACAATGTCAGTCCATAGATTTTGAGCTGTATCCAGGTTATACTATTTTTCGTCCTTGGGATGCCACAAACTCCTTCTTTCTTGGACTAAACGTATCTGTTTCTCGAAATGTGTATTTCGTGAATCGGAAGGTCGGCCGATGCGACCGAAGAAAACAAACACCTATTGTTGTCCGAAATCTGTACGTTTGAGCGATGAGAGTGTCTGCATTGTGACAGTGCAGGTAGTAGCGTACTGACTGAAGATGGGCCGTCCTCAGAGACGTCGGTCGTCGGCGAAATCTGCCCATGTCAGTGCCACTGTGACCGCAGGCTTAAACCACTTTCACACGCGTGGTGTTCTAGGATCAATCGACTATTCGTGACAAGTGAGTCTGTTCATGCTCCCCTGTCTTGTTATTCCTGGGCCAAGATTCACTTGACGTGAGTGTTTGATTTTGCTTATACGCTGGCGACAAAATTGCGAAAATGGTTCAAATGGCTCTGAGCACTGTGGGACTTCACATCTACGGTCATCAGTCCCCTAGAACTTAGAACTACTTAAACCTAACTAACATAAGGACATCACACAACATCCAGTCATCACGAGGCAGGGAAAATCCCTGACCCCGCCGGCAATCGAACCCGGGAACCCGGGCGTGGGAAGCGAGAACGCTACCGCAGGACCACGTGCTGCGGACGACAAAATTGCAAGTGCTTTGTCTGCTTTCTGCTGTGCTGTGTAGCATTTGAGTGGTGAACATGAGGTTAAGATAGCAGAGTTCATTAATGTCCGAAGCAAAATTCATAGTGAATGTTCTTGATAAAGGTTGTACAGTAAATTCTCCACACTGATGAGTACCAAAACACTAGCAAAAGTGACTTTCAAAGCTTTCAGAACATCGACATTTGTTTAATAGACAAATTAAATCCATGAAAACACATAAAAAAACGATCGAAGCAGACGAAATGAATTAAAATTTGGGCTGTGGCCGGGACTCGACCCCGGGTCTTCCCGCTTGTTGGGCAGAAATTCTAACCATTACACTACCACAGCACATTGGTCAAGATTGCTGGACGACTTACCTAAACATGTTGACCAATGTGCTGTGCTAGTGTAATGATTAGAATTTCTGCCTAACGAGCAAGAAACGCCGGGTTCGGCTCCCGGCCGCAGCACAGACTTTAATTCATTTTGTCTGCTTCGATCATTATCGCAGATAATAAAAAGAGACTTAAATGTCTCAGGGAAACATTTAATTATAACATCAAAAAGTAGTTAGAAGGCTTTTTTCATACTTATGTACTTTTTGATTTATATCTTGTTTTCTTTCTAGGTACCAAATAACATTCAAAGCTGCTTCTTCCCTTGAATAGAGATGACTGTTGAAACAAACTTTTTGATGTATTTACGTTCTTATAAAAATGTGCTGTAGGAAAGATATCCACATGGTGAGAAAAATTACAATTTAAAAATAATAAAGAGTGTGGGGTCCTCCGCAAGAACACCAAAACATTCCGTTAAGTTCCGCCCACACAAATTTAAAAGTTGTTGATTCAGTTAAATCTCGAGGAATTACAATTATGAACAAATTCAACTGTAACTACCACACAGGAAGATGTTGTGGAGAAAGCGAACCATGGGGTACGTTTTATTGGCAGAAAACCTAGAAGCGGTAACAAATCTTCTGAAGATTGGTTGATTGGGAGGTCGTTCCAAGGCGTGGCAGGCAGCGAAAGACGTCCCCGGGGGCTGATCAGAAAGCCTCCCCGGTGCGTCTGACAAACAGGTTTCAGGTACTGTCTCTGGCTGAGCCAGATGCAGCTGCCTGTCCTGTTTCAGAGGATGATTCTCAGCCTTCAAGGTCCGGGCAATCGCAGAGGGTGGGATTATTGATAGTTGGGAGCTTCAATGTTAGGCGCGTAATGGGGCCCCTTAGGGATATGGCGGCTAAGGAGGGGAAGAAATCCAGTGTGCTCTCCGTGTGCATTCAGGGTGGAGTCATTCCTGATGTGGCAAGGGTCCTTCCGGATGCCATGAAGAGTACAGGGTGCAGCCAGCTGCAGGTGGTGGCACATGTCGGCACTAATGACGTGTGTCGCTTTGGATCTGAGGAAATTCTCTTTGGATTCCAGCGGCTACCTGATTTGGTGAAGGCTGCCGGTCTTGCTTACGAGATGAAGGCAGAGCTCACCATCTGCAGCATCGTTGAAAGAACCGACTGCGGACCTTTGGTGCAGAGCCGGGTGGAGGGCCTGAATCAGAGGCTCAGACGGTTTTGCGACCGTGTTGGCTGCAGATTCCTTGACTTGCGCCATAGGGTGGTGGGGTTTCGGGTTCCGCTGAATTGGTCACGAGTTCACTACACTCAGCTGGCGGCTACACGGGTAGCGGAGGCTGTGTGGCGTGGACTGGGCGGTTTTTTAGGTTAGAAGGCCTCGGGAAAGTACGGGGTGGGCTGCAATCTCAAAGGGTGCATGGCAAATACAGGACGTCCTTGGATCAAGGAACAGTCGGAATTGTAGTTGTAAACTGTTGTAGTTGTGCTGGGGAAGTACCTGAGCTTCAAGTGCTAGTAGAAAGCACGGAAGCTGAAACCGTTATAGGTACAGAAAGCTGGCTAAAGCCTGAAATAAGTTCTGCAGAAATTTTTACGAAGTCTCAGACGGTGTTAAGGAAATACAGATTAGGCAAAATTGGTGGTGGAGAGTTTGTGTCTGTCAGTAATGGTTTATCTTGTATTGAAGTCGAAGTAGATACACCTTGAGAATTGGTATGGGTGGAGGTTATGCTTAACAGCCGAACTAAGTTAATGATAAGCTCCTTCTACCGACTCCCAGACTCCGATGATATAGTTGCTGAACAGTTCAGAGAAAATTTGAGTCTCGTAGCAAATAAATACCCCACTCATACGGTTATAGTTGGTGGGGACTTCAACCTTCCCTCGATATGTTGGCAAAAATACTTGTTCAAAACCGGTGGTACGTAGAAAACATCTTCCGAGATTGTCTTAAATGCTTTCTCCGAAAATTATTTCGAGCAGTTAGTCCACGAACCCACGCGAATTATAAATGGTTGCGAAAACACACTTGACCTCTTAGCCGCAAACAATCCAGAGCCAATAGAGAGCATCATGACTGATACAGGGATTAGTGATCACAAGGTCGTTGTAGCTAGGCTCAATACCGTTTCTTCCAAATCCACCAGAAACAAATGCAAAATAATTTTATTTAAAAAAGCGGATAGGGTGTCACTAGAAGCCTTCCTAAGAGACAATAACCATTCCTTCCGAACTGACTATGCAAATGTAGACGAGATGTATCTCAAATTCAAAGATATAGTAGCAACAGCAATTGAGAGATTCATACCTCATAAATTGGTAAGAGATGGAACTGATCCCCCATGGTAAACAATACAGATCCGAACGCTGTTGCAGAGGCAACGGAAAAAGCATGCGAAGTTCAGAAGAACGCGAAATCCCGAAGATTGGCTAAAATTTACAGACGCGTGAAATTTGGCACGGACTTCAATGCGAGATGCCTTTAATAGGTTCCACAACGAAATATTGTCTCGAAATTTGGTAGAAAATCCGAAGAAATTCTGGTCGTATGTAAAGTACACAAGCGGCAAGACGCAGTCAATACCGTCTCTGCGCATTGCCGATGGTACTGTTACCGACGACTGTGCAGCTAAAGCGGAGTTATTGAACGCAGTTTTCCGAAATTCCTTCACCAGGGAAGACGAATGGAATACTCCAGAATTTGAAACACGAACAGCTGCTAGCATGAGTTTCTTAGAAGGAGATACCTTTGGGGTTGCGAAGCAACTCAAATCGCTTGATACGGGCAAGTCTTCAGGTCCAGATTGTATACCGATTAGGTTCCTTTCAGATTACGCTGATACAATAGCTCCCTACTTAGCAATCATATACAACCTCTCGCTCACCGATAGATCTGTACCTACAGATTGGAACATTGCGTAGGTCGCACCAGTGTTTAATAAGGGTAGTAGGAGTAATCCATCGAACTACAGACCTATATCATTGACGTCGGTTTGCAGTAAGGTTTTGGAGCATATATTGTATTCAAACATTATGAATCACCTCGAAGGGAACGATCTATTGATACGTAATCAGCATGGTTTCAGAAAACATCGTTCTTGTGCAACGCAGCTAACTCTTTATTCGCACGAAGTAATGACCGCTCTCGACAGGGGATCTCAAGTTGATTCCGTATTTCTAGGTTTCCGGAAAGCTTTTGACATCGTTCCTCACAAGCGACTTCTAATCAAGCTGCGGGCCTGTGGGGTAACGTCTCAGTTGTGCGACTGGATTCGTGATTTCCTGTCAGGAAGGTCGCAGTTCGTAGTAATAGACGGCAAATCATCGAGTAAAATTGAAGTGATATCAGGTGTTCCCCAGGGAAGCGTCCTGGGACCTCTGCTCTTCCTGATCTATATAAATGACCTGGGTGACAATCTGAGCAGTTCTCTTAGGTTGTTCGCAGATGATGCTGTAATTTACCGTCTAGTAAGGTCATCCGAAGACCAGTATCAGTTGCAAAGCGATTTAGAAAAGATTGCTGTATGGTGTGGCAGGTGGCAGTTGACGCTAAATAACGAAAAGTGTGAGGTGCTCCACATGAGTTCCAAAAGAAATCCGTTGGAATTCGATTACTCGATAAATAGTACAATTGTCAAGGCTGTCAATTCAACTAAGTACCTGGGTGTTAAAATTACGAACAACTTCAGTTGGAAAGACCACATAGATAATATTGTGAGGAAGGCGAGCCAAAGGTTGCGTTTCATTGGGAAGACACTTAGAAGATGCAACAAGTCCACTAAAGAGACAGCTTACACTACACTCGTTCGTCCTCTGTTAGAATACTGCTGCGCGGTGTGGGATCCTTATCAGGTGGGATTGACGGAGGACATCGAAAGGGTGCAAAAAAGGGCAGCTCGTTTTATGTTATCACGTAATAGGGGAGAGAGTGTGGCAGATATGATACGCGAGTTGGGATGGAAGTCATTAAAGCAAAGACGTTTTTCGTCGCGGCACGATCTATTTACAAAATTTCAGTCACCAACTTTCTCTTCCGAATGCGAAAATATTTTGTTGAGCCCATCTACATAGGTAGAAATGATCATCAAAATAAAATAAGAGAAATCAGAGCTCGAACAGAAAGGTTTAGGTTCGTTTTTCCCGCGCGCTGTTCGGGATTGGAATGGTAGAGAGATAGTATGATTGTGGTTCGATGAACCCTCTGCCAAGCACTTAAATGTGAATTGCAGAGTAATCATGTAGATGTAGATGTAGAAGACATTACTCTTGTCTGTTCTTTTCTGGAATACTGCTGCGCTGTCTGGGATCCTTACCAGGTAGGATTAAAGGTGGACGTCGAGAAAGTTCACAGGCGGGTAACTCGTATTGCATTATTGTGAAATAAGGTAGCGAACGTCACGGACATTATAAACTAGCTGAGGTGGCAGTAAATAATACAATTTCGTTGCGGTGGGACTCTTTCATCAAATATCAGTCACCAATTTCTCTTCCGAACGTAAAATATTTCTTAAACCCCACACACAGGGAGAATGGGGCACAGTAAAAATATAGGCGATTTCAGAGCTCGCGCGGAAAGGTGTTAATTTTCCGAGAGAGGAGTGTCAAAGTGGTTCTAGGTCCCATCTGCCAAAAATTTAAGTATCGATTGCACAGTGGTCATCTAAATGTAATCATGGAAATATTTATTCACAATGTTCATTTTGTCTTTGTCATGGTACCATACAATAGTTTGTGGGGAGTGTGAGGGGGTGGGGAGAGGGTAAGACCTGGGAGTACACAGTGTTTTTAATACTTTCGGAGAAGAATAGTGACTTTAAGCACCCATAAGAAAGACTCAGTTCGTACCTTGTTATGAACCTGCATAATACCGAGTTTTAAATCAATTTCTTGAAAGAAAATCACCTGACTCTGTGGCTGGATTTGCGATTTCCTGTCAGGGAGGTCACAGTTCGTAGTAATTGCTGGAAAGTCATCGAGTAAAACAGAAGTGATTTCAGGCGTTCCCCAAGGTAGTGTTATAGGCCCTTTGCTGTTCCTTATCTATACAAACGATTTGGGAGACAATCTGAGCAGCCGTCTTCGGTTATTTGCAGATGACGCTGTCGTTTATCGACTAATAAAGTCATCAGAAGATCAAAACAAACTGCAAAACGATTTAGAAAAAAATATCTGAATGGTGCGAAAAGTGGCAGTTGACCCTAAATAACGTAAAGTGTGAGGTCATCCACATGAGTGCGAAAAGGAGCTCGTAAAACTTCGGTTACACGATAAATAAGTCTAATCTAAAAGCCGTAAATTCAACTAAATACCTAGGTATTACAATTACGAACAACTTAAATTGGAATGAACACATACAAAATGTTGTGGGGGAGGCTAACCAAAGACTGCGTTATATTGGCAGGACACTTAGAAAATGTAACAGTATGAAACGTCCGCTTAGAAAAATTATAAATGACTGTGGTTAAACTGACACACAATATTTTAGCGCAACGTAATCTGACTTTCAAAACTCCCTACAAAAGAATGGCCCTGACCAACAATAACCTATACCTTTCATGAATGACTTACCTCACAAAAATCTTCGTTACTCAAAACTACTGCAATACAGCGTGCGCCAATACTGCCAGCTGAATAAAAGATTTTAACTACTGATAGGCATAGTTAGCAAAAGAAAGATTTTGAAAGAACAAACAATGTATTTACCTTAATAGTGTTCAAAAGTCATTATATACAGGGTGAGTCACCTAACGTTACCGCTGGATATATTTCGTAAACCACATCAAATACTGACGAATCGATTCCACAGACCGAACGTAAGGAGAGGGACTCGTGTAATTGGTTAATACAAACCATAAAAAAATGCACGGAAGTATGTTTTTTAACACAAACCTACGTTTTTTTAAATGGAACCCCGTTAGTTTTGTTGCCACATCTGAACATAAAAACAAATACGTAATTAGTGCCGTTTGTTGCATTGTAAAATGTTAATTACATCCGGAGATATTGTAACCTAAAGTTGACGCTTGAGTACCACTCCTCCGCTGTTCGATCGTGTGTATCGGAGAGCACCGACTTACGTAGGGATCCAAAGGGAACGGTGATGGACCTTAGGTACAGAAGAGACTGGAACAGCACATTACGTCCACATGCTAACACCTTTTTATTGGTCTTTTTCACTGACGCACACGTACATTACCATGAGGGGTGAGGTACACGTACACACGTGGTTTCCGTTTTCAATTACGGAGTGGAATAGAGTGTTTCCCGACGTGTCAGGCCAATAGGTGTTCAATGCGGTGGCTATCATTTGCTGCACACAATTGCAATCTCTGGCGTAATGAATGTCGTACACGCCGCAGTACATCTGGTGTAATGTCGCCGCAGGCTGCCACAATACGTTGTTTCATATCCTCTGGGGTTGTAGGCACATCACGGTACACATTCTCCTTTAACGTATCCCACAAAAAGAAGTCCAGAGGTGTAAGATCAGGAGAACGGGCTGGCCAATTTATGCGTCCTCCACGTCCTATGAAACGCCCGTCGAACGTGTACCTCACCCCTTATGGTAATGTACATGTGCGTCAGTGAAAAAGACCAATAAAAAGGTGTTAGCATGTGGACGTAATGTGCTGTTCCAGTCTCTTCTGTACCTAAGGTCCATCACCGTTCCATTTGGATCCCTACGTAATTCGGTGCTCTCCGATACACACGATCGAACAGCGGAGGAGTGGTACTCAAGCGTCAACTTTAGGTTACAATATCTCCGGATGTAATTAACATTTTACACTGCAAAAAACGGCACTGATTACGTATTTGTTTATATGTTCAGATGTGCTAACAAAACTAACGGGGTTCCATTTAAAAAAACATAGGTTTGTGTTAAAAAACATACTTCCGTGCATTTTTTTATGGTTTGTATTAACCATTTACACTAGCCCCTCTCCTCACGCTCGGTCTGTGGAATCGATTCGTCAGTATTTGATGTGGTTTACGAAATATATCCAGCGGTAATGTTAGGTGACTCACCCTCCGCTCTTAAAATTCTGCCATCTCTCTCCCCACATTCACCACTGCTGGCGGCTCACCTCCAACTGCGCAACGCTACGCGCTGTTAACAGCCAACTGCCCAACACTACAATAGCAAATTCCAACAATGCAAACCAGCCACAGGCTGCACACAGCACAGTCAGTGATTTTCATATAGAGCGCTACATGGCGTTACCAACATAAAAACCTAAACAGCCTACTTACAACAGACCTAGTAAGGAGAATGCCTAAACTACGCTCCTCCGTCCTCTTTTAGACTACTGCTGCGCGGTGTGGGATCCTTACCAGGTAGGACTGACGGAGTACATCGAAAAAGTTCAAAGAAAGGCAGCACGTTTTGTACTATCGCGAAATATGGGAGAGTTTCACAGAAATGATACAGAATTTGGGCTGGACATCATTAAAAGAAAGGCGTTTTTCGTTGCGACGGAAACTTCTGACGAAATTCCAATCACCAACTTTGTCCTCCGAATGCGAAAATGTTTTGTTGACACCAACCTACATAGGGCAGAACGATTATCACGATAAAACAAGGGAAATCAGAGCTCGTACGGAAAAATATAGGTGTTCAGTCTTTCCGCGCGCTATACGAGATTGCAATAATAGAGAATTGTGAAGGTGGTTCGATGAACCCTCTGCCAGGCACTTAAATGTGATTTGCAGAGTATTCATGTAGATGTAGATGTAAATGTAGATATACCATGATTTTTTCTTTTCCCGGGTATGAGCGACCTCGTCTCCTGGGCTCTCTTGTGGAACACTCGAATGCAAAATAATTAAATCCTCACATTCTTGTGTAACCTTTGAAAAGTATGACAGATAAAAAGCTAACAATAAAATAAAGAACACACAGAAGCACCAAATTCATTACTGTAGCACAACTGAGCACCGCGAAGAATGACTATAGCTTGCGATGTAAGCAGATGGCGCAAAGACCACTTTTATCTGCGCATTGCCTGTCTCCAAGATACTCAACATTTTAGAATCCTACACCCAGCACGACGACGTCACTGAGCTATTCTTTACGTGATTGGCGGCTGATTTATAAACAAACATGTGACGCCCATGCAGCACAGACAGTCTATTTTGACCATTAACTCTCTCTTGTAGAACAGTGTCAAGGAACTCGTCCACCAGTGGTCACCACCACTCGAACTGCCTCTCATCACTGACTCGTAATCAAGGTCTACAACAGCTGGAAACCAATCTTGTTATTTCGCTCGTTTCGTCTAAGCAACTACTCCGAGTACCAACTCTTCTTGTCTGACGCAGGCTCTGCTGTATTCCTCTTGACTCCGATTTCTACGCTTTGCTTCCCTGAATTCAAACACCGTGCAAGTGCGTAACTGTTTCATTCCAACGATGTCCCGGTATTTCTCAGTACACGTAAATGCAGCCGCCACGCTGTGCGATTAGTGCTTTATTCCAGTGTCTGTGATTTTCCCGATCAGTCTTGGTTTGCTCTAGACACTGTACACTTTTATTCTTACTGTGTACCATCACTTTATTAGATACATACGACGGTAAAGTTTGCGAAGACGTTATTCGAGTTTCATGTAAGTAGCAGGTCGTTGTGAAGTTCAGTATCAATGTAGAGCAAAACCAAGTGACTTATTCGCACCACCTTTCATCAAGATGGATATGAAGACAGTGGCATCATCTGATGATTCTTACTATTCACATGAATTTTATTCGTGTTTGTGGATTACCATCAGCTGTATAATGAAATGACAATAACTAAAATTTGTGCCTGACTGGGACTCGAACACAGAGTTCCCCTTAATCGCGAGCAGTTGCCTTACCATTTTGTTATCTGAGCATGACCCACTGCCCTACCAAAACTTCCATATCTTGTCAACCATGTGTCTACAACCTGTACTCGTACATTCATTATGTATATTCCCGTATAGGGAAGACGTTATGTTTGAACGTCGCTTGGCCGGTGTCGGCGGATAAATACAATATTGCAGTGCCTGTGTTATGCCGAATTACGATGCAATGTTCCTTCGGACACGCATGCATGTCTGAAGGAACAGGAACTGCTGCGACTTCAGCCGATATGAAGTACATGAAACGTCGAAAATGGACAACCATCAGCTGTATAATGGAATGACAACAACGAAAATTTGTGCCGGCCCAGGATTCGAACGCTATTCTCCGCATAATGCGAGCGGTATCCTTATCATTTGTTTCCCGTAGCCTTAACTGCTTTTTTAAATATTTGTTTATTATAATTTCCATCCGACAAAAATATGCAATTTAAATGAAAACAAAAAGAAAAATTTGATATTTAGAAGATTCGAACCAGAGACTCTCCAATTACCAAACTATGACGTTTTGCATTTTTTATAGTAAAGTATTTTATTAAGAAACAATACAAAACATTGTACTATCAAACAGAGATTGTCCTGCTGGTAGTGCAATATAAGAACGACGACCACTCGAAAACACTGAAAATAAACGCTGTCGGGTCCCAACTCTCCATAGTGGGAAATAGGATATGTCTTCTCGGAATACAATCTTGGTCAATGGTCCGTGTCGAGATTTAAATCAGTGTCCATCAAAATAAACTTCTCGTACCTAATACTACCCAGCTGCGTGGGCTCTGAACACTATGGGACTTAACATCTGAGGTCATCAGTCCCCTAGAACTTAGAACTACTTAGACCTAACTAACCTAAGGACATGACGCACATCCATGCCCGAGGCAGGATTCGAACCTGCGACCGTAGCGCCGGCCGGAGTGGCAGTGCGGTTCTGGGCGCTACAGTCTGGAACAGAGCGACCGCTACGGTCGCAGGTTCGAATCCTGCCTTGGGCATGGATGTGTGTGATGTCCTTAGGTTAGTTAGGTTTAATTAGTTCTAAGTTCTAGGCGACTGATGACCTCAGAAGTTAAGTCGCATAGTGCTCAGAGCCATTTGAACCATTTTTTGCGACCGTAGCAGTCGCGCGGTTCCAGACTGAAGCGCCTAGAACCGCTCGGCCACACCGGCCGGCAGCTGCGTGGGGGAAACCTTGAATACACAGTTTAAGTAATTAGCACAGATCTGTCGTTATCTGGAAATGTACTGCAGTTGATCGTGTCGTTCCTGTAAGTAGGTCCAAATGTCAAGCACCTCTTTGAAAGCGCCCCGAGGAAGGTAGTGCACAGAAAGCCATCTCATCCAGTTAATCGAGCGTGTCTTTCATTGGGGAAAGTAGGTCTTAACAGGGCGAAGGATCATTCCGGACGCGATTGTGTGGGATGGCACCAGGTGATAGAAGGCAAGCATTTTCATGAATTAGAAGCCACACATCAGCAGGAGGTCCACGTTACACCGTGTCTGCCACACGACACTGCGTGCACAATGAGGAGTCAGCTAGAGCAATGTGTTGATGATGAGGCACCGGGTGGCGCGGATCTGCATCTTAAAACATCGCTTGCGGACCGCTCGTCACACTGCTGGCCATGCCACTACCGGCTGGCGTCTTTCAAACACGTTCCGAGGACGATTCTTCATCAGCTGGACGTACACATCACAAGCTGTAGGAGCCGTGGTACAGGGGAGATTAATGTGCACATGGTTATAATCGAGTAATACTGTTTTGATGTAGGAGAGCGCAGGCGCGATGCGAGCGAGTGAAATAGCGGGCAGGCAGGATGGAGGCGCCAGTTCATCAGTGAGGAGACCAGTGTAGCTGTGCCGAAGACGAGTCCACATCTTGATCATAGTGTTGGGGTAAAGGGCTATTGCATGTTCTAGATGTGGTGTCACCGCCAGACACAACACTTGCTAGGTGGTAGCCTTTAAATCGGCCGCGGTCCGGTAGTATACGTCGGACCCGCATGTCGCCACTATCAGTGATTGCAGACCGAGCGCCGCCACACGGCAGGTCTAGGGAGAGGTCCTAGCACCAGTTGTACAGCCGATTTTGCTAGCAATGGTTCACTGACAAATTACGCTCTCATTTGCCGAGACGATAGTTAGCATAGCCTTCAGCTACGTCATTTGCTACGACCTAGCAAGGCGCCATTATCAATTGCTATTTATATTGTGATGCATATACCGTCAGACCGATGTTCACCAATTATGGATTAAAGTTAAGTATTCCAGCAGCTACGTACTTTTCTTGATAGTATAATTACTTTACCTGTTCCAGACCTCACGCCAGCCTGCGTGAGCTTAAACGCGTGACTTTCGGCTTCCTCCAAACCCCGTGAATTGGCTCCTGCCAATTCACAACACTAGAACTTTGATAAGGGCCAGTCCTCCACAGCATTTGGCTATCCGAGCACGACCCACGGCCAGACCCAAACTTCAATACGTCGTCAACCGTGCTGCTACAGCCTGTACTCATCATCCATTTGTGTATCTTCCGGTGTCGTGTATTCTCCGACCTGTGAATTTTCCACCCTGTGATATTTCCGCCCAGAAAAGGTCGAGGAAGGGCCCACTAATCCCCTGGGGACGCGAGCTAGCATACTCAAGCCGTACCGTACTAGCCATACTATATGTTGCATGTAGCAGTTTCAGTGTTATTAGTTCTGGTATGTATATGTTTTTACGTAGAGAGTGTTAACTGATTAAAAGAAAAAAAAAAGATTCTATTAATTTACGCAGAAATTTGGTCTAGAACACATACACAGGGACGTTGCGCAAGTGAAGTACAAAATAAATAAATAAATAAACAAGTAAATTGTGGTCAGGTTTTCGAAGGGCCATTTGTTGGCTAGTTCAATGTCGAAATTTGTTAACTTACGTCAGAGAAGCACTTGACCCAAAGGACATGAAAGAAGGCGCGAAAATATTATAGTTCAAGAGTGCATTTGTAGATGATCAAAACATTGTCGAGACTAGCAAAAATTAAGAACCTATTAAGGAGGTAGTTCTTGATAAAATTGAAGGACTTAAAAAAAACGTAGAAAATCTTGCACGTAACTGTCATGCAAAATAAGACAATGTATTAGTTGAAGAAAGAGCAAATGAAGAAGAATCCAGTGAAAGTAGTAGTAATATTTTCTTTTCTGACATCTGTCAGTGACCTTTAACTGTCTTGCAAATCTAACAGTTGAATCATCAAAATTGTAAGTGACAAAAAATTTAAAAACAAACATTACTTATACGTTTTTGTTTAACAGACAATGAGATAAAAAAAGCGTTAAGTAACAGTTAACGTCTGACTCCTATATCAGCCACAGCGTGGGGATGTTTTCAGAACTTGGATGGCACATTTAACTAAAAATCACAGTTTGTATTATTCTTGTTATAGTCTTTTTACCACAGGCACGAGATTGAACAACGCATATGAATTTGTTAAAAGTTTTCAAGCGTGGTTGAATTTTTATACCTTAAAATCTTAGGAACAAGTCTAACTGTAAACAGAAATACCTTACCTAGACAGCACCTCAAACGGATGAATGGACCTATCGGAATTAGTAAATAAATAAATGATTTTGTGAGGATGGCAATTGGTGAGGATGACAGAAGACCACGTTGGGTGCCGTAATACATAGCTGAACCACTGCGTAAACATCAGTCTGAAGCAGAACAAAATATTCGACGTGTAGGTAACAAAAATAGGAATCTAATACAGTTTTGTGTGAGCTCGAAATTGATCACGGCAAATATGGCCAAGTCATTCAGTAACTTAATATTTAAATAGCTTTTTATCCTGTCTCCTGATTTATCGTCGGTTAACAGGAAACAGCTGCCATCATTCATAGTTAATATCTCTGCTTTAAGTTCAATCTCTTCTCTTGTCTCTGGATCCCTCTCACTTCCCTGCGACTTTGCCCTTTGCTTGTATAACTTGCTCTTCGTTGTTCGCAGCTCAGGCATTTCTGTCACAAAGTTGTACCCTCGATTATGAAAGCTACCTAGCTCCTCTTTGCCTGGTTCAGAGTCCTCTGCACTTCCACCCTTGGATCATCCGGAGCTCCACATTGATGCTCGTGCGGAAAGGGCACTGTAGAATCCTTGGTTTTAAGCTTTACTCAGTAACGCTTCTGTTTCTGTTTTGAACAGCGCCAAATCACAGTCTCATCTTCCTTCGTTTTCTTCGCTGTGTAAGAGTAACCTTCATAGTGGCATCTTGGATTACCACGAATTGTCGTTGAAACTTCTACATCACAACTACTGAGGGTGGTAATATCCAAGTGGCACGATGTGAAGTTTACGAAAACTTGAGCGATACTAACAGGCAGACGGGACTGTGCGGGCAAAGTTCGGCAGAGTCTACTTAAGAGGTAGAGCAAGGTGATTGGGACGATCCGGCTGCAGGTGGGACGGGACACAATGGACGCAGGTACAGGCTGAGAGTTCGCAGATTTCTAGTGGGGCGGAAAGTTCACAGGGCGGAGAATTCATACATTCGTATCTTCCCGTACAGGGGAGACATTTTATTTCAAAGTCACTTGCCCGGTGTCGACGGATAAATACTATAATGGAGTGCCTGTATTGTTCCGAATTACGATGAATGCATGCACGCCCGAAGAAACAGGCATTGCGGCGACTACAGCCGTTATGAGGCGCATGAAATTTGTAGTTGCGGCATGTCCAAAGAACACTGCATGGCAATTAGGAATAACACAGGCATTGCATTATCGTATTTATCTGCCAGCAGCGGGCAAGCGACTCTCAAGCAAAATGTCTCAACTGTCCGGGGGTGTGGAAAATGGATGAACGAGTATAGGCTGTAGACATATGGTTGACGACATATGGAAGTTTGGGTCTGGCTGTGGGTATTGGTCGGATAGCCAGATGGTAAGGTAACCGCTGGAGATTGTGGGATATTCGAGTTCGAGTCCCTGTCCGGCACATAGTTTCGTTGTCGTCATTCCATTATACAACTGGTGGTTATCAACATTCGCAAATGCGAATGCATTTCATGTGTTTCGTAGAGACTGTAGTCGGAGCAGTGCATGTTCCATCGGACATGCATGCATGTCCAAAGGATCATTGCATCGGAATTCGGAATAACACAGACAATGCAATATCGTATTCTTCCAGTTGGTTATGCTCCATGGTAAGTATTCTACAGGAGATGTGGCCCAAAGTGTCTCACTGATGAGTCGTGGGCGTTCCATCTCCCTCTCCACTCCCACCCTTCTCCCATCACCCTGTACCCCTCTGAGAAAGACCAATCGCCCTATGTGTAAAATCGCTGGAATTCAAATTTTGGTGGGAAACTCAAAATTCTGGAAAGCAATTAAAAAAAAAAAAACAGCCCAGTTGCGCCATGATGGAAGCAAGGTAGTATTGTCCTAAGTATAAATGGGTGGGAAATTCAAAATGGTGCATTGTCATGCTGGTTGACTTGGAGTACTGGCACAGTCTTGCTATGATGTCAGCATATGAGATGGCAACATAAAACGTCCGACATGGAATACTGGCCCTGAGGTGGAATACTGGCCTTGGGTCTATGACATCAGAATACAAGATGGAGATGCAAGATGGACGACCTGTAGTACTGGTCCAGAACTAGAATACTGGCCCTGGTTCTATGATGTCACACTCCTGCTCAGACCAATTGTGCTATTTATAATAGTGTTGAGTTCCAGAATATGGTCGGACTTAAGTTACAGTGATAGGCTCTATGATGTCAGAGTTCCGTGTGCAGGTCCAAGTCAGTCCGCTGACATGTGTTTCCTCAAAGCTACTATCCATTCACAGGTGCTTACTTTGGCTCTAATTTAACACATGTCAGCCGGCAGTCTTGCTACTGCACACAAAATATAATGTTATACTGTCCCACTGTCTCAAGTCTGGAGCATGTACTGGAACTCTACACTATTATAAATAGCACAATTGGTCTGAGCAGGACTCTGACATCATAGAATCAGCACCAGTATTCCAGCTCCAGACCAGCATTCCAGGTGGGCCATCTTGCATTCTGATGTCATAGAACGTGGGCCACTATTCCAGCTCTGGGCCAGTATTCCAGATCGGCCATCTTGCATAGCCATCTTGTATTCTGAGATCACAGCAAGATTATACCAGTATTTCAAGACTCGGGTTGTGATACCATACTAAGGATACACCAGAATTCCAGATATGTCATCTTGCGTCAGCCATATTTTATCCAGGCCAGCCATCTTGCATCGCCATCTTGTATTCTGACATCGTAGCAAGACTGTGCCAGTATCCGAGTGTGACAATGCACCATTTTGAATATCCCACCGATTTATACTTATGACAACAATAACCTCTCTTCCACAATGATGCTGTTGGACTGTTTTTTTTTTTTTTTTTTTTTTTAGTTTCGCTGTAAAATTTTGAATTTCACGCCGACATTTGTATTTACTGCCACACACGGGACAAATGGTCTCTGTCAGAGAGGGAGTGGTGGGGTGGTGACTGGCGGGTAACCGAATGGGAAGCGGGATATCCATGACTTATCGATGTCGTCATTAGTGACACTCTCCTCGAATACCTACTCTCCATGTCATCGGCAGTTACTGTACGTACAATTATTGGCATTGTTCTGTTTATGGCTTAATCTTTAACTGCAGAACCAAAATGGTTCAAATGGCTCTGAGCACTATGGGACTTAACATCTATGGTCATCAGTCCCCTAGAACTTAGAACTACTTAAACCTAACTAACCTAAGGACAGCACACAACACCCAGCCATCACGAGGCAGAGAAAATCCCTGACCCCGCCGAGAATCGAACCCGGGAACCCGGGCGGGGGAAGCGAGAACGCTACCGCACGACCACGAGATGCGGGCGCAGAACCCATGTAGCAACTTTTATTTTCGTAATTACGGAACACTCGGTATAAAATTATTGTTTTAAGAACTACAGGTATGAAAGATTGTAAGTACTCATTGGTAACAGCTTCCCTATAGCTAGGATGTTTATCTGAAGCATAAATGAAATAGATCATCTTGTAATACCTTCTAGAGCAAAAAATAAATCACAGATACAACCCTGCACATGAATTGTGTCCCTATGGTTCGTCGGGAGGCAGTTCGTGGAATTTAGTGTGTGAGCGAAATGTTATTTATTAACTCGTATTTATCTGGTTGCATTCTACTTTTACTCTTTCTTTGTACATAAATGTAACCACGAGTAACGACGACATTTGAAATTCTGCACTTACAGTTGTTTAGTTGTTGGAGGTTGAATTGTTATTTCTGTCCCCTGAGACCACAATGGTTTCCACAAATTGCTGACCGTTGATTTCGTTGGCAATACTAGGAACCCTGTCAGTTCTTCATACTGCGAGGTGAGTCAGTATTTGGTTACGCTGATGAGATGTCTCATCGGAGTCGTTACTCGAGTGAGTAGAATACTGTCTACACTAGAGCCAGTACTTCCTTCTGTTATTTTTCATAAAACTATATTATGCTGTACACCGTAAGTAGATCTTACCAGGTTAAATAAATAAATAGAAAAAATGGTCCCTTTCACAGAATGTACGCTGATGTGGCAGTTTCACAGCTGACAACAACTGTGTATGTACACAGGAAATCTTCTGTCGACTATGGAAAGTGTGTTGAGGTGCTAGCAGACTGAAGCTGTGAAATGCTCATGAAGTACGAAAAGTTATGAGCAGCTGTTGTTTCAAAAGTATCCAGCTATTTCTAGTTTTATACGGATTATTGTCCGCCCCGGCAGCTGAGTGGTCAACTGGACAGAATGTCAATCCTATGGGCCCGGGTTCGATTTCCGTATGGGTCGGAGATTTTCTCCGCTCAGGGATGGGGTATTGTGTTGTCCTAATCATCATCATTTCATCCCCATCGACGCGCAAGTCGCCGAAGTGGCATCAAATCGAAAGACTTGCGCCCGGTGAACGGTCTACCCCACGGGAGGCCCTAGTCACACGCCATTTCTTTTTACAGATTATTAACACAAAATATGAAATACAAGAGTGAATAATCAAAACGCTTGAAAACTTATATATTCCAACCTTCGATTTTAACACTCTGATCACGTCATCTGTGTTTTGATTTTAATAATCACGCACATGTATTTCGGTGTGTTGTACGCTGGCACAGTGACAAATCCTGCATAAGGGTTGTATGTTTTCCGTTTTACAACTGGATTCCAGTCTGAAATAGGTGTGCTCGGCCCTTTCATGGATAGGCTAAACCCATTTTAGCGACGCCATCCTGTGTTGTTTCCCTCACACAGATGTGTGGAGTGTATTAAGCTATCTAAATAATTTTAATGTGATACAGCTTGATAATTCTCAATGGGCGACGTTAGCTATTTGCTAAATCTCGTGTATTACATACATGTATCTATGTATGCATGTTCCTAAACCACTGGACTAATTTCAAACAAACTTGGTACACATATCACTTGCTGTCTGGAGATAATCGCTGTGGATATAAGAACCACTTACGTATCAAAGGGGCGGGTGAAGAAGTCATGTAGTTCACGACGTACAAATTGGCAGACTTAGTTTACACAGTATTCGAGAATGAAAGCACTTAGTGACTTCCAACAAACTTTACATATAATGTCAAACCTTTACCAAACTTTTTCTTACAAATGATGGAAGGAAAAGGGTTTATCACTTACTACATATTATGTGTTCATGCAATAAAACTGCCGCATCAGGCACGACGATTTAATTTATTACTGATTTACGACACATTTTGCAGACGGTATTCACATATCCCACTAAATGTGCCTGCAAAATGATACCATTGTACGACCTATAGTTAAGGAGATATGGCGTTACAGAGATTGATCTGTGTGAAAACGACACTACGGGACGAAATTCACTAGAGATACAGGTGAAATATATGTACAAATACCTGTTAAAAATGTTAAATATGAGCGATATATGCATACTCTGGCAAATCCGCAGGTAAAACGCTCCTCCTATAACCCGTGATTCGATATCAACTAAACTTGGCACACATACTCGGTGTCCAGGCTAGAGGGATGTAAGCGTACCGAGCGCTGTGGCGCACTAGTTAGCACACTGGACTCGTATTCGGGAGGACGATGGTTCAAACCCACGTCCAGCCATCCTGATTTAGGTTTTCCGTCATATCCATAAACCACTTCAGGCAAATTCCGGGATGGTTCCTTCGAAACGGCACGGCCGACGTCCTTCCCCATCCTTTCCTAATCCGACGGGACCGATGACCTCGCTATTTCGTCCCTCCCTCGAATCAGCCAACCAACAGATAAAGCCTTGTAACTGAAACTCGACGTTTTATGTTGCTGAGTAAATACGAAATCGATAAGACACTCTCCAACATGTGATACCATTTCAAGAACTGCACTGAGTCACGTGGCGCATGCGCGCCAGTGACAAGGCACACCTACCTCAACATGTTGGCAAACTACGTAGTTCCTTCCCCAGATGCCTCTCGATGACTTTTGTGGACTGGCAAGACAGCCAATCCACGAGGACGGGAGGCCGAAGGGCACGCGCTTAAGCTCACGCACGATGGCGTGAGGTCTGGAAAATGACAAGGAATTGACACTAGCAAAAAAGGTACGTAGCTTCTGGAATACTTAACTTTAATCTATAATTGGTGAACATCGGTCTGACGGTACATGCATCACAAGATAAATAGCAAATGATAATGGCGCCTTGCTAGGTCGTAGCAAATGACGTAGCTGAAGGCTATGCCAACTATCGTCTCGGCAAATGAGAGCGTAATTTGTCAGTGAACCATCGCTAGCAAAGTCGGCTGTACAACAGGGGCGAGTGCTAGGAAGTCTCTCTAGACCTGCCGTGTGGCGGCGCTCGGTCTGCAATCACTGATAGTGGCGACACGCGGGTCCGACGTATACTAACGGACCGCGGCCGATTTAAAGGCTACCACCTAGCAAGTGTGGTGTCTGGCGGTGACACCACAATGACATTCCCCTGCAGGATGGTCCCCTTTCCCCCCCCCCTCCCCCCAACATCATGAGGATGTTACCACATTTCTCTAATAGAGAAGGCGTTTGCTGGACGTTGAATCCGAAAGGGGCTGGGGGCCCCTTCGCTAGGTGCCCTCGGTCTCCCGATCTGACTCTGCTTGATTTCGGTGCATGGGGGTTTATCAAGGACATTGATAACAGAACAAAAGTTCGAGATTTGTCAGATGTGAAACAATGGAACTACGGCATAGTAGAGATTATAACACCTGTCATGCTTACGAACATGTGGCGAGATGTGGTGGACCATTTCGATAACTGTCGAGCTACAAATGGTGCCAGTACTGAACTTTACCAACGTGCATACGAGTGTTTCAACCCCTCTGAACAATGTTGGACAAATAAAATTATAAGCCATAACAGATACTGAAATCGAAACAAATTATTTTGTGCACCTATAACCTAGACACCCAGTATTACTTTCTGGAAATAAATACTGTGGATGTAAGATGTGCGGGTGGGGGCGATAACGTGGAGGCAGAAGGTGGGGAGGAAGAGATTGACAGGCAGACAGACGGATAGGGAGAAGAAGGGCATGGACATAGATATGATGGAGGATGAGAAGGAAAAGTAAGTGGAGGGGGAAATGGACTGAGAAAGGGAAGAGAAGGAGATGGACAGAGAGAAAGAGTGGAGGAGATGGACTGAGAGAGGGTGGAGGAGGAACTGGATGAAGAGGCTGGAAGGAGGAAATAACAGAGAAAGGGGCAGTGATCGACAGGGAAAGGAGGGAGAAAGAGATGGACGAAATGAAGGACAAAGGAGATGGACAAAAAAAGGAGGACGGAGGAGACAGGTTAATGGAATAAGTACAAACCTGGGCATTGCCAGGTATCAGCTATTTATGAAATAAGGTGCTTATGACAAAGTAAAACAATTACCTACGCAGCCAGATCACCTCCTTCAAAAAATTCACAGCGACTGTGGACCCCGACGTACAAAAGAGAAAAAACATTTGTTCGTTTTGTTTATTTGAGACTTCCGGCCAATCCAGAATGATTATTTCTATTGAATTCAAAGACAGAAGAAAGTGCGAGTCCAAAAGTTTGCCTTTTGAGAAAGCAAGTAGTATATTATGTGTTCCCTTCTGCTCTTATACTTTCTTCAATAGTTTATTTAAACAAAATCTATCAAATCTGGGGTACCGTACTTAATCAGTGATCTCATGTAACATATCTGACTCACCTTGATTCTTTCTACAAAAACCTCTTCACAAGTAAAATCAGAATCCTAACAATCAGCCCATTTACACTACGTCAGAGACGCAATACGTAATTACGCAACGGTTTACCGCCGCATTAACAGTGACAAAGTAGATGCGTGCGAGGCTACAGTCGACAAGCGGTTTCGCGTGCGGTAGCGCGCCACTCGGGGACGGAGAAACTTGCCACGGGCAAATGCGCGTCACTAAAACTGATGGCAATCTGGAGAGCGGAGGCAGGCACGGCCGTGGTAATCGATCAGGCGCGAGAACTCGCCGTTACCTAACAGTCGGCCGGACATTTTGGCCCGCGGCGCAGTCGATTAATCATAGCGCTGGCAACGAGTGGCGGTCACGAGCCGCTTTCCTAATTGCCACTCGTGCACCGCGCCACCATCGATCGCCGCCTTTGTTTTCACTCAGCACGCCGGAGAATGCAAACATTTATTAAAAATCGTTGCAACCGGTCTTCTGCCGTGCGGTGACGCACACATTTGTCTTATAGCTCGATTTATTTGAGCCTTTTTGTGATCATTAGTTTTCGTGTACACGCTCCCCTGCGCCCAGCCTTTGTCGTACAGCAAGCACTTACTGAACCCTTTTTTAGTTTTTGCTGTAGGAACATTTGCTTGCGTGCCCTGCATCACAGCTACTGAGATTTTTTACGTACTTCACTCGATCAGTCAAGTGGGTTTCAACAACTTCACAGCTGACTTTGTAATTGCCCTGTAATTTTACAGCATTCGTTATTAGAGTGAATTTCTGTGCGTTCGCGCGCTTTAAAGTTAAGTTACAATGACTATTACCTCCACATTAAGGTGATACGATATGCGTAATTTCGATATATATTTGCATACATTCAGGTCACTGGAATTTCGAATTGTATGTAAATGTGATTAAGTTGTCAGTGAAAGGGTATCCTAATACAAAAATCTGTGAGAAGCAGAGGAAATACTTGAAAACTTGATTGTTCCTGAAAGAAAGAAAATAGGAAGGTAATACTAGCGGATATGAAGTGAGAAAAGACCTGCACAATGAAACTTTACAGTCGTAATAACAAAAAAGTTACAAGAGATAGTTTTCAAGCTGTCGGCAGACAAAAGTGCAGAAACAAAGCCAGAAACTATCTGCTATCTAAAGTTCTTTCTTTTTCCTGGATTTTATCCCACCCCTTTACTGGGTAAGCATGCTGTACTGGATTTGTCAAAGTTAGTCGTAGAGGATGGCCGCATGCTACCCGTGCTTCCCCGGAATGGAATTTCTGTACCATATCTGTCTGCGTCTAGTGTTATCCATCTGAAAGTGTGGGAACGTTGTCGAAACGTTAGCGAATCGTGTAAATGAAACGGGTAGTGGGTACAAGTTAGGTAACCGCCTAAAAATCTTATTCAGGCTAGCCGACAAATCGGCCCTCGGCGTTAATCTGCCGGGCGGATTCGATCTGTGGTTGGCGCACCTCCCCGAATCCCGAGCACGGCAGGCTAACGGGCGCCGCTATCCAGTCGAGTCGTTGCTATTATTTTGTTAATATTGTTAACAATATTCTATAATTGTCTGTACTCATACAAAATGATTTCATTTTTTTGGGTTTTATGTCCACTATAATTTGTTTCCAGTTTTACTAGGCGTAATCCCGTACATTTATCCGATTTTACACTGCTTTGAGCATTATAAGTTTGGCCGAAAACGATATACTGTTCAGCATGTCACCGTAATTATTATAATAAGAGCTGTGTTGACAGTGTGTATTTTTGCAACTGAGACACCAAATACTGAGAATACATCCCCAGATTTCATGTGACACATGCGGTGCATCCCTACGCAGGGATTCCTGTAATTATGGTGCACCTGACAAGAGCCACTTTATGAGCCGTCTTCTTGCCCAAGGGACCTTGGTGTGTCTGAAGTCTCCCGATTTTAGGATCTCTAGCTGCAACGGATTAATCAGTATGTATTCGTTGGCGATACAACATGGTATTATGTCTAAATGTTAGTGCTGCTGTGGGCGCTAATTCGTACAATTTATTGTTGACATCTATTGTATCAAGTGTTTTTCGTCGTAGCTGCTTGTTTTACATGGTGTTGTACAGATTTATTGTCCTTGATTTTAGTTATTCGACGTATTTTTCAGTGCTCTGCCTGGTTCACCTGTGTTGTATATACATTATACACCCGATTAATGATTTATTTCATTGTCATCCCTGATACGTGGGAAGGTGTATGTTAATTCACAGTTGACAATTATTGAACTATGTGAAACATAGGGTTCAAAGAATGGAAAAGAAAATTGAGAATGCGCAAGGTGACGATCAATTTGGCTTAGGAAAAGTAAAGGGACGAGAGAGGCAGTTCTGACGTTACGGCTAATAATGGAAGCAAGGCTAAAGAAAAATCAAGACACTTTCATAGGATTTGTCGACCTGGAAAAAACGTTAGAGAATATAAAATGGTGCAAGCTGTTCGAGATTCTGAAAAAAGTAGGGGTAAGCCATAGGGAGAGACGGGTCATATACAATATGTACAACAACCAAGAGGGAATAATAAGAGTGGACGATCAAGAACGAAGTGCTCGTATTAAGAAGGGTGTAAGACAAGGCTGTAGCCTTTCGCCCCTACTCTTCAATCTGTACATCGAGGATGCAATGATGGAAATAAAAGAAAGGTTCAGGAGTGGAATTAAAATACAAGGTGAAAGGATATCAATGATACGATTCGCTGATGACATTGCTATCCTGAGTGAAAGTGAAGAAGAATTAAATGATCTGCTGAACGGAATGAACAGTCTAATGAGTTCACAGTATGGTTTGAGAGTAAATCGGAGAAAGACGAAGGTAATGAGAAGTAGTAGAAATGAGAACAGCGAGACACTTAACATCAGGATTGATGGTCACGAAGTCAATGAAGTTAAGGAATTCTGCTACCTAGGCAGTAAAATAACCAATGACGGACGGAGCAAGGAGGACATAAAAAGCTGACTCGCTATGGCAAAAAAGGCATTTCTGACCAAGAGAAGTCTACTAATATCATATACCGGCCTTAATTTGAGGAAGAAATTTCTGAGGATGTACGTCTGGAGTGCAGCATTGTATGGTAATGAAACATGGACTGTGGGAAAACCGGAACAGAAGAGAATCGAAGCATTTGAGATGTGGTGCTATAGACGAATGTTGAAAATTAGGTGGGCTGATAAGGTAAGGAATGAGGAGGTTCTACGCAGAATCGGAGAGGAAAGGAATATGTAGAAAACACTGATAAGGAGAAGGGACAGGATGATAGGACATCTGCTAAGACATGAGGGAATGACTTCCATGGTACTAGAGGGAGCTGTAGAGGGCAAAAACTGTAGAGGAAGACAAAGATTGGAATACGTCAAGAAAATAATTGAGGACGTAGGTTGCAAGTGCTACTCTGAGATGAAGAGGTTAGCACAGGAAAGGAATTTGTGGCGGGCCGCATCAAACCAGTCAGTAGACTGATATGACCAAAAAAAAAAAAAAAAAAAAAAAAAAAAAAAAAAAAAAAAAAAAAAAAAAACCCACAGCCAGAATGCGGTCCCCAAGATGCTCCTCCAGGACATCAAACACTCTGCTGCTTCAATGGGGTCGAGCTCTGTCTTGCGTGAACCACATCTTGTGAAATAAGGGCCACTTTTGATAACGGGGATGAAAATACTTTCCAAAACCTTCACGTACCGTTCTGTGGTCACCGTGCCATCAAGGGAAATCGCACCGATTATTCTGTAACTGCAAATTGTACAACATACAGTCAGCTGTTGAGCCTGAAGAACTTCTCGATCGCGAAACGCGGATTCTCAGCCCCCCAGACGCGCCAATTTTGCTTATTGACGGACCCATACAAATGAAACTGGGCTTCGTTGCTAAACCAAACCATATTCATATCAAATTCATGTTCGTCAATTCTGTGGACAATAGTGTTGGCGAAACACAGCGGCTGTTCCATGGTCCTGGGGCTTAGTGGCAGATCGGTTTGACTTTTGTGTGTGAAGAGAAGCAGGTCTTCAACAGAAATTCGTTGCAGTGTCTCCCAGTTGATTGCCACATGTTGTGCAGCTCGTCTGATTTCCTTGGTTGTTGCTTGCATAATAGGCCTTCACAAGCGCTATAAGCTCAGGCACGCTGTTCAGTGACATTTCCACGTGCAAATGGCCGACAACAACATGGCACGTGCGCATGCGCATACTAATTCCCATCTTGCCCCGCGGCCAACCGTGCAATTTGAACGTCCTAACGCAAACCGTTCAGAAGTTACGAGAATTTTATTTCATATAGTTCAATAACTGTCACCCTGCACATTATTTACAGGGGGCGGAGGGCTGTTCAATTTCGCACATTCGGTGTATCATAGGAACGTCAGTCTCGGTATAGAGATCAATTTCATAATATTTGTATTGTTCAGCTTCTACATTTTCGTTGCTTTTATTACTGTGTGCTTTTGTTACTCATATGTTTGTTTGAAAGGATAAAAATATGTACACATATCGAAAAACGTCTTGCTTAAGACCATTATTCGTAGAAGGAATTAGTACCGATACTGTTGGGCAAAATGGTATTACTGAACTTAAGGGCATGGTTTTAATTGGTTTAAAGTGAAATTTAGTGTGAGTGAATAGAAGCTGTTATACCTAATTAGCAAAGTAGTTAATGAACTAACACGAAATGTTTATGGAAACCATCCGTCAATTTACATTATACATTGATGTGTAATTATAGGAATTAAGAAAGTACTACATAAATTAGGAGTGCACTTAAAAATACATCTGTCTTTTACTTTTAAAATTCCAATGTGAATTTGTATATTCATTTTGAGCTATCTGTGCCGGTGTTATATTAACTAGAATTTTTGCAATCAGTCAGTGAACTTAAGAAAACCTTTGTTGATATTCATATAGCAAATAATTGGATGTGTAGTAGATATGTTTTATATGGACACTTTCAGATTGATGATAACGATGTTACTTATTATTTACACCTCCGTACCAACAGGAAACGGAGACAGATGACAGAGGCGGTGTATAGGAACATAGATGAAGGACATGGTAGCATACAGGCTCATTTTATATCCATTTGAGCTCACTGACTGAAGCTATGGACTGCTGCTGAACTCAGCTTGAGTGACCTGAGAATAACCAGTCAGTTTTCTGTAGAGGTTACAGGGAACCTCTGACCTGTAGAACTACTTACAAATTCGTACATGGGGAACGACTGGGTGATGGTTGTGAAGAATACTTTAAACACTTGGGACTGTGCGGTGTAGTCAGACCAGAAGGAACTTCATAGTAGTCTGGACTTGGTTAACGTTAAACTGCTACTATGAGCGAATAGATGCAGTCCACCTGTTTTGCTGAGTCAAGAAACCAAGTATTTGCCGATTGCTGTTAGTGACAAGACTGTTTATGTCAGCGCCTGAGGACATTGTTGCCTTTGTCTTTCTGATATGCTCATTCACTAAAGAAATGTTGACTGTTTCGCTCAAATAAAGTGTCTCTCTACCTCTCTGAAGGACAATCAACTTACTACGATTAATTTTAAACACCACTTAAAGTGTAAATCATTTCGTGCTCGATTTGTCCCGTTAAGTGGGATCGAGCACGTAGCTTCTTTATTCCGTTGCCACTTTGACCTACATCTATTGAACCCTATCGAGATGCCTATGACTCCGTATAAACTCAGATGTCGAATGAAAGGCTGTTGCGAGCCCGAAACTTTAGAGAAATAACGGCGATAACAAATGACTCCAGGCTGTAGCCCTTATACCTAGCTACTAAAATCAATGAGTGATCCTATTTGACCCATGTTATTATAACCATAAATGCAAGCAAGTGCAAACCTGATTTGACTAAAGCGCATTATCAGTTCCGAACAGTCGCAGGTAAAAGACAATCAAAATATTTAACATTTAAACAGGCTCAGCCAGATACGACCGTAATACTATAAAGCCCGCGGTGTTTGTGGCAAAGAAAAGGATCACATTAACAATTCGTAGTATCTCATAAAGAGAATTTGCGCAATTCCTTTGAGGAATTTCATTGCGTAAAAAGATATTATAAGCAAGAGCCTACAAAACGCCTGAATCGTTAGTGAACCGCCAGACACTGAGTATAATTTATAAAAAGGTCCTATTAACTTATAGAATCAAGACTATTTATTCCAGACTGCCCTCATCTCACTTTCACCGTTGCAGCAAATTCTTAACCTCTTTCTTCTTCACTGCGCTGTGGACGGCATTCGCTGCCTGGCCACTCATGGATGCGCTCAAGATTGCAGCCTCTGCATGTGCCTTCTCTCAGCTGTCTCGATACTTCAAAGGCTAGCACCCACGTCTAAGTTAAAAAGTAAGTCACTGTAGCTCTGCTCACCGACTGACCGCGAGTCTAAGAATCGAGAGTCCTGAAAAACCCTTCTGCTCCCAGTTCTGCATGGAAAAGCGACCAAACCATACTCGTCTCCCAATCGAAAAGTTTTTTAGTTCTTCTCCCAGTGAAATACGTCGTAACAAAAATTGCTCTCTCTCCTCAGAAAAAAATTATTGAAGAGCACCTAATCTCTTTTTTCCACTTTGGCAAAACCTTATCAATTTAATAACGATCTCCCACTTTACATTAACATTTTTCAGCTAGCCACCACTTAAGCCCCTCTTTTCAGTACTGGGCAACCATCGTCATCCCCCTTACTTCCTGCAGTGTGTGGGTGAACGATCTCCGTGGCCTGGCGACAGATTGTCGCGAACCGGCCAACATTCCACAGGTTTGGCATTCGTAGGAGCCAAACAAGATCTTATCTGTCTCTGTGACTCCCTTCACATCATTCTTTTACCACCAGCGTTCGTCCTGCAGCCAGCAAGCTCTGTAGGATACCATTTGCTGAACAGCAAACCAAGAAAAAAACGCACAGAACACGGACAGTTCCCAAACAGATCTCGGAGTCCGAGCTCCTAGACCACCCAGGTTGTACGGACTACCTAAGATCCACAAGGATAATGTTCGCATGAGACCTATTGTCAGTGCAATCGGTTCTCCTACTTATAAGCTGGCCATATACCTAACAGAGTTGATGACTTCTATAGTCGGCCGGTGTGCACATCACATCAGAAACTCCAGATGTTCATTGAGAAAATCAAACAGATTAGAGTTGGTCCAAATGACATTTTAGTCAGGCTGGATGTGGTATCGCTGTTCCCAGAAGTTCCTGCGGAGGACACTTTGAAAATTCTGGCGGATCTTTTTCCTCCTGAAACTATAAAGCTGTTCCGGCACGTGATGGCGACCACCTACTTCTTGTATGGTATCAAATTTTATGAAATGACGGACGGTATGGCGATGGGCTCTCCGTTGTTTCCATCACCGGCTAACTTTTTTATGGAGAACTTAGGGGAACGTGGATTAAATTCGGCTCCCCTCCGTCCATCCTTATTTTATCGTTACGTTGACGATACATTTGTAATCTGGCCACACGGCGCAGAAGCTCTCGGACAATTCAAGGAACACATGAACAGCATACATTCGAACATCCAGTTCACTGTCGAGATGGAGTAGAAAGGGAGACTGCCTTTCTTAGGCGTTTTAGTACAACGACTGGCAGACAGGCATCTTGGCCACTCTGTATACCGCAAGCCGACGCATACCGATTTATACCTGAACGCACAGAGTTTCCATCATCCTGCTCAGAAGAGAGCCGTTTTGAACACGTTGGTATTTAGAGCAAAAACTGTTTCTGACGAGGGCCACTTAAGGTCAGAGATTAATCATCTGAAGTACGTGTTCCGAAAGAATGGCTATGGTGCATGCGATATAAAGGCAGCGTTCTCCAAATAAAGGAAACGTGAAAATGCTGCACACTCAAAGGATGAAACACGGATTGCGGTTCTTTCTTTTCGTGGCGCGATTTGCAGCAAATTAGGAAGAGTCCTGCGTAGACGAGGTATAAGCACAATTTTTCGTCCTCCTAAGAAAATTAGGGAGATGATGCGCCCTGTTAAGAACTATCTCGGCCTCAGGGTCCCTGCAGTTTATAACATCCCCTGTGAGTGTGGAAGCAATTACATAGGTCAGATGATTCGTACCGTTTCCGACCGCTGTGCAGGACACCAACGCCATATAAAAAATAGAGAACTGAAGAAGTCGGCAGTTGCGGAGCACAGCCTCACGAACAAATATAAAATATTGTTCGATGAAACAAAAATTCTGTCCCATGCCTCCACGTACTGGGATTCTGTTATTAAGGAGGCTGTTGAAATAAGAATGAGCCAAAAGAACTTTAAGCGCGATAGCGGATACCATCCGAGCTGTGCATGGAAACGAGCGCTTGATACAGAGAAGCAGCAGAGACGTTTCTTCCAAGATTTACGTTCCAACGGAAGCGGTGGCGTCAGCGGCGTGACACCGTCTGCGACAGCAGTACGTAGTCGCCGACCAATCAGAAGCCGACCAATCAGAAGCCGTCCACGGGCTATAAAAAAGGCTACCATAGCAGCAGTGAAGACAGGCTCGAGATTTTATCCAGAACCGACGCGGCAAGAATACCGAGAATGTTTTACATATAAGCGCCGTCGCGAAAAACTTCGTTCCCAAAATCATTCCTATATGTTTACTGTGCTGAATTGTGTTCTACTCTTTGAGGTGAATTAGGTCATGTTTTTGTATCATTCTGCGCACCTCGTATTCACATGTAGTGGTGGAGGCTTGGAGAGGTTACGAATTATTAAGAATTTGGAGACTGATTACTGCATCATTTCTAAGCTCATTTCATTCTATTTTGTATTCAATTCTGTCCTGTAAAAATTCGCGAGAAGTTCGAGGACTGTTCTGTGGATGGTATCGGTTTATATTTTCGATGATAAAAACTTGGTTCTCTTAAAGATTAATATGAACAGGAATTACAGCATGAGAGTTTAATTTCTGTTCTGGTTTAAGAAGAATAATACTTGTTTGATAATGAATTAATGGGCAGAGCCTTTCCTAATGCTCATGCTATGTTTAAATGTGCTTACAACAGGCAACAGCCATCTCGCTGACTTGAGGTCAGACAAAGTTGCAGCAGAGGTGGAAGTCATTCTGGTGATGAAGTTCATATATCATGCGGCATGGCAGGAAGCAAATGACAGAATTTAGCACAGGCTCTTTGCATGCTAGTTAATTTTTTGAGCAATTCACTAAGGTAAGTCGACATAAGTTTCCTGTGTTTCTGGTCACTGGTGTATTGCATGTGTTTCACTGAATTATTGTTATTTCATGAGCGAGATCTCTGCTGATTGGGCTTTCAGATGGCGAATTATTGCATTCACTGTGAACTGGTGACTAAATGTTTCGGAAAACAGCCTCATTGCTCTGGCGACAGCTATAAGTGAGAAGCCAACACGTGTTACTACCATTTGTTGCTTCCACAAAGTCTTTGTACTCACATACTTGTGTTATTTTGAGATATGCAGGCCCTTATGATTCCGTTGTGCTCATTTATATGAAAGTGTGTGATGTGCGACAACCTTAGAGATATTTATTCGAGGCGGATGCTATTATAAACTTGTCATGGGTATACTGTATTTCATTTTGCATGTTAATAAAATATCATGGCTTGCGTATCACTACCTATGAGAGTGGTTGAAGCATTTGCTAAAAACAAACACGCCTTTCAATGTGATGCCGAAACTCTGTCAGCTACCTAAGTATTGATTCGTTACATTATTTTTCCTGAGATACTTTTCCTCCGAAATTTTTAGAGCATAAATTTCAACTTAAAGAAAATGTATCACCTTACCGCACACTACTAGAATTCCACTTTCTTACTTAGTGGTATCAAAACAAATTTCTTTGCTCTAGTCTACATCTTACCATGTCTCCATCACTATGCGGTGCTCAGTGACGCCTGGGATATTAATAGAAGCTACGTTGCAGAGAAAAGAATGGTAGTGTGTACTCCGATAGCTCATGGCAGCTAGCTGACCGGCTGTGGAATGCAGAGAGGCAGTAGCCCAGTAGCCGCCAGATGAAGGGATGACCCCAAGGACTGAGTATGCACGCTTGGTTGAAGTATATTGATGACTCAATGGCAACTAAGGTGGACGAAATGAAGATGTGTATTATATTTTCAACGAAACTACGTAACAGATGCTACATGAATCGTACAGCAAAATACAGGTACACCAGAAAAATTGCCCCTATAAGATGAGCTCATTGCAAACTTCAGGTATGGTTCTATGACAGTTATTAAGAAAGGAATAATTGTTTTTCATTCAGATAGATTATAAAATTAGTAACCACAGAACCACTGGAGTCCTCTAACATATGAAGTGTGAAATGAAAGCTGATGTTGTCAGTAGACACCGAAAGAAACCACTTTTCAACTCCTGTGCGACAAAAAAGTGAAACAGTAAGAACAAATTGTAGGTTGGTAATTTAACGTTGTACACATGCGCACTATCTGCGGGTTTGTAAATGATTAGAGTTGCAGTTCTCTGTGACAGGTAGAATGAACACCAGAGTACAATAGCGTTGTTCATGTTTAGTGTTTTTACTGGCTTGTTTGGGTGTACAAGGGTCATAAACCACGTCAGATGTTAAGTGATCACTGTGAAGGACACAGAGCTGCCACATAGCCATGTGATACAGCATTATCGGAGAGTGACGGAGATCGACAGGGGCCTCATTGTGCATCTCCATTTGGCTGGCTAGTCGAATAATCCAGTATCCAAATTTGTGGGACGTTCGGATGTGACAGTTGCCCGACGTTGGTCTGCATGAGGTCGTGAGAGCACGCATACTGATTAACATGCTTCCAGTCGATCACATCTGACCACCTCAAGGGAGGATATGCACCAAGTACATCGTAATCCTTTCACATCTTGCTATCCGAGGACAAGTAATGGATTACATGCAACGCTTAGCGTTAGCGTCTAGTGTGTAGGCAGCCGTTAAGATCAGAACACAAACTGCTGTGGTGCTGTGACCGGGTGTGTGGTATTTACACGAATGGCGTCGTATTATCTTCAGCGATCACGCACGGTTCTGTACTACTCCAGATGACCGTAGTCAGCGAATATGATGGCGACCTGTCGAGAGGTCCCATTCTTCCAGTGTTTTGGAGAGGCAAGGCGGTGTTACTCGTTACGTAGTGGTGTGGTGCGCCATCACACGTGACCTCAGGTCACGCCTGGTAGTGATTGTGGGAACTCTGAAGGCACAATGGTACCTCATCGACAGCCTGCGTATACATACGTTACCTCTCATACCACATTACGGTGGTGCCGTTTTCAAAGAGGACAAAGTCCGTCCACTCACGCTCATGTCTATCATGTCTATATGAATTCTCTGCGTGAGGCTGAGGTACTCTCATGGACAGGGACCTCTGTGGGACTAGCTCTGAGATAAACAGAGCACCAGTGTCCGTATCCAGAATATCAAGGTCCACTAATAACACTGCAACAGCATTTACGTAGCTTATGTAATCAGATACCAAATTTGGCTTGTTACGTACTATGCCCCAACAGAACAAATCAGTCCTGTCACGGAAAAGCCACGTATAACACTTCTGTCTGTTACTACTGTACCACAACCTTAAAGCTGGAAACAGGTTGTGAAATAAAACTATTTTGTTATAGCAATTATGGTATAAAGCAACAGAGCAGTGTTACCTTCTGAGAGGAATTTTGTTATGTTGACCGTGTTATTCCTAACGGAGATGGCTTATCGGAAATGACAGTCAGAATTACGTAAATAATTAAACAGTGACAAACAAAATATTGCCTATCTGCACTGTTTAACGGATAACGAAAACGGTCGCCAGCCTAACTAGGCAAGAGAATGATTAACATTCTCGTTCAAGAAAATAGTTATTAGTAACTTAAATGGATAAACACAACCTATACTTGGCCACATGCGAGTGCAATGAACTCTGACACACTCATATGTTTACGGTAAGATTGAAACTAACAGTTGGAGCAGCACAAACTATTTGCAAAAATATAACAGGTACAGAAAAACACTATCACTTTTAGGGCTTACAGAAACTGAGTGGTCTTTATAACACTACCATTAACATTCCCTATAGGATCATAAATTGGACATAGGTTTAGGTTAAGTCTCTCTCAGTTAAATACTTTACTATTTAAAATGAGAGTTAGTTGAAATTCACTGACAGGTTACTTATCACTGTTTTTCTAATAAATAGATTATGATTTTCATAAATAAAGATCTTTCCGTTATTTGTTATCTCGCATTAGCACACTAGACAAACTGTGGATCCTGTTATACTGTTAATACGCACTTATAACACACAAGAGAGACAAACACTTAGTAATCATGAACATATAATTTCCTACCATGCAGTTTTCCACTTCTACTACCGTGAGACATAAAATTAACATTTATGTAAGATACTGACTCACTTTCTGCGATTAACAACAGGCAGTAATGTGATCATTTACTAAGCAAAACTCTATAAGCCTCAGTCTTGAGAAATTTTAATTTGAAGTTGGCAACAACACATTAATAAGCAGCTTTACTAGGAAAATTATTTCAGCAAGCATCATTAACTTTAACTCACTCTCTTGCCACATTAACTTTAACTTTCTCTTTACTATGTTCAAAGGGGCATTAATTAGAAAACTGGGTTTTAATGTACTTTCAGTAAGGACACTCGGTAATCACTTTAGCTCAAACGGAGAGGACCCTGAGAGGTGTTATGATGAGGAGAAAAGTCAAGGTAGGTATTATGTTGCAATGATTGCGCAATGTGGTGGCAACTGCATGTTGGTAGGTGGAATTGCAGGCAGAATTGCTGGACTTCTTTTGGCGATGATAGATACAAATTCTAGAATAGTTCCAGCTATTTATCCATCCATTCGAGGTCTTGGAAAGAAGCAGGAAAAGCCTCTCTCGGAATCAGCACAATATGCATCTTTTACATGGCAGTGACGGACTCGTAGCTCGCCTCCGACTCGTAGCTTGTCCACGCCTGACTATCAGTTCCACCTTTTCTACATAGGCCAACCACAATTTGTGCGCGCTACACCGTTCCGTTCCCGAGGGGAACCACTACACCATTTACATACAAACTAACTAAGAACCCTAAGTGAGGATCAGCAATTTACATAACAGTAACCAAATGCATTAAATAAAACAAAACATTTACACATATTGACATCTCTACAAAAAATTATTCACACAAAATTACAATTATATACATTAAGTTTTGTTCCCTCCAAATGGGACAAAGCATTTAAACGACTGCATAGAACCAAACCATGATATCAAAGTTTGTGCAAAGAAAGAAATATACAGTTTTATGTTATCGATTCAATCACACACATTTACAGAAGCTCAGCGATGTAACATTAAATGAAACAAAAGCAAAATAAATCAGTAGAGCATTAGAGCTATGGTGTTACACACTTACCACAACTGTCGGCCAGCCTGCCCCAAGAGAGGGTAAAATGGCCTGATGAATCCTTTTCTAAACCAGTCAGTCCATGCATCCAAAAAAATGTTCAAATGTGTGTGAAATCTTATGGGACTTAACTGCTAAGGTCATCAGTCCCTAAGCTCACACTCTACTTAACCAAGATTATCCTAAGGACAAACACACACACCCATGCCCGAGGGAGAACTCGAAACTCCGCCGGGACCAGCTGCACAGTCCATGACTGCAGTGCCTTAGACCGCTCGGCTAGTCCCGCGCGGCCCATGCATCCAGACTGGAAGTGATGCAATGACATACTGATAAGTGGGCTCAAACCGCCAAGTTCTTTCCAAATTGGACTCGATATTATAACCAGTGAGATAACATCACATACCCCCTTTTGCACTTTAATTTCGTTTCCTCCTTTTCTTCTGGATGCTCTATTTCTTTTGTCAGGCACTGTAGGAATGGGCTCCTCAGTTACACGTAGTATAAATGGTTCAAATGGCTCTGAGCACTATGGGACTTAACATCTGAGGTCATCAGTCCCCTAGAACTTAGAACTACTTAAACCTAACTAACCTAAGGACATCACACACATCCATGCCCGAGGCAGGATTCGAACCTGCGACCGTAGCAGTCGCGCGGTTCCGGACTGCGCGCCTAGAACCGCGAGATCACCGTGGCCGGCACACGTAGTATAAAGGCAGAATGAGTTTCCCAGTTTCTTACCTAATCTTCCTAGTTGATAAGTAACACAATTTACTATTTCATAAGCTTCAAATGATTAAACATTAATAAAACTGGATAAGATCGCCATGAAGGTGAGAATTGCAAGCAATAAAATAATCAAATAAATGAGATTCCACTTCAAGAACAGAAGGGTGTTCGTTCTTCAAACTGCCCATATGTATTTACAATTTTACAAAATTTGTAGTTCAATTCAATTGGCTCTGAGCACTATGGGACTTAACTGCTGTGGTCATCAGTCCCCTAGAACTTAGAACTACTTAAACCTAACTAACCTAAGGACATCACACACATCCATGCCCGAGGCAGGATTCGAACCTGCGACCGTAGCAGTCACGCGGTTCCGGACTGAGCGCCTAGACCGTTAGACCACCGCGGCCGGCAAAATTTGTAGTCACATTAAAAAACATGATGTAGGTATGCTTGGGAATTTTTTTGATAACTTATTTAATTATTTATTTATTTTTCAATGAAAGATCGCAAAATGACTGCAATAACTTCAACAGTATTCTAATAGGTTATATGGATGTGCAGTTAGCTTTAGCTATGAATGACAGTCATTATTTTAACTATCTACATGAACTCAGTAGTGTGTGACATCGCAGAACATATTTAGACCGAGCTGTAGGATGCACATTATCTTCTGCCGGTCGGTCATTATTGGTGAGTCTGTCGAGAGCGGTATGCGACCGAGTAGCCGCACGATTTTCACGCTAAAATTTTTCACTGTTTAAGATTATTTGACTTTCCTTTCAGTTGTTGATTTCGCATCATTTTCTAACGTTAACTTTGTTTACGGACTTGGCGCATGGGTCGCAGTGGTTATTGAGGAAAATGAACTTAAGTTAATGACGCAATTGATAGTGGGAAACTCCCCTCAAAGGCTTTGAGTGTGTGCTGGTGATTTTGGGAGTTGATGCGTAGCTAAATGAACTTTGCTTGCACGTGTTTTAGTATTTAATGCTCTGCTCGCACTACATACATTGATTACTACTTAATCGTATCTCATTTGAATACAAAATTTATGTGAGGCTGCCATTCACACATTTGTGACTGTTATTCGGTAAACATTTGTCCGGCTCAAACTATTATCTTCTTGATTCGTCAGCATTATTGGAACTCTGGAATGTATCCAGTCATCTCACATATTTATGTATCATTCGTTAGTTTGCCTACCTACTTAAAAGGGATAAGAATCAGTTCTGCAATAAATCTATGGGCTTTAGAGGCTGGTGAATTACCTACCCCTACCATATCTTAACGAGTCAAGACGATAAATTAGGTCGCTCGTTTTCGACACCAATTCCGACTTATAAAACGACCGATGTGGGAGTACTCCGTCAGAAACTCTTCAACTGGAGAAGTACCAAAATTTGTGTGAAACAGAATGAAACCACAGCATTAACTAACAAGAACATGTATAAATATTAGGCTACGAATGCTAAGGTTCGTGATTTAGTCCTCAGACGATCCTAAGATTTTTCGATGTTACTTGCCGCTTCTTTCACCCCTATCAAATTTTTCCATCAGTTAAAATTGACAAATTGCACCGCGGTTCGGAGTCCGCGTAGGTCACCTTATTACTGACTGATAAAGGTTAAAGGTCGACAGGGCATAACAGCTCCAATACGAACGTGCCTCTTGTAAATGTGACTTCAAATAAACCTTCACGATGAAGACGCTTCAAGTTTTCTTTTCCATGACAGTGAACTTTTAGTGCAAGCTGGAGAACTGGAATTATTTATTCACTGGAGAGAGGAGCTTCTTAGAACATCGCAGTAAATACAGCCGTCGCAGGTTCAAATGCATGAAAATCCACTGCTGTTAAACAAACATGGCACTGATACACCGTGCGCAGGAGAAATAGTTGACTTTTATACAGAACTGCAAAATAAGTATTCAGGCAAAGGCTTGATGGGCAGTGGACTGCTTCTCTGCTTGGAAAGCCGCAAAGCTGGTCGCGGATTACAGCCGGCGCAGCTGTGAGTGCCGAAGTCACGTCCCCGGGCACGGCTGCTTCTTGAGCACTGATGGTATTGGTGCTGTGATTAAGTACAGGCAGGCGTGACGCCAAGCGGATAGTTACCAGACGCGAATTAATTTGGTGTTTTACGAGAGGGAGGGGGATCGCAGGCGGCCGTCTGCTTCCAGTTGATTGCAACCTCAAATAAATGTAAATGCGAACGGCAATAAAACAGCTTACTGCCGCTGCGGGCTTGGTGCGCACTAAACCTATCAGCGCCCGACAGGCGACCGCCGTACTGGTCAGCCGCCAATAAAACGCTTCATATTTTTAGATGCGCCGCTGCACTTTTACTGCGCGCGGTTTATACACTCGAGGCTGTGCCGCCGCTCGCCTGATGAACCAGTGGGTGCAGGTAATTCAATTTCTCGGGTCATATCGATAACTCAGCACGTGGAAAAAAGAATTAAAATCCCCAGCTGCCAAATGGTTTCAGTCTTTGTCAGGGGATGGCTAATTATTATTGCGAGGAGTTAAAACAAAACGTAAATCAAATAATGGCCTTTTCCAACTGATATTGTCAGTTATGACGTACATACTGTTCTGGGGTGGGGTACAGAATTTTGTATCACAGCGCTATATAACCACTAAGGTTGGGTGAAAATAAATCTACAATAAGTTTCCATGAATGAGCAATAAAGTTTGAGTATTTAGAGGACTTCTACAAACTTGTAATAAAGTCTAAATATAAATTATGAGCCACGAATAAAGTTACAAACTTTATTTGTTTGTATTTGGAACCCCCATTTGTAATATAACTATGATAGAGAACAATATAATTTCAGAAAGTATCTTCTCTGATTAAAACATTATCAATACTGTTATCGAAGGGCTGATGCAGTTTCGATGGTTCAGATATCATGGCGAGAATTTATTAATGTATAAATGACACACCATGACCTCTTGAGCCGACCCTAGACACTTTATGTTAAGCCCTTTGACAATACGGCGCATGCTGGTTCGAGTGGTTTCTAACGTCAAATACTGACTTCCCTGTAGGTCATCGTTCCTGTCTTTAATTTTCATTTTGAATCCAGGAAAGCAATTGCTCAATGTTTCTACCATCCATGCGCCTGGTTATAGGTGCCGGCAGCCACCATTTCATTTTCATAATTACGTCTTCCAACATAGTCTGGTCGCTGGGTCATCTCTTTGTTTTTCTGTCTCCCCAAGTCATTTCCAATCTCTTCATTGTTCGCTGGACAGCCCTCAGTTTTAGTTAGTTATGTGTTCCATAGATCAGTTGAACGAATCTTTTATCGAAATGCTGTGGAACGAGTCAGTTTACAAGAAATGCACACAGTACTAGTGTTTACATTAAGAAACCCATTAATTTTTTAGCCTTACGCATGCAAATACACTACAAAGTCGTTTTTTAAGTCTGCCAGTTGTTGAACAGATATTCGACCATGTAATAGAAGGAGTTGTCCAGGAGAAATGATTTCAGGTTAGATTTAAAATTTGCTTTGCTACCTGTCAGATATTTTGTGTTATTGGCCAAATGATCAAAGATTTTTGTTGCTGCATATTGAAATCCTTTCTTAGCCACTGACAGCTTTAAAAATGGGTTACACGATGGACTTCACTATTCTTTAACTGTGATGAACTGATTATGGCGAATTTCATTAGCGTTCATATGTGTGTCACGGCGCAGTTAAAATTCCTGTCGATGAAAACGTATCTACATAACGTCTGTGGGTCAACACCACACATTATTCTTATTTCTCGCCTTTGTACAATCGATACTTTCTTTATAAGTAGAGAATTACCCCAGGAAATTATTTCGTAAGACATTGCTAAGTGGAAATTAGCGAAATATGTCGGCAGGTTAGTTCGTTAGTTTCCAGGATTAGCAATTATACGAAGAGTAAAGGTAACTTAACTTAATTGTTTGAAAAACTCAGTGATATGCTTCTTCCAGTTCATGTTTCCATCAATGTGTACATCCAAAAATTTGGTGCACCCTATTTACTGATTCCTGTTCACATGCTACATCAGTTGATTGTATGACCCTATTTGTTGTAGAGAACTGAAAGTACTTTTTTTTAATGTAGAGAGAAAAACTTTTCTGAGTACCAATTTATAATTGTTTGAAAAACAGCATTTACAATCTTTCTCCCTACTGAAACTCAATATAACAATATTATCGTCTGCAAAAAGTACAAATTCTGCTTGTTGAATGGTAAGTGGAAGGTCATTCACATATATAATAAACGTATTTTGCATTTAATTTCGATGTCTCACTGCCATAAGTGAAATCTAGTAGTACGCACTAGTGCTAAACTTTGCTTTTAACAATATCGACCGCTTCATTATGAAAAACCTGTTTAGGCTATCAACTGCACTCCAGGCTATGTTTGCTCTTCTGTTTATTTCTTTTTCTTACCATACAAACGCTGTTTGCAACTGCCGAAAATGCTAAAAAATTACCATCTGGCCCTACGATTTCAGAGCTAATATGCATTATGTTATTTTCGTTTAATTTTCTATGTGCATTATCTTACAAATTATTCATAATTACCGGCCGAAGTGGCCGTGCGGTTAAAGGCGCTGCAGTCTGGAACCGCAAGACCGCTACGGTCGCAGGTTCGAATCCTCCCTCGGGCATGAATGTTTGTGATGTCCTTAGGTTAGTTAGGTTTAACTAGTTCTAAGTTCTAGGGGACTAATGACCTCAGCAGTTGAGTCCCATAGTGCTCAGAGCCTATTGAACCATTTTTTTATTCCTAATTATACTTCCTCTCTTAATATCTTCTGTATCCTCTAGGATTTCGTTGTCCCGATTTGATCGTTTTGTCTGTCTTATTTTCTGAGACAATTCGTGTCTTTCTTTTACTTAATTATTCATACACTCAAATACGTGCGCACCTCTGCTTTCTCTTAATCAGAACTCTTAATAGTAAACGATAACAATTTCTAATTCTCAATTTTTATAGTAGTAGGTTTTCATACATCTCAATTTTGTTAGTTCTAGAAGTGTGGAGACTCTTAATTACTCTAGAAAGTAAGTCTCTAGCTCATAACTTTTGCAAGTAGAAGCTGATACTTCGTTCATTTTTAACGTTACTTTTCAATTCTGCGTAACTGGTATAAAAACAAATACCGTTTCAGCGGCTGAAACGTATCTTCATGAACGTATTCCAACGGTCTCGTTCTGACTTCTTCTTTACTTCATCGTAGCTTAGTGTTTTATTTTACGTTTTCATAGTTTATCACTGCATACTGGAATAAAAATTAATAATTTAGTCTTAGTTTCGTTATTTTACGGATTAAAAAGCACCATCCCCATGGCTTTACAGTTATTGTACAAAGCTTCAAGTCGACACTAACATGACGAATCAAACCTTCTATGGCGTTGTGCTATATTTTGCTTCACACACATATGCAGAGGCGAGGTCTCAGAACGCAATGTGCATACAGCTAAGAAAATATCTGTGGACTTCCAGTAATGTTGACAGAAAATTTAGACTGTATTTAGGTCCTGGGTACAATCAAAGAAAATGAAGTATTTATTGTATTTGACTCTATTTTTCATCTATTTTTATTCGAATGTTATTTATCCTCGTTACGTATGAAGAACGGGCGACGTATGGCCGCTACAAGCGGTCTCGTATGATCACCCAAAGACTGGAAATTGCTCAGGTGACACCAATATTCAAGAAAGCTATTAGGAGTAATCCGCTAAATTACAGGCTCATATTATTAACGCCAATATGCAGCAGGATTCTGTAACATAAATTGTGTTCGAACATTATGAATTATCTCGAAGAGAACGGTCTGTTGACACACAGACGACACGGATTTAGAAAACATCATTCTTGTAAAACACAACTAGCTCTTTACTCACGAGAAGTGTTGAGTGCTGTTGAGAAGGGATTTCGAATTCATTCCGTACATCTAGATTTCCAGAAAGCTTTTAACACTGTACGACACAACTGGCCAAAAGTTAAATTGCGTGCTTATGGAATACCGTCTTAGTTATGTGACTGGATTCGTGATTTCCTGTCAGAGAGGTCACAGTTCGTAGTAAGTGACGGAAAGTCACCGAGTAAAACATAAGTGATATCTGGCTTTTCAAAAGGTAGTGTTACATGTCCTCTGTTCTTCCTTATCTACATAAACGATTTAGGAGGCAATCTGAAAAGCCGTCTTAAGTTGTTTGCAGATGATGCTGTTGTTTATCCTCTAGTAAACTCATCAGAAGATCAAACCAAATTTCAAAACGATTTATAAAAGATATCCGTATGGTGCAAAAATTGGCAATTGACGCAAAATAATGACAAATTTGAGGTCATCCACACGAGTGCTAAAAGGAATCCGTTTAACTTCGGTTCCACGATAAATCAGTTAAATCCAAACGCTGTAAATTCAATTAAAACCTAGGGATTACAATTACGAACAACTTAAATTGGAAGGAACACATAGAAAATGTTGTGCGGAAGGGAAACCAAAGATTGCGTTTTATTGGCAGAACACTTAGAAAATATAACAGATCTACTGAAGAGACTGCCTACACTGCGCTTTTGGAGTACTGCTGCGCGGTCTGGGATCCTTACCAGCCAGGATTAACGGAGTACATCGAGAAGGTTCAAAGAGCAGCACTTTTTTAACTATCCCTAAATAGGGGAGAGAGTGTGAGGGACATGATACAGGATTTGGGGTGGTGGGGTGGTGATCATTAAAACAAAGGCATTTTCCGTTGCGGCGGACTCTTCTCACGAAATTTCAATCACCAACTTTCTCCTCTGAAGGCAAAATTTTTTTGTTGGGGCTGACCTACAGCGGAACGATCATCACAATGAAATAAGGGAAATCAGAGCTAGCACGGTAAATAATAATTATCATTGCTGCATTTTAAAAATTTATTCTTGCTTTGAAATGGACACATTTTCCTCTCTTTACAATGTACGTAAATGTGGCCAATGCTTTTTACGAGTGGAATCGCGTGTGATATTTTAATTTAACTCCAAACGTACATTAAAATTAATTCTCTTTCATTTCCCGCGCTCTACATTCTGAACAAGCTACATTTTACAGCTATTTACCAGGTTCGATTTTCAGTAAACACAGCATGGTTATCTTTGATTGTTGAAAATTTATCTTTACATAAAATCACACAAACAGAAGCTTGCATTAACTTTGGCTTCAGCTTAACGAAGTAATATTTCAGAATTAAAAGATTTTTCAATATATTTCACGTCAGACAGAAAAATATTTAATATCTGTCCTAGAGAGAATTTTTCGTAGCAGTAAAATACATCTATTATCTCAGCACGATAATTTCTAACATCACTATAGTTTCACTTTACATAAAGGATATTAAATGTAGGAAGAGAACTTATTGTGTCCCAAGAGGAAGTGAGAAAGACGGTTCAAAAATGTCTCTGAGCACTATGGGACTTAACTTCTGTGGTCATCAGTACCCTAGAACTTAGAACTACTTTAACCTAACTAACCTAAGGACATCACACATATCCATGTCCGAGGCAGGATTCGAACCTGCGACCGTAGCGGTCGCTCGGCTCCAGAGTGTAGCGCCTAGAACCGCTCGGCTACCCCGACCGGCTGAGAAGGACGTTTTAATTACAGGGGCTTACGTCGATCGATGACATCGAAAGCTGACTTTGGCGTGGGCAGGTTGTAAAACTCCACCCCGTAAAGAATCTGCAAGCTATGAGGGTGCCAAGAGACACAGAACACAGCGTAAATTTAAAGGAATCTCAGGCTGAATTGAACTTCGAATAACGAAGTTCAGTAATAGCTCCCTGCTGGCACTAATAACTTCAACTCATCTGTTCAATGCATGATACTATAGTATGAGGCTCTCTCAGCTCTAACAATCAGCTGCATCCTATCTCGTGGTCCTGAGACCGGTCTTCCCAGCACTATCTCGTTACCGACACCGCTATAAATATTCTAAGTCCTCAGCTTCGCGACGAACAGCACAGGGGTAGCGTCTCAGACGAGTACCTACCGTCCTCTCTTTTCGTTAGGGGCAAGTTCCTTCTTTATAGCGCTAACCAAGTTGCCAGAACATTCCCTCTGACGCACATTGCCGGCAAGGAAGTCTACATTACTATATTTGGGGCAACTCCTGATGCACTTGTGTCTCTGTGACGCACTGCTACATTGCACCTGGGTCACGCGCTGTCTGACCGTGTTCGATCTCCATATAGTCCGTCTCCATATAGTCCGTCTCCATGTAGTCTGCCTCCATATAGTCCGTCTCCATATAGTCCATCTCCCTGTAGTCTATGTCCATGTAGTCCGTCTCCACATAGTCCGCCTCCATATAGTCTGTCTGCAAATAGTCCATCTCCATATGTGTATAGTCTACGCACTGCCCATCGCCAGCCTGTCACTGTTGAAATAGCCGAATGCACCAACGCTTCTACCGCCTTTCGCGGGCAGACAAGAGCTACAACTTGAATGTAATGCCGTCTTTCCTCCCTTAATATTGTAATTTGTCACAAAGTTCATAATAACGATAGGTATTTATTTATGCTTTCCCAAAATTTATTTAGAGATGTTTTCTCACTTTCCCACAATAAAATCACTCAAGTCATTAGAAAGCACAGGTAGAGTCTAGTTTAAATTGGCGACCGCCACAGGGCCGTTTCATAGCCAATGAGCTCTTCATTGCAAAAAAATGGTTCAAATGGCTCTGAGCACTATGCGACTTAACTTCTGAGGTCATCAGTCGCCTAGAACTTAGAATTAATTAAACCTAACTAACCTAAGGACATCACACACATTCATGCCCGAGGCAGGATTCGAACCTGCGACCGTAGCGGTCGCTCGGCTCCAGACTGTAGCGCCTAGAATCGCACGGCCAATCCGGCCGGCTCTTCAATGCAGATGCAGACCAGGCTCAAACTGTTACGAGAATAGGCGAAGTGTCGTGAGTAATGAAGATAATGGGCAAGGGACAGTACATTAGTAGTGTGTGGATAAGCTAAGGATTGCAGATGAGAACTGCTACCCACTGCAGGCAGCTGTAGGCAACTGGAACTGTAAGCGAACTGTCCGAGTGTTCGACGTATTAATGTGCCACTGCGCTCTACACTTTGTCATCAGAAGTATCCGGACAGCCCCAAAAACATATGTTTCACATATTAGAAGCATTGTGCAGCTACCAACTATCAGGTATCAGCGATCTCAGTTGTCATTAGACATCGTCAGAGAGCAGAATGGGACGCTCCGCGCAACTCTCGGACTTCGAACGTGGTCAGGTGATTGGATGTCACTTGTGTCATACGTATGTACGCGAGGTTTCCACACTCTTAAACATCCCTAGGTCCACTGTTTCCGATGTGATAGTGAAGTAGAAACGTGAGGGGACACGTACAGCACAAAAGCGTACAGGACGACCTCGTCTGTTGACTAACACTTGAAGAGGGTCGTAATGTGTAATAGGCAGACATCTATCCAGACCATCGCACAGGAATTGCAAACTGCGTCAGGATCCACTGCAGGTACTATGACAGTTAGGTGGGAGGTGAGAAAACTTGGATTTCATGCTCATAAGCCACACATCACGCCGGTAAATGCCAAACGACGCCTCGCTTGGTGTAAGGAGCGTAAACATTGGACGATTGGACAGTGGAAAAACGTTGTGTGGAGTGACGAACCACGGAACACAATGTGGCGATTCGATGACGGGGTGTGGGTATGGCGAATGCACGGTGAACGTCATCTGCCAGCGTGTGTAGTGCCAACAATAAAATTCGAACTCGGTGTTGTTATGGTGTGGTCGTGTTTTTCATGGAGAGGGCTTGCACCCCTTGTTGTTTTGCGTGGCACTATCACAGCACAAGGCCTACATTGATGTCCTAAGCACCTCCTTGCTTCCCACTGTTGAAGAGCAACTCGGGAATGGCGATTGCATCTTCAACACGCTCGAGCACCTGTCCATAATGCACAGCCTGTGGCGGAGTCGTTACACAACAATAACATCCCTGTAATGGACCGGCCTGTACAGAGTCCTGACCTGAATCCTACAGAACACCTTTGAGATGTTTTGGAACGCCGACTTCGTGCCAGACCTCACCGAGCGACATCGATACCTCTCCTCAGTGCAGCACCCCGTGAAGAATGGCCTGCCATTCCCCAAGAAACCTTCCAGCACGTAATTGAACGTACGCCTGCGAGAGTGGAAGTTGTCATCAAGGCTAAGTGTGGGCCAACACCATACTGAATTCCAGCATTACCGATGGAGGGCGCCACGAACTCGTAAGTCGTTTTCAGCCAGGTGTCCGAATACTTTTGATCACATAGTGTACATTGCGGACGAAGCAAATAGAGCTAGGTTTCAGCGCTCTCTATGGTGGCAGACGTAACTACGGGTTGGTTAATGGACTATTTGTATGTTATGTAGCGTAAACGTAAAATATTTCCTGGTATATCATGGTAGGGGGCGACTGACAGTACCGTGGGTGGCATGCTGAGACTGGTTGGAGTGTGGCGTCCTCTGGGGGAGACACAACAATGGCGTAACGTACTTTGCATTATAGCTGTATTTCTGCCCTAGTTTTTAATCTGCATCCATAGAGAATTCAATGAAGAAAACATTTTAGTTCAAAAATTTATGACTCAGGAAGTTAGATTGCGGAGATCAGACATATATTATATAAATGCGTGCTGTTTGTTATTTCGGACATGTCCGAAAGACCAGACACCACGCATTCATGTAACTGAAATGTCGTGTGACTAGGGCCTCCCGTCGGGTAGACCGTTCACCGGGTGCAAGTCTTTCGATTTGACGCCACTTCGGCGACTTGTGCGACGATCGGGATGAAATGGTTATGATTAGGACAACACAACACCCAGTCCCTGAGCGGAAAAAATCTCCGACCCAGCCGGGAATCGAACCCGGGCCCTTAGGATTGACACACTGTCACGCTGACCACTTTTTTTTTTTTTTTTTTTTTTTTCCCCTTCCTTGGTGACTGCAACAACTTAGAAGCTTCTACGTTTTTTTTTTTTTTTTTTTATATGAAGGAAGGTAAGAGACAGGAGAAACAGAAACCTTTATTATTCACAAAATAAACATAGTACGTCCTGACACATAATAACTGTCCTGGAAGGAACCTCGCTGCCGTCCTACCATGCAGCATGAAATAACAACAAAATCAAAATGGGGCCACTTCCGGCACCCTAAAGAAAAGTATTTATGGATATGAAAACAAAATTTGAAGTACATCCAATTGCTAACTGTTCAAGCGTGAGTTTTTCGTAGGTCGCATACTCGCATAGTGTTCTTAGTCGATCACATTACTTGGTCGGTTTCACAACGAAAGCACCGCCGCTCATCTTTGCGCACCCGGCACACCCCAAGTATATGGCGGGTCCGCAAATACCGTTACCAGGAAATTGGCATACCAATCCTTGTACTTTTGTAGCCGTAATAGTTTCGTGTGTCCATCTTGCAAGTATTGCCAGTAATCCAGGACGTTCAGTAAGTTCGTACGTGTGTCTCTATAGATGTAATGGACCGTCATACCTGTGATCCACGCCACTGCGTTCGTCTTATGACGCGGAAAATACGTTTTCTCTGGAAAAAATACTATGTCAGAACAGACTGCTGTATAGATAGTACGCCGCATGAACGCTATTATCTTTCTTGCGAGAGTCCAGACAGCCAATGCCTCGCCGCAGACCAGCCGATGGTCGTCCGTATCCAGCACGCCGCATTGCTGACACAAGGGCGAATCCGCCAAATGTATTGCGTACTTTTTATCATTTGTAGGGTATTTTCTGTTGACGACAATGTACCATGTTGACCTGACAGATGTAGGTAGGTGGGGGTGGTGGACCGTGCGCCACACCACGTGCCAATTAACAGCTGGATGTTTGCGTTCCACCCTATTCCGGGCGATCTGTCGAAGAAGCAGATGGTACACGTCCTTCGATGTCGACTGTCGGGTCGTCGGTAAACGCTCTCTAACGTAACTGTGTTCCACGATGAACGTGCGCACATACGTTAAAGGGGGCGATATATGGCCGACACTGACTGGAGGAAGATGCGATGTGGGTACGAGTTCTTCGATGATCGTCCCCGTAAGCGAGTGATTCCTGTTGCGCCACCGTTTGAGCATAGTATTAATATACATGGCACGCGCCTTCTCGTGCACGATCACTAAACCAACGCCCCCCTCTCGCGCTGGGAGGGTAAGCGTGTTGTACTGTACATTAAAGAGTTGTCCCAGGCACACATAGTACCCAAAAGCCGCCTGAATCCTCATAGCCATCGTGCGCGTCAAGGGAAGAAGGTGCGTCAGGTGGCACATCATGGGCGCTAGATAAAGGTTGACGAGTGACACTCGCTGCAGCATATCCATCGACCGTAGGGCGTTTAGTCGTACTGCCGTGCGGACTCTGAGTAACAATCTTCGGTAGTTGTCCGCAGCCGTTCTCGCTGTCTCTTTATGAAAGGTGATACCCAAACAGCGGAGGGTTTCCACCGCAGGTAAGGGTCCTTCCGTTCCTGGTTCTAGTCCACGCCCCACATGCATGAATTGTGATTTTCGGTAGTTGACCACACTTCCAGCTGCCATCCCATACGTCTGTAGCCAATCCAGTGCTGTTTGAGTCTCCCTCTCATTCCGTACGAGGAACACAATATCATCCGCGTATGCTCTGCATTTGAATGATAATTCCCGTAGCGAGATCCCGCTAAGACGGCGGCGAAGGCCTGCGAGGCACGGTTCTAAGGCGATTGCATAAAGGAGGATCGATGAGGGGCAACCCTGTCTCACTGATCTTAAGATCTTAAAATACTCAGTTCTCCCTCCGTTGACCACCATCGCTGATCTGGCGCCGTGCAACAAACGCATCACAGCATTGGTCAATAATGGCGAGACACCCATCCTATTCATCACCGCCGCGAGGTACACATGATCCACGCGATCAAAAGCATGATCGAAATCTACTGCAACCATCGCCCCCCGGAGGCGGCATGCAGCCGCGAGGGCGACGACGTCACGATAGTCTCCCAAGGCTGTGTGGATATTACTGATGTCGCCAAGACAAGTCTGATCGGCATGTATTCGATTCTCCAGCGACTTTTTGATACGACTTCCCAGGATGCGCATGAAGATCTTGTAGTCACTATTAAGGAGGGTCAAGGGGCGATAATCACAAGGCCGTTTGCCACCACGGGGCTTCGGTATTGGTATCATGAGCCCTTCCGTGAATTGAATGTGAACCGGTACTTCTTGCTGCAGAAGCTCATTAAACATACATAGCCACATCGGTGTCATAATGGTCACAAAGGCACGGTAAAATTCCAACGGGAATCCGTCTGGACCTGGGGACTTGTTGCAAGCACCTCGTGTAATCGCTTCCTTCAGCTCTTCACACGTAATTTCAGATAACCCGTCCGCTTCCCCGTTCACACTCGTCGCGTCTGGGATCTCTTCCAGGACGTTCCCCAGCTCCCTCTGACCCTCCCCGTTGCTCGCATAGAATATGCTAAAATGATCCGTGAACGCCTGTGCTATGCCCCTCTGTGTTGTAAAACGACGGCCATCGCCGAGATCGATCTCATGTATTAAATTCCTGCGTCTTCTTCGTCTTTCCTTTATCACATAATGCATCGAGGGAATCTCGTTGGGCAGGAAATCCTGCGACCTCGCGCGTATCATCGTACCTGCCATCCTCTGCTTCGCAAGTTGTACCAGCTTCGCCTTAACTCGGTGGACGGCCGTCTGGCGTTCTGGTGTAGGTGGTTGTGCTAACAGTTCCCGGAGAGCCGTAAAGTAAAACTCAGTGGTCGTGCGCTGCCATTGAGAAACTTCCTTCCCGTAACCTATTAACGTCCTCCGTAAAGCTGGCTTCGCGCACTCGATCCACCACTGCAGGACAGAACCGAAAGAATTTCGTCGACGGAGGCAGCCATGCCACGTGTCCTCCACCATGCGTCGGCATTCTGCATCTCGCAGGTGGGAGACGTTCATCTTCCAATTACCCCTCCGTCTCCACACCTGCTGTCTATTAAGGTTAACCGTACAAATATATGCCTCGTGGTCTGTAAATGCCGTCGGCCATATTTCTGCGTCCACCGTCGACGTTGCTAACGCCCTTGAAACGTAGATCCGGTCCAAACGGCCCGCGGAGTGGCTAGTAAAAAATGTATATCCTGGTTGGCTTCGATACTTCAGGTCCCATGTATCGACTAATTCCATCCCGTTGACCAGCTCCCTAAGTTCTTGGCTAGTAGTATAGTTAGGTTGTTGGTCCTTTCTATCGAGCACACAATTAAAATCTCCGCCGAGTATGCAACCATCGTATCGTCCCTGGAACAACGGTGTAACCTCATGGGCGTAAAAATCCGCTCTGTCCCTTCTCTTATCCGAGCCTGACGGTGCGTATATGTTGATCAAACGTATTCCACCTATGGTCACGGCCGTACCACGGGCAGAAGGCAAATATTCCACTTCGTCTGCACGTATCCCTTCCTTTAATAGAATAGCTGTGCCAACGCCCCTCTCGTCACACGGGGAACAGTAAATGTCGTAACCGTAAAAGTCCGAGGGAGGAAGTACCCGAACTTCTTGTAATAGTGCTATGTCTAAATCCGCAGCCTTTATCATGTCACTGAGCATCTTGATTTTTACCGGCGTCCCAATGCTATTGATGTTAACAGACCCTATCCGATAAGCTTGTTGCATGGCTGTCAACGTAGATAGGGCACCGTACGGTCGCTAATTCTTCCGTACATAGGCTGCTGTCGTACTAACGTCCCCCGCTGTACCCTCATATGGTCTGCCGTTATTCCGTGCACCCTTCCGGTCTTACACCGGGAGAGTGCGTGGGAGCAGTTCCTCTAGCATCATCAGTTCCCCACGGGGGTGGGTCTTCCGACCAGTCCCCTAGTGTCCCATCGTTGTCGTGCGGTGCAGGCGCCGTAGCCTCCTCAGTAGCCTGTTGCCGTCGATCGAGCGCCTTCGCTGTGTCTGGAGCATCGTCAGCGGTAGGTCGTGCCGCCGTCCCGCTGGCCACCGTTGCATCCACGCTAGGCAGTTCTTCTGTATCCATGGTCGTCTGTTCTGTACCTGTAAACTTCTCAGAACTGTCTGCTAGATCAGAGTGGTCGTTCTCCACCGTGAGGCGGCGCTTCTTCCGGCGTTTTGGTGATCGCTGTTTACGTTGCCGGGCCTCGGAATCAGAGGTCAGCATGGTCTCCAGTTGTTCGTGGGGGGCGTCGGAATCATGCGCCGTCGTATGATCGACGTCTCCATGTGCGTTATCTGAAGGGGCCGCAAGCGGAACCGAAGAGAGGGCGTCCTGTGACTGCTGCAGGCGGTCCAGCGCAACGTCGTCTTTCTGTGGCTCGCCACGATCCGCCGCTGTCTGTGTGTTCTGGTACGCGTCTGTCTCGCGGCCCACGTCATCGCGTAATGCGGCGACGTAAGTCATGGGGAGCACAGTCGGATGCGGCGTGAGGGGTGGATCATCCCGTGGCAGCTGTAATAACCTTCTTTGAGCACACTCAGAACGTATGTGTCCCTCCTTCCCACATCCAGAGCACGTCCTTGGTTGTCCGTCGTAAATGACAATCGCCCGACAACCGGCGATGTATAAGTATGACGGGACGTGTTTTCGGAGTTCGATCCGTATTTGTCTGACGCCTTTGAGGACAGGATACGTCTTGAAACTCGCCCATTTTTCAGCCACGTGGGATAGGACCGTTCCGTAAGGACGCAGGGCGTCTGTCACCAATTCTTCTGGCACTTCGAATGGAAGCTCAAATACGCGGATCGTTCGGAGGCCCATGCCGGCGTGTTCAACAGTTACCGCTCCAACATTCCCGTCCGAATGACAGAAACGAAGTCCTTGTCGGTGTCGAAGTAGTAGTTCGTCACATGCCGCTTCATTTATGAGCTTGACATAGACCACGCTGCTGACTATAGATAAGTGTATTCCAACTAGAACGTCAGGTTCGATTTTCACCTCGTCCCGTAAATAACGTTCGATCTCGTAAGCCTTCGGTCGAGCATATTCGTTAGCAAAACTAAATTTCAGTGTCGATTTGCGGAACGACAAAGCCATGATTCGTTCTATGTATACCGCCACTCACCGCTACACACGTAACGTAAACACCTCTCGCGCAGACGTGCGGCAGGGACGTAAACACCGTCCGAACCGCTGCGCCGCCGAAGGCTGACTGCCACTCAGCTACCGAGGGCGGACATTCATGTAACTGATTCACCTTCATGGGCAATGATTCCATAACCTTCAGTGCGGATGCACAACAACGTTCGACCCCGACGGAAAATTAAAGAAAATAAGCAGCGAGCATAGAGGACGTGGATGCCGACTGCGGATAGGTAGCGCTACATGAGACTATGGGTCCGCCGGGAAGCGTGCCAAGTTAGTTTGCAAATTTACGATAAACACCGTGTCCGGATGGTCAGTGGTTAACGCAACTGGATGTTAAGCAGGAAACCCTCCGTTCGAGTGGTTGTCCGGCACACGTTTTCACTCGTCGTCACTGATTCTGCTTTAAGTCCTGATGCAGCTGATATCATTAGTTCATGGCCTTTCCTTTCCTTTCTCTCCCTGCCAGCCTCAATTTACATAAAACTTATTTTAATCTACGTGAAAGATTGTGTGTATGTATGCAATAAGTTTATACTAACCTTTACAGTTTCCCATTGTGTCTTCATTGTGGAGCAGCTTCTAAACGTACTTCTACAAAGTACGGAAACAGAAAGTTGAACAGCTGAATGTGATATGAGGCGGGGATGGGAGGGGGGGGAGTTTTGAATCTTGTTTCGTCTTTTGCCTTTGGGGGCCACTTTTAGGTCCGTGTGTGTGTGTGTGTGTGTGTGTGTGTGTGTGTGGTATCGTGTCGTCTAACATTTCATTGCGGGCAGAGAACAGAGTTCCATCGCTGTATGCTGTGTACTCATTTATGGTTTCCTTTGATTCGAGCATGACCTTCTATATATGGTACTTTTCTTCAGTTGCTAGTTTCTGTGATTGGTTGTTGCTCTATTTGAGAATTTTTAGATCAGTACTGATGCCTGTTGGTCTGTTGCCTATCTGGTATACCGGTCCAACAATTTGGACACTCCGCCAGAGGGCATGGACATAGACGACAGCCGCTACGCGGCGTCTCTATAACCGGAGAGCGCTACTGTCGGCGCTCACATGGGCCCTATAAAGCCGGCAACGCAGGGGGTCAGAAGTATCAACGCCCATAAAGCTGAAAGACTGTCTGCGGCCTCCTCCAGCCCACCTGCTGAAGTGCTACAACCCTCCATTACGGCGCCTTATCCACCAGACACCACGCCCACCCCTGCCCGTCGCAGGGTCAACCAGCCCACCCGGGATGTTCGTCTGGTGGTGGAGACACATGCTTCTTTCCGGGATGACATGCGAGAGATCCTCCAGGTCATCTCTCTATTCACGTGGCCCCACATCAGGGCTGTCATTCGTGAAATACCTCAAAAAGTCCATGGGTCGGAGGATGGGCTGACTAAAGTCGTCGCACTTATTGACGGGCTCGGCCAGATTTTGATCTAATGGCGAATCGCCCACCACACAACCATCAGCCCCCTCGGGATCTAGTTGTCTGTATTTTTAATGTTAATGGCCTTAAAGGTATGAAGACTGAACTTAAACTTTCCTCCACGACCACCATGTGAACATTTTATGTCTCAGAAGCCCACCTGAAACCCGCAGACGATTTTCGTCCCAGCAACATGGCTTGCTATCACACTGACCGACTCCATTGCCGAGGTGGTGGCACAGAAGTGTTTCTCTATAAGTTACTCATCCATAGTCACGAGATTCTCCAACCACTCGAACTTATAGAGGCTATGGCAGCCACTGTTTCTACCTGGATTGGTGCTATAAATTTTGCTGCAGAGTATTTGAGCCCTAACCTACCACTTCTTGAAGCTGATGTCCGTACCTTGAAGTCATTTGACAAACTCATTGTTGGGGCAGATCTCAACGCCAAGCATCCGGCTTGGCATTCTCACTTTGCTAATCCCAAGGGCAAACTCCTCCTCGACCTAGAAGATCCTCTGGCGCTGTCGGTCTATGGCCCCCACACTCTCACCCTTATACAAGTTCATGCCAGCTGGACGTTCTGGATGTGGCCATTTTCAAGAACATTGTGGTGCTGATTTCGTTGGAAACACTCCATGAAGTGGCCTCTGACAACGACCACGTGCTCCTGCACCTTACTGACGTCACTCCGTCTTTAGACGTCCATTCTACCTTGACCCTCCGTGTGATAGAAACTCTGGCCAATGCATTTGAGGCCCAAAACCAGTTAATCATCCGGAACCTCACTCCCAATGACCTACAAGATGAAGACGATAATCTAGCGGTCGTTGCCACTTTCAGAGAAAGTCCACCCCTATCTGCCACTCATCTTACGTCCACGGCGGAAATCCAGCGGATCCTCTGGCAGAAACGTGGACAGTCGGCTCCAGGTTTTGATGGTATTTTAAACGAACATCTCTGCTGGCTCCCACGCAAACCACTGGTCTTATTTACCAGCATCCTTAACCACTGTCTCATAATTGGCATTTTCCCCCACGGTGGAAGCAGGCCAAAACGATTGCCATCCTCAAGCCCTCAAAGGATCCTAGGGTCCCTACCAACATCAGGCCCATTAGCCTTCTAAATACCATGGCCAACGTTCCAGAATCTTTGATCCTCCTCCCCATTTCCCAGCCTCTGGCCATGGCTGGGACCATCTGTCTGAACAGCTTGGATTCACAGCCCACTTGTTAGTTGAAATCCAGGTCCTTCAGATCACAGAACATGTCAGCAAGGACTTTAACTCCACCATGTCGACGCCAGCGGTTTTCCTGGACCTGCAAAACGTGTATGACATGATCTGGCAGGACAATCTTTTGTACAAAATGCTGACACAGACGACCATGCCTGACATCTATGGGAAGATCATGGATAATTTCCTCCACGATCAGACTTTCTTGGTTGCTCAGCAATATCTACACTCCAGCTTACGTCACTTGTCGATGGGTACCACTCAGGACTCTTTGTTGTCTCTCATCCTTTTTAACATTTATGATAACGATATGCCAGTCCTCCCACACTGCCAACTAGCGCAATACGCCCATGATACGATGCTCTATACCATCAGCCACAACACAGACCAGCTCATTGCCCGCCTCCAGAGACAGGTGGACGTGACAGTGACGATGCTGTGCCAACAAGATTTCCCTCAATACCGCCAAAATCACGGCAGTCTACTTCACTAAATGGCGCCCCATCCTTCGCCACAATATCATTATAGCAGACGTCCAGGTCCCATGGTCCCCTGATACCAAATACCTATGTGTCCGGATGGATAAAAAACTGCTCTTCCATCGCTGTGCAGAATATGTAGCCCCAAAAGGACTGAAGCTGATATAAGTGTTGTATCCACTGTTCACCAGCAGGGGACTGAACCTCGACACCAAGCTCCATATGTACCGGATGGTTGTCCACCCTTCCATCACCTATCACTCTACTGCTCGGGCTACGATTAGTGCCTCTCGGGTGCAGACCCTCCTGCTCCTGCAGGGAAAGTCGCAAAATGGTTCAAATGGCTCTGAGCACTATGGGACTTCAGAACTTCCCTAGAACTTAGAACTACTTAAACCTAACTAACTTAAGGACATCACACACATCAATGCCCGAGGCAGGATTCGAACCTGCGACTATATCGATCGCGCGGTTCCAGACTCTAGCGCCTAGAACCGCTCGGTCACCTCGGCCGGCCACGTCCATGCAAGAGAAGGCAAGGTGTCTCTATGCCAAAGTGGAAGCTCTACGCGACACAGTCGCTGGTTTGCAAAACATTGGCACCACAACAACCTGGCACTGGCACCAACACACAGTTCCTCTCACCATCCTTGAGGACTCTGATTCTGACCATGGTTAACGTTAGCCTTCCTATGACCACTAATGCAGTGATAGTATTGACTTGACCACTCGATGGGTGTCGACCATCGTAAAGCACCTAATGTTGTTCATCGCTATGTTACCTCTTGCCTTCAACCTGAAATTCCACCGTTGGAGGGTGGTATGGGACTTCAAGTCCCACTGCCACACCTTCAAAAGGCACTCTGGTGTTATGTTTGGAATGGTATCACCGTCAAATGGTCAAATGGAAGTTTTACCATCCACCAACACAATAAGACCGTGAGCAACTGGTGAAATTGTACTCGGTGTTGGTCCGATTGCGCTCCTCCTGTATCATTGTACGGTTCCCGATCTTACTATGTGTAGGCTGTCGATTTAGTTCACTCTTCGGACTTGCCATTCTGCCGTATCCATCCATCGCTGTTGTCATCTTCGTTGTTGTCCATAGCTGTTGTCTTTGTGTGATTTTGGCGACTCACCATCGACTCCCTCTACCAGTTGGCCTGCGTCGCTTGGTCGTGTCGGATTCCGGTTACTAGAATTGGCGACGATGTAAAAGGTTCATGGTGCATTATGGACGCGAAACTTGTACAACTCGTGGAACAACAAAAGCTGCTCCTGCAGCGGCAATTGCAACAGCTGTTCCATCAGCGGTTCCAGCAGCAAACGGACCTTTTGCTTCAAGAAATTCAGCTGCTGTCAGATGGATTATAGGCACATAGTTCATAACCCGTGTAACTAACCTGTTTCTACGGGTTAATACGTTAAGAGTGGGAATGGAAATGCTTATTGATTGTGAAATTAACGTGAGAAGATTAGGGTCGCCACCGACTCTAACCATACAACTAATCAAAGGTTTGGCCGAGTCGGAGAATAAATTAATTTGATCACAGACCAAAAACTCATAAAAATGAATACGTCGTGATATCGCTCATAGAGGATGCGATGTAATTAATAGTGTTGCCTGTGCAGTGTTCACGAGAATCAAACATTTAAAATGAAATAGAAAATGCGTTGACACTGTGCTTAAGATCAGCTCCCAGCAACACACCTGAAAGTAAGACTTAATCTAAAGCAGTTGTTTTAAAATAAAAGGGGAAAATAATCACTGGACCTGTGCGTAAGGAAATGCGTTGGATGTGCTAACGGGAAAGCTATGAGGTGAGTGGCTTAGGTGCAAAAACGTAACCTTGGAGTACTAGATAAAATTGTGTATAAAATCATTTATTTCTAAGATATGGATGTGAGGCATGTACACAATTCCTGATAACATTAATTACTAAAACATTAAAGAAACGCATCGGTACATTCACCGTTATAATCTACACCTAAAATCATTGGTGTGAATAATTCATACAACTGCTGTTGCCTGGTAACTGATCACAATAACTCGTGAAACGGTACACGTTTCGCAGTACACCCGCGTGCCCACGTGGTTTGTGGAGACGCAATTTCTAAGTATCGTGGCCAAGTTGCAACAATATCTCATCACACAATCATGAACAGTTAACATTCTTTAAAATAAACATGAGATCGGACAGTTAGTGATGACGGTAGCCGAACAAACTCTAATGTTCAACCACGTGGTCGGCTCCCCATGGACGAAAGATACATAAAGCAAGGAAAATTTACGAGAACGCAAAGCTATAAATATTTAGAAAAATGAAAGCTTATACAGGCACAGCTGAAGGCAAACAGACATTCATACAGAAGCGAGTGCTCACTTCTTATCGACACCTTTGTGTGGCGCTCTTCCGGTGGATCCAAGTCTGCTATAGAAATTTACTAAAAGGAAAATCTGCCAAAGTTTTGCATTCCTTGCTGCGACAAGGCAAAGCAATCTTTCAGAGTTGAAAAGCGAGACCAAAAGCTAACAGCTCTCCCCTCACCAAGTAACAACGCGCCACGCGGTCAGTCTAACTCACCCTTCTTCGACTGGAGCACAGCTGTGGACGCTTCCCGTACCGGCGGCAGACTGCCTCCCTTTTAGTTCTCCAGCCTCTTCCACGCTCCGCGTTGCCCGGAAAACCCAAAGATGCCATTTCCGCCACCAACCTAACGCAGGTGGATTTCTCACAAGTAGCGCAAACCTCTTTGCCTACTTGACCACTACGAGGTTGGCTATTCTGTACAACTGCTGCTGAATCTGTATGACTATCGCAGACTGTCTGCAGCAGACTACGCCACAGTCTAGCAACGTGACACACAACCACATTCATTCAATCGCACCATTATGAGAGTTATGAGGAAAGAGAAACAAGGAAAAGAAGGAGAAATGCTAGTGAAAATGGGTTACCGGACTAATGAAAGGTGGCTACAGGACCCTTTCACCCGTCCCAACAGTGGTGACTTCCCAGACAGTGTCCCGCCCATCCGCATTTCCGCCGTTTAACGATACGAAGGGGGAGTGGGAAACCGTATTTATAGCTGCTTAAACGGTACTTTGCCGCTTTTCGGGTTTCTGATGACGCTCTCTAATAGTCACTCTTCCTTTATTGGGCTTACCCGGAGACATTTTTCTTACGTACGAAGTTGGCTCCCCTCTCAAACTGGGTTGCACTGACCTTAGAGGAAATGCGTTCGTTGCTGTCGACCTATTATTCACGACGTTTCTAAGCGGTCGCATCGCGCCCCGGTTTCCATCACTACCACAAGGAAGTGTGCCAGTCTTATCGCTCGTGGGCGAAGGATTTGAGAGGTCTGAGTCGTAGTGGTGATTTTTACCTGTGCCGACCCGTCTTGCAAAACTTCATATACAGATTCCCTGATCAGTGACGTAGTGGTCCAGTTGGTTCCCAATCCATAAGTTCGCACTGCAGCCCTCAGCCTCGACTTTCCTTCCTTGGACGACATACTGGAAACTGCGCACTCTTTAAAGATCGAGCAGGTAGCAAATGAACGTCTTATGGCCCGGCCCCAGATCGTTGCGGTCCAACCACCACCGCAGGGACGTAATTCCCGCAAGCCTTCTTTCCGACGGCGGCGTCGTGATTCATCACTTTCCCACGTGTCAATGACCTCTGAGCAGCCAGTCCAGCCACGTTTGCGCAAAAAACGGCTTCTGTCTTCTTGCCCTGACTGTTTTGTGATGCACCAACAGGCTGGCTGCCCTGATCGTTGAAAGGACTGCACCGACTGTGGCAAGGATCAGCCGTGATGTCAGTCTAACCCCGCTCCTAACTTGAGTCATGAGATGATGCATTAACTTAAGGCCATTGTTCCCCAGGGTAATTCTTGCATCCCCAATTCATTTATTGCTCTCACGATTGCTCGTCAGGACGTTCGTTTCCAAGTCGATACGGGAACAACGGTTTACCTGGTCAGTCTGCCGACATACGCTCATCAGGATTACCCAGCGTTGGTCTTGCCCTCTCGCAAGTTGGTTGTATATGGTGACAGCTCCATTCCATCGGAGGTCAATTCATCACTATGGCAATATACAAAATGGTTACGTGGCCACAGACGCTGTATGTTGTCAAGTCATTCAGCTGGCAACATTTTCGGCCTGGATGCTTTCTCGCTGTTTGGGTTCTGCATCATGGACAAAGCTCAGGACATCTCAGACACAGTGCCTTCGTGACCTTTGTGCTTCTTTCGTGTCCCTTTTTGAGCCTGGCCTGGGGTGCACCACCAATTTTGAGGCACATATTTCTTTGCGTCCAGATGCGATACCTCGTTTCTGTCGAGCATATCATCTTCCGTCTCCTTACGGACCGCCGTTAAGCTCGATCATCTTCACGATGCTGGGGTCATCGAACTGGTCAAAACTAGTGCTTGGGCCACATCCCTGGTCGTGGTCCAGAAGCCGACGATCAATGCCCAGCTCTGGTGGAATCCTACCCCATACAAAGTCAAGAGGGCCTCCTCTCAAAGCTTGTTGGTGAATGTTTTTCTAAAACAGACCTCGTTATTTCACTTCCAGATTCCACTAGATGAGGCATTGCAACGCATTGTTGCTTCCAGTACTCCTTTCGACTTACACAAATACAACGTTTGCCTTTTGGATCTCTCCAGCTCCAGCGATCTTCCAGAGATACCTGGAACAGTTAACCATGACCATCCCAGCTTGTACCTATTACCTTGATGACTTAATTGTTATGGGTACTACTCGCCAAGACCATCTGCGTAACCTACATACCCTCTTTATGACGTTGCATGATGCAGGCCTCAAGTGACATCTGCACAAATACCAATTTTCCCAGGAACAAGTGAACTACCTTAGCCACCTGCTCACCAAAGACGGGGTTCAGCCCCTTGACTGTAATGTTTCTGGTATTGACTCCTCTGCATACCCAAAATCTGTGGGAGTTGCAAGTTTTTTGGGGAAAGTGGATTGTTATTCTAAGTTCCATCTGAAGGCAGCACACATTATGCATCCCCTCAACCAGTTGCAGAAGAAAGGTGTTTCATTTCAGTTTTCAGCGGCCTATGAGCAGGCCTTCACACTGCTGAAGAACATGTTACGTTCTGAACCCTGCCTCACCCCCTTTTTCCAATCACGACGCCTTGTTTTGGCTGGGGAAGCTTCTTACTATGGCACTGGTGCAGTGTTGGCACACCTTAATGATGATGGTACGGACCAACCCATCACCTTTGTGTCGAAAACACTGACGTCTGCCCAAAGCAGTTACTACCAGATCGATAAAGAGGCGTCAGAGATCATTTTTGCCGTGAAGAAATTCCATATGTACCTATTTGGGACATGGTTTACCCTCGTTACACACCAGCAGGCACTTCTAGCCCTCTTAGGCCACACTCTCCACTTCCAAAGCAGGCAGCCCTAAGGCTCCAGCGTCGGATTCTTTTCCTTAGCTCCTTCAATTACACCATAAAATAGAAGCCTACTTCACGAAATGGATGCCCTCTTATGTTTACCCTCAGGACCAGACCCAGCATATGACCAAATGGAACTCTCATGTTTTCACATTAATGTGGAATGGCAACACACCTTGGATGGGTTTCCCATTGCCTCTACTCACAGTGCAGGGGACACATGCTACGACCCTGTCTTGTGGTGTGTCATACACTAAGTACTTCATAAGTGGCCCACTTATTTTGCGAAGTCAACTGTCTCTGAGGTCTGGGCCTGGGCTCGCCTCTCTCATGGTTTGCCCATAGTCTCCAATGTGCTCCTATTGGATGTGGAGACAGGTACCCATCGTGTTGTCACCCCAACTAACTTATGCACTCACATCTTGATATTCGTCTATCGCAGGCACTGTGGTATGTCACGGATGAAAGCCCTTGACAGGCGATATGTCTACTGGCCAGGACTGAATAAGGACATGGAGGCTATGGTGCGTTGCCATTCAGCCTGTGCAGTCCATCAGGCTGCTCTGACTGTTGACACTCCCAGCCAGCCAATTATCGTGGCACAACATCATGATTCTAGTCTCTTTTTTATGGTCTGGGCAGAGCTCTCCATACCCTGGCCCATCTTACAAAAGTCACCACCACCATCAGAGGTCATTGAGACATCACAACTGGGTCTTGCAGCAGCAGCAGCACTGCCCATGCTTTTACGAATCACCAAGTAAGTCCTGTGGCTGCCTTCACTCTATAATTGCTGGCTCATCTGGGGACAGGAAATCACTTACCTGCATTGATAACTTGAATGTGGGCTCCCAATCTGTGGTCATACTTCTTAATGCTTGTGTTTGTACTGCAAACTGACGCAACCCCCAATAGAGGACAGTGACCCTGATGTTGAGGAGAAGAGGTGATGGTTGTTGGGATGTTTAAGGGGGACTAAACAGCGAAGGTCATCAGTCCCCCATGAGGAGAAGAGCATCTTTCAAATTTGCGGAGAACCGGCGCGATATCACGGGTGAGTCAATAGCAGAGTGTTTCAGAACTTTTACCGAGAGCATCATACTGCACCATTATCCCGAAATGCAGGAAAGTGTGTCTCGTAAGGCACTCAGCAACATCACTATATATACTCGCTTGATTAACTTATTGTTGGGTCCACTTACATCCCTCTTCTCAGGGACCCTGCCAGTAGACAAGCACGCATTAATTCCAAGAATACTGCTGCGTTAAATATATTTTATTTTGCATGATCGCTTTTGGCTAGCGACAGAAATTACCCAAAAATTTCATGCAGTATTAAAAGATACCGTACACCTTATGCCTGCAGACATTTCAACTAAAAATGTTCAAATGTGTGTGAAATCTTATGGGACTTAACTGCTAAGGTCATCAGTCCCTAAGCTTACACATTACTTAACCTAAATTATTCTAAGGACAAACACATACACCCACGCCCGAGGGAGGACTCGAACCTCCGCCGGGCCATCCGCACAGTCCATGACTGCAGCGCCTCAGATCGCTCGGCTAATCCCACGCGGCAGACATTTCAACTCCCAAGCATCACATTCCCTGTACAACTTCAGAACCGACCGATATTTGAGAGGCAGACATGTGATCATTCCATTCACGTATACACCCTGCACGCTGATAAGCCAGAAGATAAAGATCATGAGTATACTGTGCAGAAGAAAGTTGTCAAGTATAAAATAGTTGGACCTCTTGTGGTGTCGACCACAGAAAGAAGTCACATAGGTACTTCACGACGCCACCACATGTAGAGATAGTTGCTGCCAGAAGCAACAACGAATTTGAAACGTCGGCATACACATTCCTTTCACTGTCATGGGTCCATTCTCCCTCCCACGACCGGTGGAATTAATGGACAGATTGGGACAGGGTAGATTCTTTCCCAAGACTGATTTATGTGAGGCGTACCTACAGTTACCACTTCACGAGCAGTCAAACTGATATTGTGTGGTCAACACTCACCTAGGTTTAATCCAGTCTCAAAGACTACCGTTCAGAACTATTTTTCAGCATGTACTAGAACAATTTAAAGCAAAAGTCCTTCTCGTACAAACTATCTGGGTGATACATTTGTGTGGGCCGTATACCTGCTGAACATTTGGGAAATTTAGACTGTTTCTTTCAATTGATTCTGCCGTTGGCTCGAAGTGTAACAAGGAAAAGTGCGTCTTCTTCCATGAAGAACATTTCTGACATGTTTTAAACGCACAGTGTATTCATCCAGCTAAATCGCGCTGCCAGTGTCTGTAGTATTAAGGAACTCCAAGCTGTCAAGGTGAAGTTCTCGTTATATTTATTGCTTACACTGTACAAACTGCTGCTCCGCTGAACCAGCTGCGCCATAATGGTGTTTCTTTGTGTGGTCCCAACAATGTCAAGATGCATTTCAGCAGTTAAAGGACTCACTGTTCAGTCTTCGTTGTTGATCCAGCTAATTCCGTTGTGTTAGCTGTAGATGTATCTTCTTACAGAATTAGAGTTGTGCTCTCCCGTACAGTTGGTTCCTCTGATAAGCCCATTGCTTTTCCTTCTAAAACTCTCAACGAAGTGCTGTGCTATTACAGACAATTTGAAGAAGAGACTCTTGCCATTGTATATGGTGTTAGCTAGAATATTTGTATTATCAGAAGTTACTTTTGATTACAGATCATTGGCTTGTAACAGCTTTTTTCAATTCTTCCAAACCTGCACGACCATGGACAGCGCAAAAATTGCATTATTAGGATCCGTTATTGCCCAAGCGTCAATACAAGTTGTTGTAAACACCCACTGCGCAACATCAAACATTAACATGTAGTCTTAGTTCCCGGTTGGTACTGTCATAGCATTTGATTCATCTGAGGACCCATGTCATTAAATTCATACTCAAAATTTGTAAATTCTTCAGAATTTTCCTTTCGACTTTAGGCGTGTTGCTGAGGTAACTGCTTCTGACCCATCTCTTCAGATCATCATTCTCTAATACGTACGCCTTGGATGGCAATGTAGTTTGAAATTCCCCCCCACCCCCAGTTGGTCACCTCAACTTTACACATTATCATGCACTATCTGCACTCTCAGGTGTTCCGCCATTGCATATAGAGAATGACGATGCACAGGTTATGATTTCTCAATTCTTCAAGCAAGAAGTTTTGTCTTCATTGCATCAAAGTCATTAGGGCATAGTTTGCACAAACCAATTCGCCCATCTTCATTGTCCTTGACAGGGCTGGATGCCCAGATTCAACATAAAACCTCTCGTTACAATGTTTGTGCATAGCACCAATTCGCTCAGTCGATAGGCTTTTTTTAGTGGCCATTTCTGTCTAGTTCACGGCAGTGCATTCATATCGATTTCGTGGGTCCATTCTGGAACACGTGATGGTTGTTGGTGGTGTTTTCATGCAGCAAATTTTCTTTTGTAATTCCCATGACGTTAGCCACTACTGCTAGCTGTGTATCAGTTTTCTAATATATTTTTTGTCTCGAAGGTGCACCTAAAGTTCTTGTCTCAGACAACAGACCACAATTTACATCAGCGGATTTTCAACAATTTTGTGCCGACAGCGGCATAGACCATGCAACTACTGCCCTTTTTTACCCCTATTCTAACGGCTCTAACGGTGGAGCTGAATGGTTCGTTTGAACGTTCGAAAGTCACATGGAGAAACCCCATCTCTCCCACAAAACGGAACAAGCGTTCACGATTTTTTTTCCACCTACCGTTCCCTCGGGTGTGGTGGGAAGTTGCTTGAAGAATTGTTACACTGATCATCATCGTACCACGTCGCAACTTCTTGGGCTGCAGCAGAAACATTTTGTTCGGCCATAACAGACAAAGTGTCAGCCACAGGGTGAAGTTTACTTTAAAGTTTCTGGATAGAAACAGCGATGGGAGCACAATACCATTACGTGAGTCTTAGGATGCTCAACTTACATCATTCAGGGTTCTTCTGGGCTCCTTCGGCGTACCAGAATCAGATGCATCGCACTTACGTCAGTGTTTCTCTAGAAGGATTTTTGTCCACAGATCCAGCACACCACTTAGATCAGCAACGGTAGTCCCTCCGCCACTCTGCCCACCATAGATGGCGCCATCCACCATGATACTGATCAAGATCAGTGTTGTAGGCCCTGCACCAACTTCTACCACCATTGCAGATGTAGCCGACATCGTCATCGTCACTGCCAGAGCTGATGTCTCTGGATGCGCTCCCCCAGATAGCCATTACGACCCCCTTGGAGTTACACTTACAGTTAACCTGACCATTGCATCTGCACAACTGGATTTGGGCGTGCATTCAGTGGCTATATTGTGGCCAGTGTTCCATGTCAATTGCAAGGTAGATGTCATAGCGTGGGTAGGGAGCTGCCATCAGCCATTGTTAAGCCCCTGTTTCCTCATCTATGTTCACATTCGGGCCTCCGCCCTGCTATTGTCATGTGACACAGCATTATACGACGACAGAGTGGAGGTTTGGGGGTGGGGGAGGGTGGGAGAAATGTTATGTTGTCCAAAAAATTACAGAATGAGGTCACATGCAAAAGCTGGAACCACAAGACAGCACCACAAGTAAAGACGTAGGCATAGACACAGTCTCATGTGCTTTCTTACACCACCACAGCTGGAATGTTATTGATGTCCAAGCACAAAGCCGGTCAACCACAGTCTCTGTATTATCAGCAAAATCTTTCTGTAATCAGCAACCGCTTGTAATCATCACTAACGAAGCCAGTATTGCTATAGTACAGATCTGGCTACATGCTAATAGAACAGTTATTCAGAACTTTATATCCAGTTACAAATTTTTGTATTGTGGTGTGAAACTATAATTATGTAAATAATGAAGTGCTAAATGCTGTAAGCGTCAGCGGCAGTATCAAATACATATCATCTGTGCCGACAATAATTGCCACCGAACTTAAGCATTTAACAGGCTAACATTTTAATAAATCAGTAATAATTTCTGTGTAACATGTAGTGGCTGCTCGACCTTTTTCTGAAATACGTTACTTGCTACAACAATACACCACACCCCTCTACATTTCCAAATTAGCCAGTCAGTGTCCCAGACACACAGTACTGTTGCTGATCTGTAATGGCGAGCAGCAACACTATGTATGGATCAAAAACATGTCCCACCTACTTTCGCTCCTAATGTTTAAATATAACAGTGCAACGTCTTGGTGCTGTGAATGCCTCAGTTTGTTTACCAAGGGAGAGTATGTTGAAAGGCACGTCATTGGCTGTTCGAGCGAGGAACATTTACATGTGGAAATGCCTACTGAGGATAAAAAGTTCTTAAGGTCTAAGAACACCCAGCAGCAGGAGCGATGTCCCATATTCATATACAGCGAACTCGAGTGCCACATAACTCCTGTGGCATGTTGCGAAGATGACCCCTCTGCCTCCCATACTACCTTCACAGAACTACACGTACCGTTATGTGGCAGCCTGTCAACTTCTATGCTCATATGACACTAGTCGCAACAAATTAGAATTTTAGGTGGCGAATAATGATGCGAGATGGTTCCTTGACGAGCTCGAAAAACTTATGTGGGAAGCTGATGGGATTTAGCGGAGGAATGTTCTGATGACCGGCTCGCAGGAGAATGATGCCTTGTATGAGCAGACAGTTGAATCTCATATTTGTGGGCTTCCATTTGATAGAGAAGTAGGAACTCCATGTAGAGACCACTGTCATCTAAATAGAAGTTCCGCAATGCCGCTCACAATGTGTGCTATTTGAAGTGCCAACTGCCACGGCCCATATCTGTCTTTTTCCACAATTTGAATGAGTATGATGCCCTCTTTCTCGTTCAACACTTGCGTGATGAGGTCAGTGTCATCCCTGACACCACTGAGAGCTATATTTCATTTTCCAAGAGAATCACACCAATAATAACGCTTCACTTTCTGGATTCGCTTCGTCTCATGCACATGTCTCTTCAGAAATTTGCTGAGATGCTGTGACAGGGCGATATGCATATCACCAGATCGGCATATCCTGATCACACGAAGTTGTGATTAAGAATGGAGTCTTTCCATACGAACTCCTGCATGTGACAGACGCCATGAAACTGCATTGCCCAACATAACCACGTTCTCCAGTAATCTAACAGGCACTACCAGAACAGATGCGGAGTATGAGCACAAGATAAATGTTTGACAGAAGTCTGGCATCCCTGATGTAGAGAAATATGAAGAATTATACATGAACACTGACGTAAAACTGCTTGCAGAGATCTTCGAGAAGTTCTGGAGTGTATACCTGGCCACGTACTCTCTGGATCCTCCTATCTATTTCACCATGCCAGGACTTTTTTGGAACTCATTGTCAAGGATAATACATGTCAACTGCTGACGTGCTGCTCTTCTAAAAATAGAGGAGTCATGTGGGACTTTTCCATTATATGCATGGGTACACCAATGCCAACAACCCATAAATGAGTGACGAGGAGTACTGGACATCTGGCGATATAAATTACAACTCCAACCTAGATGTAAACAACCTCTAAAAATATACCATGCTACAAAATCTGTCATTTGGAGGGTGCTGGTGGCTGTCTGAGGAGAAAATCGTCAGTTTGAAGGAAAAGACACATGACGAATGCTGGAGACAGATATATCCTAGTGGTAGAACTGGAATATCGCACACGTATGAATAACGCATATTTTGACTTGTCACTGTGTCTGGAGCACCTAGTCCCGCAATATGGTTTCATCCCAAAGTTGTTGACAACATTGTGAAACCAAACATCTTATGTTCCGCACTACGTGAAATTACCACCAATGTTTCAGGTTGTTGATATGATGCACAGAATCTCCTTCAAGCAGTTTAGTTGGTTGAAGGAGTACACTGATGTTGACACTCTACAGAGGACTCTCGGGACGAATGGCTTTGAAAAAGATGTTTACAAGTTCATGGTTCAAATGGTTCAAATGGCTCTGAGTGCTATGGGACTTAACATCTATGGTCATCAGTCCCCTAGAACTTAGAACTACTTAAACCTAACTAACCTAAGGACATCACACAACACCCAGTCATCACGAGGCAGAGAAAATCCCTGACCCGGCCGGGAATCGAACCCGGGAACCCGGGCGTGGGAAGCGAGAACGCTACCGCACGACCACGAGCTGCGGACCACAAGTTCATGAAGAAGTCAGTTTTCATAAAAGGCATGGAATATGTTAGAGAATTCGGCGAAATTCATTTAGTTTACCAGTGGTCATTATGGATCAAGAGATTGCATCGCCAGAACAAAGCCGACCGGAGTGGCCGAGCGGTTCTAGGCGCTTCAGTCTGGAACCGCGCGACCGCTACGGTCACAGGTTTCAATCCTGCCTCGGGCATGGATGTGTGTGACGTCATTAGGTTAGTTAGGTTTAAGTAGTTTTAAGTTCTAGGGGACTAATGACTTCAGAATTTAAGTCCCATAGTGCTCAGAGCCATTTGAGCAAGAACAAATTTCAAACAAGTCACCACGTAATGAAGGAAAAGTTGCTGTGGTGATGGCTATGGCTTCAGTGCAGTTCACAAATCTGTCCTTATCGGCATGTATGTTCTGGACCTCTCAAAACTTCACATGTACCACTGTAACAATGACATTGCGAAGCCAAACTTCGACGATCCCTAGTTGCTCTATATGGATACAGACTGTCATCTCCTGGGTGAAAGGCTGCAATCTAGATGAAGTAGTTAGATACTATCCCGAAATACTTGACGTATCGGGATATGCGGCCGCTAATCCTTCTGGAATAACACCTCGAAACAAGAAGGTTATCTGCTCATGGAAGATGTGGCGAATAGCTCACAGATTGTGTCATTTGTGGGGCTCTGGTCAAATATGTACGTCTACATCTATGTGATCACTCTGCCATTCACAATAAAGTGCCTAGCAGAGGGTTCAAGCAGTCTTTCTAACCTTCCACTCTCGAACATACACGTACCATACAGGCGGAGGTGCCACCCATGGCTTCATAATGTGGCATCAAACGCCCTCACGATTGATGGTTAGAAGAGGTTGATCCTTGATGGCACTGACATCGTTCCAAACTTAGTCCGCCAGATAATTTTTTGATTGCAAGGCCATAAGATATACACTCCTGGAAATTGAAATAAGAACACCGTGAATTCATTGTCCCAGGAAGGGGAAACTTTATTGACACATTCCTGGGGTCAGATACATCACATGATCACACTGACAGAACCACAGGCACATAGACACAGGCAACAGAGCATGCACAATGTCGGCACTAGTACAGTGTATATCCACCTTTCGCAGCAATGCAGGCTGCTATTCTCCCATGGAGACGGTCGTAGAGATGCTGGATGTAGTCCTGTGGAACGGCTTGCCATGCCATTTCCACCTGGCGCCTCAGTTGGACCAGCGTTCGTGCTGGACGTGCAGACCGCGTGAGACGACGCTTCATCCAGTCCCAAACATGCTCAATGGGGGACAGATCCGGAGATCTTGCTGGCCAGGGTAGTTGACTTACACCTTCTAGAGCACGTTGGGTGGCACGGGATACATGCGGACGTGCATTGTCCTGTTGGAACAGCAAGTTCCCTTGCCGGTCTAGGAATGGTAGAACGATGGGTTCGATGACGGTTTGGATGTACCGTGCACTATTCAGTGTCCCCTCGACGATCACCAGTGGTGTACGGCCAGTGTAGGAGATCGCTCCCCACACCATGATGCCGGGTGTTGGCCCTGTGTGCCTCGGTCGTATGCAGTCCTGATTGTGGCGCTCACCTGCACGGCGCCAAACACGCATATGACCATCATTGGCACCAAGGCAGAAGCGACTCTCATCGCTGAAGACGACACGTCTCCATTCGTCCCTCCATTCACGCCTGTCGCGACACCACTGGAGGCGGGGTGCACGATGTTGGGGCGTGAGCGGAAGACGGCCTAACGGTGTGCGGGACCGTAGCCCAGCTTCATGGAGACGGTTGCGAATGGTCCTCGCCGATACCCCAGGAGCAACAGTGTCCCTAATTTGCTGGGAAGTGGCGGTGCGGTCCCCTATGGCACTGCGTAGGATCCTACGGTCTTGGCGTGCATCCGTGCGTCGCTGCGGTCCGGTCCCAGGTCGACGGGCACGTGCACCTTCCGCCGACCACTGGCGACAGCATCGATGTACTGTGGAGACCTCACGCCCCACGTGTTGAGCAATTCGGCGGTACGTCAGCCCGGCCTCCCGCATGCCCACTATACGCCGTCGCTCAAAGTCCGTCAACTGCACATACGGTTCACGTCCACGCTGTCGCGGCATGCTACCAGTGTTAAAGACTGCGATGGAGCTCCGTATGCCACGGCAAACTGGCTGACACTGACGGCGGCGGTGCACAAATGCTGCGCAGCTAGCGCCATTCGACGGCCAACACCGCGGTTCCTGGTGTGTCCGCTGTGCCGTGCGTGTGATCATTGCTTGTACAGGCCTCTCGCAGTGTCCGGAATATGGTGGGTCTGACACACCGGTGTCAATGTGTTCTTTTTTCCATTTCCAGGAGTGTATACTGCAGCTGAAAGTGGGCCTGTCGCATTATGACGACATAAGGTGCATGTATGGGGATGGGATTGGGATCCTACCACAGTGACTGGAGTGACTAAGTGTGTGGCTGTGTATATTTTTCTAAACGGTTGTTGTGTATGTGTGAGTGCGTGCAGAATAGTTAGATAAACTGTGTGTCTGTATGTGCACTGACTTCATACTACATGCACGTATATATTGTGTACCACATACACTTCAATGTGATGGTAGCCCTGTACAAGGCCGCACATACGGAGACAGAGCTCTCGTGACAGATAAGTAATTTAGGTTGTAATTAATTGTAGTTGAACACTTTTAACTAATTAAACATGTTCTTTAGTGTACTCTTAGAGCTCACGAATAAAAGTTTTTCTTTTATTTGCGTAGTGTTGCAGTAATCGCGAAAAGTTCGTTTGTTTACTTACTGCTGCTTAGGCCTAATTCTTCGAGTGTGCATATTTAACATTATACCGCAATTTTAAGTGCATTTACTATAGTTTAACTGATTAAATACGTTGATTAGGGTGCTTTTCAAGCTCACCATTAAAGGTTTTTCTTTTATTTGCATATTCTTGCAGTAATCGCAAAAAGTTCGTTTCGGTTACACTCGGCTGTTTAGGCCTAATTTCTGAACGTGCATATTTAGGATTATGCCACAAATTTAAGTGCATTTGCTAATATTTTACTTACATATTAGTTTCCAAAACATATTTAGTGTCCTTTTCCATCTGTATTTAATATATTATCGTTATCACTTGGTAAATCTCTTAACTAATTTCCAAGCTACCATGGATACTAGTTGTGCATTCAATTAGTGACTCAACAATTAGAAATCTCAGGGAAAATCTTCAGCAGTTAGACTCGGATGAGGTGTACAAGGAACCCAACACTAATTTAAAATATAACTTATTTCATGATACACTTGTAAGAGAATTTGAAAACTGTTTCCCCCAGAAAGTAGTTAAATCTAATTATAAGAAACCATGCAAAAACCCTTGGCTTACTAAAGAAATGAAAATATCTTGTAACCACAAAAGGGAACTGTATCTAACAAGAAAGTGTAATGACCCAGAAACAGCCAGATATTATAAAAACTAGTGTGCTACATTAAGAAAGGTTATTAAAAAGTCCAGAAGCATGTGCATCATGTTTGAGATTAATACTTCTGATAACAAAATCAAAACAATTTTGAATATTATTACAAGGGAGACAGGGCAACCAAGAGTACAGGATGATGGAATTACCATCAAAGCAAATGGAAACTTGACAAACAACAAGCCGGAAGTCGACAACATTCTGAATAATCAGTTTTTAAATGTTGTAGAGAAAATAGGATCTAAATGTTCATTCGAATAAGCAAGGCAGTTAATGGAAGAGGCCTTACCCACACAATTTGATACAACTGAAACTCCACCAACCTCTCCTTCTGAAATTAGGAAGATAATAAAGTCTCTCAAGAATAAAAGCTCACATGGAATTGATGACATTTCCAGTAGGACGGGTGGTAGGGACAGAGCATCGAGTGACATTATACTGAGTGCACTATCCTAAAATTACCTCGAGCAATTAAACAGAGAACCGACTCGTGGAGATAACATCTTGGAGTTACTGATAACAAACAGACCCGAACTTTTCGACTCTGTAAGTGCAGAACAGGGAATCAGTGATCATAAGGCCATTGCACCACCTCTGAATATGGAAGTTAATAGGAATATAAAAAAAGGGAGGAAGGTTTATCTGTTTAGCAAGAGTAATAGAAGGCAGATTTCAGACTACCTAACAGATCAAAACGAAAATTTCTGTTCCGACACTGACAATGTTGAGTGTTTTAGACAGGTACGTGCCGAGTAAAACTGTGAGGGACGGGAAAAACCCACCGTGGTTCAACAACAAAGTTAGGAAACTACTGCGAAAGCAAAGACAGCTTCACTGCAAGTTTAAGCGCAGCCAAAACCTCTCAGACAAACAGAAGCTAAACGATGTCAAAGTTAGCGTAAGGAGGGCTATGCGTGAAGCGTTCAGTGAATTCGAAAGTAAAATTCTATGTACCGACTTGACAGAAAATCCTAGGAAGTTCTGGTCTTACGTTAAATCAGTAAGTGGCTCGAAACAGCATATCCAGACACTCCGGGATGATGATGGCATTGAAACAGAGGATGACACGCGTAAAGCTGAAATACTAAACACCTTTATCCAAAGCTGTTTCACAGAGGAAGACCGCACTGCAGTTCCTTCTCTAAATCCTCGCACAAACGAAAAAATGGCTGACATCGAAATAAGTGTCCAAGGAATAGAAAAGCAACTGGAGTCACTCAACAGAGGAAAGTCCACTGGACCTGACGGGATACCAGTTCGATTCTACACAGAGTACGCGAAAGAACTTGCCCCCCTTCTAACAGCCGTGTACCGCAAGTCTCTAGAGGAGCGGAAGGTTCCAAATGATTGGAAAAGAGCACAGGTAGTCCCAGTCTTCAAGAAGGGTCGTCGAGCAGATGCGCAAAACTATAGACCTATATCTCTGACATCGATCTGTTGTAGAATTTTAGAACATGTTTTTTGCTCGAGTATCATGTCGTTTTTGGAAACCCAGAATCTACTCTGTAGGAATCAACATGGATTCCGGAAACAGCGATCGTGTGAGACCCAACTCGCTTTATTTGTTCATGAGACCCAGAAAATATTAGATACAGACTCCCAGGTAGATGCTATATTCCTTGACTTCCGGAAGGCGTTCGATACAGTTCCGCACTGTCGCCTGATAAACAAAGTAAGAGCCTACGGAATATCAGACCAGCTGTGTGGCTGGATTGAAGAATTTTTAGCAAACAGAACACAGCATGTTGTTATCAATGGAGAGACGTCTACAGACGTTAAAGTAACCTCTAGCGTGCCACAGGGGAGTGTTATGGGACCATTACTTTTCACAGTATATATAAATGACCTAGTAGATAGTGCCGGAAGTTCCATGCGGCTTTTCGCGGATGATGCTGTAGTATACAGAGAAGTTGCAGCATTAGAAAATTGTAGCGAAATGCAGGAAGATCTACAGCGGATAGCCACTTGGTGCAGGGAGTGGCAACTGACCATAGACAAATATAATGTATTGCGAATACATAGAAAGAAGGATCCTTTATTGTATGATTACATGATAGCAGAACAAACACTGGTAGCAGTTACTTCTGTAAAATATCTGGGAGTATGCGTGCGGAACGATTTGAAGTGGAATGATCATATAAAATTAATTGTTGGTAAGGCGGGTACCAGGTTGAGATTCATTGGGAGAGTGCTTAGAAAATGTAGTCCATCAACAAAGGAGGTGGCTTACAAAACACTCGTTCGACCTATGCTTGAGTATTGCTCATCAGTGTGGGATCCGTATCAGATCGGGTCGACGGAAGAGATAGAGAAGATCCAAAGAAGAGCGGCGCGTTTCGTCACAGGGTTATATGGTAACCGTGATAGCGTTACGGAGATGTTTAGCAAACTCAATTGGCAGACTCTGCAAGAGAGGCGCTCTGCAACGCGGTGTAGCTTGCTCGCCAGGTTTCGAGAGGGTGCGTTTCTGGATGAGGTATCGAGTATATTGCTTCCCCCTACTTATGCCTCCCGAGGAGATCACGAATGTAAAATTAGAGAGGTTCGAGCGTGCACGGAGGCTTTCAGACAGTCGTTCTTCCCGCGAACCATACGCGACTGGAACAGAAAAGGGAGGTAATGACAGTGGCACGTAAAGTGCCCTCCGCCACACACCGTTGGGTGGCTTGCGGAGTATAAATGTAGATGTAGATGTGGATGTAGGATAATAAAAGCTTGTTCCCAAGAGATAAGTGGGATTCTTAGCCACGTATGTAATAACTCTCTGAAGCAGGGTATTTTCCCAGATAGACTGAAGTATGCCATTGTTAAACCACTGCATAAAAAAGGGGACACGTCTAATGTCAACAACTATCACCCAATCTCTGCCTTATTCAAAATTCTTGTAAAAGTAATGTATTGTACAGTAACTTCACACCTTTGTAAAAATAAAGTTTTAACAGAATGTCAGTTTGGTTTCCAAAAAGGTTTTTCAACGGAAATGCTGTATATACTTTCACTAATGAAATATTAAATGGTCTGAGTAACCAGAAGTCACCCGTTGGGATTTTTTGTGATCTCTCAAAGGCTTTCGATTGTGTAAATCATGTAATACTTCTAGATCAGCTCAAGTACTGTGATATGAATGGGACAGCGCTCAAATTGTTTAAATCATACCTAACTGAAAGAGTGCAGAAAGTTGAAATAAGCAGTTCATATAATACGCAAAAGACTGGTGATTTCTCAAACTGGGGAACAAGCAAGAATGGGGTGCCTCAAGGTTCCGTCTTGGGTCCTCTGCTGTTCTTAATATATATTAATGACTTGCCATTCTATACTCACGAAGATGCAAAGCTGGTACTTTTTGTCGACGATAAAAGTATAGCTATCATACCCAACAGACAAGAATTAACTGATGAAATTGTAAACGATGTTTTTCAGAAAATCCTTAAGTGGTTCTCTGCAAATGGGCTCTCATTAAACTTTGACAAAACACAGTATATACAGTTCCACACAGTAAATCGAATGACACCATTGATAAACATAGACTTCGATCAGAAATCGGTAGCTAAGGTAAAATATTCAATATTTCTAGGTGTATGCATTGATGAGGGGTTGAACTGGAAAATAACACACTGAAGTTCTGCTGAAATGCTTGAGTTCAGCTACTTATGATATTAGGGTCACTGCAAGTTTTGGCGATATACGTCTCAGTAAATTAGCTTACCACGTCTATTTTCATTCTCTGCTTTCGTATGACATCATATTCTGGGGTAACTCATCATTGAGTAAAAGAGTGTTCATTGCACAAAAGCGTGTAATCAGAATAATTTCTGGAGCTCATCCAGGATCATCCTGCAGACACTTATTTAAAGAGCTGGGGATCTTCACTGTAGCCTCACAAATATATATATATATTCACTTATGAAATTTGTTATTAACAATCCGAATGAATTCAAAAGTAATAGCAGTGTACATGGCTACAACACTAGGAGAAAGGATGATCTTCACTACTCAAGGTTAAATCTAAATTTGGCTCAGAAGGGGATAAGTTATGCTGCCACAAAAGTCTTTGGTCACTTACCTAATAGCATCAAAAGTCTGACAGATAGTCTTATAGCATTTAGAAGGAAATTAAAAGAATTTCTGAATGGCAACTCCTTCTACTGCTTAGATGAATTTTTCTATATAGTAAGTGGAAATTTCCCCATTCCACACTCAAAAAAAAAATGGAAAATTAAGTGTCATGTAATAATTTGTGTAATGTAATATCTTGTATAGACACCTTTTATTAACCTGACACGTTACACATCATTACTAAGTTGAAAGGGTACAGTACCACCCGACATTGAAAATAGGTACAACATACTTCATTATTTTTGTCAGAGCAACACTTTTTTTTGTAAAATAACTCAGTTTCAATTAATACAGCGAAGCCGGATACCAGTGTGGGAAAGAATGACAATTTATTTATTTAATTGATCACATGTGCACTCCCACAAAGTAAATCCCTGCATCCAGTTTGGTGAGATCTGTGAAATGAATGAATGTATGGTCGTCTGCTAACCGCAGATAGTGAATGTGAATATATGATCATCTTTGAGACGATCCGTTGGCCACATTTGGTGGGACCAAAGAGATGAAATTTACCTGAGCTTTGAGCGCCTGAAATGTGGCTGACCAATACGGTAGCATGGTCTTCCCCCACCTCGACAGAGGTGCGAGATGACCCGAAGAACGGCCATGTTTCAGCACTCTGCTGCTGGATCTTGTGCTGTTAAGACCTGTTTTAGTTGTGCTCCATAAACACAAAAGAGTGGAGACATGGTATGCATGTGGAATATTTAAGAGTAGTTTGAAATAATAATTTCTCTATTTCAGGAACTTTTGTGGGGAGAATTAAATGTCAGGCAGGTAATATTAATGGGACTGTAGTAATCTTCGAAAGTGACCAACGGTCACAATGAAACCACGTGTAGCAATAAGCTGAAATACTTCCGTGTGCTTAAGTTAAGCTGAATTACTAGCGTGTGTACAATAAGTTGAAATATTTAAGAAATAGCGTGTGTACCATATGTTGAAATATTTAAGAAATGGCGTGTGCAGGACTTGAAATTAGAGACGAGTACTTCCACGTGGTGAGTACTGTGTGAGTATCAAACTGTGTATGAGACAAAAGATAAAGAGAAGTACTCGTCCATGGTATCAGTTGAGGACTCGCGTGTGTGATGAATACGTTCTTAATATTACTTTGCGTGATATGATTCCATGTGACGCTAGATTCGAACTCTGAGAGAGAAGCAAGGTGAGTCGGCCGTCTATCCAGCAACGCCACTTGGCTTGCATTGCACAGGAAGACGTGCATATATCTCCAGAGTTCATAGTAGGAAAGTAGAATTACGAAGTGGGGCAGTGTCGTGTGAAACTGGTTCAAATGGCTCTGAGCACTATGGGACTCAACTGCTGAGGTCATTAGTCCCCTAGAACTTAGAACTAGTTAAACCTAACTAACCTAAGGACATCACAAACATCCATGCCCGAGGCAGGATTCGAACCTGCGACCGTAGCGGTCCTGCGGTTCCAGACTGCAGCGCCTTTAACCGCACGGCCACTTCGGCCGGCCGTGTGAAACTGGGATAAATATTAATTGAAGTGGGAAAGCTGAAAGTGATAATGTTGTGACCATTCTCTGTGTAGTATTTCATGTTGTAGTGTGGTGTATGTCATGTAATTTGGGTATGTGTGGTTTGCATGGGAGAGTAGCGAGGTAGTTTCAAAAGATTAGTGGGTTATGCTTGTTTCTTCTGTACCGCTCGGTCTGGAAGAAAGTTTCGTGATGATGATTGTGAGAGTCGAAGTGTGAGAAATAATAAAAGATCCACCATCCTGTCCAGAAAGTGCACTGTAGCGTTAAATAATCACGAGACCATAATATAGAGATTCACCAATGTTAAGCCATGCCCACTGGGCGGAATTTCTCATGTGTTTTTGTTGTAAGTTATAGAATTTGTGTGTTTAGGTTAGAGAATTTATCGGAATAAATAAGATAGTGAAAAGAAAAAGATTGGTAGACTTTTCCTTTGAATTGTATGTTGTCATAATGTCCCGAATTTATAATGTGTGCGCCATTCATATTCAGTGCGGTGGCCACGTGTTGACAAAAGCCGTTAAATAAAAAAAAAAGAAAGAAAATGTGGTATTGCCAGTGCGTAGTGTACAGTCAGAGTTCTGTAAATTACTGATAGTCAGAATCGTGTTTCCGTTGCGTGTTAATCATATAGGAGGATAACTTGTAACTTAAGTGTGAGTACTAGAGTTCATGCTACTCGATAAATAAGAATGAATCCACTCGCTTGGCAGACCACTCATCTTGCAGGCCTGACTGCTTGATGCCACAGTATGAGCAAGGCATGTGGGTGCCTCTCAAAGTGTCGTATTCATGATCTATGGAACAAGTAATAATCTAATCTAATCTAATCTCTAATGTAAACTTCACTCTATGTGTGTGTGTAAATATTTCATGTATCTTTGCGTGTGTTGCCTATGTATGTGTCTGTGTCTATTTGTTTGTGTGGAGAATCTTCATCTGTTAATGCTAGTCCCCATTCACCATGTATATATTTTATACAAATAAGCATTGATTAAGTGTAAATACTGTATATATTGAAACTAATTATGAAACCAATCAGAAAGAATATGATTAAAATCATAAATATATATATATATGAACGTGTTCATACAACAACAAAAATGAAGTTATTGTGTGCAAAAATATAGCTTTGTATAAAAGTAGCAAATGAATGAATAACGATTTATCGTACACAAAATTTTGTTAATAAACCATAAATTATTGTAAATAAAAAATACACTATGTGTAAAACAAATAACATTTTAAACGTAATGATAAAGGACAGTAAATAATATATTGCAAAAAAGAAATTGTTGATAATAAACGATTACCTATTTTGTTATATCACTGTTGTTCATTGTTATTATTTCCAACTCCTGCCACTGTAGAACTGCTATTCATTTGTTTATCATAATCCTGATCTTCTCCCCCACGATGTCCCGACCTCAAATGAGCAGGCCTACACACTTGAGCTCGTTAAAAGGGCGGTAAGGCGAAGGAAAGTGAACTCAAATTTTATTGGTCCATACAGTCTCCTGCCATTTTAATGTCCTCATGTTGGTCCAGCGTTTCCCACCAATTTTATATTACATGACCAGTGTTGAGTTACGTCATGGCCTCGCACATTTGCCTAAGGTGCATAGGTAGGACCATGTAATCGGTAATGAGGTACGTCATGACCTTGAATATATTCGTTAAGCAGTCCCTTCCCAAAGACGTGTAGGGGTTTACCTGGGTGGCTTTTATCAACTGCCAGTGATTCCCCAAAGGGGAGAGGTATGGGGGGTGACCTTGATTGTAAGTTACCCAAGTGTACAGCCTGACACCCGAAGTTCTTATCAGTGACCATGAAATAAGAATCTGGTTGCAACCAGATCAGGGTGCGGACTGTCACTGATAACACATTTACATGATTCCAAAGAACTGTTTCTCTTAAGATAAACTAGTGTCAGTAAATATAAAAACTTTTCTGTCTGTATATGTACATGTCATGACACATTTCAGTAAAGACAATCTTTTATTTTTAAAGACCATATTTTCATAAAATAAGCATTGAACATTGGAGAAGTTTCTGAAGAAATTAATGTTGTTACTGTGTAGCTTATCATTTACAAACATGTTACAATGTACTGCGCCATGAATAGAAATTCCTGATTCTTAACAGAATTCCATTTGGTGTCCCTTGGCCATTTTATGTAATATATGAAGATCATTCACGATAGCATGGAATGGGTGGCCTTTCCGTACAAGCTCTGGTTTCTCATACGTTGTTATGACTGTCGTTTCTCCCTGTGTAGGTGAGAGTCAATAAAATTATTTGGGTCCAGAGGAGAAAGTTGCCGAAATAAATTTCGTGAAAATACCTCATCTGAATAGAAAACGCCTTTATTTAAATGAATGCAGCCGCAAATCGCTTATCATATTCGCGATAACACAAGTCGAGTTCCCGGTTTTGAACTTTTTCGATGTCCTTCAGCCGTGCTGGGAAGAATACCATACAGCATAACAATACTTCCGAAAAGGGCGGGCCAGCGTAGAGTAGTAAGTCACTCTAGTAGATTCGTTGCATCTTCTTAGTGTTCTCCAGATAAAGTACACACTTTGGTACACCTTCCGCCCCCCTCCCCCCCAACGTTTTCTGTGTGATGCTTCCGATTTAAGTTTTTGGTAATTGTAATTAACAGGTCCTTAACTGAACCGAAAATGTTTAAATTATTATAATTCGTCGTGAACCTGAAATTTAGCGGAATTTCTTTAATAATCATGTGGAGGACGCCACACTTTTTATTGTTTAGGGTCAGTTTCAAGTTTTTGCACCATGCAAGTACCCTATCTAAATCCTTTTATAATTTGTTTTGATATTCGAATGACTTTACGATAGCGTCATCTGCAAAAAATAAAATTAATTATTTAATTAAAGAAATAAAGTAAAAATGTAAGAGGACTGCTAAGGTTGTCTCCTACGTCATTCATATAGATCAAAAACAGCAGAGAGTCTGTAACACTTCCCTGGATAACTCTAGATATCACTTCCGCTTGGTACGTAACAAAGACGTCGTAAGCTGAATAACAGTTCGTCAAGCAAAAACATTATACGGAAATCTATAGGGAAACGGTAAATTACAAACGGACGTAAAGAGTGACAGGAAGTAATAAGTTTAGTAATGAGCTGTGCTGTATGGGACTCACCCACGTTATTGGTTCTCACAGGATATTCAGCACTTCATTTATGTCCCAAATGTGCGTCTGCCCTCGACGTACTCATTCGGACACCTAATCGTGGAAACTATGCGATGCTCTGCGTAACGGCTTAGTGAAATGCTAACCATTTTCCCATCACCCTAACTGTTGAGCTCAGAGGTGACAGCAAGACATGCAGTAAAGCTGAAAGTTAATATAGCTCACAGAAGACAAAAGGCATTACACGAAAAACTGGCCTGAAATGGCTGTATTACTTTAAATGAGGTACATTCCAAAAACCAGTGAACGGCTTCCATCAGTTGTCTGCTGACAACGGCTCAGTCTTTCTAAACTTACATGGTTTCTGTATACGACGGAGTACAAGTAATGTTTCCAGCAAGCAACATATCGAGAGGATGCTAGTGTTAATACAATGCCAATACTGCTTTCAAAAAAGAGGAGCGATATTGACAACGTGTGGTGACTCTACCGTGCTAGAAACGCGTGGGTGGTACTGTATAGATCCAGTAACCAAATTTCGGACTGTACACGTTTCGTCTAAAATGGATAAAAGCCTTATCTAAGATTTTTTGCTTGAAAGGTGCCTCTTCATTTCGCACTTTCCTTTGTTTTCGTAATAACTATCTTTGTTCTGTTATATGGGAATCTGCTATAATCAGTTAGATTAATCGATATGACCACTGCAGCAAGTTCTTTGCGTAGTTTCTGTAGCTAGTTTACCTATTTGGTTGTAAGAGATTTGGCTTTACCAGCTCCCACTCGAATTCTAGCCTGCGCTGTGCTCTAAAGTCGCACTTATGGTTTGTTCTCACCATTGTATGGTCCATGCTGTTGTACAGATACTACAGTGAACAAAGAATTGAGTGAGACGCTTTCTATTTGTTTACCGTGGAGAAACTTATTGCGAGAGATGAGGATAGATTGGCACAGCTTAGGAGCTATTGCACCTCAACCAGGCATGGGGTCGTGTTCCTGCGCAAAGTGAAATGGATGCTCATAAGTTACTCATATTTGGCTGAATAGGACGCTCATCACAGAACAATACTTACGTATGCTCTTCATTGTCCTGTATATTCAAGATTGCTACAGTTTCTTGAAGCAGAATGTAGTTTTAAAATAACTATGAGGTGTGAACGCGATGTTTCATTTATTTGTCGAGAAGAAGAACCTCATATTTGTGAGTCTGAATGTCTTCGTTGGTTGGCACATATGCTTACTTGAGTGCTGAGGCAACACACACCTTTATAAATCCACTTCTTTCGGATTTATTTGAAAATACCTTTCCATTATTTGTTATTCCACGCTTGGGATATGTGCCACTCTGGTTTTCTTATGGTGGCTAATTACACGGCTCCCATGCACTGTGATGGGGAGAGAATCACCTGTTGGGCTTATTAATAATTAGTTCTTCTCTGTATGCTTCTGAGTTTCGGTTGCTGATAGAGCTAGGTCGATGAATACACGTCCAGTATAGTACACTGCCCTTAAGAAACAGTACACCCACTGTGCATTGTATAATTAGATTTGGTCCGATTCTTTTTGCTGCGCTCAATTTATGAAAGTGCGTGTGTTGTGTGGCTTGCTTTTTCTAATCAATTTCCGAGTCATATCGCGTCTGCAAATTTTTTTTCTGGAATATTAGAATTATACATGCTGCATATCTTGAAAGTGAAGTTTGTGGGATTAATCTAGACTTTTAAACTCACGTATGAAAGTTTCAAGCATTTTCATGAAACTGACTGATATTTTTGGTATCGTAGCCAATATTGTGTTGACATTGACACTCGTAGAATGGTCCTCATTCTCTTTCTGTCACCAAACATAGTGTCTACACGTTTTATCGAACTGGATAGCGATTCTTGCCTTCGATGGCACACACAGTCAGCTCCTTTAATGTGTTTGCTGTTTTATTTCTTCTTTTAAGGCTAAATCAGTTTTGTAGAAGTTTGATACGCTTGTCATAATGTCGCGAGTTTCTGGAAGAGGAACGTCATTCTTTAGTTGATAACGTTAACAAAATTTCACTCACATCCCAGTCTCACAGTAGTGGATCAAGCAGAATTATTTCCTGTAGATTAAGCGTTAGTGCGACGCTGCTGTTGTATTATCATTACATCTACACCTGTATATAGATGACTGATGTGCAGTTGACGTTTAAGTGCCTGGCAGAGGATTCATCGAACCACCTTCACGCTATTTCTATACCGCTCCAATGTCGGAGAGCGCGGGGAATGAAATGAAATGATCGTGTGACATTGTTGGCCGGCAAGCTCCATCCGGGGAAGCTCAGCGCCGGGTGCAAAGTCTTATTTGAAGTGAAGCCACATTGGGCGCCTTGCGCGCCGGTTACGATGAAAGGATGAGGACAGCACCACACCTAGTCCACGAGCGCAGAAAATCTCCAACCCGGCGGGGAATCGAACCCAGGCCCGCTGCGTGGTAGGCTAGCACAATACCACTTTTTTTTTAGTCTCATTTTTTCGTTGTTGTTCGTTGCATTTGTTCTGGGCGGACGCCCCATGAAACCTGTTGAAGTTCATTGTTGATCCATTCACTCAGTTTTTTTTATTACAGAGGGCAGCTAATCCTCCATCCGAACACGCTGAACTACCGTGCCGGCGTCAGCTAAGCAGGCGGACAGAGCCCGGGAAAAAATAACACTTAAGTATTTCTGTGCTAACTCTGATTTCTCTTATTTTGTTAGGATAATCATTTCTCCCTGCGTAGGTGGGCCCCAGCAGCAGAACATTTTCGTAGTAGGAGGGGGAAAGTTGGTTATTTAAATCCTGCGAAAAGAGTCTGCCGAACCGAAATACGCTTTCTTTCTATGATCGCCATCACAACTCGCATATCATACCCGTGCCACTCTTTCCCCTAATTCACGGTAACACAGAACTAGCTCCTCTTTTCTTCCGTCAATCGCATCTAATGGAGATCTCATAGCTTACAGCAATACTCCAGAAGAGGACGGACAAGAGTAATGAAGACAGTCTTCTTTAGTTGACCTGTTGCGTCTTCTAAGTATTCTGCCAACAAAGCACAGTCTTTGGTTCCCTTTCCCCACAATATTACCTATGTGTCGTTCCAACTAAAGTTATTTGTAACTGTAATCCCTAAGTATTTAGTTGATTTAACTACCTGTAAATTTGTGTGATTAATCGTGTAACAGAAATGTAGTGGATTAGTTTTAGTACTCATACGGATGACTTCACAATTTTCATTATTTAGAGCAAATTATCAGTTTTCGCAACATACGTGCATCCTGACTAAATAGTTTTCCAATTATTTCTGATATTCAGATGACTTTAGGAGGTGGCAAATGACAGTATTATTTCCACGTCCTCTAAGAGGCCGGCAGAGATTTTCTCCTAAATCGCTTGTATAGAAAGGAATAGCAGAGGGTCTATAATATTTTCTTGGGGAACGCCAGATGTCACTTCTCTTTTACTCGATCATATTACACCAGTTACTACGAACTGTGACCCTTCTGACAGGAAATCACTAATCTCCTCGCACAAATGAGACGATATTCCGTTGGTACACACTTTGATTGGATGTCGCTTGTGAGGAACAGTGTCAAAAGCCTTCTGAAAATTAGAAATATGGAATCCGTTTGAGATCCCCAGTCGGTACCACTCATTACTTCGTGTGAGTAAAGAGCTACTGTAGTTGCGTTTCACAGGAACGATATTTTCTGAATCCGTGCTGATTATTTGTCAATAGAGCTTCTCCCTCGATGCCATCCGTAGCGTTCGAATGTAGCATATGCCCCCAAGTCTACAGCAAATCGATGTCAGTGATAGGGGTCTATAATTTATTTTCCATCTTGACTATTGGTGTGACCTGTGCAACTTTCCAGTCCTTAGGTACGGTCTTTTGTCGAGAGAACTGTTGTAAATGATTGCTAAGTATGAAGCTGTTATATTGGCGCAGGCTACTCTGAAATGGACCTAATTAGTATACAGCCTCATTGGAGGACTTAGCTTCATTAAGTGATTTAAGATCTTTCACAAAACCAAAAATATCTACTTCTAAGTTACTCTTGTTGGCAACTGTTCTTCATCCGAATTCTGGAACATTTACCTCGTCTTCTTTGGAGAAGAAATTTCGGAAAACAGTGTTTAGTAACTCCGCTTTAGTGTCACTGTCCTGCGGCTGGCACACTTTACTTGAATTTTCTGAAGTTGAGAAATTAGGAGCCATCTGTTTTACTTCGTAAGAAACCTTCTATAGCCAAGATGGCATAAATTCGATTTTCATTCTTGAAAACCTGTTTCGACAGACATCTGTCATCTTCTGATATTCAAAAATGTTTTGTTACAAAGCATGATCATTGTGCGTTAGAGCCTCATGCCATGTTCTCATCATGGTGGATGGTACGAGCTTCAAGCTCACACGTTTTGTATCGAAATTTTTTGAAGACGAAATGACGACAGTTTCATCTGTCGAAACAAGTTGTCAAAAAGAAAAAAAAGGGATCTTAGCTATAGAAAGTATTCTACCAGCTACACTTTACATATGACCAGTATCTCTTTAAATTATCTGCCAGATTCGGAGACAGAGTTTCGTTGTGGAAACTATTAAAAGCACCTTGCATTGAAGTGTGCCCTAAATTTCGAGCTTCAGTAAATCATCGCCAATCTCGCAGATTTCGCTTTCTCTTAAAGATGGCATGCTTTTTCAGTGTTTCTGCAAGAGTGTTCTGACTTGTTTTGTGTACCATTAATTCATCTGACATATTCTCTCAGTTCCCGTATTTAAGCTACATCTGGTCCACGCTCTTATAGTTTGAAAGGAATGGAGACTGTTCTTAGCAATGCGTCAAGCGAATCTTTGATTGATTTTTTAAATAAATATATTCTTGGTTTATTTTTGGTGGATTTGGGTGTTACAGTGGCCAACGACCTTGCCACAGTGGTAACACCAGTTCCCGTCACATCACTGAAGAACTGTCGGACTTGGCTAGCACTTGGATGGAACACGGTCCGAGTCTGCCGAGTGCTGTTGGCAAGTGGGATGCACTCAGCACTTGTGAGGTCAGAAGTAGAGGCACTGGTCACGAAAACTGACAACGGCCGGGAGTTTGGTGGTATCCGCATCTGGCGACGCCTAAGGGCTGAGCATTACACGGCGGCCGGTACTAACATTGGGCCTTCAAGACCTATTCAAACGATGTTTGATTTAATTGAGTGTTATGATATCAGTACCGTTGGGCCTTCATTACCTGTTCGGGAGGAGTTTAGTTTAGTTTTTTTGTGATATCAATCGCACTACAACGACCCTGTCATCACTTATTTCTCCATCCATCAAAATGCTCTCTATTTGTTCAAGATTATTTCTTGGTAAGAGATTAAGTATGTTTACGCAAACCATTTACACTTCGAGTTGGCTTCTTAACTATATGGGCAAAATAATTATCAGAGAACGCATTCAGTACGATTTCGGACTATGTTTTATGCCGACCACCGACTGTAGACATATATTTTCGCCAGCAGGGCAGTTGAGGTTGTATAAGTGGGGTACCGATTTAAAATGAGACTCAGGTTTTCTTTGAATTGTTCAGTAACTGTATCTACTGAGTTGGATGGTCGGTAAATGGAACCAATTATTAATTTATTCTTGTTGTGAAGTATCAACTCTACCCAGACTGTATCACAGAAACTACCTATTTCAGTTTCACGACAAGATAAACTACTTCTTACAGTAATAAACACTCCAACACCTGCTGTATTTAATCCATACACTTCAGACCATCGTGAAGTCTATGGCAGAGGGCACGTCCCATTGTATCGCTTGTCAGGGTTTCCTACCATTCCATTCTTGTTATTGTTGTGGTCTTCTACTTGGTTTGATGCAATTCATCATGCTACTCTATCCTGTGCAAGCCCCTTCATCTCTGAATAACTACTACAACATACATCTTACTGAATCTGCTTACTTTATTCGTCTCCTGTCGTCCTCTACGACTTTTACCGCTCCAACTTTCTTCCAGTACTAAATTGGTGATTCCTTGATATCTCGGAACATGCTCAAGCAACCGATCGCTTTATCTACGCTGATTGTGTCACAAATTTCTTTTCTTCCCAATTCTATTCAGTACCTCCTCATTAGTTTACCCATCAAACCTTCAAACTTCTGTAAGACCACATCTGAAAAGCTTATATTCTCTTCTTATCTAAACTATTGATCATTCATATTAGTAGTGGGATAGAGAGTTCTGGTGCAGTCTGCAGTGTTGCCACATTTATTCAAGATGGTGAACCCTCACTCGGCACCTGCCCCTTCCCTCTGGTGAAGATGTGGTAATGTCGCAATTTTGATATCAAATTAATTAATTAAAATTATAAATTAATCGCCCATCCCTCCAATCACACACACCTCTCCCTCTGCTTTCTGTACAAATTGTAAATAGCCTTTCGCTCCCTTTATTTTACCCCTGCCACCTTTAGAATTTGAAAGAGAGTATTCCAGTCAACATTTTCAAAAGCTTTCTCTAAGTCTACAAATGCTAGAAACGTAGGTTTGTCTTTCCTTAATCTAGCTCCTAAGATAAATCGTAAGGTCAGTATTGCCTCACGTGTTCCAACATTTCTACGGAACCCAAACTGATCTTCCCAGAGGTCGGCTTCTACCAGTTTTTCCATTCGTCTGTAAAGAATTCGCGTTAGTATTTTGCAGCTGTGACTTATTAAACTGATAGTTCGGTAATTTTCACATCTGTCGACACCTGCTTTCTTTGGGATTGGAATTATTATATTCTTCTTGAAGTCTGAGGGTATTTCGCCTGTCTCATACATCTTGCTCACCAGATGGTAGGGTTTTGTCAGGACTTGCTCTCCCAAGGCCGTCAGTAGTTCTAATGGAATGTTGTCTACTCCCGGGGCCTTGTTTCGACTCAGGTCTTTCAGTGCTCTGTCAAACTCTTCACGCAGTATCGTATCTCCCATTTCATCTTCATCTACATCCTCTTCCATTTCCATAATATTGCCCTCAAGGACATTGCCCTTGTATAGACCCTCTATATACTCCTTCCACCTTTCTGCTTTCCCTTCTTTGCTTAGAACTGGGTTTCCATCTGAGCTCTTGATATTCGTACAAGTGGCTCTCTTTTCTCCAAAGGTCTCTTTAATTCTTCTGTAGGCAGTATCTATCTTACCCCTAGTGAGATAAGCCTCTGCATCCTTACATTTGTCCTCTAGCCATCTCTGCTTAGCTATTTTGCACTTCCCCCTGTTGATCTCATTTTTGAGACGTTTGTATTCCTTTTTGTCTGCTTCATTTACTGCACTTTTATATTTTCTGATTTCATCAATTAAATTCAATATTTCTTCTGTTACCACCATCCCAGCCACTGTCGCCCCACAACCTCTGCCACCACCATGGCACCACAGCACCACGACACTGCTGTAGCAGCTAGTCAATAGGTCGCCACCACAACAGGCAACCGGGTAGGGGTCACCCCTGCCACTGCTGTCCCACCTGCACCATCTCTCCAGCAACCACAGTGACAAACGGCTTGCAGGGACCCACCCCTCTGGCTACACTCCACCCAGTAATTACGAAGCCATCGCCATCCGAGCCAGCACTAGAAGTTGTTTACATGCTTCATCCCCTCACACGGCAGCCATCTCTGCAGTCCAGGTACTCCTTCTGTCCCGACACGGCATCTACTCCTCCTCATCTGAACCAGTCCTTTGTAAGGTTGGTCCACTGCACCACATACTTGTCTCTTCCCCATAGCTGGCTTCACCCAAAGTATGGTCGCAGTCCTCAGCTGCTAGTCATAGTGATAGTAATAGCGATCCTATGGTTAGTGGCTGTTCCCTCTCCTGCCCTTTTATAGACAGTCACCAGGTTAGTAATGTGACACCACAGCTAAACTACGAGATGGTTGAGGATGCATTTAAGGAGTGCAGCTCATTTTCTCATACTAAGTACCCAGCGTGAGGGCACAGAGACCTGATCAGTTTTGTGAAAGTGTGTCTTTCTGTTCTTCAAATACACCTCGTGAAAATCGTTAATGATCAGTAGTACCCAGCCATTAAGTGAATCGCTGTGCTGTCTTGTGAACTCACACATTCAGCCAAACCGGACTCGGGCATTGAAGAGATGAGCATTATGGACATATGGGGGAAAATGTCATGGTATCGTGGAGCACATCAATCACTAAGAGGTTTCATGATTTCACCTTCAATGCTATACAGGTCAAATTTTCCAAGATGGGAATTAGAGGCTCAGTTAAAGCACTCAGCTAAGTTCTACACCTCAGCAATAATACATATCAATTTGACCCAATAAATGGGGGGAGGAGTCCAGCTATATTGAGCTTCCTAAGGATATAGTTGATAAGAAGATACGTCTTACTGTTCAAAATAAAAAAAGTAACTGTTGTTTTGCTTGGTCAGTCCTGGATTGTGAGAGAAATATTGAAAAGAATCCAGAGGACTTATGTCGATATCACCGAGATGTTGATGTTTGCAGGCCGGAATGGCCGAGCGGTTCTAGGCGCTACAGTCTGGAACCGCGCCACCGCTACGGTCGCAGGTTCGAATCCTGCCTCGGGCATGGATGTGTGTGATGTCCTTAGGTTAGTTAGGTTTAAGTAGTTCTAAGTTCTAGGGGACTGATGACCTCAGCAGTTAAGTCCCATAGTGCTCAAAGCCATTTGAACCATTTGTTGATGTTTGTGAGTTTTATAGCTTTGATAGTATCTAGTTCCCCATTAAGCTCCAGGACAGTCCCAAACTTGAGGCACGGAACACCAGTATATCGGTTCATGCTTACAGCCTGAAGTAGAACAGGCCAGATACAGATAGTAAAGTTACAAAGTTATTATACCCCTTCATTTCTCTGAATTTGCTGGTAGTGTAACCTGCATGTAAACATGCTGCTATCATCCAAAGGAAACGATTATCACTGCGTATGGATCAGACTCCTTACATCCAAACTGGGTAAGGATTATGGTAAAAAGCATATTTGAGCTTAAGGCCACAGTGCGTTTTCGACAAGCGACTTATTAGCAAAGAATATTGTGAATTGCTCCAGCAAGAAACCTATATGTGTTGTAATGCCCACTGAGGAAAACAAAATCTATAAGTTTAAGAATGCTCTTCATCAGGAGTCCTGATCTTTTGTAGTCTATGCTGACTTTGATGTCTACTCACTCCTCTGACACGCTGTGATGGCGACCCTGCAGCCTCACATACCACTTTCACAGATAAGAATGTACCATATGTGCCAGTGTATGTACATATGTCTTAGCCTTGAAAAATCATATGTCGGAGATAATCTTGTAATCTGGTTCCTCACTGAGTTGTAAAACCTTTCACAGGGGTTGATAACCTTTACAGCACCAACATTCCCATGACCAGGTCAAAGGGGAATGATGAGTTGTGCAAGAGGGCAGTTGACTGTCATATCTGCAGGCAGCCATTAGATTGGAAAGCAGAAGTTCTTCATAGGGATCTTTGTCACCTAACAGGGAAGTTTCGTGATGCTGCCCATAACAGATGCAATCCGAAGCATAAATTAGTATGAAACATACCCATCTTTTCCACAATTTGAGCGAGTATGATACTCATTTTACCGTTGAGCACTTGGTTGATTTCGGTATGGATAATGATCAGGTCAAAGTCCTATCTGATAACGTTGAAAAATATATTTCATTCTCCTGACGAATGACGCCAAGAATTATCGTCCACTTCCGGGACTCATTAAATTTTAAGTAGGTACCATCCCAGGAATTTGTTGAAACTCTGCCTGAGGAGGAGACGCACATTATTCGAGGTGTGCATTCCGATGACACAAAGTTTCAACTTGTGACAAGGAAGGGGTTTTCCCATATGAGCGTCTGGCTTGTATGGGAAAACTCAAAGAAACCACATTACCCGACATATCTGCATTCACGTTACCTTACAGGCAATGCCAGATTGGATACAGAGTGTGAGCATCCTGTGAATGTTTTGCAGAAGTTTAACATCTCCACTTTAGGAGAGTATGCAAGACTTTATATGGGCAAAGACTTGCATTTGCTTCCTGATGTTTTCGAGAAATACCATAATGTAAACATGACCACATATTCTCTGGGTCCTGCCTTTTATAAGAAAGCATCTGCGTTGTCGTGGAACGCTATTGACAAATTTCGACGGCTGTCTGAATACGAAAACGTCGGACTAGTTAGAAGTATCCATAGTGTAGCGGCTAATTCTGTTGTGGGGTATGCTGCAGAAGCAGACCTAAAAAACCCTATTTGTCTGCGTGATTCGTGAAGCGATTTGCCACTATGTCCAGAACATCTAGTTTGGCGAGGAGCCTCCATGCTCAAACTCATCAGAACGCTGGGGAAAAAGCAGAGATACGTCATGCATTACAGAAACGTCCAGCAGTTGAAATACTGATAAGAGGGCTTCCACGAAAAATGACTTTGAAAAAGATTTTTTAAATTAATGAATAACGCGATTTTAGGCAAGACAGTGTAAAATTTGAGAAAATACCTATAAATTATTGTTAGAACACAATGGAATGGGCGTTAAGGTGCAAGGGAATGTATCGCCAGAACAACTTTTAAATGCCTCACTATCTTCAATAAGAACTTTGTTGCTATGGAGATGACAAAGACAGCAGTAGAGTTCATGAAACATGTCTGTGTGGGGATGTACATATTAGACCTGTCCAAATTCCACACGTTCAGACTCCTTTATGAGTTTGAAAAAATTCATTTTGCTGATTCAAAGTTACTTTGTGTGGATACAGATAGCTTAATCTGTTGGGTGAAGGACTGCAATTCATATGAAGTAATGAGGTGCCACTCCATTACATTTGACATGTCTTCCTATAGGGCCAATAATCCTTATGGTATTGTACCACAGACTACGAAGGTCATCGGTCTTAATGAAAAACGATCGAAATGGGTTGGTGACTGTCGAGTTTGTGGGTCTTAGACCCAAAATGTATCTGTATCAAGCATTGGAAGGTGCCACCCACAGGTGGGCAAAGCATGCGTGTGGTGTGGCACCAAGGGCCCTCACCATTGAAGAGTACTTGCAGTGCCCGTACAGGGGCGTTCCTTGTACTCCACCGCAACCACAACATATGGTACTGCAAGCTGGTTTTTAGTCAGTAGGACATGAGGTGTACACTGTATTGCAATGTAAAATTGGTCTGTCGCCTTATGACGACAAATGGGTCATTAGTGAGGACTGATTTAACTCGGTCGTACTCACACTATTCACTTGATGAGAATGGTGTGAATGAGAGAGAGTGAGAGTGCGTATGATTAGTGGTTGTATGTATAAGTTCTCTGGTGACATTGTACTCATGTGTATCTCCTGAAACAGGAATGCTAAAGCATTCATTTAAGCTTCAGCTCCACTGTGGGAGAAACATCCTTTTCCCATAATACCCCTTCCAAATATATGAAACTTGCATGTGAGGGTTAAAGAGTCTTCATGGTGGATGACAGTCCTAATTTCGACGTTCTTGTTAAATGTGGTCGAAGCATAAGGTTAATGTGGAAAGCATTCCTGTCATATAATTCGCCCATCATGTTCTACTGGGACAGTTATACTGTGCGACATCATTGCAGGGATTCAGGCCCACTGATTTAAGAAACTTGTACCTCACACATGTTATCATCTTGTTGTTCTGAAGTGCTCTGGTTTCTATGCGCTGCTTTGACACCTTATGCTTAGTCTATCTTACGTCTAGTCGCACAATGGTTTCCTCACCACAAGTTGATTATTTTGGTCCACAACATGCAGAAGCTCCAGATAGTCCAATGTCTGAACAGTCACCGGAAGGTGTATAGCATCGGTGGGAGCCTAAACATACATTACCCCGATCCAAGTGACGGGAAGAATCCATAAAATGTATGAATCACGCTATCATTGAGACAGGAGTTCAGTGCAGTAGTACTCTCCTCGCGGATTGTACTGATGAGTAGCATACCACAGTCTGCTCAGATTTGTAAAATTTATTAGTACCCTTCTTCAGAACCTGTACATTTGTGAAACCCTGTAGTCATCCAATTGAAACTTTCTGCTTAAAGTCAATCATTGCATCTGTTCCGGCGTAACCACAAGCGCTGGAACGAACATGTGGAAGGCAAGAGCAGAGAAGGCGGTGAGGAAACGTCAGCCAATGGTGCACGGAATTGGACCGCGCCGACATCTGGAAGAAGTGAATATAAACGTTGCTCTTGTTAGTCTCAGCCGCTCAGATCGGCACCGGATCGCAGACGTTAGTTATCTGTCACGTGTGTCAACTTGCCTGAACAATTCACATATCAAGGACTCAAAATGATATTGCAAGTCGCCCCTCGTTTGCGACTCCTATTTGTAGATCTTCAAACTTAAGTATCGTCCATTGCTTTCTAGAAACAAAATTACAAATATTTTTTTGAGTTGTTGTGTAGCATTCCGAGAACGCTGCATCCCGTAGGCACGCTGTTAGCTAAGAGTGGGCAAGACGCCACAACTGGCGACAAGTCTTGTCTTTACTTTGCAGGGGCGCTCGCTTTGGTTTAACAGTTTCTTGTTGTCTTTGCTAATCAGTGTTTTCAGGTCGTGTTGCAGAACATTTCTTTGCTTTTGTCTTGGTTTTGGCTTTTTGTTGCATTTATGCCTTCCAACGTGCCTACCAATCCTATCCCGCCCCCTGCTCCGGCACCACAGGCACGTATTGTCATCCCAGACAGTGTACGATGTGTTACACTGTTCCGCTGTTGCGCCAGAGCTGAGAAGGACGCAGATATGTCTTGCAATGCCATTCGGACGAATTGTAGATCTTCTCGGGTGGTGGTCTGGGTGGCGCGATTTGACCCATCTGCTGCTTTCTGTGAAGCATTCTGCACACATCCGTTGCAATGCCAAAACACTTCGTCCCACATGAGCAGCATTTTCCCAGATATTTGTATCACATTCTCTCATACCAATAATGCGCCCTCTGTCAAACTCACTAATTTGGCAGTATCGGTATGGTGTGCGCATACGTCTGCGAGGCGTCTGCGCGTCTGCTCAAGTCACAGTGATCTATTATCTTCAATTTGCAGCAGCATCGAGAGCCTCAGACATTTTACTGGTAGATTGTGTTGCGCCGAGATACCGATGTTAACCTCGCACCCGCGGTGATGATGATGTTTAGTTTGTGGGGCGCTCAACTGCGCAGTCATAAGGGCCTGTACGAATTCCCAATTTTTACACAGTCGATCTTTTTTCACAATACAATCTAGTCCCTATCACAAATGATGATGATAGGATGAGGACAACACAAACACCCAGTCCCCCGGGAAGAGAAAACCCCCAACCCTGGCGAGAATCGAACCCGGGACTGCGTGATCGAGAGGCAGCAGCGCTAGCCACTAAGCCACGAGCTGTGAACTTGCACCCGCGGGCCGACATGGCTCAAGTGCTAATCATTTCTGCAGAACTAATGTACATGTCCTGTGAGTATCAACGTCCTATCTCTATTCGTTCAAGGTGTTCTGGTTTTTTCCATACATGAGTCTATTAAACTTCTATTACAGAGCTAGGTACAACACTTTCCCAACACTAATGGTTGCTGCAGCTCGTTACAAAATTATCACTTGTGTCTATGTTCATCGTCTAGACTTCAATATTTGGTTTTATTTGTATCTGAATTACTTGGAAACTGGTGTCTCGGAAAAGAAAGACAGTAGCATTGCTTAAAAGAGACAGAAGCTGAAGGCGCAATAAAGGAAAAAAATAGCCGTGCTTTTAATGCAGCAGTAAGGCCGTAAGAACAAGCGGCAGCACGAAAGTTGTGCCCGGCCAGTAAATCACACACTTTGTCAAAGTTATTGCCGGCCAGCGGCTGGGGACGGCGCCGTGCTGCATTCACGACACTCCACCCTTCTCTTTAGTACAAACTGCCCGCCATTCAGTCATTGTCTACCGTCACACCAACACAGGTCGTTATCCTAGCTCCTCAGGGCCGCCCCGCACGCCTAGTGCCAACTTCCTGCTCGTCTGTCACGCATTTCTGATTTTATTATCATCCTCTCCTATTGTTTTTTCGTATTTCCCAGCACGCGGATTCGTAAACCCTGTGACAAGTTGTTGCGTTACATTATTTAACGCCTGTTACGTAACACACTAAAAACACAATCTGGCCACAATGATGAGACAGAACTTTATGACCATTGTCCACCGTGAGAGTGAATTCCACCTGATGACGCTGTGCTGATGTAACCCTCTAAGGTATATACAAGGTATCCCATTTATCTTGACCACCCTAAATAACTGTTTGTCCAGATGCAAATTACAAAATCATTCAAGCAAAAGTGCTTTAGCCGTCAGGGGGACATGAGTCAGTATGATTGTCTTCGTTGTAGTTTTGTTTTGTACAAAGATATAAACCGCGGTATGACTTTTTTAAATGGTACCATGTATTTTTATTCGGTAACTCATTTTCTCTCCTAAAAACCTATTCAATAATGTATGACAGTGCACCATTCACTGAAACAGAACGTTATTAATTACATAACACAACACTGACTTTGAGCACAGGACCACAAACTCGTCCACTTGCTAGAGTTGTCAGAAAACAAAACGAAAACCAAGTAAAAACATAACACAAATTGACTTTGGCTCTCGTGTACCATTGCCCAGGAGTAGAACATTCAAAGGTGCTCAAAGTGGTGACCCTGGACACCGATACAGATGTGCACTCGTTGAATGAAAGAATTATTTACTGCTTCCAATGTTGTCTGCGGAAGAGAATTACAAGCAAGCACGATACGTTCCTGCATGTTCTCTGGAGTTGTTGGAATATCGCGACTGACAACGTCTTTAATGTATCCCCAAAGGAAAAAGCCCATAGGATTTAAATCAGGAGACCTAGCAGGCCAAGTAACTGTTCCTCCTCGTCCAATCCATCTGGCAGGATACCTTCGGTTCAGAACATGACGTGCACGCAAGGCATTATGTGCTGGACATCCATCGTGTTGATACCACATAAGCATTCTGGTTCTTAGCGGCACTTAATCCACAAGAAGAGGAAGAATTCGTCTGAGGAAATTGGCGTACGCTGTGCCGTTTAGACCACCATTGATGAAATAAGGGCCAATAACTGTAGTACCAAGCATCCCACACCAGACGTTAACTCTCCATTGACTCTGGTGTTCCACCTGTCTAAGCCATCATCTCAGGAACATTCATCGGTAAATAGAGCATTGGAGAAGGAGTTCGGGTTGATGAGGATTTGCTGCGGTGCCCACTGACAGAACTGAACACGATTCTGGATATCATTCCCACGCAATTCTTAATGTAGGTGTACACAGTAAGGATGGAAATGCTGACATGTAAGAATACGATGTACACATCTCGTGTTCAAGTTGTCGTGTGCTCACCTGTGGATTCATAGCAACGGAAGCGAGAACAGTAACTTCCGCAACTTCGTCTGTGCCAGTTCTACGACGATTGCGTTGTCGTGGGTTGAAACTTCCCGTTTCCTGAAGCGTCGCAATAAGACGAGAAAACACTCGTCGGGAAGGTGGGTTCTTGTCAGCATATCCTTCTCTGTACACTTCCGCTGCCTGCGTAGCATTTAGCCTACCTTCAACAACAACAATAAAAGAAACGTTATGTCGATGCACTTTGTAAGAAGGACAGCCTTTACTGTCTGCCTACTCTACACAACATGATTTAAAAGGACTGAACTACTGTACTAAATGTACCCGTACATAAGGAAACAGTATTGCAATTACTGTTCTGCTAACTTACATTCCCCATAGAGGAGTAGCATTTCTACCTTCTCTTCGTTGATGCACATTCTACTCACACGCCTCTGCAACTGCCGATAGCTGGCGGAATTACAGGTGTGCATTCCACTTATGTTTACATTTGTTCTCTGTCATCGTCAGCACGTTACTCCGAGTACCTGCACAAAGCGGTTGGAGCGTCAACGTCAGTGTTGTGTTATATAATTAATAACGTTGTGTTTCAGTGAATGGTACACTGTGATATATTTTTGAATAGATCTTTAGGAGAGGAAATGAATTACGTAATAAAAAAGATAGGGTTCCATTTAAAAAAGTCATAACGCTGTTCATATCTTTGTAAAAAACAAAGCTACAACGAAGAAAATCATGCTCATTGATGTCCCCCTGACGGCTAAAGAACAGTTGCTTGAATCATTTTGTAATTTGCTTCTGGACAAACAGTTATTTAGGGTGGTCAAGATAAATGGGACATCCTCTATACAAAAAATTAAGAGATGAATAGGGGATCATTCTAGAAACGATCCGAGCCGTAGTTGGAGCAAATCACTGTCATAAGCGACTTTAACAAAGGGCATGTTGTCATGGCCTGAGGCCTGAGAATTATCATCTGTGGAAAATGGTTGAAGGACGATGAAATAACGAGGAAACGAAAAGGTGCTGGACGTCCACGCCCCGTCACAGAACGCGGACGTCGGAGGCTTGCCCGCTAGGTAAAGCAGTACAGGCGGATATCTGTGAAAGTTTTGACGTCAGAGCACAACTGTGGTGCGAGCACAAATGTTTCGAAGTACACGGTACAACGCACATTATAGAATATGACGCTCCGCAGCAAACGACTATAATCGTTCCCATGTTCACTCAACTACATCGTCAGTTACATTGCAGTGGGCACGAGCCCGTCTAGCTTGAACCGTGGATCAGTGGAAATGTGTCACCTGGACGGATGAAATGTGTGTCTTGTTACATCAGGTCTAGGGTTTGTGTCTGTATAAGCCGTTATCCAACCTAAAGGCTGCTTGAAACGTACACCGTGACATGGACGCAAATCGGTGGGACAGGTTTATATTTTGGAGACATTCATCTAGGTTTTCGTGGGGTCTGTGGTAGTTCAAAATGGTTCAAATGGCTCTGAGCACTATGGGACTTAACATCTGAGGTCATCAGTCCCCAGTAATCGATAGCACCGTGACACCTTTGAACTAGGCGAACATTATATCGGACCACTTGCATTCCTTCATGGTTCATGTCTCCTAACAGCGATGGCATTTTGCAGCAGGACAACTGTCCTTGTCACATGGCCCAGACCGCGCTCCAGTGTTCAAAGAAACTTGCTAGTGAATTCACGTTGCAGTGTAGACCACCAAATGCGTCTGATGTGAACACGATGGGACAAATCCAGGTCGCTGGTGGGGCTGGCTCCGCGCCCAGAAACTACCGACCCCTAACTTACTGGGACTGCGTTACCTGTTCGTAGACATCTGGTGCCACGTATCTTCGGAAACTTCTCAAGGACGTTTCGAATCCGTGGCAGGTTGGATCGTTGCTGTATTCCGGTCTAAGGCTGGGCCAGCACGTTATAATGTTTTGGCTCATTAGTGAACATACATTAACACTAAATGAAATATTTAATAACGTTCTTTTCTATTCACATAAAATATTGTTTCAGTGTACAGACGACACATCGCGTGTAAATTTTTTAAATAATTTAAAAATGCCATATTTGAAATCCATCAAGAGTTGCTGATAAAATGAATCATTACTACCTGACGGTTTCTCATTTAATTGCCTTCAGGTATCTGTAAGGTGACGGAGAGAACTAGTGAAATACATTTACCATTAAAACATCGATGCAGCGGTATATGACGAACATTTTAGTGAACACTAGCATTGTAACATATTCGCATAAAATTATTTACAACAACCTTTATGGCAATGCTCTTGTTGTGGCTTCAAATAAAATAAAAACCAACCCTTGGCACTGAAAACAAGGTATGAGGCATAATGTATTTGAACTGACTGTTCATACATGTAAACGAAATACACGTATACGATAAGTTTGTGAGAGTAACCTGCCGTCAGCAGTAATATACCTTGATATAATTACAATGAAATGAACGCCCTTAGCTGCTTACAGGCGTTGACATACGTCAACCGGGACAGATGAAAATGTGTGCCCCGACCGGGACTCGGACCCGGGATCTCCTGCTTACATAGCAGACGCTCTATCCACCTGAGCTACCGAGGACACAGAGGATAGCGCGACTGCAGGGATTTATCTCTGGCACGCCTCCTGCGGAAGCCACATTCTCAACGTATTGTCCCGCACTACATTCATAGTGCCCCCTCCCATTATACTCATTACTCGAGGCGCGTTGCCGATTCCCGTAAGAGTTCAGGTACTGTTTGTGCATTCGCACAGAAGAAGAAGATGGTCAAGTGGCCCGTGAGCCTTAACTATATATATACTTAATTAATAATTGCACACTGTCATTCTCAGGTTCTATCCTTCTGTGTGGAGTGCGCTTCGTATGCTGACAACTATACGGCTGTCAAAAAACTTCTGATCATCCAGCGTAGCATAAATAAAACCAAGATTAGGCAGAAGCAATAGGAAAAATCTCGAAGAATAATGTAGGATCTAATGAACAGAACAAATTCAATATGATGTCTCAGGAAAGAATGAGAAAACGAAGCGTGTGGCACTAAACTGGGATGACGGTTTTCACGAACAAGCAGTTAGTCGCGTCCAGTAGTAGGGCAGCGTAGGCTAAGGATGTAGACATGGACAGCAAGTATACCACCCTGTATCAAACAGAAAGTGAAAATAAGACGTCTGTGACGAGTTTGAAGAGCTGTATGCTTACTATTTCTACGACAAACTTAGAAAAATACGTGCATCAGGAAGCATTTCCAAGCGGGAAGTAAGGAACCATCTAGCTGGAGAAACAACCCTCAGTGGCAGTTATATTGATTCGAAATTCCATACATAAATGCATTAGTTACGAGCCACATGTCTCATCTATCTTGTATTATGCCCAGTATTTAGGTATCTTATTTTGTAAGTAATAGAATTCAGCTTTTGAAATTCATTCTTACTGTTATCTACAAAATAAAAGTATTCTTACACGTGACAATTTCATTTAGCTTCTCTTTCCTGTAGGCATCTAGACTTTTCCATACATAACTACTTCGGTAGCTTCTTTGACACTACGCACTCATGGTCATTATATGCTAAAATGGGCTAAGAGTAAGGTTCTTTTATTCAAGATTGTACATAATAAAGTAAGAATAATTTACATAATATGGACACCTCTACAAGTTCAGCAAATCATTTCTTTCTACACGTTTTAAATTAACCAGCACACTGTGAGTAGTCCGGTAGACGTTTCTCCTGAAGGCACGACAGTGGTTTGCGGCGCAGTTATATTGTTACTGTTTAATCAGATTCCACACATCGTACACCGCTGAAGTCCTCTTTGAAGAATACTTACAGCACAGCAGAGGCAAACTAACTGCAATCAAACGCGTTCCACACTAAGAGATGGAATCCACTAAATTGACGAAGTCACTCCTCTACAGTTATTTTCTTTTGTCTCAAGCAGAATTTAAACACACCAAACAAAAAATTAGTACCTTCCAGCAGAAGTTACGTTAGCACCGCCTCTAATCGTCGTAACGGCTTCTATTCGGTAAGGAAGCGAGGCCACAAGATTCTTCGGGTGTGCCATATCCCGCTGAAGCCCTAGACAAATTTAACAGGAAACCATTATGAGTTATCAGTCATATACAGGCTACTGACCTCACAGCATTTGCCTACTTTTTCAGTGGGACTGATCATGTTAGAATCCATATCCAACGGATAGGTCCCGCGAGAATTACCAGATGGTGGGAATGTTGACTGCTAAGATTCACTCGCTGACTCAGATGGCACCAGGTATTTTCTATGGAATTAAAATCGGGACATTTAGCGGGCAAGTGAATTTCATCCTGGTCCATGTTTTTGCCAACTTAAATCAGTGGATACAAGTAAAGGTACGAAAATACCCGCAGAGAGTGAGAGAATCACCTTCGATCTTACCAACACCCTCCTCACACCAAGGATTAAGCGCCTCTTTGGGTCATCGGTGCATTCGACACCTCGCAGCGTTCGAAAAAAGCCAACTAAATGTGCATCGCATGCTGTTGCCTTCAAAAGAATCTCTCGGAAAGTTGTTCTGATGGGCCTGCCTTCATCGACACCAGAAATTCTTGTCGGACTTGAAACAGATTATCACTTACAACGTGTAACTCTCGTCTCTGGTCCCTGTTGCTGAGAATCTTTCTACTACCAACGTTCTTAAACCGTATTACATGGCTGCGACTAGTGTACCATTCCTTGTAGACACACTGGACAGTCAGCATTTGTAGACCAACAAAGTTACCATTTGCGTTCAAGATGTAATAATGGGAACCTCCAGGCGTGATGCGTCTTTCCTGCATTCATGTCTCTATGTTGACCCACCTTACTGAGCTACCACCTGGAACCAGTTCTACAACCTCTACAACGCTCCAAAGCACCCACTGTGCTTTTTAAAGGGATTGACAAATATATTGTCCGGTCAACGTACGTAGCATTTAATTTCGCTATTTCACTTTGGGATATCATGTTCTTCAAATGAAATTCACAAACAAAAATCTCCACATTTCTTCACACGTCTCTAGAAATGGAGCCAACGCCCCAAGATATACTCTTCGGCATTCTAACTGACACCTTTTACGTTTTAAGAGTACGTTTGCCGAACCGCTGTCTTAAAAAAAGCAACCGTACACTAAGAATGGTTGAATTACAGCGCTAGACAAATTTAACAGGAAACCATTATGAGTTATCCGTCATATACTGGCTACTGACCTCACAGCATTTGCCTACTTTTTCAGTGGGATTGATCATGTTAGAATCCATATCCAAACTTATGCCATGGACTTCATCTTCCTTCCAATTGTCTACGGTATGAGCATGACTGTAAGAATATTTTGTATCTGTCTTGATTATATGAATAAATAATCATCTATCGTTTGACACTGTTATCTTGTAATACTCAACCAAGATGTCAGTCCATAGAGTGTATTATTTATTTTACACCCAAAATCGTTACACGTATCCACGTTGGCAGAGTACACATTGGGTGTAACGTGTAATTTTTTCTAATAAAAATGACTTATTCCCAATGTGAAAACGGAAAGTCAAACAAGCGTCTGTTATCTTGTAGCTACACTTTCGTTTATAAATTTCCTTTTACGATACGTCTTACATTCTTTGCCCTTTCGTAAATCAAATTGCGGTTAGGGCGTATCAAATGGTTCAAATGGCTCTGAGCACTATGCGACTTAACTTCTGAGGTCATCAGTCGCCTAGAACTTAGAACTAATTAAACCTAACTAACCTAAGGACATCACACACATCCATGCCCGAGGCAGGATTCGAACCTGCGACCGTAGCGGTCACGCGGTTCCAGACTGAAGCGCCTTTAACCGCACGGCCACACCGGCCGGCTAGGGCGTATCTGCAGCATTCGAACTATCATAACGGACGTTCACGTCACTCACCAGCGGAAGTGCAAAGCGCTACAGGTTTCTACGCTTTTATGTCTTGCGAATAAGAACTAGACTCAGGGACGGGCATTATCCTTTGTCAGGTCTAACGACGAAATTCTCGATGCTGCCAAGAGCGTAATATGTTCTGAGTAGTAGTTCTTGTTGTTATCACCGGTTCTCATCCGGGGATGTATAAGTGATGATTTTCAGTACGTTCCACAATTACAATTCGAGAAAAAGATGAACCGAAGTATAACTGGATGTTCAAACAAGTATTAAATTTGCAGAAAGGGATACAATTCGACTTCAAATAAAGTTTGAAATAAGGAATAATTAGATATTCCAACTAGTATTAAATCTGCAAGAGACCCTACACTCGTAGAAGCCAGACAATTCGCATATTCTTCTAGCTGGCTGCAATTTGTCTATGTACAGATAGTTGCTTTGCTTCGTTACATTCCACACGTTGTTGGGATGCCTGCTAACGTTTTCACAGAGATTCCACCAACAAATACTTCTTCATGAATTCTTTTGTTCTATCGCATAGTAATTGACATACCATATCGGTGGTGAAGCCCGCTAGATTCAGAGTTCATGATGCGAATTGCCGGCCGAAGTGGCCGTGCGGTTAAAGGCGCTGCAGTCTGGAACCGCGAGACTGCTGCGGTCGCAGGTTCGAATCCTGCCTCGGGCATGGATGTTTGTAATGTCCTTAGGTTAGTTAGGTTTAACTAGTTCTAAGTTCTAGGGGACTAATGACCTCAGCAGTTGAGTCCCATAGTGCTCAGAGCCATTTGAACCATTTGAACCATGATGCGAATTCCGTAAATTTTTGAGAACAGCATACAAGAAAGAAGTGAACGAGATTACAAGCAGATGGAGAAAAAACGTGAAAGCAAGTACCGCTATGGCCCTGTGACGGCAAAGGGCGAAATGTCAGCAAGAAAGTGTGTTCAAACTGTGCAGAACGTATGGTCCTGTCAGACAAGGGCGAATGAGCCTGCTAACGCAATTCTGTGTCAGATTAGTGTCCAGCAGAATTTCGTCCGTATAGCAGCGATAATTGATGATTGGACAACTCATTATGACCGCATCACGGAAAAATATTTATCTTGAAACTTCCTGGCATATTAGAACTACTTGCTGAGCCGGAACTCGAACCCAGAATCTCGCCTTTGACAGGTAATGCTCTTTCTGACAGCGTGTCCACAACCTATCAGTCATGCTCAAGCAGCACAGGATTCGACTGCTACACGACCTTCATCATGATAGTAAACAGCAACGTAGGAAGTTTCGTGAATTCATTCTGGCAGTGGCGATAGAAGATAACAATTTATTTGCACTTAGTTTTCAGTGATTAGGTTACGATCGGTTGAAGCGGAAAAGCGAACCACGAGAAAGTAAGATTGTGGGGCGTGGGGTGCGTACTGTAAGACCTTCGGTACACACACCATCAGGTTATTTGACTTGTCGCTCTAACGAAGTAGGCGAGTGTCAGCAATATGTCTCGTGGTCTTGTCGTGGCGTGTTTATCTTCTGCCGTTAGGTCAGACGATAGAAATGCCACTTGCACGCTTAGAGTAGCAGATTGACAGTGACCAACTTTAAACAGAACTTGATTAATTTTCACACAAATTTATTAAAATAATAATAAGCATAAACATTACTTAACTTGATTCTGGATGCTATTTACAATTGACAATCTGAAGTTCCTTTGGTATTGGTACGTTAATCTTATTCTCGCATATATCTCTGATACTTGACAAAAGTGTCTATACATTTATCTTCATGGCTATGTACAGGAATATGATAATCTTATTATGCGCAGACTGGTGCAGACTAATGCAGACTGGTACAAACTGAGTAATCGGAGGTCTGTACACTCGTTATAATACCTCGAGTGTTCAGGTATCACTGCACGAGTGTGATCCGCGAGGAGAAAAGGTTCTACGTTAGCAGCAATCTCATTGGCTGCGTTACATATTAATACGCGGATCGGCGGAAGCAGAATTTGGTCCGTCTCTAAGACAGCGCCATCTCGTAGTGCGGAGACGGACGAGAGCTGCGCCTGCGCTGTTGTGCTTAGCAGGGCGCGCTCTAGTGGGAAAGTTGTGTACGCGCTGACTACGCGGAACTATGTACACAACATGGGGAACACAGGAGCCGCAAACCATAGTCGAACGCGAGAGAGATTATCCAAAGACTCGTGTGTTACTGCGCCGCGCATTGAGGTTAGCCAATCACACCGTCGAGCGCTCAAATTCAAGCGCCCCCCCAGATACATTAATGTCAGTTGTTCTCATGGCGTAGATGATAGCGCAGGAGACTGCTCAGCCTTTGCTCAGGTTCAGTCCTCACTACCGTTCCACGTTCAATTTTTCTATTGCTCTCTTGTTCGATTTTAGGAAACCAAACGAAAAACACGTTTCGCGACACCGTCTCTGGCGAGCCGCTTGAATTTGCGAGAACCACGGCCTGATAGCTAACTTCACTGCTGAGATAAACATGGAGACGTGATAGAATGTTAGAAAGGAGCTATCGTGATTGGAGATGTCCATGAACAACCGAGCGTGGTGGCACAGTTGTTAGCACACTGGACTCGCATTCGGAAGGACGACGGTTGAAATCAACGCCCGGCCATCCTGATTTAGGCTTTCCATGATTTCCCTAAATCTCTTCAGGCAAATGCCGGGATGGTTCCTTTGAAAGGGCACGGCCGACTTCCTTTCCCATCCTTCCCTAACCCGATGGGACCGATGACCTCGCTGTTTGGTTCCCTCTCCCAAATAAACCAACCGCCGAACCACACCGTGAACGACGTTACCCGATTTGTTGGTGTATCAGCTCGAACTATCCAATAATCATACAAGGAATGGTGTGTAACTTGTAGCTCTGTAACACGGCATAAGGACAGTGGTTATGACAAGATGCTAACTTACAAGGTAGCACGACCAGCATCCATGCTCCTGCTATCATGTCTCAAGTCATTGCAGTCACTGTTGTTGCTATACGGCGTCACTGTTGTTCGAAGGGGAGGCACACTGATGGAGTCTTCCACAATCCCCCATGAAAATATCGCATATTGTGAGAATAGCCATCTTTGAGGCCAGTGGAGCAAGTGATACGCACACCCCTTAACACCCGGTCCATGGTTAAGGAAGTTGATTGTTAAGAAGTGTGATGGTACAGCTCTCGTTCTCTATACAGAATGTTAAATAAGGTGTCGAACATTTTGAGAGGTGGTAATAACAAAACATGAAAAAATTTCACTAAACTATGATGCGGAAAAGCATACTTTCTGAAATCTGTACACTTGTCCATAGTGGCTGAAGACGTTTGGTTGTAAATAAGTCCGCCTCCGTAACAGGAAACAAAGACGGAAATGGTGCAATCGTTGACTCGGTGATCCGTCAACAGGGTTCAAAAAAAAAGAAAAAGTTTAAATGTGTGTGAAATCTTATGGGACTTAACTGCCAAGGTCATCAGTCCCTAAGCTTACACACTACTTAACCCAAATTATCCTATTATCCTAAGGAAAAACACACACACCTATGCCCGAGGGAAGACTCGATCCTCCGCCGGGACCAGCCGCACAGTCCATGACTGCAGCGCCCAAGACCGCTCGGCTAATCCCGCGCGGCAACAGCGTTCACTTGTGTGTATGTCCCTCTGCATCGAAGTACTCTGGTGTACACATCAGTCCTGAGCATTGAGAAGTCTACAGACAGTTGTATGCGTTGTGCTGTAGTAGGTACTGTAGTTTCAGTCCTATTAGTATGTGCTGTAAATTACTTACAACGCTGTATATGTATCGTGATATCGAATCTAACTTAACTGTTATGTGTACTGTTACCGTGAATTTTGTACTGTCCTGTATACGATTGGTGCATTACATTTCCTTTTGTCTTCAACATGTTAGCAATGGATCTCTGAGCTGAAAAAAATGTGTACGCTTCTTCCACAACGGGATGACAGCAACAGCGGACGACGGCAATGGACAACGGCCAATCGCGCTCCGATATTCAAAACATGTGACGTCACGCCACTGCTGGGAACCACACGCAAGCGGAATGTTGCTGCACTCAGTAGCGAGCCAGGGTGTGAATGGGACACGCAGACAAGCTACGATCCACCTTGAAAATGTCCTCCGCAGATGGGGACGAAACGTTGTGTTTAAATGTGAATTCCATTCGACCACGGCATAATAGTGCGGAACATTTTATTAATAGAGTGGGATGCACTGCCATCGACGGACACAACGTTGAGCACCACGTGTCATGAAATGACGTCATGTCGAACCTCTCCTACGAACAAGTGTACAGGTCGCAGACAGTATGCGTTTCCGGACCGACTTTTTTCATCTTGTGATGTGCACTATCACCTCTCACAATGTTGGACATTTAAGTTTTTAGCCGCTATGAATAAGTGTACAGATCTCAGGAAGTATGAATGTATAGATCCATGTTAACTGAACTTTTTTTCTTGTTTTGGTGGCTACTACCACTTCTCGAACTACTCGACACTTTTTTAACACCGTGTATACAAATAACATGCTGACGGGTAGGATGAATAAAATTCTGCGGCTGTTTTCTGATGACGCTGCAGAGTACGGAAAAGTGTACTCGTTGAGTGACTGTAGGAGGATACAGGATGACAGAATTTCTGTTTGGTGTGATGAATGGCAGCTTGCTCTAAAGGTATAAAAATGCAAGTTAATGCAGATAAGCAGGAAAACAATTCTGTAATATTCGAATATAGCCTTAGTCGTGCAGTGGTTCACGCAGTCACATCGATTAAATATCTAGACATAATGTTCCAAAGCGATATGAAATGGAACTAACATTTAAGATCGATTATAGTGCAGGCGAATGATTTACTTTGGTTTATTGGGAGGACTATAGAAAACTGTTGCTTATCTATAAAGAAAACCGGTTGTCGAACACTAATGCAAACAATTTTTAAGTACCGCTCTAGTGGCTGGCTGACTCTGAGCACTATGGGACTTAACTTATGAGGTCATCAGTCCCCAAGAACTTAGAAATACTTAAACCTAACTAACCTAATGACATCACACGCATCCAGGCCCGAGGCAGGATTCGAACCTGCGACCGTAGTGGTCAGACATGTTGCTCCATTCATTACGGGCAGATTCCAGCAATGCGCAGCTATTACGGAGATGCTTCGTGAAATCAAACGGGAATCGGGGGATGGAAGACGACGTTGTTTTCGCGAAACACTGTGAAGAAAATTTAGAGATTCGAGGCTGACTGCAGAGTGATTATATCGTCACCAACGTACATTTTGCATAACCACCTCCAATACAAGATAAGAGCAATTAGGCCTTGTACGAAGGCGCATAAGCAGTCGTATTTTCTTCGCTCCATTTGCTAGTGGAACAGAAAAGGGAGTGACAAGGTCCTTTCAGCCATGCGCGGTATGGCGGCTCGCGGAGTGTAGAGGGGTGCTGATTCCATACAACCGACGTGCACGTACAACCCACTTCATTGCCATCATTTACATCCGTGGAGGGGGTCACATATCTTCCTGATACCAGTTCGACACCATCTAGGTGTCCTGTTTAAAGAGAGTAGCTAATATTTTTTCCGGGGAACTTATACGCACGTTATTTATTGTCCAAATAGTCGGAATTGTCAATGATATTCAATAGGTCCAATTCCATAGCTCCACAGAGGACAGCACAAACTTACTAAAAATATATGTAGGCAAATAGTGTCAGAATATAACCCCACAGAGTTACGAAATTGCTACGTTTCTGCCATTCTGTGTCGCCGTCTCATCCCCTGCGCTAATTCCAGACGAACGACTCGCACGTACGCATCACTCCACTAGCATCTCTTACGTCAGCAGAAGAGGATCACTTGAGCACGTGGCATCCAATTTATACCCTCTACTTGAGATGTTTATGTGGTGTCACCGCCAGACACCACACTTGCTAGGTGGTAGCTTAAATCGGCCGCGGTCCATTTAGTACATGTCGGACCCGCGTGTTGCCACTGTGTGATCGCAGACCGAGCGCCACCAAAAGGCAGGTCTCGAGATACGGACGAGCACTCGCCCCAGTTGTACGGACGACATTGCTAGCGACAATACGGACGAAGCCTTTCTCTCATTTGCCGAGAGACCGTTAGAATAGCCTTCTGCTGAGTCCATGGCTACGATCTAGGAAGGCGCCATTAGCCTTACCTAGTTTGAGAGTTATCGCATAAATGTCTCAAGAAGAACGTTGTAAACCAACAAAGATTAAAAGTTAAGTATAAAGCAGCTACGTACTTTTCTTGCTACCATTCAATAGTTATCCTGTTCCAGACTTTACGCCAGTCGGCGTGTGTGTACGCGTGCCATTCGGCTCCCTTCACAGTGTGGCGTAACTAGCTTGTTACGCCACAACAGTTTATATATTCCCACCTCCGCGTTGCAAATGTTTTGAGTGAAATGCCCAGTCGATGAGCTGTTGTTTTCACGTCAATTCTACCAACATTGAGAGTTGTTTAGTTCTCGGGGTTTTGTAAAATTCCTGGAGTCATGTCTCGTCGCTGTGCAGCCTATGAAAAGGATTGCGGAAGACTCCCAAATAAATTCCAAAGTACAGTGCAGTTTTAATACCAATATATTTCCAGGACTCTGGTGTCCGAGCCTGGTGAACTGTACCGGTTACATCAGATGTTCCCAAAGTTGACATCAATTAACAAAGAGTTCACAACAATCAAAAAAACGAGTCAGCCTACAATACATATGCTCGCAACCGTAGCCAAAAAAAAAAAAAAAAGAATGGTTCAAATGGCTCTGAGCACTATGGGACTCAATTTCTAAGGTCATCAGTCCCCTAGAACTTAGAACTACTTAAACCTAACTAACCTAAAGACATCACACACATCCATGCCTGAGGCAGGATTCGAACCTGCGACCGTAGCGGTCTCGCGGTTCCAGACTGTAGCGCCTAGAACCGCACGGCCACTCCGGCCGGCGTAGCCAAAAAACGAGTGCCCCAAGGCGCCTGCGTGATCTCTATTTACACTTTTGTTAACAATTGCCAACAATGAAAATTGCAATTTTATGTAAAATCACAATTAAAAGTTAAACCGAATATGAGCTACACATTGCTAAAAATTTACAGTCTCAGTGATGAACAAGGTGAACCTATTTTCAACTTAACTACGAGTTAATATAATTATGTTACAGGTAAAAATTACCTTTCTAAATTTGTTTATAATAAATCAATTAGTGCCTGAATTTTAGTGCTAACATATATCGGAGATTCAATTAACGTGCTTTATTTATATGTTCTATTTAAATTGCTATAGTAATTTTATAAAGATAGGTTTACTGGTACATCCTGGCCATGTGCTACATTTCTTTGGATTAGTTACAGTATTAATTTCACATTTACATTGTGTTTATCACATAAGAACAATGTTAATCAGCGAAGCATCGTTTTCGAATTATATGTGTACTGAAATAGTGCTTATTTTTGGATGTAATTTGGAAACAGATCACTTTACAATTGGGCAATTAGGACTGGTGTTTATCTTTAATGCTCTCCGAGGGGTTCTGATAGGTAGCAATGAGATACAATAATATTTCATACTGCGTTCCAATGTGATTTGACCGCTCTCTTAAGGGGGTGACTAATATTTTGTCCAGTTGGAATATCAGTTCTATTAATCACTTCATGACCTTAAGTTACAACAATGAAGCTTGCGTAATCTGAAAAAAAATGTTTTAGTTACCTTACACTGATTGAAGGCGAGTTATTTTTGCGAACCAGGAAAAGAAGCAACCCAATATGGAACCTTGAACACAGATTCACTTAATGCCCTCTCCAGTTCCTAGGAGTGAGTAACAGAAATTTCGATTTACTCAGTTACTGGAACATTCGACCGTTGATGTGACAGCGCTATGTGGAGAATGCAGGCCTCGTTAAGCTGGTGCCACTAATCGCTGTACCTGCCCGCAGCGCAATTTCTCGCAGTGAGGCGCTGGCCGCTTTACGACGCATCAGCCGGCCCAGGCAATCAAGTTCGCACCCCGTGACAAAAGATAAAATACGATATGTACCGGCCGCGGATGGGCACTAAAAACGCACCGTCACAGCCGGAGTAATATCGTTTGACGGATAAGCACCTAGCCATTAATCCCGCAATAAACTAAAAGTGCACTCCATAATCATCGGACTTAATGACTGTGTTTTACTCTCGAGTCCCCTAGCGGAATCCGACTGACTTTTACACTAATTAAACTTAGAGGGTGTAAAAGTCGGTCGAATTACGGATGGGGTTTCCAAACCGAGGTGCCGAGGTTTAACCATTTTAAATGTAACAGCCACCAGAGAGCGTGGAATTATAATCTCGGTCATTATCATTTGCCAAACATACTATTCCGAGAGAAATATTGCGTCGTTAAATGTTTATAGAGCGCCACCGTAACATGACACAGCGGAAACGTAAGTGCAGTATTGTCTCCGCAAAGAACGGCTTTCGCATGAAACAGGGAGTTTCTAGGACTTTAGTCATTACACGGTGCCATAATTACAGCCACATATTCAAAAATAAGGATGTAATTTTCTTGAGTACGTACGATGGAGATTTTCAGTCTATATCTACATCGTCATCTCCATAATATTATACAATGCACACTTACGTGCTTGGCAGAATGTTCATAGACACGCTTTCTGACTATCCCTCTATGGTTCAACTCCAAAATAGTACGTGGGAAGAATGACAACTAAATTCTGTTCGTGCAAGAGCTGATTTCTTCTATTTTATCACGATAGTCATATATTCCAATGTAGGTGTGAGTCAACTAAATATTGCGGCACTCTAAGGAGAAAGATCGTGGTTGAAACTTCTCGCCGCAACGAAAAACGCTTTTGTGTTAATGACTGCTACCCCAACTCGTGTATCACATCCATAAAACCCTCTCCTCTGTTTCGACATGATGCAAAACGAGCTGCATTTGAACTTTTCCAGTGTCTTCCGCCAATCGGATACGGTGAGTATCTCATATCGCACAGCAATTAGACGGACTTTCTAAGTGTTATGCCAAAAATACGCAGTCTTCGATTTGCCGTACCCACAACAATTTCAATGTCAGTGTTCCAATTTACGTTGTTCGATATTGTGAGCTGACAGTGATGGTGGGGGGGGGGGGCAGGGGGGGAGAGTGGGGAGTGGAGAGAGGCCCTTATACATTTCATGCATCCATTCTCAGAAATTCACCGGCGACTTGAGAGAGAACTTACATGTCTGCTGCTTGCTACCACCTTAATGCAGCAAAATGCCGAAGGTAAAAAAATGGTTCAAATGGCTCTGAGCACTATAGGACTTAACTTCTAAGGTCATCAGTTCCCTAGAACTTAGAACTACTTAAGCCTAACTAACCTAAGGACAGCACACACATCCATGCCCGAGGCAGGATTCGAACCTAAGATTCCGGAATAGTCCCCCATTCGGATCTCCGGGAGGGGACTGCCAAGGGGGAGGTTACCATGAGAAAAAGATTGAATAATCTACAAAAGGATAACGTTCCACGAGTCGGGGCGTAGAATGTCAGAAGCTTGAACGTGGTAGGGAAACTAGAAAATCTGAAAAGGGGAATGCCAAGGCTCAATCTACATAAAGTAGGGGTCAGTGAAGTGAAGTGGAAGAAAGACAAGGATTTCTGGTCAGATGAGTATCGGGTAATATCAACAGCAGGAGAAAATGGTATAACAGGTGTATGATTCGTTATGAATAGGAAGGTAGGGCAGAGGGTGTGTTACTGTGAACAGTTCAGTGACCGGGTTGTTCTAATCAGAATCGACAGCAGACCAACACCGACAACGATAGTTCAGGTATACATGCCGACGTCGCAAGCTGAAGATGAACAGATAGAGAAAGTGTATGAGGATATTGAAAGGGTAATGCAGTATGTAAAGGGGGACGAAAATCTAATAGTCATGGGTGACTGGAATGCAGTTGTACGGGAAGGAGTAGAAGAAAAGGCTACAGGAGAATATGGGCTTGGGACAAGGAATGAAATAGGAGAAAGACTAATTGAGTTCTGTAACAAGTTTCAGCTAGTAATAGCGAATACCCTGTTCAAGAATCACAAGAGGAGGAGGTATACTCGGAAAAGGCCTGGAGATACTGGAAGATTTCAATTAGATTACATCATGATCAGACAGAGATTCCGAAATCAGATACTGGATTGTAAGGCGTACCCAGGAGCAGATATAGACTCAGATCACAATATAGTAGTGATGAAAAGTAGGCTGAAGTTCAAGACATTAGTCAGGAAGAATCAATACGCAAAGAAGTGGGATACGGAAGTACTAAGGAATGACAAGATACGTTTGAAGTTCTCTAACGCTATAGATACAGCAACAAGGAATAGCGCAGTAGGCAATACAGTTGAAGAGGAATGAACATCTCTAAAAAGGGCCATCACAGAAGTTGGGAAGGAAAACATAGGTACAAAGAAGGTAGCTGCGAAGAAACCACGGGTAACAGAAGAAATACTTCAGTTGATTGATGAAAGGAGGAAGTACAAACATGTTTCGGGAAAATCAGGAATACAGAAATACAAGTCGCTGAGGAATGAAATAAATAGGAAGTGCAGGGAAGCTAAGACGAAGTGGCTGCAGGAAAAATGTGAAGACATCGAAAAAGATATGATTGTCGGAAGGACAGACTCAGCATACAGGAAAGTCAAAACAACCTTTGGTGACATTAAAAGCAACGGTGGTAACATTAAGAGTGCAATGGGAATTCCACTGTTAAATGCAGAGGAGAGAGCAGATAGGGGGAAAGAATACATTGAAAGCCTCTATGAGGGTGAAGATTTGTCTGATGTGATAGAAGAAGAAACAGGAGTCGATTTAGAAGAGATAGGGGATCCAGTATTAGAATCGGAATTTAAAAGAGCTTTGGAGGACTTAAGGTCAAATAAGGCAGAAGGGATAGATAACATTCCATCAGAATTTCTAAAATCATTGGGGGAATTGGCAACAAAACGACTATTCACGTTGGTGTGTAGAATATATGAGTCTGGCGATGTATCATCTGACTTTCGGAAAAGCATCATCCACACAATTCCGAAGACGGCAAGAGCTGACAAGTGCGAGAATTATCGCACAATCAGCTTAACAGCTCATGCATCGAAGCTGCTTACAAGAATAATATACAGAAGAATGGAAAAGAAAATTGAGAATGCGCTAGGTGACGATCAGTTTGGCTTTAGGAAAAGCAAAGGGACGAGACAGGCAATTCTGACTTAACAGCTAATAATGTAAGCAAGGCTAAAGAAAAATCAAGACACTTTCATAGGATTTGTCCACCTGGAAAAAGCGTTCGACAATATAAAATGGTGCAAGCTGTTCGAGATTCTGAAAAAAGTAGGGGTAAGCTATAGGGAGAGACGGGTCATATACAATATGTACAACAACCAAGAGGGAATAATAAGAGTGGACGATCAAGAACGAAGTGCTCGTATTAAGAAGGGTGTAAGACAAGGCTGTAGCCTTTCGCCCCTCCTCTTCAATCTGTACATCGAGGATGCAATGATGGAAATAAAAGAAAGGTTCAGGAGTGGAATTAAAATACAAGGTGAAAGGATATCAATGATACGATTCGCTGATGACATTGCTATTCTGAGTGAAAGTGAAGAAGAATTAAATGATCTGCTGAACGGAATGAACAGTCTAATGAGTACACAGTATGGTTTGAGAGTAAATCGGAGAAAGACGAAGGTAATGAGAAGTAGTAGAAATGAGAACAGCGAGAAACTTAACATCAGGATTGATGGTCACGAAGCCAATGAAGTTAAGGAATTCTGCTACCTAGGCAGTAAAATAACCAATGACGGACGGAGCAAGGAGGACATCAAAAGCAGACTCGCTATGGCAAAAAAGGCATCTCTGGCCAAGAGAAGTCTATTAATATCAAATACCGGCCTTAATTTGAGGAAGGAATTTCTGAGGATGTACGTCTGAAGTACAGCATTGTATGGTAGTGAAACATGGGCTATGGGAAAACCGGAACAGAAGAGAATCGAAGCATTTGAGATGTGGTGCTATAGACGAATGTTGAAAATTAGGTGGGCTGATAAGGTAAGGAATGAGGAGGTTCTACGCAGAATCGGAGAGGAAAGGAATATGTAGAAATCACTGATAACGAGAAGGGACAGGATGATAGGACATCTGCTAAGACATGAGGGAATGACTTCCATGGTACTAGAGGGAGCTGTAGAGGGCAAAAACTGTAGAGGAAGACAGAGATTGGAATACGTCAAGCAAATAATTGAGGACGTAGGTTGCAAGTGCTACTCTGAGATGAAGAGGTTAGCACAGGAAAGGAATTCGTGGCGGGCCGCATCAAACCAGTCAGTAGACTGATGACAAAAAAAAAAACTAAAAAAAAATGGCCTATTTCTGGCGGAGTTGGACAGGAAAGGGGATTGAAATATGACTTCATTTTGTTTATGGAACCGATCTCATTTTTATCTAGTGCGTTTTATGGAAAACCGTAGCAAACAATTGTAATTGTACCTGATTTTCCAAACCACGAGAAACTTTCTTAACCAACTCCGTTCTTCTAAAACAATAGAATTCTTCTCGTGTTTCAGATGATTGCGTCAGATTTAGGGAGGAACGGTGAAATGATCTCAGTATCAAGAGTCCAGTTCAAAAGTAGGGGAGTACGGAAACATACATGCTCTGTAGTGAAGAAAATTTTAAAATATAACCGTTGGCAAGTGAAGTGGAGTCGATCGAACGGAAAGAAACAAAATGAAATGAAAAGAAGCAAACGAAATATAGGAAAATGGATGAGGAAACAATAGCCTTAAGGTATATGAGTACAATAAACTGCGATTACTGGTTGGAAGGGGATCTGTAGCAGACTGGCAGTCCCTGCAATCTGACTGTCGATGACACAGCAACACAAAAGGCCTAAATTTTCGTCATAGTTACCCTTCTACTGAACCAATTATTTACAATTCAAGTCGCATGTTTTTCATAGCACCGAACTACAGTTAGGTGTATAACACTCCGGCGTAAATTTGGTAAGCTTATGGCTAATGTCACATTAGTTACCCACTAAAAGAATAAACACTATAGTTTACATTATCCCTGTTAGAAATACTAAATATTTTTAAGAAAGATTAATTCTGATGAAGTTGAGTGAGTTGAGAGTTGTGTTAAAATATCAGCCTTCTGACAGCGTTCTTTTAAAAGTGACAGACTTCAGAATGAATATTAATGAGACACATTAGCTAACTCTTTTGTATCTCTTCTCTGGCTTTATAACTTGCAAATATGACCTTCTTACTTTCCAAGAAATATTCACAGACAAATCTTGATCTATAGTCTCTTCCATCTGTGTTTCAATTATCACGTGTTCGCGCAGAATTTATCGGCCAGTTTCTCTAACGAAATCTTCTCACATAATCAGATTAATAACGACCCAATGTAAAGACGTTTACACGAGTGTCATACGCATAATCTGAAATATTCAACAAGTAGGAAACTTGTTGGAATTCCGCATTAGAACGGAGCTTTTACTCATCTGATAGTGGAAAGATTTCGTCACTTTCCGATATCCGGGTCCAACGAGATTTCAGATCTATTTAATACGTCGTAGATTTAAATATACCCTAGCTGTCGATAGCCCACGACAAAGTTAAGGACTTTAATGGGTACCTTTTCATTGATACTCTGACTTCCCGTGGGCCCCGGACGTGGTCGAATATTTGAGGTGTATGTCGGGCAAGGCAGTCACAAGTTCGCCGGCCGGAGTGGCCGAGCGGTTCTAGCCGCTACAGTCTGGAACCGAGCGACCGCTACGGTCGCAGGTTCGAATCCTGCCTCGGGCATGGATGTGTGTGATGTCTTTAGGTTAGTTAGGTTTAATTAGTTCTAAGTTCTAGGCGACTGATGACCTCTGAAGTTAAGTCGCATAGTGCTCAGAGCCATTTGAACCATTTTTGCAGTCACAAGTTCGTTGTGGGACCCGTATTTCCCGTGGACTCAGCCGATAAAACAACGCGATACTGTACATTGAAAAGAGAGGTCACGTTAGTTTTAACCGACGTACTTTTACATAAGCAATCCACGGTCACTACATAACGTAGACACTGAAACTATGAATTCTTTCATGAGGTAGAGACCACAGTTTTAGGGGTTACTCCACCACAAACAATGTCTCAGCCCCCGTTTGAATGTGATTACGCGTAATAACACGGTATGTTTAAAAATTGAGGTAGCAATTAATGCTAAGGATATCTGCTTTGCCGTCCAGACTAACGACAACCTATTTGTTAATATTCAGTTGTTTCCTGTCTTCCAAGTCAAAACTGCGATAAATGGCAATAAGACAAAGATATTGCGTTTCGAATTCTTTTGTGTTTCTAGGACGAGGATTTCATGTCTCCTATAATCAACTAAAACCAAAAATGTTCACGTTTTGTTGATGAATACTAAGGCCAGTTACATTAAAGCGACCCCATAACCATAAAAATGAGTTCTTCTTCTCTAATGATGTTTTCAGTTAAATTTAAATTGACAAAAACTTAACGCAATCGGAAGCAAAGCAGAAATAGAAGCGAGGGTCCAGATAACCACTAAAATAATACATGTCTTACAAGATGCCAGTATGGCGAAACAACTACATCATTGAACTACCCACGTCATTAACTAAATTGTAACGTAATGTAATCATAAGGATGCTGTCATAAAGCCATAAATCTAGTTTCAGTCAGACAGAGCTATATTCTAAATTTTTCATTGAATCCTAAATGACACTTTCAGGTAATTCTGTAACGGCTCTAAGGACTCCAAACCCAAGGGACGCGTGTAAAAAGTCATTATGATACCGTACGCGTAGGTGCAGCAGTATTCCGTTTGTGCGTCTGAATCGGTCAGTGTTACTCCATTCTCAGGCAAAGAAATGTGAACAAAGTAGAAATGTGAATTAATAGAGCGCTAATATGCTTCGTCTACGTCAAATGGCGCAATATCGGTGTGCATAAGACAGGATGAGTACCTAATGTGTTCCAAAGCGCTGCGCATAAAAATGTGATTTTCCGGTGCTCGTACCTCTGGCCCTGTTGTTGATAAAAGGGTAGGATCAAGTGTTTAGGACAGCCATTGGGTTAGGGACCATTCGTATACCCAACAGACGGATCGTCTTAGTGTCCTATCCAACAGCACAGGGCTAGAGTATAAATATTACCCAATTTCTCCTCCTTGGGCAAATGGAGCAAATCGTTTGTTCCTTATTGCATTTGATACGGTCTACAGTTGGCTTGATGGGACTTTTGGAGGCACCGTTACGTCATGGGCGGCTCCTCGAAATATCAGAAGGAAAGGGATTTTTACTGTATTTTCACCGTCACCTGGGCCCCAAAATCCAGCTGAGGATTCCAAGTCGGCTGTGGGTACAAAATGACTGAAATTTTTACTATACGTTCGTAAGATCTCAATCTCGAAAAGTTTCGAAAATTTTCTTGATATCTTTATCCGTTTCCAAGTTACAGAAGTTCAAATTTACCCTACTTCTACACGTAAAATGAGGTATGAGGCGAAATCTAAATAATAAATGACCGCAGAAAATTGCTCAAATTGTAAAGTATGTTCTCTAGGTATTTATCTAGAAGAGCTATCTCCCCGTTTCAAAAATCTTTATCCGTTATCGAGTAACACACCAAACATGCCCTGCTGCATCAAGACACGTAACTCACGTGCAAAGAAATGTGTTGGTCAGTAAAATTTAGGTTCCTTATGTGAAATTGAAATAACGTAAAAATAATTTTACACATAAGACCGGATTTTACGTGCAAAAATTTTTTTTCATGTTCTTCAGTACTACAACATATGGTTCCCATACGATTATTGATACATTTTTCAGCTTATTTATTTGGGCTTTTATTTATTTATTTATTTAGCGTATGGCATCTGCAGAGTAAAATTGCACACAAACTATTAATTAATATAATAAACGAATTACAAATATATTATTAAATGATTGATTGCAAACAACAATACGCGAAAGATTAGGGAGACAGCCGCTGCAGCTATTACAAATCGAAATAACATATTAAGAAAGCTGACTGGAATCTCCTGGGGAGCTCAAGCTAACACCCTACGTACCGCAGCACCATCTCTTGTTTACTCGGTGGCAGAATACTGCGCCCAGTCTGGTACAAGAGCACACACACGACGAAAATAGACGTTCAGCTTAATACCACCATGAGGATTGTCTCAGGAACTCTGCAAATAACTCCACTTCCCTGGCTTCATGCCCTTTGCAATATCCTCAGAACACAACAGGCAGCTATCCGAGAATGGAAGAAAATTAATGATCCCTCTATCTCTGCAGATATACCTATCCGAAAAATATTGGACCATCTAGCAACTACCCGCCTAAAATCCAGGAAACTTAAATGGGAAGACGAAGTCCTCAAATTTCCAGAACGGTTTCTTTGTGCTACATGGCTTTTATAAACTACGTTTTCGCCTCACACTGGATTATGCGTGCGTATTTTACGTGTTCAAGTATGGTAACTTTGAACCTCTGTCCTCGAAAACGTTTAAAGAGATGAAGAAAATTTTAAAGGTTGTTCGAGATCGGAATTTTAGGAATGTATCGTAAGAACAGCAGCCATTTTCTGTGCATAGCCGTCTAGGAATCCGTGGCTGGGTTTCGGTACCCAAAAAAATAAGTTTTTAGGTGTTTCTCTATAACGAATAAAGATTTTTGAAAGCGGGGAGATTTATTCTCTACATAAATGCCTAGAGAATATACCGTTACAATTTGAGCAATGTTCTGCGGTTTTCAGTTATTTAGATTTCACCTTGTACCAGATTTTACGTGCAGAAGTAGGGTAACTTTGAACCTCGGTATCTCGGAAACGGATAAAGATATCTAGAAAATTTTCAAAGCTGTTCGAGATCGTGATCTTAGGAATACATCGTAAATATTTCATACGTTTGATGTGGGCAGCCGTCTTGGAATTCTCGGCTGGGTTTTGGTCCGTTGGTGACGGCGAAAATACAGTAAAAGACCTCTTTCTTGCAATTTTCAGAGGAAACAACCATGAACTAATGTTGCGTCCATAAGTCACATCAAGCCCACGGTAGATCACATCAAATGAAATAGAACCATCCAGTTTTCTCCATTTGCCTAAGTAGGAGGAAATGTGTAATATTCATACTTTGACCACGTAATGTAGGATAGTGACACTAACCCGATCCTTCTGTTTTGTATAAAAAATGGTCCCTAGCCCAAGGGTTATCCAAAGCACTTGACCCCACCTTTTCACCGCAAGTAGAACCCGAGGTTCTGTCGCATGCATACCGATAAGAAGGTAGCGTGCAGCGGCGAGTGGTGACTGGAACACAAAATCTTATCACAGCGTGGGACGATCGTCATCTAGCCTGCTTGGCCCGAACGGACCATATGGCTTCATCTGCAATGCCTTGGCGCTACAGCTCTGCAATGGCTGCGAAGGTGTCTGTGTCTATAGTAAGCATACGTGTCGGATGCTGGCGTGGCGACTGTCTCTGCCAGACCTCACTGGGGCATCGCGGACAGACGTCGAGTGAAACGATTTGAGGCATCATCAGGTACAAAATGCTTCCTCGACTCTAAGAAGAAACTAAACAGTAACGACTATATTAGGCATATTTTAGAGATCTAAGTTCTGCCCCTCCTTTGGGCAACATAACATGCCATATTTCAACACGAAAATGACCAACCACAGGTAAGGAATAATGGGCATATATCCTTTGAGAAATGATACGTATAACTGTTTTCCTGGTTCACAAGTTTGCCTGACATGTTGCACAGCGAAAAAAACTGGATACACGGTCGGCCAGTTTCAGGTTATTGTCACCCACCAACTAAAACTGGCGGACTTGCATATAACCGGCGTGGCAGGATGTGTATTATCAAACGACTAACGTGGAGTTCAGTCACCAAATATTGATTGCAGGTGGCCTAACTAACGACTTCCACAGGAAACAAAAATTTGTTGATCAATATATTACATAATTATTGACCGAATTTAAAAATTTAGAATGCTGTCATAATCAACTTATGGAGACGGATGATATTATGTTAAAAGTTTAACACAGCAAGGTAGTATTACAGTGAGAAACAGTGTACAGGGTGTACGTAAAGTCTGGGAACACTTTCAATTATTTATTGCACAAGAACCAAACATTGTACATATATATCATACATATGCCATTTTGAAAGAAACCCTGAAAGTTTTTTTTTCATGTATACTGCCACAGAGTAGTTCGGTAATTTGGTGATAGTCAGCGCTAGTCGCAAACATGGCGAGTTTAGGTGCCGAGCGAGCTTTCTGTGTGTTGGGGTTCGACAAAAACAAGTGTGCTACAGCTGTTGAACGGATGTTTAGAACAAAGTATGGTAAGAAGCCACCAACAAGGAAGGCCATTTACCACTGGCACAACAAATTCGTTACGACGGGTTGCTTGTGCCCGGCATAGAGAAGCGGACGTCCCAGTGTGAGTGAAGTGAATGTGGAGCGCGTACAAGAGACATTCATAAGGAGTCCAAAGAAATCTGTGCGTCGTGCATCCCGTGCACTCGAAATGGCTCCAGTGACAGTGTGGAAAGTCCTGCGACGGAAGCTGTCTATGAAAGCATTCAAATTGGAGCAAGTGCAGAAGCTCAATGACGACGACAAAATCAAGCGTTTTGAGTTTTGATCGCAGTTGCAACAATTGAATGAGGTGGGGATGTCATTGTTGATCGCTTAATATTTTAGCGACGAAGCAACTTTTCACACTTTGGGAAAGAGAACAGGCATAACTGCCGAATCTGGGGTACAAAGCATCTACCCGAATGGACTTTTCACGTTTTTTATTATCGCATATAAGAAAAGAGCCGCGAAATATCTGTTAATAATGCCGTGCTTTGCTTTTCTTTATCATCATTACCCTTTAGCGGAATAAAATGTATATATGGAAGTCTTATTGTTCTGTATCTGGCCTACAATTTAAGGAACGATTTTTCGTAACTGCAACTCATGCTAAGAATCAATATATCTTCCCTACTTCATAGTGATTAAAAGTTGAAATTACTTTGTTATGAGCACTGATGTTACAGTCCGTGTGATCGTTCAAAAACACAAGTTCGCAGTGGATTTTATTTCTCGTTAAAATGCTATTTCATACCACGACTAGCCCAAGAACATGAGACTCTCATTAAAAAATACGTTGTCACTATAAAGTTTGCCAGATCAGAACGGAGCACAGCAAGATTCCTATCAGATTCTGAAGGTACATTAAATTATTTGCACTGTAAATTATATCCTATCAGCAGCCCGCGTCAATCTGCAACACATCATAAAATCTGCTGATCTTCACTGCCAGTCTGGGAGCTAAAAGAAATAATATTATTTTACTATTATTTTACCGCTTCCTTGCGGTATGCTCGACTATATTGTAAGTCGTTTAAATACGCCGCGGCAGCGGCTCTTCGTTCTCCACGCAGCTCAGCACCACAGATAATATTTATATAACTGAAAAATGTCTCAACAGGATGGGATAATATGCAAGCAAGCTTAACAATAAATAATACAAGTTTTCATTTAAACAACTCTATTAAAACCTTTAAATATCTCAGTGATTACAGACCTTTGTGAATTCACACGTAATGGCGTACATTGCTTAGTCTCGACAAAAGAATGCTACACTAGCGTTCGCTACTACGACACAGGATATCTTACTCGTTCGACTCCCAGATGAAGAAGACAAAGAAATTGCTATTCGTCACGTATTATATACTAGTTACTTATTTTAATCTTTGTTCGACATTTATCGTCTGTGGCGGTTTCATTACTCGCCCACGCAGATATTCTCAAAAATAAATAATAAAAAAAAATACATAATTTTATACAATAACACAATATGATACATATAATTTCCTCGTTACTACATAATATGTTGTTTTTGTTTCTTACTAGACGTTACAGACTGAATTTGAGCGTGATTCCCCAAAGGTAAATATTTTTTGTGCCTTGACACGTCGAAAACTGTATGGGCCATTCTTCTTTGCCGAGAGTACCGTCACTGGATATTCCTACTTGGACATGTTGCAGCAATGGCTGGTGCCTCAAATGCAATCGGACTCTCCGTTCATCTTTCAGCAGGATGGGGATCCACCCCATTTTTATCGCGGAATTCGTGGGTACCTGAAGACGGAGCTGCCGCATCGATGGATCGGCCGTGCTACAGAAGGGGACAGTTGTTTCGTGAAATAGCCTCCCCGATCACCAGATCGCGCTCCGTGTGACTTTTTTCTGTGGGAGCACATTAAAGGTCTGGTGTATGAACCGCCTATACCACGTGATATAGCAGAGCTCCGGGGGAGAATACGGGAAGATACTGCATAGTCGATGATGGCATGCTGGGACGGATATGGCAAGAATTCGATTACCATATTGACGTCTGCTGGGTCACTCATGGTTCACATATTGAATCTTTGTAAAAAATAAAAGAACTTTCAGAGTTTCTCTTCAAAATGCAATATGTACAACACCTGTACAATGTTTAGTTCTTGTGCAATAAATAATTCAAAGTGTTCTCGGACTTTATGTACACCCAGCATGTATCTCGAGACAGTGTAACTGAGGGCTCGCAGATACCCAGACTTTATTCATCCAGTTTTGGAAATGGGGGCACTTAGCGACTTCCAACAAAGTTTACAGATAATTTCAAACCTATCCTCAACACATTCTGCGGTCAGTATTCATATATACTACCAAATGTATCTGTAAAATTACATCATTGTTCGACACGTATTTCCGAATTTATAACGTCATAAATATTAGGATGCGCGAAAAACACGGTTTTATTTAAAGCGGAGTGTTAACTACTCAGGCAACACTCATCCAGTGATGCAGTTTGTGATAATGGGAGCATTTAGCTAGCGATTTCTGACAAACTTTTATCATAATTTCAAACATTTTCTAAACTTTTTCTAGATGGCAATAATTAACACATTAATTCATTTGTGAAGTCTAGCGCTAATGAACTAGAGTGTATGCCGTTTAGAAAAAATTGTAATGTGAACAGAAATTTGACGCAGTTTTGGGAGTTCGATTCAGTAAAGAATCGCGGGTTTAACGGTATTTCCTAGAAACATGTTCAGGCTCTCTCTTCTTCCACACAACGGCGATTAAATGATAATGATTTTTGTCGGTTGAGCTGATGCCATATAGGTCATTAGCACTTGTCAACGTTTTCGCCCTAGCTTTCGTCTTTATAGCTTCTGACATTGAGAAGCCATAAAGATTTCTCTAACCCTAATCGTTTGTATATTGCCAGGTATCGGCTCTGTGGAATAAAATTCATTTCAGTAGCATGTATTATCCTTTATACTGAAATTTTGGTCAAAGTTAGTATTTGCTTACTATAATAACGCCACATTTGTATGGGCCTCAAGAAACTGACTAGATTTTTTGTCAGATTACAATACTGTACTAAAGAACATAATTTGGCAGGCGCTTACCAAACATACATGTGCTCCAATGACTCTTCCATTTCCTTCTGTCTAATGCAATAGATGTCCATTCGTTGTTGATATCCATCCTTGCTACATCATTTTGAGTGAGGCCCAGTCGTCTGCTTCTGTGGCCTCCTCTCCCTGCCGTTCCATCATTTTACTAGCGAATTCTTTTTTAAGTAAACCATCCTGGCTATTCCTTCTATATAACCACCCCAGCTCATCCTTCTCTTCATTAGCAATATGACGACGTATAGGTGTTAACACAACTTCCGTAGTTCTTCATTTTTTCGTATCCCCCATTATTTAGAATTTTTGCTGAATGATGGTCCAGAACTTTTCCTTCTTGTTTGTCTTTCGGATATTAATAGTTTTTTTCTTACATTTTCTCTAATCATTATCGCCTGATATTTCCATAACACTTAGCTGAGTACGTGGCGTTACCTGAGTACGTATTTATTCCAATTCCTCCCCCCCCCCCCCCCTCTCTCACTGTCCATTTCTTCCTTCTGCTTCTTTCTTCATGTTATCACACCTAGACCAATAGTAAATTGCTGGTTCTTAGCCCACAGCGTTTATTTCCAGATACTAAGTAATGTGTGTACTAAGTTTGGTTAAAGCCGATCCGTGGATTTAGGAAGAGCTTTTTAGCCGCGGCTTCGTCCACATACGCCATGTCACATATATTTCTCACACATTTAATGTATTTCATGCATATTTATGTACATGTTTCACCTGCAGTTTCGTTTTCACGAAATCCGTCCAGTGGTTAATAAGCAGATATAGAGCGTACATACATACAAACGTACATACATTTTTGTAATACATATGAATACTGGGTTTGTTGTAAAGTGATATAAGCGAATATAGCGGCAAACAACGAAGATGTCGAGGAACAGTTTAGACGCATTAGATGACAGCCTGTAAAGTACTGTGAAGAGTAAGAGTAACATAACAGATTGACCATCCTGATTTACTTTTCTCGTCATACTTTATATATCATAATGATATTTGCAAAAGGGGCATCTGAAACCATCTATTGAAGTATCAAAACCTCTCCGTAACCAATCGGAAGACGATATATTTATTATTCTCTATGGTTTTTCGTAAGTTTAGCTTCACTGATATGTGAAAATATTTTTGACCCGCTCGCATAGCAGCGCGCGTTAGCTCACCGCTTACGGGATTCGGGGATGCGCGCCGACCCCGCATCGAATTCGCTGGAGGATTAAGGACGAGAGCCTGGGGTGCCAGCAAGCCCAGGTATGGTTTTTAGGCGGTTTTTCACATCTGATTAACTGAATACTGGGCTGGTAGCCACTTCCTGTTTCAGTTAAACGAATTGCAAAGATTTCTCACACCTTCACACGGGATAACTCTAGAATCAGGCAGATGGTATACACACACTCCTCTATGGTGTGCCAAGTGGTGGTGGCAGGAAGGGCATCTGGCCGTCTTCTGACACTAACGTGGCAAATCCAGATTAACATGCCGATCCTATGAGAATTCGGAAGAACGCCAGGAAAAAGAAGAAGCAGAAAATAAAGGTAAGTGGTAAGGTTTTTGCTCGTTGGAATGGCTCTCAGGAATACAATGTACAACTTCTAACAACGTTGGACACCTCACAGTTCTGCTGACGAGATGAAACCAAGATTGTCAACAAGTTACCGTAATGCACTGTGATTAGAAAATATGATTACCCGCCACGAATGATCCGACGAATGCCTGTATGGTGCTATTTATTTATTTTTCAAGCTGAAGCGCGACCGATTTTTGCTCGGAAATGTCCAACTGCATGTCGACGGTTTACTGAATTTTTACTTCCTTACGAACTTCTTTACTGATGTCTGAAATTCTTATGACACATACTAAATTTACAGTCTTGTTCGTTGTATTGTTGTCAGCTAACACAACACTGAAAGGTAACTGTTTTTAGCTTTTTTTTTTTAAGTGTGAACTTAGAGATTCCACGGTGGTAAGGAGAAAATTTCTCCGGCTGGAAAATGTACTGGGTTGATATCAATGATCTTTTTTATATTAGTGTATCCTGAATTATGACGTAAGTGAAGCGTTAACTTGGTATTAGGAATAATTTTCTTCATACAGCTTTCTAACATTTTTGTGTTGTATGTGTTCCGACCAAAAGAATAATTTGAAATACCGTGTCATCATCACGCTGGTGAGCGTTTAAATGAAATATGCTCAGCAGGTGGCAACAATTAAGGAATGGGTACGTGAATTCAAAACTGACTCTACTTATCATTAACGTTGTCTACGTGAAGAACGTAGATAAAGTACAACCACAGATGAAAATGTAGAGATAGTGTACAATATGACACTTAAATAACGAGTATGAAATACGTATGAAACAGGTGACGCAAGAGGCGAAACAGAGGAATGATCACGGTATCTTTCGTGTAAGGAATTACTATATGGCAGCTTTGTGCAAGACGAGTATCGCATTTGCTTAATTCTGTCCGAAAAAAATGCGAAGATAAATTTCTAAATAAACATTGGTTCGTTTCGAAAATAATATAGTAGATTTTGTTAGCTGATTACTTTCTGTTGAGCAGATATGAATGCAGCGCTTTTCGTCAAAGCAGTGGGTGGAAGCTATTAACCTTGCACCAACAAAGGCGAAGTTCATTTCATCTGCCGAGTAGGAAAGGTCCTGTTCTGTAGAATTCGTCACATCGCTTATCGTGCGAAGGGTAAGAATATAACCGTCGAAAACTACACAAGGCCTGTAGATCAAGTTGATAATGAGAGACGAGAGTAGCTTCCTGAATTACAAAAGAAAAATTTCAAATTTCTTTAGGTGAATACACCTACCCACACAAGTACAGTGATAACGTGAAAACGGAGATATTTGAAGTTCGAATTGCGCAACATCCTCTCTGTTAGGGACCTTCTGAACTCCATTCATTACAGCATACGTATCAGTTTGATGTATAATCACGTACTGAATCCTCTTAATTTATGGCAGTCGTATACAATACGAGTATTTCGAACGTTTTCCAGGATCAGGTTTATGGATGGAATCTACTCACTTGAAACACGTACATGACCTAACAGGGATCTAGGTCGTTAGATAAATATAATTTTGACTGTTGCGTTTTCGTTATTTCGCATGCTGCTTCCAAAGCAGCTCATAATATACTACGTGCGTCGTAAATACGTACATCAGAGCTGACATTTTGAAGTTATAACTAGCATTTTACCACAGATCTAACTATATTGTGGCAACCGGTTTTTATGATATTATTAATTCTAGCTATAATCGCTTATGCACAAATTTAATACCCCATAGCTTTTCTTTTTTTCCGCGCAAATGTAAATTGCGTGGGCAAGTGCCAGGTCATAATGCTCACGGTGACCCGACACAACGCGTCATTTGTGTTTATCATGGTTTTTATGGTTTCACGTCTTTGTGTGAGTATCTTGGCAACACGTTTAGCTGCTTTTCAGGTAACGTACCATACTGATATTATCAATACTTTTATAGGCTATCGTAATAATGCCACTGATAGGTTTCATCACTGTTTTTGCCTCTCTGGAAGCATCTCATGATGGTCCCATAGACCGAAACCGAGCGTAAAACAAAGTAAATGTTTTGAAATCGAAGACTGTTTCGAATCACACAAATTTTAAACACTGCGTCGCTGTGTTCTTCAACGTGATTAAGACACACTTCATTAAACGCACATGCTTTCTATACGGCTGTAAACTCTTTTCCTCGAACTTGTGCACAACTCGTGTTATGAAAGTAACGTCGAAGAAATTACACCTATGTCGGATGCAACGGTCCTTAGGAAATAAGCTCTTTTGGGGACAACAAGCGATTTTCCGACACAGCGGCGCTAAGCTGCTTCCTCGGGGAGTGCCCCGCATTAGGATTATACCGCTGGCCGCTACAGTGCTCCGCAGTGGCGGGAGGGAGTGACTGATTCAACAATGTATCAGGGTGGGGGCCATAATTGCTGCCAAATTGGTCCCATTTGCCGAGGCGCATATGGAATGAGGGAGCTTCATTAGCGCTATCCAAAACAGTAGCACCTCTCGACGTAAGCGGCGGCGTGACAAACCCAGCTGATGACACGCGGGCGCTGCAACACGCTCCGGTTCGAGTGGCGTGATTCACCGTCGCCGGACTCCGACAAAAATCCGCTCCACTCCCCTGGGCGATTGGCGACACGGGCCATTGGCTGCGCCGGCCGCAGCCGCGACTGTTAACGCATAAACGACCCTTCACTGGCCGCGCGCGCCTCCGTTTTAACAGCTCGACACGCAACCCGCCAGCGACACTAAAATGTCTTGCGACCGTCACTAATGTGCAAATCATTCCGAAGAGCGCTCCATCTTTTTGTTACAAGAGATGCGACGCTCGTCGATTTTCTCGAAAAATATGTTTTCGCACTACAATGACGTGCCTCCGTAAAAAATTAACCGAAAGTTTATACACGAATACGTCGAGACAATAATTTCATTAATTCCAGTCAATGATAAGGCTATCGATTTCGTTCCACAATGATCATCTACAGATCTGAAAGGAAAAGGGAAACGAAATATAAAACGCTGGGTAATATGAGTATATGCTAATCCTAAGTCAGTGATTGATTTCGGGCCATACTACCTACAGCTGCCGAGCTAACGTTGTTTATATGATATGACAATGTCTTTATATTAAACGATTTTGTTGAATTGCGAGAATAGAACTTTAATTAAGCGAAATCGAAAATAAAATCATGTAGATTGACAACAAGCGCTTCCTAATATTCCTTAAGCTGGAATTATTAGTCAGTCTACTGAGGAACCTAACACACATCTCCTGGTTTAGGTTTCTCATCTTTCCTCACGACGATAGAGGTGAGTTACGTGGTGGCTTGTTCAAGGGGCTAAGGCCGATTTCTTCCCTCATCAGTGTCCAGCTGACCAATAGCAGTCTCTAATGACGCCAAAGTCGACATGTGACATTTGGTTCAAACTCTTTTTCGTTCAATTTTGTACCAAATAATCACTTTTTAAGGCAGATTTCGGCAGCTAATTAGCTACCTTCAGTATAATTTTCCTACTAGTTGTACGTCTAACGTGTTAGTCCGTATACGTATTTGGCGACGCCATACTCTCATGAAATATTACTACAGAACTTACAAATACATATTGAAAATTACAGGCTTCACCTCACGTAGCCTTCTCTCCAAAGTAAACCATAAAGGCCCAATACTATTGAGATCTGGTGACTGTGATGGTCAGAGGAGATGCGACAATTTTATCCTCGCTCTCACAAAACAAGTCATCACATCGTACGCCAAGTCAACGAATATATGGCGATGCCACGAGCACCAGTGACGTCACAGGCGGCATGTAGCGTATACAAGGGCGCACTAGCAGCCCACTATCAGTCATACTACTTAACAATGGGCGAGAAGTGCTTGACGGAAGCTCGTGTAACTTCAGCCACTTGACGCGGCTGAAACCCGAGAAGTTTTTATTCTGTGTATTAGAGAAGTCACTGCAGCGTGTATCGAGAACAGAAGTTTTGTAATAATTCTAGATGTTATATATAGACGTTACTGTTCTCTTTACAAAATAATTCGACTAATTTACTAGTCTGTATACCTTGTTCCTGTCATAGAAGATTACTTTATTTGGAAAGCTAAATACAAATAAAAGACTTAAATCTACCACAAAATACATGAAATTTAATATTGGCATCTGATTTCTTCATTCATTTCCGTTAGTAGTCATGTAGTTTGGAAATATGTAGCCATGGTGCAATTAGTATGCTCAGCTGATTTTAATAGATTCAGACAGGGTTTAAGCTAATCAACGTTACAATAACAAAAAGCTATAATGTGACGTATATGTCCCTTGGCCATTGGAGGTAGAGCCAATGGTGACCAAATTGGCTCAGAAATTAGATTTCAGAAAAGAAAAACCCGGACGAGTGTAAATAGTACTCGGGTTATGAGGGTTCCGTATAAAGTTCACTATGTTTGTAGATAGCTCATCTATACATTTTGGTGAGTGAGTTTGCGAGTATCAAAATATGTGACATAAATAATTGTATCTTTTGAGTGCATTGACTTAGAAGCTTACAAGTTTTACACCACCAACAGACAGTAAATCTTGGTATTTCACATAAATTTGAACGTGATGCCTCTGCCCATTCCTGAGAGAAAGGGACATTAACAGACGGACAGACAGTCGGACAACACTTAGATCAAATAAGGTATCCGTTTCTTATCAACTGAGGCACACAAATCTAGAAAGGGAAAAGTTTCCACAATTTCCTCCATGAAGAGAAAATCATGTTTTAAAAATGGCTCATAAAGTACCAATGGATAGTCGCTGGCTAATAAACTGTGCATGATACCCTTCATATTACTACGAAAAGAATCAGTCATGCACAGATGTCTATGGATTAGGTGAAATAGCCGTCTACAGTTGGTTCAAAAGGCTCTGAGCACTATGGGACTTAACATCTGAGATCATCAGTCCCCTAGAACTTAGAACTACTTAAACCTCAGGACATCACACACATCCATGTCCAAGGCAGGATTCAAACCTGCGACCGTAGCGGTCGCGCGGTTCCAGACTGAAGCGCCTAGAACCGCTCGGCCACAGCGGCCGGCGTAATGTTAATTGGTTGATGCTACAAACCAAAGGGTAATCTCTTTGCAGAAAACATTTTTTTTTATATTGACCAGCATATCATTGTCTTTAGCAGAAATTAATTATGCAGCCTGAAAGAAAATCTCCATACAAATTAGGAGAGTTAACATACCATACCAACATACAGATAACTACAGAAAACACACAGCACGTAGGTGGTTCATTTTTAGAATAACACACGAATTGTAGATTAAGCTATGTCTTGGCACATGAAGAAAAATCAGAGAGGGTATCCATAGAGCCTCTTCACAATTTCAAAAACTTATAACAATGGTAAGTGATACCTTCATCAGATTTGACCTATGCACTTAGTGGTAATCAAAGTTTTTAATCACACTACATTTGTGTGCCTCAGGTACCATGTCAATTGATAAGGTACTGTGAAGCGAACTTCAGACCTAATGGCTTAACCTCGAGAGAAGGGGCAGTGTGTATCATGGTTTAATCGAACAAAATTGGATCTGCAGGTCCAGTGATGTTTCAGAACTAAGTACGAAAGAGATCCGCCCTCACGTCCATCAATCTGTATGTGATACAAGAAATTTATGGAGACATGGACAGTGTCCCGTAGAGCGGCGAGTGGTTGACTAAAAAAACATCGATCTTGCAAGGCAAATCTTAGATCATTCTTGCTGAGTGCCTATCCGTTGCAGCTACCATGTTCAACAATGCACGAAATTTTGCGAGTGTACATTTAAAAAGTAAAAAAGTTACAGACAGTGCATTCAAATCATAAACGAAGACTAATAGTTTTTGGAGTTAACATGCTGGAATGGATGTCTATGGAAGTAGTAGGAAAAGGGAGGCACGACACAAGAATTGATATCAAATTGATATGAAGATTAATTAAATTGATCAATTAATTTCCCTCCCCAACAACGACCACCTGCAGCCATGGATGACATCATGCGCTTTCCTCACCCAGCACGTGGGTGGCAGCCCCCTACTCCCTCACCAACACCCCCCCCCCCCTTCATTTCCCCAACCTACCCTGCTAACAAGAATTTCGAATTTTGGCGGCAATTCCCAATTTTTGCTGCCGGCCGAAGTGGCCGTGCGGTTAAAGGCGCTGCAGTCTGAAACCGCAAGACCGCTACAGTCGCAGGTTCGAATCCTGCCTCGGGCATGGATGTTTCTGACGTCCTTAGGTTAGTTAGGTTTAACTAGTTCTAAGTTCTAGGGGACTAATGACCTCAGCAGTTGAGTCCCATAGTGCTCAGAGCCATTTGAACCAATTTTTGCTGTACAGTTCAATGGTCAATTGAGGGGGCGTAATATTAAAGGAAATTTTTGATTGAAGTTGTCCATGGGATGGGAATAGATGGTAGAAATGTGAAAAAAAAACAATTCAGAGGAGGGGAAATCTGTGAACTATGCTCTGACGAGGACATACACTACTGGCCATTAAAATTGCTACACCAAGAAGAAATGCAGATGATAAACGGGTATTCATTGGACAAATATATTATACTAGAACTGACATGTGATTACATTTTCACGCAGTTTGGGTGCATAGATCCTGAGAAATCAGTACCCAGAACAACCACCCCTGGCCGTAATAACGGCCTTGATACGCCTGGGCATTGAGTTAAACAGAGCTTGGATGGCGTGTACAGGTACAGCTGCCCATGCGGCTTCAACACGATACCACAGTTCAAAATTTGTGACTGGCGTATTGTGACGAGCCAGTTTCTAGGTCACCAATGACCAGACGTTTTCAGTTGGTGAGAGATCTGGAGAATGTGCTGTCCTGGGCAGCAGTCGAACATTTTCTGTATCCAGAAAGGCCCGTACAGGACCTGCAACATGCGGTCGTGCTTTATCCTGCTGAAATGTAGGGTTTCGCAGGGATCGAATGAAGGACAGAGCCACGGGTCGTAACACATCTGAAATGCAACGGCCACTGTTCAAAAGTGCCGTCAATGCGAACAAGAGGTGACCGAGACGTGTAACCAATGGCACCCCATACCATCACGCCGGGTGATACGCCAGTATGGCGATAACGAATACACGCTTCCAATGTGCGTTCACCGCGATGTCGCCAAACACGGATGCGACCATCACGATGCTGTAAACACAACCTGGATTCGAACTGTTCGTGCAGATGGTTGTTGCCTTGCAAACGTCCCCATCCGTTGACTCAGGGATGGGGACGTGGCTGCACGATCCGTTACAGGCATACGGATAAGATGCCTGTCATATCGACTGCTAGTGATACGAGACCGTTGGGATCCAGCACGAAATTCCGTATTACCCTCCTGAACCCACCAATTCCATATTTTGCTAACAGTCATTGGATCTAGACCAACGCGAGCAGCAATGTCGCGATACGATAAACCGCAATCGCGATAGGCTACAATCCGACCTTTATCAAAGTCGGAAACGTGATGGCACGCATTTCTCCTCCTTACACGATGCATCACAACAACTTTTCACCAGGCATGGCCGGTCAACTGCTGTTTGTGTATGAGAAATCGGTTGGAAATTTTCCTCATGTCAGCACGTTGTAGATGTCGCCACAGGCGCTAACCTTGTGTGAAGCTCTTAAAAGCTAATCATTTGCATATCACAGCATCTTCTTCCTGTCGGATAAATTTCGCATCTGTAGCACGGCATCTTCGTGGTGTAGCAATTTTAATGGCCAGTAGCAGAAATTCGCGTTTCATAGGACCGGGATACTCTTGTCTAACTTACAATCACTTCATGTACTGCAATCGCTACGTCCTTATGATGCTCACTGCTGCATTGCCTCTGGCCGGGGTGACCGAGCGGTTATAGGCGCTACAGTCTGGAATCGCGTGACCGCTACGGTCGCAGGTTCCAATCATGCTTCTGGCATGGATGTGTGTGATGTCCTTAGGTTAGTTAGGTTTAAGTAGTTCTAAGTTCTAGGGGACTGATGACCTTAGAAATTGAGTCCCATAGTGCTCAGAGCTATTTGAACCATTAGCTGCATTGCCCGGTGCGAGTGCGATAGTAGTGCGCAAGGGTTCATCCCTTCCCCGCCTTCTGCACCATGCTGCCTCATGTGACCCTGGGGGGCTCCATCTGTGCCCCACTGCACCACATTCATGACAGCTGATACAGCTGCCTCGCCTCACAGTTCTCATACGGACCGGCCTACTGCATTTTGTCTTGCTTCGGGGGGCTTGAGATGAAAGGGCGCCGCGCCAGGCGCGTTCGTAACTCTCTGAAGACTTAGATGACACAAACCACGCACGACATGCGCGCCACTGAGCTCTGTTTCCGACGATCTGCAAGATGACTACCGGCACTTGTGGCCCCTCGGCTTCCACACCACGCCCCCTCGGCAGCAGCCAGTAGTTGGAAATTGGCAGATGAATGTAATTGACAATGTCGCTCTCAAGGCGTTCTTTGTTGGGCATCCAACACGAACAATAGATTTGTTTTTCGAAGGTTAGCATCTTCTCCCACAGGCATGTCCTAACGAAAACAATAACACGTATTTCGAGGGTCTAGCTGGCACTGAGCGTGCCGGGCTATCTATCTGTCTCACAATGAACAAAGTCTGTTTTTCTAAAGATAGCAGATGCATCCAATTTTTCATCCACTTACTGGCAACCAAAGGATGTTTCAGAAAGGAGCTCTATCTGTTTCACAGAATTTTTTGGCCCCCACACCAGCCCTCTGCACCAAACCTGCGTCAAGAAGAAACAGAAAGCAGCATTAGCTTCCTCACCTTACAGCTGTACCCCGACTACCAACAACATGTATTTCGAGGGATGCAACTGACGTCAGAAGTATCAAGCTATCTGTTTGCTCCAGAATGAACAAAGACTTTTTTTTAAAAAAAAAAAAAAAAAAAGCTAGCAGCTACATCAAATTTTTCAGCCACTTGCCAGGAAAAAAAGGATGTCTGCCTCGGTTATTTTTCTACTTTTCAATCGCATTCTATTCCTCAAATTCCTGCACAAAGCGTGCTTGAATAAAAAAGAAGGTAACTTGCTGGTATGCCAATCTGTGTTCCTATTGGTCCTCTGTTAAATATTTATAAATTATGCACATTCAAATGATGTCTATAAATATGTTGTGAATGTTATTGTGATGTATATATATTTTTAATAATTTCCTGTGTGCAAAATAACCAATGAAAGAGAATGTAAAGAACTGTAGTAGACGATCAGGCCAAGTCAGGGAATATCATATGTAAACAAAAGAGGTTATTGTTATTGTGAAACATCCCCTTAGAAAAATTAGTGAATGACTGTGCTGATAAACCTCTTACGTTATTTGATTTTCAAACAGCTGAGCAGAACTGAACGTATTCAGACATTTCTCACTTTACTTATTCCGATCATCACTAAATTGACACACAATATTTTTAGCGCAATGCAATCTGACTTTCAATAACCTCTACAAAAGAATGGTCCTGACTAACAATAACCTATACCTTTCATGAATCACTTACCTCACAAAAATCTTCGTTACTCAAACTACTACAATACAGAGTGCGCCAATACTGCCAGCTGAATAAAAGATTCTAACTACTGAAGTCACTAACTACTGATAGGCATAGTTAGCAAATAACAGATTTTGATAGAGAACAAACAATGTATTTACCTTAATAGTGTTCAAAAGTCATAATATATATATCAGTTCATGACATCCAGTCTTACAAATTTACTGTCTCTGATGGACACACGTCCAGATCATCCGCTCTCAAAACTCCGCCATCTCCCCACATCAACCACTGCTGGTGGCTCACCTCCAACTGCGCAAGGCTACGCGCTGTTAACAGCCAACTGCCCAACACTACAATAGCGACTGTTCCAACAATGCCGCCCAGCCACAGACTGCACACAGCACAGCCAGTGATTTTCATACAGTGCGCTACGTGGCGTTAGCAACATAAAAACCTAAACAACCTACTTACAATTGTCGTAGTGTCACTGTGCGCAGGAGCGTGTTGCAGTCGGGCAGTGTATGTCAGGTGGTGTAGTGGCTGCAAAATACCATGGCCGCTAGATGCGTAGTCGGCCGGTGAAGTGTGGGAAGAGTGGCAGTGGTAGGGGGTCTATCAGAGTGCTGTAGGGGAAACGCTGAGCGCTGGAGGCGAGGCGCCGTCTAAACTGAAGCCTACTGTTACATATTTTTGTAAATATTCAACATGTCTCTTCCATGCCCACACTTGCAGGGTGACCATTCAAAATGACCTATTGTCATCTCTGCTTTCGTTAGTATCTTAAAAGAATGCCACTGAAAAGCAGTGATTTATTTTCGCCTGACTTGTCAACCGGAATGTGGTGTCACCGCCAGACACCACACTTGCTAGGTGGTAGCCTTTAAATCGGCTACGGTCCGTTAGTATACGTCGGACCCGCGTGTCGCCACTGTCAGTGATTGCAGACCGAGCGCCGTCACACGGCAGGTCTAGAGAGACGTCCTAGCACTCGCCCCAGTTGTACAGCCGACTTTGCTAGCGATGGTTCACTGAAAAATTACGCTCTCAATTGCCGAGACAATAGTTAGCATAGCCTTCAGCTACGTCATTTGCTACGACCTAGCAAGGCGCCATTATCAATTGCTATTTATCTTGTGATGCATGTACCGTCAGACCGATGTTCACCAATCATGGATTAAAGTTAAGTATTCCAACAGATACGTACTGTTTTTGCTAGTCTCATATCCCTGACCTGTTCCAGACCTCACGCCATCCTGCGTGAGTTTAAACGCGTGCCTTTCGGCTACCCGTCACTGTGGATTGGCTGTCTTGCCAGTCCACAACACGGAACTTTCACAGAAGCGTCATGAGTGGCGAATTTCGAGTAAAATCTACACATTTCTCTTGTTACCAAGTAAAAATTTCCTTCTTTTCCCAAAAACACAGCGGAGTTTTGAGTCTCTCCTCACCAACATGTTCTGCAGACACAACTGCGAGAGAATTCTTCATTACATACTTTTCCGAATGTCGCGCGGTACCTTACTTTCACACGAATGTCACATTAACTGTGACCATTAACGAAATGATGAGCACGTCACCATGAACCTGGCATATAAAGCTATGAGTAAAGCAAAAATCAAATTTTTTACCGAATATTTTCTGTAAAATAGTTTGAGAAAGATTCCAGGGTGCGCGCCTCGGTTCTATCATCGCTGACCAACGGGAAGGTGGGAAACAGTTATCGGCCTCCCCTTCTAAACAAACGAATGAACTCACCCAGTACTTTGGGCGAAAACTGGTCACTTCACAACGGACACCATATCCTGTGGGAGCTATAACGAGAGTCAGGTAGTAGCGAAGTAGGGGGACGGACAAAAAGACATTGTGATGCGAGAGTACGCAAGATTAGTTTCAATGCAAGATGCCGTGTACGGTACGGCCAGGCAAAATGTGGAAAAGTAATTGGGCACAGCGCAAAGCATCATGGTTAACCAGTGTTAAAGAAGAGCGCTGGGGGCTCAAAGTTAATTGTGGTGAGGAGCTTGTGGCCGTACATTGTCGTGTTATAACGGACCCTGCCGCACCGACCACAGCGCTATGAACTAAGACCTGACCAGTTTAACATTTAGAATTGTAAAAGACTTGTCAGTGCTAGTTCGAGTCGTCCAGTAACAAATACTTTATCAACTTACTTGTGTTAAGGTGGGTAATCAGAGTAGCAACTAACAGATAGGATGCTCTCTATATGCATAATTAAATACCAATTTAAATACTAAAATTATCACAGTGAGAAATGCAATTCAGTTGTTACGTAACTGGTAGAGTAGAGAACTGGTAATTAATTCCATGAAGTAGTTACAAATTTGCTTTTGTTCATGACTGAAATTTTTCTGGATGATCATTGCGTTTTGATGAGTGCGAGTCAGTGCCTTTACAACTGTCAGCGCCTGCCAGCATTCTACGAGGCGTGTTTTTTAAGTAAGTACTGTTTTGAAATTTAAAAAAGATGTGCTAAGATATCTCAATAATTTTATTTTTACATGAAAGCCTGTACCTTAATCTACTTTTCTACATAATTTCCGTCAACATTGAGGCACTTGTCATAGCGTTGTACCAGTTTCTGAATACCCTTCTCATAGAAGTCTGCCGCCTGACTTGTTAACCACTGCATCACCACTGTTTTGACTTCGTCATCGTCTTGAAGACGCTGACCGCCCAGGTGTTTCTTCAAGTGCAGCAACAGGCGCAAGATCGGAGATGCGCGGAGGATGATCTAGAGTTTCCCATCGAAAAGATGTGATGAGATCTTTGGTCTGATTCGCCACATGCGGACGGGCATGGTCTTGCAGCAAAACGATGCCCTTGCTCAACTTCCATGGACTGTTGCTTTGATTCTGGTGTGATGTAGGCCACCCATGTTTCATCGGCCGTAACAATTTGACTTAAGAAATCATAACAGTCGTTGTGGTACCGCTCAAGGAAAGTCAATGCACTGTCTAAACGTTTGGTTTTGTGCACATCCGTCAACATTTTCGGTACCCAATGCGCATACAATTTTCGGTAATTCAAGCGCTCGGTTATAATGCCATACAAAACACTACGAGAGACATTAGGAAAGTCATCCCGCAAGGAGGAAATCGTAAAGCGTCTGTTTTCTCTGACCTTATTGTCCACTTCCTGCACCAAACTTTCATTAACGACCGAAGGGCGCCCACTCCGTTGTTCATCACGCACATTTGTGCGGCCATCTTTAAACGCTCGCACCCACTTTCTTACCATTCCATCACTCATAATGTTTTCTCCGTAAACTGCACAGATCTCACGATGAATATCGATCGCTTTTAGGACTTTAGCACTAAGAAATCTTATAACAGCCCGTACTTCACAGTCGGCGGGACCACGATTATCGCAGGCACCTTAAACACTCAGTACACAACGTAAACAAGGAAGAATCAGACTGTAATGGCCTCAGTGTGTAGATTAAGGTACAGGCTTTCATGTAAAAATAAAGTTATTGAGATACCTTTGCAGGTCTTTTTTTAATTTCAAACGGTATTTACTTAAAAAACACGCCTCGTACAATAATAGTGTAATTTAATTTCCAAGTTAAGAGTTTTAATTGATTTCGCTAACACTAGGTGACCTGGCGATCGTTCATTTACATAATTTCCATATAGAGTAAAAATCAGTTCATCATTTGTGACCAAAATTTCACTAGCCAGTTTCTGTATTATTTAGTACATTTTTTATTTCTGCCTATCGTTATCGCGCAAAGTAAACCACACAATAAGGATCAAGTTACGACAGCATCTGACTTCTTCTATGTAATACTTCTCCCAAATTAATGTCAAACCATTAGCAGCACGGTAATTCTTTAATTAGTCTACCACCGGGAAAGTAACTTCACTGGCGAACGATGGCGATGTGCAGAACAGCACGTCGTAAAGCAGGAGGAGGTAATGTGAATTTTTAGTGGCTTAGGGATCTCTTGGTGATCAAATGGCTCTGAGCACTATGGGACTCAACTGCTGTGGTTATAAGTCCCCTAGAACATAGAACTACTTAAACCTAACTAACCTAAGGACATCACACACAACCATGCCCGAGGCAGGATTCGAACCTGCGACCGGAGCGGTCGTGCGGTTCCAGACTGTAGCGCCTTTAACCGCTAGGCCACTCCAGACGGCTCTCTTGGTGATCGTCTCGTTATCAATGTAGCAGTACCGAAATGTATTCCTCGGAGTCCGATATGCAAGGAGATTATAGATTATCAGACGACTACTGTAATACCTTCAGTGGCTTCAATATTTAACTACATGGTGAAATCCCAGCAATGCGTTTTTATGCCACACATAGCTCATCCAGAAAAATTACCCTTGTTAAAGTCAACAATTTTCATTACTCTTGTTTTTAATTACAATACTATGTTAGCTAAGATCGAAAGACTGCTATGTCACCTAAGAAGCATACAGCCTGAGTTTTACCACATATTATTTCCTTCTGTTTAAAAATTAATTGACGTTCAAAGCTATATTGTTCTCTGCTCGTTTCTTTTTACGTGTTTACTGCAACTGTTCACATCACTGCAGATTAGTTGGATCGCTTACGTATCCAGTGCTGTCCAAGTAAAATGCACCGGTAAAGCTGTTGTCCCTTATTATCGCTGAGTCGATGTATACGTAACGCACAACATAAACGTATCGTCATTACTGTACCTGACTGTACTCGAGAAAGCTTGGATTCCGCTTCGCCTGAAACGAAATCCAGTGGGGTACCGCAAACGCGGAAGAGTACATAGCGTAATGTTTGCATGAGGTTTCAAATGTTGAAATGTGTGTGAATTCCTAAGGGACCAAACTGCTGCGGTCGTCGGTCCCTAGACTTACACACTAGTTAGACTAACTTATGCTACGAACAACACACACACCCATGCCCGAGGGAGGACTGGAAGCTCCGGCGGGTGGAGCCGCGCAATCCGTGACATCGCGCCCACACCGCGCGTCCGCTCCGAGCGGCTTACATGAGGTTTATTCTTATCATGAACAGAATATAAATGCACGTGACACAGCAATCTGTTATCATGGCGGTGTCGGTGACACCTTTGTAACATACGAATAATGGAAAAAAATTAAGTACCATGCTCAATTTTTCTTTAAGTATATTCTGTAAACAAATAACAGCAGTTAAATACATCAGTATTCCAGAATGTTAATTATTTGCTGTAACGATGAAGGTCATATTTAGTCACCTTTTACACTCTTGGTCCCAGGATCGAGCAGTTCGGTCGAACTTTCTGCTGGTGTTCCCACCCAGTCAAATATCACCATCTCCTGTTCCAGAAGGGAGAGATTACACTGCCTTTCAGCAGCCGCCATATCACGCTCCTATTCCGGTAGTTCACCCTCGCCGGAATTGTTTTTGTTGTGGAGCCACCGATCGATCCGTCTCACAAAAGTCGTCTATAACTAGATATTGATTATAAGAAACAACAACAACAGCAAAAAATTTGTACTGAATTTGACTACAGCGAGATAATGATTATACATAACTACGAAAAAAATGAATAAAAAGTTCATACCAGATCTAAGTGATGACTCCTGGTCCTCATCCTCGACACATACCCCTACTAGAGTCTCATCCTCCTCTTGATCCATAGCAACATCTACAACAATGGATAATATATGCCCCACACCACCGTATACAGGGTGTCCCAGCTATCTTGTCCACCCAAAATATCTCTGGAACAATAACAGCTATTGGAAAACGACTTTCACCGGTATCAATGTAGGGCTGGGGCCCATGAATATACATATTTGGAAACATTCTAAAACGAAAGCATATTTGTTTTTTAACACAAACTTATGTTTTTTTAAATGGACCTCCTATATTTTTTCTTCAGCAAACCATAGCATGACAAAGCACATACACAATGGCGTTGATTGCATCGCAATATTCCCATTACATCCCGAGATATTGAGACGCGAAGTTGACGCTTGAAACACCCGACATGCGCTGCTAGCGCACGTCCTGTGGCTCAGGCGTGAACCCCATGCTGCCCGTAATCGCGATGTGATTGACATGTGTAATCACACCTCCATATTTATCAAGAGGTCCGAAATGAATAATACGGTCTGCTGCCATCAAAACTTTTACTCCACTTGCTCGTTTCACTAAAACCATCAACGTGAATTTTACTACTACGAGTGAATGATTAACTGTCACTTGCGCTAGATCTACAGTAAAGTAAAGCTTTAACGTTGAACGGCATTACCTTTTTAGTAACGGATTAACGATAAGCGAAGTTAACTTTGTGCCTAACGTTGCGGTACACAGATATGTTACAGAACCGCATCACCCCTAGCCTATGGAATAAATACCTACTGGAATGTACGACGTTAATACAGGATGGCAGCAGACCGTATCATTCGTTTCGGACCTCTTGATAAGTATGGAAGTGTGATTACGCATGTCAATCACATCGCGATTACGGGCAGCATGGGGTTCACGCCCGAGCCTCAGGACGTGCGCTAGCAGCGCATGTCGGGTGTTTCAAGCGTCAACTTCGCGTCTTAATATCTCGGGATGTAATGGGAATATTGCGATGAAATCAACGCCATTGTGTATGTGCTTTGTCATGCTATGGATTGCTGAAGAAAAAATATAGGAGGTCCGTTTAAAAAAACATAAGTTTGTGTTAAAAAACACATATGCTTTCGTTTTAGAATGTTTGCAAATATGTACATTCATGGGTCCCTGCCCTACATTGATACCGGTGAAAGTCGTTTTCCAATAGCTGTTATTGTTCCAGAGATATTTTGGGTGGACAAGATAGCTAGGACACCCCGTATAATGAAAAAAGAGTCTAGCGGTTATATGCTACAAATATACCTGCGTCTTGTTGCATTTCGCCCTTCAGCAGCAGCTCAATGTCCGTTAGTTGCTGCTCTAATGCTGCAACAGCGAGATCAAAATTATAAACACTTGTTACTATCTGAATACATCAAGAGCTGTTTTCTGAGCATGTAAACTATCACACAGAATTTGGAGATGTGCTTATGTGATGGGAGCACAAGCTCTTCAGCTTACTGGCGACTTCAGGTTACAACTGCTGTTGCTTTAAGGCTAGAATAATAGTAGAAATGTTATAAGCTCTTGCTACGATTTGAATACCTTAAGAGATGTTTTCTGAACGTGGAAACTACCACACACAGAATTTTGAGATGTGCTTACATGATGGTAGCACATCTTCAGGTTGCTGGCGAATTTCAGCTTCCAGCTGGCGTTCTAATTATGCCAACATTTTGGGAATGAACACTGCAGTAGAAAGAAAAAGGAACTTTTATAACCGCTTGATACGAAAATGTATCACAATCTCGAAAAATTTGAATACTCTCGCTACGAAATTTTATAGCTGTCGCAATTTGAACTCATAATTTTTTATAAACATTTACATGGCAACTGACCCACGTTTGGCCGTTTCCCACCACCACTATCGCTGGCATCACTGCTAGCTTACCATTTCATATTGCAGCAATCACACGGACAGGCTTGATGCAGGTGTTTGAAGAAGAGAATATGGCTGTAAAGGAGAAAAAAATTTCAGAGACAAACATTCTTTGGTTGCTGACAAGTGGCTGAAAAATTGGACACAACTGCTAGCTTTAGAGAAACGCTCTTTGTGCATTCTGAGGTAGATAGCTTGATATTTCTGGCATCAGCTGCATCCCTCGAAATACATATTGCTGTTAGTCAGGGTACAGCTGTGGGGTGAGGGCGCTGACCTCGCCTTATTTTTCTTCTTCAAGCAGGCTTGGTGTAGTCTGGAACCGCAAGACCGCTACGGTCGCAGGTTCGAATCCTGCCTCGGGCATGGATGTTTGTGATGTCCTTAGGTTAGTTAGGTTTAACTAGTTCTAAGTTCTAGGGGACTAATGACCTCAGCAGTTGAGTCCCATAGTGCTCAGAGCCATTTGAATATCCTTTAGCTGCCAGCAAGTGGATGAAAAATTGAATGCACCTGCTATCTTCAGAAAACACCCTTTGTTCATTCTGAGACAGATAGATAGTCTGGCACGTTCAGTGCCAGCTGCATCCCTCGAAATATATGTTCCTGTTTTCGTTAGGACATACCTGTGGGAGAAGACGCTAACCTTCGAAAACGAATCTATTATTTGTGGTAGATGCCCAACACAGAACACCTTGAGAACGGTATTGTAAATGACACTCCTCTTCCAATTTCCAACCGCTGGTTGCCGCCCCCTGTGGCGTAGAGGCTGAGGGGTTGACAAGCGCGGGTGGTCATCATGCAGATCGCCGGACACCGAGCCAAGTAGCCCACGTATCGTGGGTTGTGTCATCTAAGGCCTTGGTGAGGCGCCCTTCCACCGCAACCACCCTGGAGCAGGGCAGAATGCGATAGGCAGGTCCAGTCGACACCCGTGTGGCGAGACAGTTGCCTCAGCCGTTACGAATGCGGTCCGGTGGCGGACAGATAGAGCCCCGTCATAGGTCACATGAGGCGACATGGTGAAGAAAGCGGGGAAGGGATGAACCCTGGCACACCACTATTGCACTCGCACCTGGCAGGGCATCACAGAGCATCTTAATGGCTTCGCTATCACAGTATAAGAAGCGACCAGAAGTTAAACAAGAGTATCCCTGTCCTATGAAATGCAAATTATGTCCTTTTCGGAGCATCGTTCACCGATTTCCCATTCTCTGAATTGTTTTTTTTTTCGGTTTTCACCACCTATTTCCGTTTTATAAAAATTTTCCTTCAGTGATTTCCGTTAATATTACGTACTCAGAACCGACAATTGAATTGTACATCGAAAATTCGGAATTGCCGCCAAAATTCGAAATCCCGAGAAAATTCGAAATTCTCACCAGTAGGGTAGGTGCGTGAATGGAAGAGGGAGGGGAGGGGGTGGAGTGGAGAGGGGGGGATGGGGCTAGGACCCACCTGCCAGATGAGGAAAGCGCATGACACCATCTGGGGGTGGTGGTGGTGTGCGTGGCTGGAGGGGTGCATAATTGATCAATTTAGTTAATTTGCATATCAATTTCATATCAAAATTGGGGTCATGTCCCCCTTGCCCTACTACTTACAGATGAAACGTTCTTCTCCTGAGTTGTTTCAGACACGAGGCATTCAGGGAAAGTGAACATACGCAGTGTGAGTATTGAGTCAGATAAATATATATGCTTCCACTAGCATCAGTATCATTAAAATCTTTCTGATAGACTGCCGTGTCAGCTCATAAAGTACAAAAACAACCAGCATTTCGGTTTATGAACAAAGAGATGAAGTGGCAACAGGAACCCCCCCTCCCCCGTCCCCGACACACACACACACACACACACACACACACACACTTCCATACAAGTTGCGCTCACATTGTTGGCTGCGATACGTGGACGAGACCTTCATCATTTGGCCGCATTATGACGCAGAGATGCAGGCTAATCGTGCGACCCACGAATAGCCTGATATGCTCTTATACCCACTTCCGTTCTACCAACACGGACCAGTGGTAGTATAGGCCCAGCTAAACCCAAGAAATTTGACATCAGTGGTCTTATGACGCAACGTCCTAAATGAGGTCCCTAAATACTTCACGTAAAATTACTTTTCACTCGTTAAAGAAATTTGTAATCTATTTTCACCTAGACGAACTGTGACCAACTTCATTAATAACAGCCAAACAGGCTTCACCTTTATAAAACTGAGTTTTATTTGTTACCATAATATCTGATCACGATGAGACAAATTAATGAATATAACTCGTTTGTAGATCTAACAAAAAATCACGCAGTAAAAATACGTAGTGAATTGCGTGTTGTTGTGGCCATTGAATGGCCCGCCACCCAACGGTAAAGTGTGCTTTCGAGACTTCGGAGGAATTAACTGAAATTAAGTGGAACCACTGTCAACGTAGATGAGGTTTGTTATAGGAATGACACAATTCATTTACAGTATGTAACTTGTAAAACATCTAAATATTCCAATCCTTAGTAATGAGTAAATCATTGTCACATATAAAATACCATATGCTAATGAAGAATTGGCCTACATGCTCATAATGTATGGCGAATGTTGAAAGGTGGCTACACTGAGCCACAGCGCCAGAGATTGCGCCAAAGAGTATTATTCAGCCGCCTCCACTGGCAGTTCTTGTCGAGAAGTCGTGGTGGAGAGTGCTTGTTGAGATGTAGCAGTGGTGAATCGTTGTTGAGAAGTTCCCATGGAGAGTGCTTGTTCAGATGTTGTCATATTGTTTTGATGGGCTAGACACCAGATATTGTTGGATTTGGGATGCTGTAATGATCAGAGTGTGCTTTTTGTCAATATATGTGAAGGTAAAAATGCCTTTTTTTATTATTTCAATGTCTTAAACAATAATGCCTCTTGGTCACAGGTTCAGTCAACAAAGCATCTGGCTCGTGTTCTTGTATTAGACTGTATTTCTGGTTTCTATGTGCAATTATAGTATTTCTGGTTTTTTTTAATTACTTCAGTATAAATGGTGTTTAAAATATCTGGTCTTATTGAGGAAGAACCGTGCCAGATGTGTACGTTGAATCATACTTCCACACACAGAACAGCTACACTTGTGTTTTGTTGTTTCGTAGGTTTTATAGTTGCTGGGGACTTAATTAATTAATTGTGTTAACGGAAGTTTTCTTTCATTCTTTGTTGTTATTCTATGCAGTCAGATTGCGTACTAATACCAGTCAGGGCCAACCGGTTTCGAGACTGCGTAACCGGACAGTTAGCGACTAAAAATTAAAAAATATTTGCATCATAAAATAATTAAGCCCCCATGCACGTGGCGACCGCTGCTTCGGATCGTCCCTTGGAAATCTTTTGATAGTAAAAATAGCAGACAGTAGTATTGTTGTAGTAATTTGTAGTTTAGTAATTGTAGTCTATATTGCATGTGTAGATTTGGTAATTGTCATTCTTCTAATGGTATTTTTGCAGAATTTAATTTTTGATGTCTTGTATACGCGTTTGACAATTTTGTGCAATTATGAAGATTTCAATTGTTCGTTAGGCATGTTTGTCGGAAAGCTTTTCGTGAGAATGGTATTGTTGGAGATAAAGTGTCATTGTGTGTAATTTTCCTATAGGGACGAGTTTTGTATATTTTGTAAATGATTACGCGATCGATGAAAATGGCAAAAATGATGGATAGTCAGAATGACGAAATTGTTGACATGGCGAACTCGCCAACACGGGACAACAGTATGATGAATAATGAAGTTGAAAACTATTTAATAAGTCGGGAAAAATGATGGATAGTCAGAATGACGAAATTGTTGACATGGCGAACTCGCCAACACAGGACAACAGTATGATGAATAATGAAGTTGAAAACTATTTAATAAGTCGGGAAAATAGTCCGGAACCATTTCAAAATTTTTCTCAATCAGAAAATTCACAGAATACGAGTTTAACGATAGAAGATTCTGAAATAGTATCGAACACAGACAGCTTTACAGCTATGACGAAAGAGGTTGGTTTTGCGGGAAATGTTAGGGGTGAAAAGAATTTCGAACCAATTAACATGGAGCAGTTGATGGGTGCTATATTAAATTTGGGATCACAAATAGGAACAATTGAAACAGATGTAGGAACCATTAAAACCAAGATGAAAGCAATGACAACACGGTTAGACTCACGAAGAGGGACATGTTTCAAAAACATGAAAGATGAATCAAAGAAAGAAATTAGAGAAGAAGTGCAACCGATTTTGAATGCTCACAATAATAGTTTAATTTCAACAGAAATTAGACAAGATGAACAGGACAGAGAACAGGAAGAAAAAGATCGCGTGATAGTACAAAATTTTCAGAGTTAAATTTACAACGTGCACACGATAAGGAAGAAATACTTGAAAGAATCGAGGAATCCGTACCAAATGACAGAATAAATAACTTAGCGCAACGGTATGAACAGTTAACTACTAAATGTGACAATACCGAAAACCGAGTCGCGAAACTTACGGAAGACGTAAATAAACAGAAAGAAAAAATAGGTGACTCATCGGAAAGAGTTGAGGAGATCTCCGATAAACTGACAAGTCTTAGTTTAAATGGGGACAGAGATTTAGATGATACAGCTCCATTGCCATTTGCAGAAACCGAAGAGTACCAGAACATAAATAAGCATGTTGAAAATCAGGGAAAATTTAATGAACGCGTCAAAAGGGAATTTGAGGCATTACGAAAGCAAGTGAAACAAATTGAAGGCGAAATCGTAGGAAAAGACAGCAGAAGAAATTTAGAATCACAGATAGCAGAGGGGTTTGAAGAAAATAATTTGTTTCATTTACGAGATGCAACAAGAGAGCGCCAGGCGCGCGAACTTGACAATAATCGACATTCGGACTGGGATAGACGCGGTAGGTCTTTGTCGCCACGAGGAGAAAACTTTGACCATAAACACTTCTTAACTGTTCGGAAATTTAAGATCTTTCGCAATTCTAAGAATGACATACATCCATGTTCATGGTTAGATCAATTTACGTACGCACTTCCGCCAAATTTGCCACTAAGTCACAAACTGGAATTTACGTGTGGCTATTAAGGTCCTCAGGGGATTCACTACACTAAGTGAATATGTGCTGTAGCGTGCACAGGGCCCCGAGCTGTAGTGGTGCTGTTTCCGTTTTAGTTTTCTGCACTGCTGCCTCCTCTTTTACTATTCTTTGCATCTATCAAAACAACTCTCCAACTATCAATCTATCTAGAGAGTCGGTAAAGAATAACCGGATATGACTATTTTACCCAAAAGTGATTTCGGAAATTACCGTTTGGACTTACTGTACCTTCAGCAGCATTCATTAGTAGTTTCAACGAAATTTTACCTGTTTATCTTCGTAACAATATTACTTCATATGTTGACGATATTCTTATTGCTAAACGTTCTTGGAGTGAGCACAACAAAATTTTGGATTCATTATTACGTATTTTTGCAAGAGTTGGCATTACAGTGAACTTGGAAAAATCTGAATTTGGTCGTTCTCAGGTGAAATTTCTTGGTCATATTATTTCTGCAGAAGGTATTCTTCCTGATCCAGAAAAACTAGATGCTATTCGTGATTATGCTGTTCCTACTACAAAACGTGATGTTCGTAGTTTCCTTGGTGTCTGTAATTTTCTTAGACGCTTTGTTAAATTGGACGATTTGACCACACCTCGTTTATGTGAACTATCTGGAAAGAATTCTAATTGGTGTTGGGATGAGGAAGCTCGATCAGAATTTGAACAACTTCGTGATGCTTTAGTTGCTGCTCCACTTCTTTCACATCCGGATTTATCTAAAGATTTTTGTTTGGCGACGGACTCATCATACAAAGGCCTAGGTGCACATTTATTTCAAGAGATAGAAGAAAACGGCGTTGTAGTACAGAAAACTATTGCATTTGGAAGTCGTGTTCTCTCTAAATCAGAAAAGAATTATTCGATTACGGAACTTGAAGCTTTGGCTCTTGTATGGGCTTTCACAAAATTTCGCATCTTTTTGTATGGCAGACATACTAAGGTTTACACCGATCACCGAGCTCTGGAATTTCTTATGTCAACAAAATTAACACATGGAAGATTGTCACGATGGGCGCTGTACCTACAGGAATTTGATTTTAGTATTGTTTACATATAGGGTTCTTCAAATATTATCGCTGATGCTTTATCACGTGCACCTATGAAACAAAGTGCTGAGGAGGACTGCAAAGAAAACAATTATTGTTTGATGTATATTTAAGGTGTTGCGTTTGAGAATTTTATTTCGTCTTCGCTCCAGGACATCGCTAAGGAGCAAAATAAGGATCCAATCTGAAAGGACACTAAGGAGAAGTGGAGGAGAAAGGAAGGCGTAGCGATCAGACAGTATTATTTAGTTCGCAATGATATTCTTTTTAAACGAAAATCGGTCGACAACTCCGTTTGGTTAGTTTGTATTCCTTATGAGTGGGTTAATAAATTGATTTGGTATACACATTTCAGTTATGCACAGTTTGGTCCCAGAAAATGCTTTCATAAATTACGAGAAAATTGCTACTTCAGTAATACGGAAAAACGTATTCGATCTGTTCTTGCCAAATGCAAATTATGTCAAAAGGCTAAGCCGCCAACTATTTCTCACAGAGCACCGTTGTTTCCTATCATTCCAGCGAAATTAAAGGACATGGCTGCAGTCGATTTGTTCGGTCCAGTGGTTCGTTCTACTAATGGTTTTGCGTGCATTTTGGTAGCAGTGGAATTGACATCAAAATATGTGTGTTTTACACCTTTACGCAAAGCAACAGCTCGTTCAGTATCTAACGCTTTCATCAAACATTTTCTTAAGGGGCTCCGAAAAGGCTCAAAATCATGAAAAGTTCAATTTTTACTTTTTTGCGTTTTCTGAATCTGCAGACTATTACCTTTTAATAGATATATAATTTATTCAATTCCAAAGACTACAACTATTTTTAAATTTTTTTTGAAATGTGTTCTACATGGGCGTGACCCACTGTGGCGCTGTTAAACTGCTATCAAATGGTGTTATTATTAACGTCCGTGTTCATCAGGTACATTTTAGTGATGTGAGATAAAGTATGTGTTGTGGCTATCCTGTGATGGTTCAATATATATCGCTGGTGTGATTGTCGATTGTTTCATGTTTATTTACTCTGTCGTTATCTCGAAAATATTCGTAATTAATTCTGTTTCTTGAGTCTCTGTTTTGTTGAAGTATAATAATGAGTAAAAGTAAAGTTATTAGAAATCCTCTGAAGGCTTTTAAGAAAAGGAGAAATGTTGGAAAGCCAAAGGTATGTGTTATTACTGTAAACAATAAAGACGATAACCAAGTGATTGAACCTAACCTCTCAAGTACACCTGCCCATAGTGGGAAAGAAAATACTTCACAGAAGAAGCGTGGTTCAATGAGTGAAAACTATGAATGTTTTATGGGCGAATCGGATGTGAATGAAATATTTGATATGTCGGTTCTCAAAGGAATTTTTTCAAACTGTGTAAGATGTATTCATTATAGTGAAGTTGGTCTGGAACTCTCCTTAATAAAGCACATAGGACTTGCTAGTGAAATACAACTGAAATGTGATAAGTGTTCATACATGACCACCTTTTGGAACAGTGTTGCAGTAACTGCAACTGAAGAAAATGGTAGCAAAATCTACGAACACAACAACGAGCGATGCTTGCTTTAGACAAGGAACGCCTTTGGGCTGCAGACAGGGCTGTAAAGAGTCTAGAAATACAAGCAAGAGTAAACAGGAGGAGGAACAAGAGGAAGCTGGAGGAGGAGTTTGCAGAGGATGAAGATAATCCATCCTATGGACCTGGAATGCACTAAAAAGTTAATCCAATCTTTGTCGCTCGATTCCCAAAACTTTTATTTTCTCATACTAATTACATGTTTTCTAAGGATCTTCCAAACATATTTGTTTCAAACTTTCAGTAAATGTTACACAGTACCTTCTGCATAATTTAATACAGCCTTTTTCCAAAAAATTGTATATTTTTGAATATATAAATAAAAAATTGCAAAAAAATGTTGTGAATTTTCATTACAATTGAAAAAAAATCATCTTTAATAACTGAACTAAAATTTTGTAAAATCCGTGTGTTAAGTTGTAGCCCATATTCCAATAAATAATCTGCAAAAAGTTCAACTTCCTACCTCAAATACTTTGTGAGGAAAGATGTAATTTATAAGCGTTATTTTAACATTGCAAGTATAGGGCGTTCCGGAGCCCCTTAAAGATGTGGGTCATGTTGGTAAGGTTATATCAGATAATGGATCACAGTTTCGCTCTAAAATTTCGCTTCGTACTCTACGGCGTCGTAAGATTAAACCAATTTTCATTTCACTTTTTCACCCTCAATCTAACGCTTCAGAGAGATGGATGAAGGAAATCAATAAATTGTGTCGACTTTATTGTCATCAGAATCACAGAACATGGGATCAGTATCTTCATATTTTTCAAAACATTCTGAATGAACTCCCTAATGATTCAACTTCTTTACCGCCTATATTGATATTAAAAAACAAAGCACCGACAAATCGCATTTCTGAAATCGTTCCTTTTCCGCCTTCACGGAAACTGCGGCATTCTGAAGTTGTGAACCTGGCTCTGCAAAATATTGCATCTGCGGCTGCTAGAAGAGAGAAATCAGCTAAACGTCCGGGTCGTTTAAAAACCTTGGCATTTGGTCAAAAGGTGTTAATTAAGTCTCATCGTTTGTCTCACAAAGGAAAGGGCTTGTGTCGCAAATTTTTTCTGCTTTATAACGGTCCATATAGGATTCGCAAAATTATTCATGATAACACTGTTGAAGTAGAAACTCTTAAATCTCGGCGCTCTAAGGGAATACATCATACATCGAACGTTAAAATTTTTGTGGAATGACATACTTTTGAGAAACTAACAGTTATACGTAAACACACGGAGAATGCAAGGATACCGCGCCGTGTTCCGGCGGGGGCACATACTCAAAGTAACAGTCAAGTCTGCGCGAACTAATGCTTCTGTCCATCAGCTGTGTTGTTTTCTGCTGCCACTACCAATTTATGACTAACAGTCATACGTAAACACACGGAGAGTACAAGGATACCGCGCCGTGTTCCGGCGGCGGCACATACTCAAAGCAACAGTCAAGTCTGCGCGCCGCACAAGGCAGTCGTTGACCGCAAACAATTACTTCCCACGTCACGCATACCTACAGCTGATCCAGCGCTCAGTGCGAATGCACTGACAGCCGTAAACAAATACACAGTCTAATTTCTCCGATTAAATTCAGTATAAAGCTATAGTGACTTGATAAATTATTTTATTAACGTTCAGTATTTTTCAGGATACGGTTGTATAAAATATGTAAGGACTTCAGGTAAATTCTGTGTGTGTCCGACGTTAAGAGGACTTGCTATCGAGAAAATTTCAGGAAGAATGTAATTTCGAAGAAGAAACTAATAAACTAAAAAGGTAACTGTTAATTGAGTTTATTTTTCAGGTAACATATTTCCACTTAGGTACGTACTTTGGACGTAATTTACTGCTCGCGATTACGTGATTTATACTTCGTGCTAAATTTCATGTTCTATGAATTTACTCGTGAAGCTACGTGCTTGCGTACATTAACTGATTTTGACAATGATTGATTAATGAACAGGGTTGTTACTTATATATATTATGCATCGCTTGGCTGCTATGCTTTTTCACTGATGTCACATTATTTTTTTATTATGTGTCTGCTGTGCTTATTTATTTAAATTATAGTTGTGACCTGATTAATTGTGCTGGCTGTGGTTAGGTATGTAAGTTATACTTTGTGATTTATCTGCTTGCGCCTTCATGTTTACTTATTAAGATTACGTATGAACATTTATTTGCTTATGCTGATATGATGCTAATGACCTGTTTATTACGTAAGATACATAATTGCTGCTTTGCGTATGGATTGCATATTTACACATTTCTGTTTTGTTGTCATAACTACTCATTAATTTGGTATATAGAATTGCTGATATACTGTGTACAAACATGGAGTTTAGGTCACACTACGGTATTAATTATAGATTGTTTGCTTGGCAGAGCCTCGTTGTAGGAATTGTGCTGCATCCACTTGTTGACATTCTGTTCTCCACTGGTATATTTACTCGCTATTGCATGTTTTGCTTACGCTTAGTGCCTTATATTTTAAGATAAGAAAATGAACTGCCATGAGCTGGAGATTTTATGGAAGCTGTATAAATTTATGCTAATACACTCCTGGAAATGGAAAAAAGAACACATTGACACCGGTGTGTCAGACCCACCATACTTGCTCCGGACACTGCGAGAGGGCTGTACAAGCAATGATCACACGCACGGCACAGCGGACACACCAGGAACCGCGGTGTTGGCCGTCGAATGGCGCTAGCTGCGCAGCATTTGTGCACCGCCGCCGCCAGTGTCAGCCAGTTTGCCGTGGCATACGGAGCTCCATCGCAGTCTTTAACACTGGTAGCATGCCGCGACAGCGTGGACGTGAACCGTATGTGCAGTTGACGGACTTTGAGCGAGGGCGTATAGTGGGCATGTGGGAGGCCGGGTGGACGTACCGCCGAATTGCTCAACACGTGGGGCGTGAGGTCTCCACAGTACATCGATGTTGTCGCCAGTGGTCGGCGGAAGGTGCACGTGCCCGTCGACCTGGGACCGGACCGCAGCGACGCACGGATGCACGCCAAGACCGTAGGATCCTACGCAGTGCCGTAGGGGACCGCACCGCCACTTCCCAGCAAATTAGGGACACTGTTGCTCCTGGGGTATCGGCGAGGACCATTCGCAACCGTCTCCATGAAGCTGGGCTACGGTCCCGCACACCGTTAGGCCGTCTTCCGCTCACGCCCCAACATCGTGCAGCCCGCCTCCAGTGGTGTCGCGACAGGCGTGAATGGAGGGACACATGGAGACGTGTCGTCTTTAGCGATGAGAGTCGCTTCTGCCTTGGTGCCAATGATGGTCGTATGCGTGTTTGGCGCCGCGCAGGTGAGCGCCACAATCAGGACTGCATACGACCGAGGCACACAGGGCCAACACCCGGCATCATGGTGTGGGGAGCGATCTCCTACACTGGCCGTACACCACTGGTGATCGTCGAGGGGACACTGAATAGTGCACGGTACATCCAAACCGTCATCGAACCCATCGTTCTACCATTCCTAGACCGGCAAGGGAACTTGCTGTTCCAACAGGACAATGCACGTCCGCATGTATCCCGTGCCACCAAACGTGCTCTAGAAGGTGTAAGTCAACTACCCTGGCCAGCAAGATCTCCGGATCTGTCCCCCATTGAGCATGTTTGGGACTGGATGAAGCGTCGTCTCACGCGGTCTGCACGTCCAGCACGAACGCTGGTCCAACTGAGGCGCCAGGTGGAAATGGCATGGCAAGCCGTTCCACAGGACTACATCCAGCATCTCTACGATCGTCTCCATGGGAGAATAGCAGCCTGCATTGCTGCGAAAGGTGGATATACACTGTACTAGTGCCGACATTGTGCATGCTCTGTTGCCTGTGTCTATGTGCCTGTGGTTCTGTCAGTGTGATCATGTGATGTATCTGACCCCAGGAGTGTGTCAATAAAGTTTCCCCTTCCTGGGACAATGAATTCACGGTGTTCTTATTTCAATTTCCAGGAGTGTAGAAAGGAAGCTAACGATATGACATACCAACACTAGGTTTAGACCATTGACAGACATTACACTGCATTCTTCGTGAGCAATTGAAATAATAAGTGACACTTCACACAAGAAATACTCCACATGTTTGCTTCTGTTTTGCCATGATTCTTGAAGTGGTGTACACACTGTGAAATATTACGATTTATTCACTCAAAGTCTTATGTGATCTTTCATACTACGTACTCGCACCTACTTACTGAAAGTTATTCTAACTGAAGGCTGTTAGAGGTCATGTATGCATTTCTTTTATTTAATGATGGACAAGGTAACCAAAATGTATTTTATAATTCATAATGAGTAGAAGATTTGGTCAGATGGATTACATAGAGGTTGTGTGTGGACATTGTGTCTTCGGATTGTATGGGATGATGAATTGAAGTTTGCACTAGGATTTTATCTGTACTTGTTTGAGGAGACTGACTAGGGGAAAGAGTTGTTATGGAAGTGAAATGATATTGGTGATAAGGTTTATATGTATCGACGTATTGAAGAAGTATTATTGAGGTATTGAGATTGTGTGAAGTTGATGATTATTGGAGTTTTGGTGGACAAGAGGTAAGGTAAATGATATTGATGATAACGTTTATATGTATCGACGTAAGAGGTATTATTGAGGTATTATTTTTATGTGATGCTGATGATTACTGGTGTTTTGGTGGATAAGAGGTAAAGTAAGTGAGGAGCATAATTTTTGTTGGTTTATATGGAACAAGGAGGATGAAGATGGCAGACTACAACACTCAAGTGGAAGGAAGATTGTCTACACACACACTTTGTTAAATCACTAAGCAGTATATACTTTTTTTTTTGAGAGAGGAAGTATTTGCATATCTTGGCACACTGACAGTTGTTCAGCAACCGTACATTTGATTTGGCTTGGCAACTATGACGTTGACTAACTACTATTGACTGTTATACATTGCTGCCACTACTACTTGATAAGCAAATTGAACATAAAATTTTGGACAGAATTGCATTTACACAGTTAACACTATTCAATTACACAGTAGTACTTAAATGTGGATAAAAGATGAGTGAGTGTGTTTTGTGTGTTTTCCTTTCCTAATCCCAAATAATTGGTACCGACCTATCTCCTAAATATTATTTTACTTGTCTGTTGTGGCCTGCACTGACACCCATAAATATTATAGGTTTACTGATATTTGTGTATTTGTAATATTTAATATGACAATTTTCTGATATCATTTGTGTGTTTATTATAATTTGTATGTTTAGTGTAAGAGCATTGATAATAATTTTGTAAAAGCAATTGTGTGTGCCTTCAAACAGTTGTTCGTGCTTGCACCTATTCAACATTGCTGGGTGCCACTTGGAAATGTTTAATTTCTGCTGATAAACTCTGATGAACTGTCTAATTAGTGATAGTGAATATTATGGATTGTTGCGTGCACTTGTTCAACATGATGGGTGCCACTAGGGGATGTTTAATTTGTGCTAATGAACTCTGATGAACTGTCTAATTAGTGATAGTGAATATTATGGACTGTTACCTGCACTTGTTCAACAGATGGGTGCCACTAGGAGATGTTTAATTTCTGCTGATAAACTCTGATGAACTGTCTAATTAGTGTTAGTGAATATTATGGACTGTTACTTGCACCTGTTCAACATGATGAGTGCCACTTGGAAATGTTTAATTTCTGCTGATAAACTCTGATGAACTGTCTAATTAGTGATAGTGAATATTATGGACTGTTACCTACACTTGCTCAACATGATGGGTGCCACTTGGAAATGTTTAATTTCTGCTGATGAACTGTCTGATTAGTGATAGTGAATATTAAGGACTGTTATCTGCACCTGCTCAACATTACTGGGTGCCACTGATGGACTGCTTCTACTGAAATGATGTCACTTGTTGGTGTCTGCACCTGTTCAACATTGCTAGGTGCCACTGGTGGAACTGCTTCTACTGAAATGATGTCACTTGTTGCTGTCTGCACCTGCTCAACATTACTGGGTGCCACTGATGGACTGCTTCTATTGAAATAATGTCACTTTTTGGTGTCGGCACCTGTTCAACATTGCTGGATACCACTGATGGAACTGCTTCTATTGAAATAATGTCACTTGTTGGTATCTGCACCTGCTCAACATTACTGGGTGCCACTGATAGACTGCTTCTACTGAAATGATGTCACTTGTTGCTGTTGCACCTGCTGAACATTGCTGGGTGCCACTGATGGAACTGCTTCTACTGAAATAAAGTCAGTTGTTGGTGTCTGCACCTGCTCAACATTGCTGGGTGCCACTGATGGAACTGCTTATACTGAAATGATGTCACTTATTGCTGTCTGCACCTGCTCAACATTGCTGGGTGCCACTGATGGAACTGCTTCTACTGAAATAATGTCACTTGTTGGTGTCTGCACCTGCTCAACATTGCTGGGTGCCACTGATGGAACTGCTTATACTGAAATGATGTCACTTGTTGCTGTCTGCACCTGCTCAACATTGTTGGGTGCCACTGATGGAACTGCTTCTACTGAAATAATGTCAGTTGTTGCTGTCTGCACCTGCTCAACATTGCTGGGTGCCACTGATGGAACTGTTTCTACTGAAATGATGTCACTTGTTGCTGTTTGCACCTGTTCAACATTGCTGGGTGCCACTGATGGAACTGATTATACTGAAATGATGTCACTTGTTGCTGTCTGCACCTGCTCAACATTGCTGGGTGCCACTGATGGAACTGCTTCTACTGAAATAATGTCACTTGTTGGTGTCTGCACCTGCTCAACATTGCTGGGTGCCACTGATGGAACTGCTTCTACTGAAATAATGTCAGTTGTTGGTGTCTGCACCTGCTCAACATTGCTGGGTGCCACTGATGGAACTGCTTCTACTGAAATGATGTCACTTGTTGCTGTTTGCACCTGTTCAACATTGCTGGGTGCCACTGATGGAGCTGCTTATACTGAAATGATGTCACTTGTTGCTGTCTGCACCTGCTCAACATTGCTGGGTGCCACTGATGGAACTGCTTCTACTGAAATAATGTCAGTTGTTGGTGTCTGCACCTGCTCAACATTGCTGGGTGCCACTGATGGAACTGCTTATACTGAAATGTTGTCACTTGTTGCTGTCTGCACCTGCTCAACATTGCTGGGTGCCACTGATGGAACTGCTTCTACTGAAATAAAGTCAGTTGTTGGTGTCTGCACCTGCTCAACATTGCTGGGTGCCACTGATGGAACTGCTTCTACTGAAATGATGTCACTTGTTGCTGTCTGCACCTGCTCAACATTGCTGGGTGCCACTGATGGAACTGCTTCTACTGAAATAAAGTCAGTTGTTGGTGTCTGCACCTGCTCAACATTGCTGGGTGCCACTGGTGGAACTACTTCTACTGAAATGATGTCACTTGTTGGTGTCTGCACCTGTTCCACAATGCTGGGTGCCACTGATGGAACTGCTTATACTGAAATGATGTCACTTGTTGCTGTCTGCACCTGCTCAACATTGCTGGGTGCCACTGATGGAACTGCTTCTACTGAAATAATGTCACTTGTTGGTGTCTGCACCTGCTCAACATTGCTGGGTGCCACTGATGGAACTGCTTATACTGAAATGATGTCACTTGTTGCTGTCTGCACCTGCTCAACATTGCTGGGTGCCACTGATGGAACTACTTCTACTGAAATGATGTCACTTGTTGGTGTCTGCATCTGTTCCACAATGCTGGGTGCCACTGATGGAACTGCTTATACTGAAATGATGTCACTTGTTGGTGTCTGCACCTGCTCAACATTGCTGGGTGCCACTGATGGAACTACTTCTACTGAAATAATGTCAGTTGTTGGTGTCTGCACCTGCTCAACATTGCTGGGTGCTAGTGATTGACTGCTTCTACTGAAATGATGTCACGTGTTGGTGTCTGCACCTGCTCAACATTGCTGGGTGCCACTGATGGACTGCTTCTACTGAAATGATGTCACTTGTTGCTGTCTGCACCTGCTCAACATTGTTGGGTGCCACTGTTGGAACTGCTCAACCAGTGATGAGATGTCACTTGTTGGTGTCTGCACCTGCTCGTCATTACTGGGTGCCACTGATGGAACTGCTTCTACTGGAATCGTGTCTGCACCGGTTGACCATTGGTGGGTGCTACTGCTGGAACTGTCAACTACTCGTTTATTGAACTATGGAAAGCATTTTATGTGAATATTTGTATAAACTGATTTTTTTGTGTATTCACTGTTTGTGAAATGTTATGAGACTCTTACCTACACCTATTTGACATTGCTGGTGCCATTGATTGAATGGTACTTGTGTAATCTATTATGTAAAATCACATGTATGAAAGCATTTGTATTCCTTACTGTATTTTATATATTAGGTTATGGAACGGTCAGTGCAAAGCCAAAATTTATTTAGTGAAGTGATATTTACTTATTAATATTATCTTTTATTTTTGTCTGTACTTTTTTTTTTGATGAATTTGGTGGTATTTTCACCACCAATGCTGGCAAAAATACCATCAAATTCTGGCCCGTGGAGGAGGGGCATATGAAAGGTGGCTACACTGAGCCACAGCGCTAGAGATTGCGCCAAAGAGTATTATTCAGCCGCCTCCACTGGCAGTTCTTGTCGAGAAGCAGTGGTGAGTCGTTGTTGAGAAGTTCCCATGGACAGTGCTTGTTCAGATGTTGTCATATTGTTTTGATGGGCTAGACACCAGATATTGTTGGATTGGGGATGCTGTAATGATCAGAGTGTGCTTTTCGTCAATATATACGAAGGTAAAAATGCCTTTTTTTTATTATTTCAATGTCTTAAACAATAATGCCTCTTGGTCACAGGTTCAGTCAACAAAGCATCTGGCTCGTGTTCTTGTATTAGACTGTATTTCTGGTGTCTATGTGCAATTATAGTATTTCTGGTTTTTTTAAATTACTTCAGTATAAATGGTGTTTAAAATATCTGGTCTTATTGAGGAAGAACCGTGCCAGATGTGTACGTTGAATCACACTTCCACACACAGAACAGCTACACTTGTGTTTTGTTGTTTCGTAGGTTTTATAGTTACTGGGGACTTAATTAATTAATTGTGTTAACGGAAGTTTTCTTTCATTCTTTGTTGTTATTCTATGCAGTCAGATTGCGTACTAATACCAGTCAGGGCCAACCGGTTACGAGACTGCGTAATCGGACAGTCAGCTACTAAAATTAAAAAGTATTTGCATTCTAAATATAATTAAGCCCCCATGCAATGTCACCAAAATGCTTCAAGAGCATCAGAACTGTATGCAGAACGGTTCGAAGGTACACGTTGCCAACTTTTTCCATCTTCTGTAACACCGTCAAAAATTTCACAGGACAGAATGTTTTGCCCCAGGAGAAATATACGAAAGTCAATAACTGCCAAAGAAGTTGCACAAGTAACGGTTCTTGCAGGTCCTGCAACACATCCTATTGCCATTTCTTGTCTAATACCAACAGCCAAGAAGCGTTCTGTGTATTCTTTATATACCTTTGGCATTTACCTACATAAAAAGCTAAAGGACACTGATTTTCAACATAGTTTTCTGTACAATCAGAGGATTAACCAGCATGATAATAATCTAGTGGAGAAAGTACATGTCATGGATGTGGACGCATTTGCAATTCACAGGAACGTAAATCTGAGGAAGATAGACTAGTGGCCAGACTGTGATAGCGGATTGTGAATTCAGCTATGGATTATTGCAGGTACGGACACAATCAGGATCATTTAAGGCCAGAGTCAGCTATTTTTCTCCAAGGTGAGTGGTCAAAATCTTTTCAGTTGTGGCACTTATCCCAAAGGTCACTCAACTCCTTGGGACAAAAGGTCTATCGTTCTGTGCAAGTCAGCTACTTGGCATAGCCTCCTTATCACTTACATTAATGGTCTATCATGTTAATGTTTGTGGCGTCGATAGTTCCAATGCCACAGCGTAGGTGCACGCTCGTAGGTTGGCACTACGAGAGTGGACGAACTACTTCGAGCACAGCGCCCTCTAGCAGACACTGTGGAGCTCACCGAGCGCCGCTCTGCTTTCTACTCAGTTGATCAAGAGCAGACGACCAAGCAACTTCTACTTCAGAGGGGGCTAGCCATTACAGACTTTGCCGTTGTTACTTTGATGATAGTTTGTCGAACTACTATTAACTGTTAGCTTTGATACATGAATAGCTTCGCACCTACGTGCACCTAAGTGTATGTCTTTGACTAATATTCACTATTAAATGTGCTTTTATTTTACATGCAGTACCGAAGTGCTTTACCTCACCTGCTCCTATTCACTTCCTTCATTCGGCCTATTTTGCAGATCACAGGAGCAGACCCACCAGCCGACTTACAAGCGGGATACAAAAGTGTTATTATGTCCTTATTCTGTGTAATTTATTTGATTTATTACCCACTTACAATGATTTTCCCCCTCCACCAGTCCCTACCACTCCCTTGGTCTGACTAACGCTCAGGCTGTCTCCTCCTCACTTGTGATCTGTCTACGGTCCTGATCTGTGCCTCCGCCTTTCGTGCATTTCCGTTCCTTTGCAATTTGCAGCAGATTATTGTACCCAATGACATTTATGCAAGCACTCTATTGCTTTCTGCCATTACTGCCTTCAGTTTTTGAGTTATATGTTAAAATTTGGAAGATTTCCAAGATACGCAATTTTCGAGATCTTAAATACGAGACTTTAAACATTTAACTATAACCATGGTTCATTATTTTTAAAAAATTGCGCTGACAACCCATATTTTGAAAAACTGACAGCCATCTGTGGTCTTGTATATTAATACTTAACATTCATTAGATTTGTACTAAGGTGGTGCTTAGGTGTGTTTTGAACAGTGGTCTACATACTGTGACGTCATATAGGTAAGAAACAAGGGTTGCTATGCTTTCATGCAGCTTTCAACATCATCCAACTACTCACTTTTTAGCGATGAAGCGGGAAATCTTTTAAATGGTAAGGAACTTCTGCTTGCGCCAGACAAACTCATAAGCATTGGTGATACCTGTACTTTATGGTTAAACAACAGGCACCGCTGCTAGGATAATATAAGAGTAATTGTAACACCTTTATATGTATATGTCGTGTAGACCGTTAGCCGGGTGCAAGTCTTTCGATTTGACGCCACTTCGGCGACTTGCGCGTCGATGGGGATGAAATGACGATGATTAGGACAACACAATACCCAGTCCCTGAGCGGAGAAAATCTCCAATCCAGCCGTGAATCGAACCCGGGCCCTTAGGATTGACATTCTGTGGCGCTGACCACTCAGCTGCTGGGGGCGAACACATCTTTATACAAACAAACACCACACCTCGGAATGCTCCAGCATCGAAGAGTGCCACACCGGATTGCACTGCCTCCCAAGGCCGCGCTGCACTCTGGTGTTAGGATGGATGAACCTCGAGCGCGCTCTAGCCACTGCCGTTGAATCGCATTACCACACACATACGACCCTATGTAACAATTGCATTATACTCCGCACAGGCAAGACATCGCTAGAAAACTACACTGACAGCGCCTAGTTACGATTACAGCAGGCGGATTTTTCTTCAGTTCCGTTATACCACCTGATGTAGTAAAATGATATGACATAAATGGAGCAGTTACGATGATTTTTATCAAAAAACAATCACAGCAATCGCCGCAGCTACAAGCCCATGGCGTGCCATAGAGGAAACTTGAGTAAAACTGAGCAGGGAGCTGCCGCACTCATCCCTGTGGCTCTCACTTTAAGGTGCGACACGCCTCTGCCACAAGTGGTCACGACCAGCCGCATAATACCTGCAACAGTGGGAGAGTAGCACGTACAATACCCCACTGTGAATGGATTTGCCACACCCTCAGCAATATGCTATCTACGTACACCGTCCGATCAAAAGAATCCGCAAAATAGGAGCACTATTGAAGCGTTGCTTAGTGATGATGTTATTACTGTCAGCGTGCTGTGTATAGTTTTCAGGTATCAAGTACAGGATGTGGACAATATTGGATGTTCACTGGACAGTGATTCTTTTGTGGCGGCGTTCGTAGCGACAAGCAATTCGCTGTAGAAACGGCTTACGAAGTCACCGCCACACTTTTAGTAGCGGGCCGACCGGTCCGCTGGAACAGTGAACAGAAAGAGGAAAACCCAGACACTCTGATTAAATAAAAGTCGGTACTTATCTTTATTAACGAAGTTACAGCAACACAGTAGTGAACTCCGTGTCTACAGAAATCTGACTAGTTCGAGTCGGAGCGGCTAGGTCAGCGTCGGCTGACGACAAACAACAACTCTGCTGCGATGAACACACGACTGACTAGCAAGTACACAATTCGGTGGCGAGTATACAACTGAGCGGCGAATACAGAACTGTCCTAGCGCTCGCGACTCCAGCGCTTAAGAACCCAGAAGCCAGCGGTGGCGCGCGCAGACTTGCGGCGATTTCCTGTCTCACTGGCGCTGCTTATGCGGACGGCGTCCGGACTTTGATGCTGCCAACCTTTTGGCAGCGGGCTCGGGTGGCATTACTGGCTAGGATATAACAGATTCAACAATTAAAGAAACAGAAGTGCTGCTGACATTAACCAAATTATGTTTTGAAATCACGAAGACAAGATGATTCATATGCACAAACCTATCGTTTTAATGGCAAGAACATAAGGAAATCCTGCCTCGGGCACGGATGTGTGTGATGTCCTTAGGTTAGTTAGGTTTAAGTAGTTCTAAGTTCTAGGGGACTGATGACCACAGATGTTAAGTCCCATAGTGCTCAGAGCCATTTGAACCATTTTTTTGAACATAAGGAAATGTAAATTAGTTCCCCAGAGCAATGATCATATAAGCACCAATGCTGCACCTTTAGTATTTTTATACATCAATTAGTTTCATCGGACGTAAGAGAGAAGATATTTTTACCGAGATGTCCTGTAGCAAAGATGAGTTCATGCAACAGTACTTGACTGGACGAACTGCTGTTCCATTTATTCATTTGCACCGTAAACATCAAAGAGAATTATCTATAGGTCATTACAAGTAGGACCTTTTTTTCCAGGGTAGCGAATCCGAAAACAAATATTCTGGTACAGAACGTTTATTAATCTTCATGTGCGCATTTACATTCAGAAAAGCCCGCATCTCGTGGTCGTGCGGTAGCGTTCTCGCTTCCCACGCCCGGGTTCCCGGGTTCGATTCCCGGCGGGGTCAGGGATTTTCTCTGCCTCATGATGGCTGGGTGTTGTGTACTGTCCTTAGGTTAGTTGGGTTTAAGTAGTTCTAAGTTCTAGGGGACTGATGACCATAGATGTTAAGTCCCATAGTGCTCAGAGCCATTTGAACATTCAGAAAACAACTTTTTCTCTACTTTTTCTCATCTACATCTCCAAGTTCACACTTTAGTGCCTGGCAGAGTGTTTATTCAACTGTGTAGTTTTAATAACATCCAGCTTAATTTTTAACCATAATTTAAATCTACATCCAAACCATTTAATTCTTTATCCGTCCACTAATCTGACCAATACAAACAAGGTGTGTTCCCGAATTACAACACGCATCTAATTTTTTTCCTCTAAACTTTTTGTTTCATGGCTTTAGAGATTAGTTCTGCCTCTTCTTGCAATTACTCTGTCCGAGAGCATTCAGTACTTTTAGTTTTGCCTCTCATATCCTGCATTACACAACTGTTAAAACATTCCACATCTTTCAGAGTGTATGTTGGCAATATTTCTTCTCCACATTCTAGTAAAATTTCCGTGCAATAGTTTAAGTTTACAACTTTTACAAATGCGTGCACATTAAATACATTTATTCCACTAGTTTTTAACTCTGCAGAGATATACAGTCCACCACACATTTTCCAGCACAAGCGGGCGGTACAAGTCCTCGCGATACAGTTAACTAAACCAACTGGTGTGATAAACAAAATTCACTAAGACTGGTTTTAATGGGCACCTCTTAATGACGGGAATATAGGGAAAGATGAATTAATAGTTTACCAGAGCAATGATCAAATTGGCCCTGCTGTTGCATCTCTAACTATAAATTGCCTAGTGTAGAGCATAAAACGGTATTGTACAGCGCGCTGTTAACACACGAATCGCTCATTTTTTCCCATCTGCTGTTCGAGAGTGTAACGAATTTGATATTAGATTTCGGCTAGAGTGGCGGCTATCTTGCTCTGCAAGGGCCGTGTACATGTCCATAGTGGTAGCTGTCTTACGAACAAATGTATTACTTACAAATATTTCTGAAGACAGCGCCGAGTTATACGCTACTGCCCATTAAAATTGCTACACCACGAAGATGACGTGCTAAAGACGTGAAATTTAACCGACAAGATGAAGATGCTGTGATATGCAAATGATTAGCTTTTCAGAGCATTCACACGAGGCTGGCGCCGGTGGCGACACCTACAACGTGCTGACATGAGGAAAGCTTCCAACCGATTTCTCATACACAAACAGCAGTTGATCGGCGTTGCCTGGAGAAACCATGTTGTGATGCCACGTGTAAGGAGGGGAAATGCGTACCATGCGAATCTGATAAAGGTCGGATTGTAGCCTATCGCGATTGCGGTTTATCGTATCGCGACATTGCAGCTCGCGTTGGTCGAGATCCAATGACTGTTAGCAGAATATGGAATCGGTGGGTTCAGGAGGGTAATACGGAACGCCGTGCTGGATCCCAACGGCCTCGTATCAATAGCAGTCAAGATGACAGGCATCTTATGCGCATGGCTGTAACGGATCGTGCAGCCACGTCTCGATCCCTGAGTCAACAGATGGGGACGTTTGCGAGACAACAACCATTTGCACGAACAGCTCGATGACGTTTGCAGCAGCATGGACTATCAGCTCGGAGACCACGGCTGCGGTTACCCTTGACGCTGCATCACAGACAGGAGCGCCTGCGATGGTGTACTCAACGACGAACCTGGGTGCACGAATGGCATAACGTCACTTTTTCGGATGAATCCAGGTTCTGTTTACAGCATCATGATGGTCGCATCCGTGTTTGGCTACATCGTGGTGAACGCACATTGGAATAGCGTATTCGTCATCGTCATACTGGCGTATCACCCAGCGTGATGGTATGGGGCGCCATTGGTTACACGTCTCGGTCACCTTTTGTTCGCATTGACAGCACTTTGAACAGTGGACGTTACATTTCAGATGTGTTACGACCCGTGGCTCTACCCTTCATTCGATCCCTGCGAAACCCTACATTTCAGCAGGATAATGCACGACCGCATGTTGCAGGTCCTGTACGGGCCTTTCTGGATACAGAAAATGTTCGACTGCTGCCCTGGCCAGCATATTCTCCAGATCTCTCACCAATTGAAAACGACTGGTCAATGGTGACCTAGAAACTGGCTCGTCACAATACGCCAGTCACTACTCTTGAACTGTGGTACCGTATTGAAGCTGCATGGGCAGCTGTACCTGTACACGCCATCCAAGCTCAGTTTCACTCAGTGCCCAGGCGTATCAAGGCCGTTATTACGGCCAGAGGTGGTTGTTCTGGGTACTGATTTCTCAGGATCTGTGCACCCAAATTGCGTGAAAATGTAATCACATGTCAGTTCTAGTATAACATATTTGTCCAATGAATAACCGTTTATATCTGCATTTCTTCTTGGTGTAGCAATTTTAATGGCCAGTAGTGTAAATGACCTAACAGTTCTTTGAACATCTACAGCTTTCTCCACGCGTGATAGTGTCTATATCGAGAATCGAGATTCGTAACTACTGTGGGCAAGAGAACATGTAATATTAAACCCATGTCTATGCTCCATTCACGTGGAAAATGTGATTGTAAAAGGCATGTGTTAGCTCTAATTTCCCATTGTTGGAGGATTACTATAGCACCTGCAACACGCTCCCTCCGATTTGTCCAACAGTAAACCTCCCCGTGATATTCAAAGCCCTTATTGTAGCGACCAGAACTGGAGTCTCAACAGTATCTCTTCTATGATCGCACGACGCAATATGCTGCTCTGCGTTGGGTTAATCCAACTTGGGAACGGGCCTAGACTGATGAGGAAAATATAAAAAATAGTGGTCGAATAACTGTTCTGTAATCCACTTTTCCTACGATTTCTCTTATGCAGTCACTATACTTTCGAGCAGTCTGGTCAGTTACTCCTAGTTATTTTGCAGCAGCCAGCGATTTATCATCAATAGTGTAACAAAATAGTAGTGGATCACCTCGCCTACTTATGTACAGTAGTTACAGTTTATATCATCTATGACCTTGGGCAGTAAAGGAATACTGCAACGTTTTCGATGAGTGTGATCTCAAACATGAATTCCAGACAGCTGGTCCATTTTAATGCTGTCAACCCAACATGAATTTCCTAAATTTCCTCGAAATGGTGTTCAGTGCTTCCTTGCCAGTTTTCTCCAGTATGCCTCTTGATGCCACAGTATTACTTGTTTATAGGAGAAATGTCAATTTTGTCATGACACCAGGTCTAGTCTGACCCTCTATTAAAGTACATAGGCTTACATGTGACGTCACCCCTCCTACATTTAGCGCTCTAATTAAAACTCACTGCTAAATCCAGTTACTTCCAGCAAAATTATATACAACGTAACAGTTATTGAACTATAAGAAATAAAATCGTCATAACTTCTGAACGGTTTACATTAGGACGTTCAGACTGCACAGTTGGCCGCGGGACATGATGGGGATTTATATGCGCTATACGGTTGGGTTTAGCGACGAAGCCAACTTTCATTAGGATCGGTTCGTCAATAAACAAAACTGGTGCATTTGGGGGACTGAGAATCCACATTCAGCGATCGAGATGTCTCTTCACCCTCAACGGGAAGCTGTGTGGTGTGCAATGTCCAGTCACGGAATAATCGATGCGATATTCCTTGAAGGCACGGCGAATACAGAACGGTACGTGAACGTTTTGGAAGATGATTCAATCCCCATTATCCAAAGTGACCCTTATTTCGACCAGATGTGGTTCATGCAAGACGGAGCTAGACTCCATCGAAGCGAGGAGTAGCTTGGGGAACGCATTCTGGCTCTGGGTTACCCAAAGGCCAACAGCATGGCACTCGATTGGCCGCCATATTCTCCGAATCTGGACACATGCGACTCCTTAATGTGGGGCTGTATTAAAGACAAGGTTTACAGCAATAACCCCAAATCATTGTTGAGATGAAAACAGCCATTCAGCCGGCAGCATCGATGTTCCGACACTTTAGCGGGTTATCCAGAATTTCGCCATGCGACTGCGCAACATCATCGCCAATGATGGCAGGCACATCGAACATGTCATAACCTAAACTCGAATATCTGTAGTGACGTTTGCATGTTGAATAAAGTGTGTGCGCGCCGTAATTTGCAACTAATTAACGTTTCTTTTTCATATACACTGAAGCGCCAAAGAAACTGATGTAGTCATGTGTATTCAAATACACAGGCAGAATACGCCGCTGCGGTCGGCAACGCCTATATAAGACAACTAGTGTCTGGCGCAATTGTTAGATCGGTTACTGCTGCTGCAATAGCAGGTTATCAAGATTTAAGTGAGTTTGGACGTGGTGTTATAGTCGGCGCTCGAGCGATGGGACACAGCATGTCCGAGGTAGCGATGCAGTGGGGATTTTCCCGTATGACACTTTCACGAATGTACCGTGAATATTAGGATTCCGGTAAAATATCAAATCTCCGACCTCGCTGCGGCCGGAAAGAGAAGTTACAAGAACGGGACCAACGACGACTGAAGGGAATCGTTCAAGGTGACAGAAGTGCAGCCCTTCCGCAGATTGCTAAAAATGGCTGTGAGCACTATGGGACTTAACTGCTGTGGTCATCAGTCCCCTAGGACTTAGAACTACTTAAACCTGACTAACCTAAGGACATCACAACATCCATTCCCGAGGCAGGATTCGAACCTGCGACCGCAGCGGTCGCGCGGCTCCAGACTGTAGCGCCTAGAACCGCTGGGCCACTTCGGCCGGCCCTCAATTTGCTGCAGATTTCAATGCTGAGCCGTCAGCAGGTGTTAGCGTATGAGCCATTCAACGAAACATCAACGGTATGGGCTTTCGGAGCCAAAGGCCCACTCGTAAACCCTTGATGACTGCACGACGCAAAGCTCCACGCCTTGATAGTGCCCGTCAACACCGACACAGGACTATTGATGACTGGAAAAATGTTGCTTGGTCAGGATATTCTCCTTTCAGTTGTATCGAGCGGATGGACGTGTAAGAGTATGGAGACAGCCTCATGAATCCATGTTCCCTGCATGTCAGGAGGGGACTGTTCAAGCTGGTGGAGGCTCTACAATGGTGCGGGGCGTGTGCATACCTCTAGATATGACTCTGACAGATGATACATCCACCTGTCTGATCACCTGCATCCGGTCATGTCCATTGTGCATTCCGACGGACTTGGGCAATTCCAGCAGAACAATGCGACACCCCACACGCCCAGAATTGCTACAGAGTGGCTCCAGGAACACTCTTCTCAGTTTAAACACTTCGCCGGCCACCAGATTCCGCAGACATGAACAGTATTGATCATATCTGAGATGCCTTCATCGAGCTATTCAGAAGAGATCTCCACCCTCTCGTACTCTTAACGGATTTATGGTCAGCCCTGCATGATTCATGGTGTCAGTTCCCTCCAGCACTACTTCAGACATTAGTCGAGTCCATACCACAACGTGTTGCGTTACTTCTGCGTGCTCGAGGGGACCCTACACGATATTAGGCAGATGTACCTGCTTCTTTGGCTCTACAGTGTACTTCAATAATAGTCATCCTGTACATGGATGTAGGCAACGTATTATATAATAATCCGTTCATCATAAGAATAAACCTGACGTAAACATTGCACTATGTATTCTTCCGAGTTTGCTGGAATCTCATTGGATTTCAGTTTCCCGTGGGACTGCAGCCAAGCTGTCGTGAGTACTGTCAAGTACGATAATAAGGGTACGTTTTGTGCTGTGCGTTCCGCGCACATCGGCTTAGCGATAATACGTGACAACAGCTTTACCGGAGCATTTAACTTAGCACTGGCAGGTCAGCTGATGCAGCTAGCCTGCAGTGACGTGGCAAGCTGCAGTTCACACGTAAAGCGAGACGAGCAGAGGAACAATACAGCTTCGAATGTCATTTAATTTTTAAGCAGCATGAAATAATACACTGCAAATCTCCCACAATATGCTCCTTAGATGATTAGACGAAAACCACAACACGTTATCGTTTTCAGCTAACGTACTATTGTAACTAAAAACAAGAATGATGAAAATTCTTGACAACCACAGGGTAGTTTTTCTGCATAATCTGTGTGTAACGTGAGAGAGTATTCAAGGATTTCGCTGAATAGTTAAATACTGAAGCCACTGAAGGTATTACTTACAGTTAGTCCTCTGGTAATCTCTTAGCTCTTTCCTTATCCGAATCCGAGAAATACATTTCAGTTCTGGAAGTGTCACCTGCTACATGGATAACGAGCCTATCAACAACAGAATCTACGAAGCCTACCAGGCGCAGCATTTTTCCTTCTTCTTTTATGACGAGCCGTTCTATATCGTACCAGCGTTCGGCAGTGACGTGTGAAAAAGCTGCGTGCGTTAGTTCCAATACGTCTGGCAGCCTAACAGTCTTGTTACTTCTTGGGCCAAATTCTGCACCTTGGCTCCATATCAGTTCTGCTGGATTCATATTGTAATGGTACAGCAGCAAATGTAAAAATGCAGCATTTGTATGATGTGCTCGATGTTGAAAATGATTGTTTTTCATGTTTCTACGATACTTAACTACCTCTGTATTATAAAACGGTGAACACAGTCCAAATAAAGAGGATTTGGTTTCTCATTTTTGCCTTAAAATTAAATTGTTATGTTTTCTTAATTTAAACAACTTTTATGAACAGTCTATCATAGAACATCGATAATTAAGAGTTTGTATTTGAAATGGAATTTCGCGTCCAATATCATAATTAGAAACAAGAAGACGTGCGTTAGTCACAAAAAATGATGATGAGTTTTATAATTACGAGATGTAGGTATTTCAAATTGAACGAGAAGAAAAAAATGATGCTTGGGAAATTTGAAGAAACGATTAACCGATTTTGCTTTACATTCCCTTACACTACTGACTGCGCTACACGTTCGATGTTAGATTGTTTATCAACTGCATTATATACAACGCTGGGAAAACTTCAAAGCCGATTACCTCCGTAAATTTATGAAAAACATTAAGGACAGCGTATTTCTCGGCTCTTTTTAACCTCGTTCCATGAGCATGTTTCACTACGGAATAGAAAGCAGCCCTAGCCATATTCATACTGCGCACTATTAACAGCGTGGCAATCAGAGCACAACGCTGCAGAAGCTGAGACTGTACACGATTTTTGAAATAAAAACTATGTGGCTAAAGCGTGATTAAGAAAAACATTGATGGCTTTTAATACATTTGAATATCTTTAAGTTTTATTTAACGCAGCTCAGTAATAAGATATCTAGTACATAAGTAGGACCTACTTCCAAGAGCGTAACAACAACAGTGTATGTGTGCTACGGCTTCTGGCCAATCATCGCGTTTGTGTTTGTTTACATCAGGTTTATTCTTATGATGAACGCATTATGATTGACATGTTAAGGTTGTTCTCGATGTTTCCCATGCGATACACCCCGATGCAACATCGATTCGCTACTAGCTTAGTGGAGTGTACGTGTTGCCTCTGGAGTGCCTTTAGACGAACCTCCTACTTTCTGATGGCCCGCAACTTGATTGGGTTGAAATTCTGTTTGTTGTTCGGATTGAAGTTTTCAGCGGCGTCCTGTATTGTATACAATGCGTACTAGTAAAGTACATCACTGTTAAGCGCGGACCGTTCCTTTTGCAACTAAAACCATTTTATGGATGGAGTAGGAGCCGCGTATTGAGCAGGAAAACACTAAATTGCTAACATCATGGTGCGTTGAATAATTGTCTTTGCTGATGTTTATCAGGTCCTTTGATATTTGTATTTGTTCTTCACGTACTTAGAGGTGTTCTTTTCTTCCATTTTCGTCTTTTCTATTTAGAAGGTAAGTGGAATGTGATACCTCCATTTATTACTCTCAAATAAATAGTTTAAAGGTATTTGGAGATACTCTTTCCGACTAATAAATGTAATATTTCCTCATCATTAACCAGAATCTCAATGTATTGGTACCTTAGCTTAATTTTTGGATTCAGAGACGAAGAACAGCAAAGTGTGTTCCTGTGCATCATTTCCAAATAAGGATGTCACTAGACGCCCTCGAGGAAAGTATGAAACTATGCTGTGATTCAGAAAAAAAAAAAAATCAAATCCTAAGAAATTTTTTCTCAAGGACGAGAAGGTAATAATCTGAGTGCTCCCTGTGGTGTCAACGTCAGACACCACACTTGCTAGGTGGTAGCCTTTAAATTGGCCGCGGTCCGTGAGTATACGTCGGACCCGCGTGTCGCCACTATCAGTGATTGCAGACCGAGCGCCGCCACACGGCAGGTCTAGTCTAGAGAGACTCCCTAGCACTCGCCCCAGTTGTACAGCCGACTTTGTTAGCGATGGTTCACTGACTACATACGCTCTCATTTGCAGAGACGACAGTTTAGCATAGCCTTCAGCTACGTCATTTGCTACGACCTAGCAAGGCGCCATATTCAGTTACTGCGAATGTATTCTGAACAGATAATATTGTGAATCATGTACCGTCAAGAGCGACATTCATCATTAATGGATTAAAGTTAAGTATCAAACTAATTACGTCCGCTTTCTGAATTCTAATTCCTTGTCATGTTCCAGACCTCACGTCAGAATAGTTCTTCCCTCCCCACGCCAGCCTGCGTGAGCTAAAACGCGTGCATTTCGGCCTCCTGTAGTAACACGGTGTTGGCTCTTCTGCCAACACAACACTCCCACCTTTCATAATTATTTGTAATGATCGCTTACTTTTCGCCCGGACCCGAGCAGTGTTCGTCCCCAACAACACGAATGACCTGACAGCAGCTATCATGGTAGTAAATGTCCCAGGACATTTGTAAATGAGTTTTGGTCAGTTAATCGCATTATTTGTTGGTGGTAAGTTCCTGTGAGACCAAACTGCTGAGGTCGTCGGTCTCTAGGCTTATCTCTAGGCTTACACACTACTTAATCTAACTGAAACTAGCTTACGCTAAAGACAACACATACGCCCATGTCAGAGGAAGGACTCGATCCTCCGACGGTGAGGTGGAGGGGGGGGGGAGGGGGGGGGAGCCGCACGTACTGTGGCACTGGGGTAAAGCGCCTCAGATAGCGCGACGACCCTACTCGGCTACTCACGATACTACCACTAGTGAACAGTAACAAAAAGTGTTCAAATAGCTCTGAACACTATGGGACTTAACTTCTGAGGTCATCAGTCCCCTAGACCTTAAAACTACTTAAATGTAACTAACCTAAGGACATCACACACATCCATGCCCGAGGCAGGATTCGAACTTGCGACCGTAGCGGTCGCGCGGTTCCAGACTGTAGCGCCTAGAACCGCTCGGCCACCACGACCGGCTAATGAGCTACAAAATTACAATCATCTGTTTAATAGCATGTTGGTTCGCCTTTGAGATTATACCCGGCATGGATTCTTTGATAGGTTTCCGGAAATACGTGGCACCAGATGTCTACAAATCCGTCCAACTACGCGCCGGCGGTTTGTGGATCCTGAGCTAGCGCCCTGTAGTGTTGCGCATGTATTCCCTCACTGTAATGCTCCTCAAACCACTGTAACACTATTCTGGCCTTGTGACACGGACACGTATCCTGCTGGAAGATGCCATCAACGTCGGTGAGGGGATGCAGGTAACACTGCCGCAGTTCATATTTCGCGCAGTCATTTGCTCTTATGACGGCGTTCCGGATACAACAATCAACTTGATGCAACAAAAAACGATTTTCATCCGACCAGGCGACACGCTGCCATTTTCCACTGTCTACTCTCAATGGTCCCGTGCTCACTAAAATGTAACTAACGGTATCGCTGAGTCAATACGGGAACACGTTGGGGTCGTCTGCTGCGGTACCCATCGTGCGCTGAACCGTACGCTCCGAAACACTTCCGCATGCACCACCATTGTTCTCTCAAGTCAGATCTGCCACTGATCACCATCTACCCTTCTTCAGAGAGCGTACAAGCCTCCCATCTCCACGTTCTGTGGTGAGGGCTTGACGTCCAACACCTTATCACCTACTCGCGATCTCATCGTCCTTCGACCACTTTCCATAGATGCTCACTGCAGTAACGCGTGACCAGCCAATCGGCTTAACCGTTTTCGAGAAAATCGCTGTCAGGCGCTGGGCTTCAAAGATCTGCTCGTTTTTATAGTCGTTTATGTGAGACGAGTTCCTCTTTTGCTGCCCATATCGTTGCAAGAATGATTCCCCTGTTCGCTTATATACTTTCCTTACCACATCACGTGCTTGCAACGCCTCCAGGCGGCGCTCAGTCCGGCGGTGGGCAGTGGTCGCACTATTGTAGCTCATCAGTTTGTGTGTACAGTAGCCCGTTGTCAGTATTATGTAACCCTAGCACTGGTGACGCATAGTCAGCTTACATTAACTGCAGTAATCAAATAAAGGATCAGAGCAATTGTTGAAAGAGCTGCGTAAAATAAAATTATTGAACGATGAACTGCTATGAGTGATTACTAGTGTAGGACGACAGCGAAAATAAGAAGAGTTGCAACAGCGTTTGCTCCATTAATTATCTGTTTCTCAATTGTAGTTGATTGGGTTTTATATATTTGGGAGGAGAGGGCCAACTATTTACACTGGTATCCAAAATTAAAGCAACAAACGGAAATTATGCACGACTGCGTTTATTTTGCCACAAAACGGTATAAACAGGTGATAATAAAGTAGAAACAGTGCAAAGAATACAGAACGTAGACATCTGCAAAATGCACAACGTTAGACAAAAATCTTCTTCGTTTCTTCCAACTTGACGGATTTTCACACACATTCCGGCAACTGGTTAAGGATCTCAGCATGGGGTGTGACCACCTTTGGCAGCAATGTAGGCCTTACAACGACGGACCATTCTGTGAATGAAGTTATGAATGTCATGTTGAGGCTATAACGCCCATACTTCCCGTCGAGCTCCTCGGAAGTCTTGGAGAGTAGTTGGTGGAGTCTGACGTGATGCATTTGTCTCAATAGTGCATCCCTGCACTGGCCTTCGGGATACAATTTCGGTCTCTATTAACTGTTGCCACATCCGAGAAACAACAGAACGATACACATAAGCCATCGCGACGCATCAGTTTGTGCTATGGGCCTCCATCGCAGAGTCTGGTAGGAGTCTTCTCTATGCCATACTGCACCGTCTGTGTCTATACACAGCGACTGTGGATGTGGACTACCCGACAAACTCTACTCCGTTTTATAAGTGCCCTGACGTCATCGTTGGCGGGTTTTTCCGTTGATCGGAATGCCATCTGAAGTGCAGAACACGATCGTACGGACATCTGATGATGGTTTGAATAATTATATCGTGAATTAGACACGGGATTGGGAAATTTTGGACACCATTGTATTAAATATGTCGCGGTTCCCCTACAGCAACTGAGATGAAGGTATACAAGAGATAATTTTTGCCACCACAGTCGTTGTGATGGATGTAAATTACGTCTTTTGTATTTTATGTAATAGCCGTGGTACACAAAACCAAAAACATTTCTACTTCAAGCGAATGTGAGTTGGTTCCAACGATTATGTAATGATCGATTTCCTTCCTCATCCTTCATTAATCAGCACCTGCAGTTGCACTTCTCTAATGACCTTGCCGTCGGTGGGAATGTAATTATTACCGTTCTTTCAGTTTCGAAGACCTCAGGTTGAAACAGAGTTGTTTGTGGTTTGCTGTTTTGTGCTAGGCGCAGGCAAATAATTCCACCTGATGATAGAGTTATACTTTTCCAAAATATGTAGAACTAATAAAAATAAATGGTTACAGCCATTGGGGTATTTTAACTGATATTCAGGATAGTCGCCGTTAGGCCTAACCTAAAATGTTCGCCTTCAAAGGAACTGGAATATACTGATCACTACTCATTACAGAGATGTATCTCGCGAATATGTCAACATTTTTACATAAAACACGACAGATTTACAGCAACTGAACATTGCGGTTTCTGATGTTCCAATGCTGATGAATTATTACTATAATACATACTGACTATTACTGACGTAGTCCAAGTTTTACAGTTAATATTCTTATCCGGCGGTTTTCCGTACTATATGTGGCAAGTATAGCGCTGTCTCATCGTTCGGTATCATCTTCTTCATAACCACAACTTTAGTATAGTATGACATGTTCTTACCAGTTTACTTGAGTCATTTGGCTGATTGTTGTCTACAGTCGCCGTGCGGTCGTGTTGGGTTACGTTTAATATTGTTTCTCTAAATCGTTGCAGTGAAAACTGATGTGACGATACAGCACTAGGATCACCGAGCGGTCATGCTGAGTTGCGTTTAATACTGTCTCTCTAAATCATCCCAAGCGAAAACAAATATGTCGGCACAGACACCTCTGCTAGTTTTATTTCAGGAAATGGAGTTTGCATACGTAGCGTTTGTGTTCTGAGCAGAAGTATTACTTCATTAATGGAAAGCCGGCCGGGGTGGCCGAGCGGTTCTAGTCGCTACAGTCCGGAACCGCGCGACTGCTACGGTCGCAGGTTCGAATCCTGCCTCGGGCATGGATGTGTGTGATGTCTTTAGGTCAGTTCGGTTTAAGTAGTTCTAAGTTCTAGGGGACTGATGACCTCAGATGTTAAGTCCCACAGTGCTCAGAGCCATTTGAACCATTAATGGAAGACTAGTGTACAATATTTTGTGTAATATCTGACTTTAAGAATATAGTTCTGGTAAATTAAGAACATCAGTTCATTTTACTAGGAGAATCAGTTTCAAAGGACAACAGGGTTTCGAGTATTCGGTATATTTTCTCCTAATATTGTTGACAAACAACTTACTTGCAAACTAAATGGCTCTGAGCACTATGGGACTTGGTTTCTGAGGTCATCAGTCCCCTAGAACTTAGAACTACTTAAACCTAACTAACCTAAGGACATCACACACACCCATCCCCGAGGCAGGATTCGAACCTGCGACCGTAGCGGTCGCGCGGTTCCAGACTGTAGCGCCTAGAACCGCTCGGCCACCCCGGCCGGCTGCAAACTAAATCGTACCCCCAAAATATGAACAGAAAGCTCTACAACTATACAGTATAATAAGAACCGCTACATTTAGCAGGAGAAGATGATGCATTATCATCGTTCTTGTATGCTGTCTCAAGAACATAGCAAATGATATTGTTTGTTTTTAGCATTTAATGCAGGAATTTAAAAACAATCACTTATTCAGAAGGTTAGTTTGTGCCATTTTCATGCAATATGAGTCGAATACCGTAGTAAAAGCTTAGTTTGCTTAAAAATTCATGAAGACTGCAATTTATAGGAAATGAAAATACGTTTCTCTCATTCAAATCGAAAGTTTCTAAATCAAATAACTACCAAAAACCTACAGACTAACTAGGAAATCCGGATTCAAGTAATATCAACCGTATGGAACAGCTTGAGGAATTCATTTGACGCAATATGATTACAATACTGAGAAAGTTCTTTATTTGTAACAACATTCTAAAAATTTCATATTCTTAGGGTCTCAATACCATTGCTGTAAAATTGTGATTAACTCGACAGGTTTTTTTCCGACAGCATTACTTGGAGCTCGACACCGACGGTTGACAGTCGAACCAGAGACCTGTGGATAAAGAGAAAGCGGGAATGAAAATTCTACGGATGATTACAGAAAACACGCCTATAGTCGACAAAGAGAAACTTGGAAGAAAAGTAACAGTTTGTCAAGACAACGAGTTTGGCCGCATACGTGGTTTACTTTGAAAGCTATGAAACTATACCAGAAGAGAATATTCAGATCAAATTTATTTAAAATTACCAGTGATAATGTCTGATAATATTACAGTGTTCATCTTTTCCAAATATTATGTTACCTTTTTCACTGATTGACGCAAAATTAAAAGCACGCATAACCACAATAAAAATATGATAAGGTTTATAATAAAGACTACAAGATTTGTGAAGATGTATAAAACTACAAACACCATGAGATGAAAACTGGCAATTTACCGTATATTTCAATCGAACAGATGTAATGTCGTGTGCCCGGTGCTGAGAATGTAGAACCAGATATTGTCGCCTTTTTCTTTTTGGGACACAGAGTATTTCACGGATTGACTAGTCTCTACTGTAGATTTATTTAAGAACTTAGATGGATGAAATAGCAATTCCTTATAAACTAGACGAATATTTAAAATTTTATATGGTAACACACGATGAATAGAAAGTTTATCTCAATAATTACCCAAAAATAAATGAAATATCAGAGCGCTGGTTGAAGCTGAATCGGAATGTAGGATATCCTGAATACCATCCAGAAAGGATAGATGGCGTGGCGATTCTCAACCAATACGAATATTACATAAACCGTACTATCTATTCAAACATTCCCTACTACCGGTCGTTGTAGGAGTAGAAATTCTGACACAGATAAACAGTTTACTCGTGAATCATCCATTTTAAACTAGAGGGTGTAGTACGAAAGACTGTTGTTTTGGAACTGAAGTATAAGAATGGCAAGGTGCCTTCAGTACCCGTTTTTGGCAAGATGTTTGCCCAAGTGGAGAGAGTGAGTCGCAAAATGCTATGTGCTGCTATGTTACGGCGTAGTTTGTTTTGAGTTAAAAGTCGTATGGCAGTGTTGAGGTAATGGCAATGCATCGTATCGCACTTATTGTAGTAGTAGTATCACTTACTGCAGCGCCCAAAATTGCACCATGTGGAGTAATGTCGGCTGATCTACATGTACAAGAGTACGGGGAATAAGATTTACCAACTAAATGTGATCCTCTCATATTATTGCAGTCAGATCAAATTAAAAACAAAAATACGTGTTTAACCCAACGAAAACATGGAAAGATGCATGAAATAGAACAATCATGATAAATTTTAAAAAATGTATAAAACCTGGATGCTGTTTTGACTGCAAAAGTATTATAAACGTATACTATCGTAAACGTCGTCAGTTGAGTACATGACAACATGTCGTGTTCTGTAATCGAACATACGTCATATTATGTGCCCCTTGTTACGACTATTGAATATCGACCTTTTTTTAATGCAGCGTTTCAGAGATTGTCCAGTGTATAAAATATTACGAAAAATACGTTACATTTATTTAAAATCGGTCTTCCTCTCTTTAGTATCTTACACAGACGTAACTGAGACTCCTAGGACAAAATAATTGATTCCGGGTGAAACGTTGACGCCCTCCAACGCACAGCGTGTACGCGGGTGAACCGTCGCGTAACAGAGACCCGCGCCAAAACTGGTTGGCGTCGTGGCGGAGGAAGGCAGCTGTGTGGATAACCCTGGCGTGATTCACGAGTCGGTCGACGAACCGCGCCTGACTCAGGAGGCGGCCGCGCTGACTCAGGCCCGCATCGGCTCGCCCCACTGACCCACCTGCGCACACAGGTGCTGCTGCTGCTGCCGATCATCTTGCCAAGCTTGTATGCTGCGTGCGCTTCCTCATCACCGACTCCGTCCAGGCTCATTCGCGTCGTCACTCTATCACCTGCGTAATGCATATGCTTCAGTATGCTCTGGGAATTTAATCCTCTATCGGTGTATCATTACGTAATGCGAACTGTACAAAGCGTTACAACGGGTCCTGTAGATTGCAGGACATTCTCTTCCGTCCAATGTAAGGCATTAAATGTGTACCTACAGATGTAGATGCGAACACTATTAATGACGACTGTTCCGTACTTAAAGTGGATTTGTGAGAATTTAGGTCATATACACTACTTGCCAAAACAATTGCAGTATCAAGAGAGCAGCATGCAACAAAAGTCAAATTGCCATCAGTTATACTGTATGCAAATGGTAGCATTTCTGTGCCACAGCACAAAGTAGGCAGAAGTATGGCTATCTACATTCTTCGCTATCTGATCAAAAGTATCCGGACATCTCTTAGTGTGTGTCCTCCCTTCGCCTTTATTACGCCTTAAACTCGACTGGGATCACTTTCAAATTAGCTGTTTGAATATCTGCGGAGGAGCTGCAGCCCTGTCTTTCCCAACACCCGAAACCAAAGAAGGCAGGGATGTTGGGCGCAGGGGTATGAAGCGAAGTCAACGTTCTAATTCATCCCAAAAATGTTCCATTGCGTTAAGATCGGTACTCTGGGCAGGCAGTCTATTTCAGGAACGTCATAATCCACAGACCGGTGCCTCACAGGTGGTTCTTTATGACTGGGTGCCTTGTCATTCTGATACAAACAATCATCGCCTCTAAACTTTTCCCCTAATATACCCCGTCCACACTGCTGCAAAATGTGTTCATATCCTTCTGCATTTAGCGTTTGCTTAAACGCAATAAGACGGCTCCACCATAACCACGAAAAACACTCCCGTACTGTAACACAACCTTGCCCCGCACTTCACTGTTGGTACGATACCTCGCGCAAGTTCTTCAGGCATTCACCAAACCCAAATCCTTCGATCGGAATTGCCACAGGATGTAACATGATTCATCACTCCAAATCATAAGTTTCCATTCATCATCTGTCCAGTGGCGTCGCTATTTACAGCATCTGAAGCGGCGCTGAAGATGAACTACAGAAATGTGTGAATTATGAGGAGCAGCCCCATTCTTTTTCGTGCCCTTCGCACAATCACTGTGCTATCTGGACTGCTGGTAGCACTTTGGAAATGACGAGTGATTCCTACCGCTCATTTGATGCGATTTCTTACAACCGCCTTCCGCAATGCTCGACGTTCCCTATCCGACAGTATATGAGGTGTGCCTGGTCTTATTCCTTCGCCTTTCCACTGCACAATCACAACACCAACAGTCGATTTGAGCAGCTTTAGGAAGACTTAAATGTCTCTGATTGATTTGTTACTAAGGTGACATCCAATGAGTAGTCCACGTTCAAAGCCACAGAGCTCTCCTGACGAATCCATTATGCTGTTACTACTTCTCTACTGACAACACAATACTCCCCATTCCCCACCTCCTTTTATACTCGTGTGTCTGCCGCTCGTGACACCTTGTAATCAATTCCACATTACATACGGGTGTCCGAATACTTTGATTAGTTAACGTATACATGGGGATACATCACGCAGCGAGTTACTAATTCAAAGTCGCATTTTAATTGTGGTTATTGGTGTGGGCGTGCCAGTATGAAATTGATGGGTACAGGAGGCCCATACTACACGTCATGCTGGATCTCAAAGCTCCCACGTGACTAGCGCCTGAAAGGATGTATATATTGTTCAGTTGGCGATACAGAATGACGAGGCAGCAGAGAGAGGCGCACTCACAGTGATGCCCGACAACACGACACCGCATCTTGTTGGCGCAGTTCTGGCGTACTTCGATACAGGTGTTAGACTATTGCCCTGGCAAGCTCGTTCATCACATCTCTCATCCATTGAAAGCATTCGGTTATGAGTTGCCGAGAGCCTGGCATACTGCCATCATAAAATCACTCGCCAGCCCTTACAATTGATGAATTCAGGCTTGGAGTTGAAGCAGCATTGCATGACATACTCGTACATATCATACAAGCTCAGCGCTGCCAGATCAGAGCCATTGTTGCTGGTGGAGGTGGTAGTCATAAGTACTAAACCACTTTAAAATTTAATCATATATTCTTCTTACTATACTGGATGTGCACAGTAGGTAAGATTTCGTTGTTTGCTATCCTTCCTGGCATTGCAGTTTTAGTGGCCATACATGTACAGGAATGTGCTGTGTAACTATAGCTTCTAATCCTTCCTTCCTCCTTTTTCTACGTCGTATGTGTCTGTGCAGTGTGTGTGTGTGTGTGTGTGTGTGTGTGTGTGTGTGTGTGTGTGTGTGCACCGTCATTTTCAGAACACTGTATGATTTGAAACTTCCTGGCAGATTAAAACTGTGTGCCGGACCGAGACTCGAGCTCGGGACCCTTTCCTTTAGCGGGCAAGTGCTCTACCATTGAGCTACCCAGGCACGACTCACGCCCCGTCCTCACAGCTTTACTTCTACCAGTACCTCGTCTCCTACCTTCCAAACTTGGCTGTGGCTAAGCCATGTCTCCGCAATATCCTTTCATTCAGGAGTGCTAGTGCTGCAGGGTTCGCAGGAGAGCTTCCGTTAAGTTTGGAAGGTAGGAGACGAGGTACTGGTAGAAGAAAAGTTGTGAGGACGGGGCGTCAGTCGTGCTTGGGTAGCTCAGTGGTAGAGCACTTGCCCGCGAAAGGCAAAGGTCCCGAGTTCGAGTCTCGGTCCAGCACACAGTTTTAATCTGCCAGGAAGTTTCATATCAGCGCACACTCCGCTGCAGAGTGAAAATCTCATTCTGATTGTATGATTTGATTTCATGGCCGATGCGAACTTTGTTGAGGCATTGCTAATATGATTTAAGCAAATGTATTCAGAACAACGTCTCCGAGGTCGCCATTTGTCTGATAAAGGTTATGGGGTGGCCTTCTGTTCGATGTGGGCAACGGCCTTGCCGCAGTGGATACACCGGTTCCCGTGAGATCACCGAAGTTAAGCGCTTTTGGGCGTGGCCGGCACTTGGATGGGTGACCATCCCGTCGCCATGCACTGTTGCCATCATAACGACCGGGAGAGCGGTGTGCTGACCCCACCCCCCTCCTATCCGCATCCTCCTCGGAGGATGGTCCCGGTAGGCCACTCGTGGCCTGAAGACGGAGTGCTTCTGTTAGATGTGTCCCATACTGCATTGGGACGTTATCAACGATATGTCCACTGTGCAAGATATTAAAAAACGGGTTTGGGTGAGCATAATTTAGATGACAAGTTGCCATGAAGAGGCTGAATCAAGTACGTAATTGAGCGCTGGAGACTGCTCCAAGTCACTGCAGCAGTCATGAGACGAGGTGGGGCTGCTGTCCAGCGAGCATCTGGGTGGACACTTGGAATTCCCGTGAGGGTAGGTAAACCGAGCCTGTGAGCGCTGAGCAGTACCGCCAGGATCTTATTACGTTGTAAAGCTATAAAATCTAATGACAGAGAATTCAATAAAATTATTATCTTATTTATGCAATAAATACTAACAAAGTTAGCGTCATTTATTTGCCAAATAACTGAGCACAATGTAGGGAGACAGGCGTATGCCTGTGAGTGAGTGAGTGTGTTTGTGTCCGTGTTTTTCCTACAGCTAGAAAAAGGAAGTGCACTTCGAAAGCTAGTCAAGCTCCGTACCTGTTGTTTGTGTGCTTATCAACGACGCAGCGCTTCTGCCTTTCGGTAAGTCACCTCCTTTATTCCTAAATAATTTATTTGCAAAATTGTATATAACAATAATAACAAAAGCTGCAGAGAAGCTACATATCTGTACAACACACCACTGGAAAAACCTTGAAGTCAGCTCTAAAATGGGCATATTTATCTTATTATTGAAAAATATGCTATTGTTATAAATTATTTATTTAATATCTACGAAAATATTGTCAAAACAAAGAGTTCGACACAGATACACCATAGATTAGCATCAGCATGAATGATTTGTCCTATTATTCCAATTCCTCGCGCTTATTTAATAAGAATTTTAATAAGTTGATGTTGCTAAGAAAAGGATAGTACAGCAGCTGCAAGACGAATAAGGACATGAGCTTAACTAACTCTTGTCATTCCGTTTTATGATGTACAAAAATATAAATCAAAGTTGATTATTCTTCGACTTTTAACGTTTAATAAATAAATGTGGGTGTAACATCTATACTCATTAGAATGGTGGTCTATCTCTAAGATGCTCACTTGACCGAAATAATCGTCAACTGACAGAGGTTTTTAAATGGGCAGGTTCCGTGGTGTTTCGATGATCATGTCTTACTGGGTAACTTTATTTGAGAAGGTTTTCACAGCGAGTGAGACGCGTGATTTTAATTGTTGGTTCAGCGAGAGATATTTTGATGTGCACATATATGGGACTCAGAAATTTTCAATGTAACAGCTTAGTACTGGATAGTGAGTGCTAGTACCTGCTTGCTCTGCTAGATCAGTTAATTGTTCTCTTATTGCCTCACTATCTTCAAATATTAGCCTGCGTAAGGCCACCATTCGAAGTAACTTTGTGACTGATCTGAATAAATTGATATTGAACGCTAATCCTGTGATTAGGCTTCATCATAATCTGGAGGGATCATTCCATTCTTACCCGCTGTATTTACTAATACATTCAGTTGCTTATATTGTTTCATGAAATATCCACCAATTTTCGGCTGAGTATCTCATATGAATAATCGATCCTAATGGCTCAAAGTGACAGCTTCTGACCGGAACCTTAATTTTCAAACGAGACATATACAAATTAAGGTCGTGTACTATGCTTATGGTAGTTAGGTAGCAACAAATTGATTGCGACTGTTTATTAGTCTCACAAAAGTCATCAGTTACCAAAACTGCAGTATGATGACATTAAGTCAGTACCTAAGTTTGGAGAGGCCATCGTAGACGTGTCTGGAAAGCTGACGTTTCTCTTCCAATCCATCTGTCTCCTAACACACTGGTACTGTATTCTTCTACATAACTTGAGGAATGCCTTGGCCCTATCTTGTTAGAGTCCGCCCTCGGTAGCTGAGTGCAGTCTGCCGCCGGCAGTGCTGCGAGGCGGTCACGCGTCGGAGCGCTGCGGGCGAGGCGCGCACGGTGTGTTTGTGTTTACTTCGGTCGCTTTAAGTGCCGTTTTCCTTCTAGACCACCATGGCGCACAACTATCGGAAGAAGACATTACATTTCAATTTTTGTTCCGACTTCGCCCGACCCAAGGCCCTGGAGGTAGAACGATTTATACGCGATGAAGTTAAAATACCACCAACGGATCTAATTGGTATCCACTTGTCCATAGTTAGCAGTACCGTCTACGTCAAAATGATCAACGATGCGGCGTGCGACAAGGTGCTTCAAGAGGCAAAACGTGGACTGCGCTTCTGTCATTCCGACGGCAACGTCGGACCCGTTACCGTCGATCACGCAGTTCTCGGCACACGGACGATAAGGATCTTCGAACTGCCGTTCGAACTACCTGCAGACGTCGTCATCGAGGCGCTCCGTCCCTATGGCAACGTTCTGGAACATGTTGCCGAACGATGGGTCCAATTTCAGACCTATCCAGTTTGAAACGGTGTTAGACAGGTCCGCATCGAGTTGCAGAAACACGTGCCTTCCTATCTACGTATCGGAGGCTGCCGTGCCATTATAATGTACGACGGCCAACCTCGGACCTGTTCCGGTTGCGGGAAACAAGGTCACCTACGGTCTGAATGCATTCAACGACGTGTCGCGCAGCTCCCATTGTCGGAAGCGTCCGTCACACCCACGATGACCGCCCTACCGGTCACTTACGCAGCGGCTCTTGCCACGTCTACAGTTTCGTCCAGTCCGTCTCCCGGTCCTTCCGATCGGCACGTCCCACCGTCCCAGTCACCAACGGACAGTGCAGACGTCCCACCTGACAACCTTGCCGCCGAACAGGCTCCCGCACCGGACGCTGAGGAGACCAGTACATCTTCACAACACCTGTTTGACAATTTCATTGTACCCACCGACGCCTTCGAACCAGGTCGACGCTCCTCCTTGCCGTCGTCCGACACTGAGGAACACGTGCGCAAACAACGCTCGCCACGTAGGCGCAAACGCCGTCGCCGTTCACCTACGGGCTCTCAGAGAGTTGACACCCGCGACGACGAAGACGACACCCAAGCAGCCGACATCTCCACGCAGAGGTCGGCGGACAACTTTCACGATGAACAAGACGTTTCGCAGGACGGGACCACTATGGAGGTCGCCACGCACAATGTAACGATCGGTGCGCCGGTTGAGACGCCTGTCTCCCCGCCGACAACTCCAGATCTCTCTCACCACGACGCAATTCCCATGGACATTGGACAGACCCACGGCACAGGAGCATGGGCCGACGACATTGAAGAAGGTACGCCCCCTCCTCCGGATGAGTTGCCTCCGCCGGACGAGGCTGCCTGTTAACATCAAAAGCGAGGCATTGCAACTGATGGTACGGGACTTTCTGTCGGTGCCCTCCTCTTACTTCCCTTGGTGATGGTAGATGCGCGTCCACCACCACTGGCTTTCTACATACGCGAAGGAATCCCACTCACGGACACGACAATCCTTCCCTGTGGAAGAGGCATGGCTGTTACCATCTTCGACACGCGCGTCATCAATATCTACGCTCCGTCTGGCTCCACGAACCGTCGGCAGCGGTCCACTTTCTTCGGACATGACGTGGCGCCCCTGTTTTCTGGACGCTATGATCGCCTTATCATGGGAGGCGATTTCAACTGTGTCCTCCATCCGCAGGACCAAGTGCCTGGTTATTCGCCATGCCCGGCGCTGCTCACCTTAATCGAAGATTTTCATCTAGTGGACGTTTGGGAGAAAATTCATGGCAATACCCCCGGTTTTACCCATTATACAGCACATTCTGCGAGCAGACTGGACCGGTTTTATGTCTCTGCTCACCTCGGCAATGAAGTCGCCCAAGCTGAACGATGGCCCCTTGCATTTTCGGACCATTGCGCCGTCATTTGCTCCCTGGCTCTGCCACCTCAGTCAGTGTGGCGCAGCAGAGGTTACTGGAAGCTTAATACCTCCCTCCTTAATGATCCACACTGCCGACAATGTATTGCCACTACATGGGCGCCTTGCGAAAGACGCCTTCCGCAGTACACATCCACGTTCCATTGGTGGCTCAAATGTGCCAAACCTGCGATCAGAAAGGCCTTCATACAATGTGGCAATTTTCACTACGCCGTCCTCCGTGAGCTCGATGCGCTCCCTCCATCACCTGACACACAGGGAACGACAACGTACTAAAGCTCGTCTCCTCTCTCTTCAACGTGCACGACTGCATGGTGTCGTGGTGCGTTCCCGACGACAAGACCTCCTCCACGACGAAACCCCATCCACAATCCATGCCGCATCCGACCATAGTTGTCGACGTCGGCTTTTCGTCCCCAACATCACGACCTCCGATGGTGTTCACCACACAACACAGGCGGCAGTCGTGTCTGCCTTTGTTGAACATTATCGCCAATTTTATGATGATGAACCGATGGCGACGCCCATTCCAGATGATCTCCGTCCTTCCCCTGATCGGACCCTCACCGTAGCGGTGTCAACGTCCATGATGTCTGCAAACACCGCAGAAGAGGTGGTAGATGCGATCAACAAAGGGGCCAAGAACAAATCACCCGGACCAGATGGTCTCCCAGTGGAGTTTTACCGGGCGTTCACCACGTTAATGCTTCCTCGCTGGACGGAAATGATTCAGGAACTCTTTACTCCGTCCTTCCCGATTCCACCTGAATTCGTCACTGGCATTCTTCTACCTGTGCCTAAACCGAAGGGAGGGTCTCATGTCTCTGCATATCGCCCCCTTACACTACTGAATGCAGACTATACAATCTATGCACGCCTCTTAGCAGCGCGCATACGCACCGTCTTACCTACGGCCCTTTCACCTGAGAAGAGTGCACGTGGTTGTGGGGCCACCTTACAAACAGCCCTAGGAGAATGCCGTGGCCTCATTGCACTGGCGTCGGTTTGTCGCCTTCGTGCAGCACTGGTATCCGTCGATTTCACGAGTGCCTTTCATCGCGTTCGACACCCATTCCTCCTCATGGTGGCGACACGTATGGGGTTCCCATTGCTTTTTGTCGATGCCATTCGCCGGTTACTACTTCCCGCGGTCTCGATGGTACAAGTCAATGGGAGGCTAGTAGGACCGATTCCTATACGCCGCTCTGTGCGTCAAGGATGCCCTATGTCTACTTTACTATATGCCGTTGCACTTGAGCCCCTCATCACTGGACTTACCTCTAGACTGCAGGGCCTCACTTTGCGTGACCACACCTTTCACTGTAGGGCTTATGCGGACGATCTCCTCTTTCTCACCTGCTCCTCCACGGAACTCAATGACACCATCCAATGGATCCACCAGTATGGACGTCTTTCTGGTAGCATTCTTAATGTCCGTAAATCGACTATGATGCACATTGGGCGCGGCCTCCCGGCTATGGTGCCGACCCCACTCCCAGTCAGTGCCACCCTTCGTTACTTGGGTATCGAATTTACGAGCTCCACACACCGCACAGTGGCCCTGGCTTACCAGCGGCTTTTGCAGTCGATTCGGCACCATGTCCGCGGTCAAGTGCACCGTAACTTAAACCAACTCCAACGTGTGTCCTATGTCAACATCTATGTCACCCCTAAACTGGTACACGTCGCATCCAATCAGCCTTTGGATATTTCGTGTCAACAGGGGCACTTTTCAAAGTCCGCTACAACACTCTAACACTGCCTCCTGCAAAAGGTGGCCTCGGACTCGTCAACGTGCGGGCACGCTCTTCTGCACTCTTTGTCCACACTCTGTTGCGGCACTGGCAGGGGCCGGTCCCGTCCTTAACACGCAGTCTCTTAGATATCCTCCGACCAGCTTCTCTCGACCCACCGATCAATGTGGCACCTATTTCTCCATTATTGTACTACGTCGCCAATTGTTTCATAGAACTCAGCGACGTTCGGGCCAATCTTCCAGTCACCCGTCCTCCCCGTACAAAAGATTATTATCGTTTGTTTATGCTGTCCAACCCTTGCGACCCCATGGTGCTACAGCATCCTGACATTAACTGGGGCACGGTTTGGGGGTGTGTGCATGCACCCTTTTTACCGTCGTCTGTGTCTGCACTCTGGTATGTTTTTGTCTATGGAAAATTCCTGACTAATAGTCGACTTTATCGCATAGGACTGGCCACCTCCCCACTCTGCCCTGACTGTCAGCTCGAAGACACCGACGAGCACCGTCTTACGTGCCCCCTGAAACAAAACGTATGGCTCCTCATCCAACGAATCGTGGGCTTTTACCTCCGTGCCCCACGACGGTAACCCCGGATTTCCTGTTGTTGCCCCAGACATTTCACTACCCTCTTGCTAAGCACCATACCCTAATCTGGTTTCAAGGACAGGCTTTAGAATATCTCTTTCAGAGTGGTCCGCATACAGTCCTTGACTTCTGGTACAAAGTTGTGACCGCGCATAGCACCCTCACCCGAAAACCATCTTACCGACAAACTTTTGCCGGTTATCTCCGCAGCGTCTTCCTTGACCCCCCTCAAAGTTGGGGTGTACCATGCCTACCTGTCACATGATGCAACACCCTTATCCACGTTCTCATGCATCGACCAAAAACAGACACAAATTAGTTTTTTTTAAAAAAGGAAGAAGACAGAATATGTTATATTTTGTTGTATTTAATGTTTTTCTTTTTTTAATATTTTTTTTGTTTAACTAACAGTCATTTGTATATTTTTAAATGGTACCTTGAAGAACTCTTGCATAGTGAATAGATATGTACTTTTAGTTTGTTCAATACAAATTTTTAAACAAAAACAAAAAAAGAACAAAAAGAAGGAAAACAGGATATGTTCTATTTTGTTGTATTTAATGTTATTCTAATAATTTGTTTACCTAACACTCATTTGTATATGTTTAACTGGTACCTTGAAGAACTTTTGCTTTGTGTATATATATATGTACTCTCCGTCTGTTCAATAATAAAGATAAAAAAAAAGGTGTCAGCGCGCTGGATTGCTAATAGAAGTGGCACGTGTTCTATTCCTGACCAGGTCGGAGATTTTCTCCGCTCGGGGACTGTTGTGTTGTCCTTACGTGAAGTTTTAGTATTGAGATGGCTTTATTGGTACGACACCGAAGCCAACAAAAGAAAGGAAACAAATTAAGGCTGTAGTGCGTAAGAGCTTGGTGGAAAAGCCGAAATATGACATCTGTATTTGTAACGAACAGTAACAGGTGTTTAAAGGCTTTTGGGCACATTAGAGCATGCGTGTGTGTGTTTGTGTGTGTGCGTGTGTAATATATTAATCAGCAACAACATGTCACTGTGGTGTTGTGTGTGTCTGTAATCCTGAAGTCCTCTGTCGCAAATAAGTCAGTGGGCACTGATTTTCTTTCACGTTTTGTTGAAAAATAAATTGTCGTGGAAAACGATTGTGCACACGTTGTATTTCAGTGTATTTCTCTTCTATTGACCAGATTGACGGTTCAGTTCTAAAATGAATTAGGTACATCTGGAAACACATACAAATACGAGCGAGTACAGAATTGTGGGATATAACATTGAGAGAGGTTATTCTTTCAGTTTCGCAACAAGGGAAGGGGAGGGCTTTGCTATACGAGGTGAAAAAAAAAAAAAAAAAGCGGTCAGCACGACAGACTGTCAATCCTAAGGGCCTGGGTTCGATTACTGGTTGCGTCGGAGATTTTCTCCGCTCAGAGGCTGGATGTTGTGTTGTCCTAATCATCATCATTTCATCCCCATCGACGCGCAAGTCGCCGAAGTGGCGTCAAATCGAAAGACTTGCACCCGGCGAACGGTCTACCCGACGGGAGGCCCTAGTCACACGACATTTATTTTTATCTTGTTAGAAACAGTAAGTCTCAAAGACAGCTACTGAGGGAAATATCAGTTACCTCGCATGGCGATGTAATAATTCACCATTTTTGGGAAATTAGTGTCGGGCTCTTCAGGGAAATCAAATCAGGTGTCTGGCAGACATTGAACCCAATATTATTACATGAGGAAGATTCATATCTTCGATGAAATGTAGATTTTCCTTGACCCAGAAATACATATTTTTGTATTTTAATAGCAGATGGTATATTTTTCGAGAAAACCACTTTACATAGTAGGGAAGTCAAACACCTACAGTTGCAGCACGCAGGCGCCACGTCAGTTATAGAAGTCGTGATTACTCTATCCATATCCAAACTAGGCCACGAATTTGAATACGTCGGCTTCTGTGATCGCTGCCAATTTAATTAAATTCCACCTGGCTGCACTGGCTCGTCATCGAGAGTCTACTCCCTGTGGTAGGTGGATGCAATAGGGCCGAAACGTCAGATATTTTAGTAAGAATAACGAAGCTGGTGCTATAATGCCTATTGTCAGACGTTGAGTTCTTCTACTCCATTTAGAAGCGACTTTTTGGGCGAGATTTACGGACCATTCTATTCACGAACCAAAATCAGAGCAAAAAAAAAAAAAAAAGAATGCATGTACATATGGTCTACAGTTAAGTTCGAGTATATGAGAATTTTGGAACAATCTTTATATATCGATCTCTAGCTCCCATACATGACTGGTCTACATCTAGCGCTATTCCGGAATTTCGCAGATACAGCGACGCATATATGAGGGGCGATCAATAAGTAATGCAACATTTTTTTATCAGCCAATTTCGGTTGAAAAAATGCATAACGTGTTGTGGGACATCGTGGAATATTCCTGCCTCATTTCATTTCATGAAATTCGGATAAGTGGCGGCGCTCTACGTGGTCTTCAAAATGGCGTCTGTTACGAAGGGGCATTCCAGGCAGATAGCTGTAACTGAGTTTCTTTTGACGGAAAACCAGAGCAACACAGATGTTCATAGGTTCTTGCAGAATGTCTACGGAGATCTGGCAGTGAACAAAAGCATGGTGAGTCCGAGAGGTTCCATCCCCTCTTTTGCATGTCTCCTCTCATTTTCATCAATTTTATTAATGTTGTATGTCATTGCATGGTAGTAACAGACCGAATAAGGTTATTGTAATGAGAGTATTTGTACTGAGAGCTCAAAAAATACTTTTCACTTGAATCCTAATGTTGGATTATTTCCCTATGTGGCTGTGCGAGGCGAGCGTCGGAGGACGGGGCACACTGCGTTTCCGGTTGGGGGCTGCACTTCTGCGAACACTGAGAGGGTCGTACAATAGGCTTAAGCATGTGTTCCTGTTTTTATGCGTTTGGGCGCTGATGACCACGCTGTTTAGCGCCCGTAAACCTCAACCACACACACAATAGGCTCAAGCGCCTAGCGGAACGACTGACGTCGGTCGAGTTTCACCTATTGTATGCAAGGCGAAACGGCCTGCGAGATGTCTGAGTGTCGCCGCAGTTTATGTGTTTACCGTTCCGGTGCGTCCGGACCGAAGATTCCTAGCACCGACTGACTGCATTGTCCTCTTGATTTTGAGAATACTTGTGGACTGCTGGGTTGCGACTGTCTGGCGCCGGATATCCAGTGGTCTAGGCAGGTTGTTTTCGTAGCCGGTCAAACGGCAAGTTCAGCGCCCTCAGCTGAATAGCAGAGGCATGATTGGTCAACTTAAACTGAGGCTAGTTGACGTCATAAAGCCCTGCTCGAAATTAGAGGGAACGGTAGTAATTGGAGCGATTGATGCTCTGAGACAGTGTGGGGGAATTTTGGAATCAGAAGTGAATGCTTGCATCGCGTTACAAAGGGGATTCGGGATTTGACCTTTGTCGGAGTCAGACAGTCTTGCGACTTGGTCGCTCTTTTTCGGAAGCCTTCGCTCCCAGGGGTTGACACAGAGTTGCTGCACGGCAGAAGTCGGCGCCTACATCATCAGGACGCTGCCTGCCGACGACGTGCTGCAGATTTCAGTACTGGTACAGTATTTTGCTGCTCCGGCATTGTAGGACCTTATCAGTTTTATACTGAACCCCTCAGCAGCACGCTCGCTCGCTTTGCTACAAGTCCACCTTGCTTGTTTCTCCATGTGATCCCATTTGAGCTCTCACTACTATTTGCGATACTGCTATATATTCGGGAGATTAATACTTGATTAATTACGTCCTCCAATCATTATCGTCAATTGTTTGCATCACAGAGAGTAGGAGCCCCTTGTTCTCGAGCCAGCTCTTATTCTCATAATATTTCAGTATACCGTGTCCTTTAACCCACTGTTTGTGTCGATAATCATGTACATTTATGTTCTGGTGTATAATAAATCTCATTGTAATATTTATTCCGCATATCATTTCGTAGATATATGCAGAATCCCATTTCTTGTTGTTTATTATGATAAAGTTCACTTTTTTCTGAGAAGGTTACGATTTTATTAAATTATTGTGAGTGTGCACTCCTTATTTTACCAACTAGCAGGGTCCACCATCATTTTCTTCCGTTACCGTTGCGCACATAGTCAATTAGGTGGTATGTAAGGAGGGAGTCGAGTGCATGTCCAGTTCTCATGCAAAATTCGTCTGAATTAAAGAGGTACAAACTCTTCTCCACCCTGGCACCTCGCAAGTCGTTGGGCGAGACGTCTGTCATCGCAAACCTTTCCTGTCTGCCGCATACAGGCCGGCCGCACTCAGCAGTGACTCCTAGAACGTTCGAACGTGCTGACACTTTACTTGGGGTGATCGATGGACCACAGTCAAACATCTCGCTGGTCAACAGGACGTCTCTGACCATAAAGTGCAATCTATACGGGATTGCTTGCGCGTGACAATTCTGATCATGATAATTTTTGTCGAACATCGTCACCGGCGATGAAACATGGGTTTATCTCTTCGAACCGACAGCAAAACGGCAATCCATGGTGTGGCGCCACACTACCTCACCTACGAAGAAAACGTTCAAAGTGAGGGGGTTATTCTGTTTGCTGTCCTCCCTCGTGGTGCAACAGTCGACTCTGAAGTGTATTCCGCTATCATCAAGAAACTGAAGAAACGACTTTAGCGTGTTATCCATCTCCATGACAACGCAGTGCCTCACACAAGTCTGCCCACCCGAGAGGAGCTCACAAGACATAATTGGACTGTTCTTCCTCATCCACCCTACAGCTCGGATCTCACACCTTTCGACTTCCTTTTGCTTAGTCCAATGAAGTATGCACTTCACAGGAAGCAGAACGTTCATAACGGGGCGGTTATTGATGCGAGAAGATGTCGGCTCCAGCGACGACCAGTAGAATGTTACCATGCAGGCATACAGGCTCTCCCAGTAATGTCGCGAAAGGCCTTTGCATTCGTAGGATATTATATTGAAAAATAGGATTTTGTAGCCAAAACAGTAGAGAATAATACGGTGTATTGGAATCCTGAAGCCCGCATCTCGTGGTCGTGCGGTCGCGTTCTCGCTTCCCACGCCCGGGTTCCCGGGTTCGATTCCCGGCGGGGTCAGGGATTTTCTCTGCCTCGTGATGGCTGGGTGTTGTGTGCTGTCCTTAGGTTAGTTAGGTTTAAGTAGTTCTAAGTTCTAGGGGACTGATGACCATAGATGTTAAGTCCCATAGTGCTCAGAGCCATTTGAACCATTTGGAATCCTGAATAAACAAAACCTGCTATCAGAAAGAAATATATTGCATTAATTATTGAACGCCCCTTGTAATTAATCTAATTCCGCCGATGAAGATTTCATTTGCCCCAATAATTACGTCGCGTAGCGGAATCGTGTATGCCACGAAGACCAGGAGTGCGTGCATCGCGACACGGGTCTGGTATCGCAACATCGTGCTGTAAGTAGGGGTATAAGTAGATTGTTACAACTTGAGGTGACGCATACTGCGTGCCAACGGAACCCAGTTGACACAGATGACGGTGGTACTCTCGTGTGGTAGGTGTTTACATGATTTTTCTCAAACATCTGCCACCTTCGCTAAACGTCGAATGATACCTGAACCTGCAGACTGATCACGTGTGGCAAAGAGCATATTTCAGGAGTCCCACAAATCGTGTCATAATGACTCGTTGAACTCCCCACTGACTTGAAGGTGTTTGTGTGGTCCTCAGGGTCACCTGAGCTCAGTCCTGTCGAACACATCTGAGTTGCCATTGAGAGAGATGTGGTCGTGCTTAGGATCCGTCTCCGGAGAAGCTTCCCCAATTGCGGCCAAAGGCTTGAGGTTAATGACTCAGGATGGCTTCCCATCGCTTTCGGTGTCTCCTGGAGCCCATGCCAGATGCGTCGCAGACGTTTTCACGACGAAAGAGGATGCTACAAGCTATTACACAGGCGTCCCTAAGACAAGCACTGATAAGTGTATTTCAGGTGTCCAATCAAGTCGATGATTTCATTTAATTGGACTTTATTTCGACTACTTATTCAGTGGTTTTCATCACAGGCTTCAAGTGATGGTCTTCAGTGTTCTTTCTTGTAGAGTAAGGTGAGCCGCGCGTCCATCTTGATCCTAGTTGCATGACACAATCAGCAGAAGCGCTCTCGATTTCAAAAACGTGAAACTCCGCTGTCCAGTACAATGGCCTCGGCGTTCACTCGTTTGTTCTTAATCAACTCCTTGCAAGGTTAAAGTGAGTTATCGGGGTTTTCAGTTGGGGGCCTCATTATTTCCGGCATTTACGCGCCTATGTCATTCGTTGGATTTGGGGATTGGAATAATTTTAAATTACGAATGAGATAATACTCTCCCAGATAAAAAAATTATAGGCCCAGTACGCGTATGTGTATAGAGCATTCATAAAGTCCCACTACAACTTCAAAAAATCCTAACGTGGAAATTACAGGAGATTTTGAATCGTTGTTTGTTGAACAACATTTAGAAGCTCTCGAAGCTTTTTCCCCTTTGTCCTTTGTTGCAGAGTGGAGTTGGAGTCCATCAAAATGGTGACGGACCAGGAAAAGCGTAATGCACTATGCAAAATACAAATCTGTGACAACAGAACTATGGAATCATCGATTCCAGTGCGGGAGGGCGCCTCTGACAAAAACAAGCATAATAGCGCGGTTCAAAAAATTTTTTTCATAGAAAAAACTATAACGGGAACCACAGAATCTGTGCTCCGCCTTTATTATTATAAATAAACAACAACGGTCTGAATTACAACATGTTTATCAACTAGCGATTTCAGTCTCCGCTGCGTATCATCTCCGGGTCTAAATTGGAACAGGAAGAAAAGACAACAATAAAAATTGTGGAGATGTGTTATTGCAAACATTACGATCAAAGGTTGCAACTCACATATACCTGGTGCCAAAAAGTTCAGTTTCTCAACAATGGTGTACAACTAACGAAAAATACAAGGACGTAGTTGGGAAAAAATCGTATAGTCACGTGACGTGTACGTAGGTCATAGACGAGTGCGTTAAAACAATGTACAACAGATTCCTACGTCACAAAATGAAATAAAAACAATTAATAAAACTTGAGAATTAATATAATACATTTCAACGTGTGTGGTGTGTTACACAGTAAAAGATGAAAACAAATGTAATAAACAGCCTCACAGTGAATTGTTCATCGTACTTTTTAATTCCATTATACAGGTGAAAAGCATTTAAACCAACAAACTCTGGGAGGTTGCAGGGGACATCAAAACAAATAATTTTCAAAAATGGTTCAAATGGCTCTGAGCACTATGGGATTCAACTTCTAAGGTCATTAGCCCCTAGAACTTAGAACTAGTTAAACCTAACTAACCTAAGGACATCACACACATCCATGCCCGAGGCAGGATTCGAACCTGCGACCGTAGCGGTCTCGCGGTTCCAGACTGCAGCGCCTAGAACCGCACGACCACTACGGCCGGCCAAATATTTTTCCCTAATGTCATTTTTTCCTATGAGGATTATTTAAACCGGTGGAGGCCGTATTACGCTCTTCAGTTGTTAGAGGCCGTATTACGATCTTCAGTTGTTAGAAGGCGTATTACGCTCTTCAGTTGTAGGCAACTGCTGTCTACCAGTGTAGTAGTGCGTTGTCTCTGTTTACTAATGAAGTGATACACCTGGAATGAGTACACTGATATGGTTGGTGTGTACTACGTAGCGCACCATAACGGACGAGCTGCACAGCGGGTTTATCAACAACAATATTCTAATCGCCGTATCCCTCATCATACAACCTTTGCTGCTGTGTACCAACGTCTGCGTGAATCCGGGTCATTTAGCAGATTACCTGGACAGGGACGCCGTCGCACGGTAAGAAGCTGTCTTGCAGCATGTGGAGCGGAATCCTTCAATCAGCACTCGTGCAATTGCACGTAACATGGGGACGAATCACACGAATGTAAGAACAGTCCTTCGAGAGCAGTTGTTACGTCCATTTCACTTACAGCGTGTCCACAAACTGGAACCAGTTGATTATCCACCCAGAGCACAGTTTTCGCAGTGGTACCTGGAACAGTGTGAAATGCATCCTACATTTCCATCCCCTGTGTTGTTTACCGATGAAGCAACGTTCGGGCGTGATGGAGTCTTCAACATGCACAATTCGCATGTTTGGAGTGAGGATAACCCACATGCCACAGTTACTAGCGCTCATAAAGTGCGATTCTTCGCTAATGTGTGGGTCGGTGTTGTTGGGGACTCTTTAATTGGGCCGTCTCTGCTACCTAGGCCATTAAATGACAGGCACTATTACAATTTTCTCGCCAGAGCATTGCCAGAATTGCTGGAAGACGTCCCGTTCCCTACAAGACAACGCATGTGGTTTCAACATGACGGGGCGCCGGCACATTTCAGTCGTCGTGTGCGTCGATTCCTGGACCGACGGTTCCCAGAAACGTGGATTGGCAGACGTGGTCCTGTACCATGGCCTGCTCGATCCCCAGATGTGTCCCCTCTGGACTTTTTTGTGCGGAAAGAGATGTGCAACCTTGTTTACGCAACTCCTGTTGCATCAGAAGAGGATCTGGTTGCTCGTATAGTAACAACAGCAGGAACAATTCAGGATACTCCTGGGGTTTTTGCCCGTGTCAGACAGAACATGATTCGACGGTGTAACCTTTGTTTACGTGTCAATGGAGGCATTTTTGAAAATCTAATGTAATTGAAATTGGGTTGTGTTAATGTGTTGTCTCATGGTCATAAAAAATGGAAAAGTGTTTGATGGTTTAATTAATTTGCCACCAGAGAAAACTTCCTCTACCGGTTTAAATACTCCTCATACGAAAAAATGACATTAGGCAAAATTATTTGTTTTGATGTCCCCTGCAACCTCCCAGAGTTTGTCGGTTTAAATACTTTTTGTGGTGTCACCGCCAGACACCACACTTGCTAGGTGGTAGCCTTTAAATCGGCCGCGGTCCATTAGTATACGTCGGACCCGCGTGTCGCCACTGTCAGTGATTGCAGACCGAGCGCCGCCACACGGCAGGTCTAGAGAGACGTTCTAGCACTCGCCCAGTTGTACAGCCGACTTTGCTAGCGATGCTACACTGACAAATACGCTCTCATTTGCCGAGACGATAGTTAGCATAGCCTTCAGCTACGTCCTTTGCTACGGCCTAGCAAGGCGCCATTAACAGCTTATATTGAGATTATTAATGTACCGTCAAGAGCGATGTACACCAATTATGAATTAAAGTTAAGTATTACATCAACTACGTACTTTATTTGCTACTATTAATTCCCTTAACTGTTCCAGACCTCACGCCAGTCTGCGTGAGCTAAACGCGTGCCTTTCGGCTTCCTCTCATAGTGACTTGGCTGTCTTGCCAAGTCACAACACTTTTCACCTTGTATATTTTAAAATACAGTATATATCTAATTTGCATAGCTTGATTCTTCCATCTGTTAAATAAAAACATTAAGATGTTGCTTTCATTTTAATTAACAAGAATCAAAATTGCAGTGCGTACACTACGAATTAAAAACAAAATAAGATGGGAAATATATTGGGTGATTATAATTAAGATGCAGCTATTCGCGGAGGTCCGTTGTGGAATGTAATTATCGTTTGGCAGTGAAACTTGGTAGATACACTAATGTGTTAATGCCGAACCGCTTCACGCTGAAAAAAAAATTAGTTCCTATTTTGGCCACCAGGTGCAAATCTGGCACTGTACACTGTTTCTACGACGGTATGACACCCACGCTGTCATTTGACAAGCCATAACGTGAGATATGCCGAGAAGAGAGACCGTTCGCTGTCAGCGAAACATTTTTATGTGAACGGCAGCAATTAAAGTGTTGCATTGAGAGAGTATCGTCGACTGAAAGTTCTGAGAAGAGGTCCAATGTCATTAAATGGTTGAATGAGATGATAATGAAATTTGAAAACACGGGTGAGCTTGGTATGTCTCCTGGAAGAGGTGGAAGTTATTGACAAGGTTGCTGTTGCTGTAACTGACCACGCAGCACGTGTCTAGTGGCTAGTGCTCGTGCAGTCACAATTTGCCATCTCATGGTCAATAATAGTACGGAAAGTTTTGTGGTGTGTTTTACACTGGCACCCGCACATGATCCAGAGAGTGCAGCAACTGAAACATCATGATTCGCAGCAACTTTCTGAATTTGCTCCTCGGTTCTGGCACGGATCGAAGTTGACATGTGGACGGGCAATATTCTGTGGAGTGACGAGGCACATATTACACTACAAGGTTCAGTGAATACACAGAACAACCGAATTTATGGTACTGTTAAATCGCGTGTTGTGCACGAAGAGCTATTGCACTCGCCGTTTGTAACTGTGGGGGGTCTGGATTCACGAACACTTTTATTCTCGGTCCGTGCTCCTTTGAAGAGAATACACTCGGGGGGCCTGTGAGTTGTACCGTGATGTCTGCAAGTCATCGAGACCTCCTAGAACAGCATGAGATTCCTGGTTTCGAAGAGCACAATTTTATAGAAACCACTGATTTCCTAGTGAAAGATCTGCTTAATGCAACTTCCCAAGAACGAGATATCTCCATAGGTTTTCCATACGCATGGTCTCTAAGACCCACGGATCTGAATCCGTCAATGCAACTTTTGGCTCTGGAGATATCTGAAAGAATGCCTTTACCAGGGACACATTTGGTCTCTACCTGATTTGAAGGCCAGTATACAGGAAAATGTTGCACAGATTCCACGGGAACTGCTGCAGTCAACTGCTGATCACGTATTTTTACGGATGCTGCATGTCGACGACGTCTCTGGTACTCATATTGAACAAAATTGTGTGTCAATTAATTAGAAACATTATGCTTTTCTCACTTGTCTGACCTTTTCTGCCCACGTTCCGTCTCTAATCCATCACATATGGAAACATTTCCGTATGTCTTTCTTGCGAGATTTGCAAAAAAAAAATGGCTCGAAGCACTATGGGACTTAACATCTGATGTCATCAGTCCCCTAGACTTAGAACTAATTAAACCTAATTAACCTAAGGACATCACACAAACCATGCCCGAGGCAGGATTCGAACCTGCTACCGTAGCTGCCACGTAGTTCCGGACTGAAGCACCGAGATTTGCACCTGGTGGCCAAAACTGAACCAATTTTTTTTTTCCCAGCGTAAAACAGTTTCGCATTAACAGTTTAAAATATCTACCACGTTTCGATACCGTACGATAATTACAGTCCACAGTGGGCCTATGTAAGTAGATGCACTTTAATTATAACCGCCTGGTAGTTACCAAAAGTAACTATAGCTTCTAACAAACGCTGGCCGGTGTGGCCGTGCGGTTCTAAGCGCTTCAGTCTGGAACCGCGTGATCGCTACGTTCGCAGGTTCGAATCCTGCCTCGGGCATGGATGTGTGTGATGTCCTTAGGTTAGTCAGGTTTAAGTAGTTCTAAGTTCTAGGGGACTGATGACCTTAGAAGTTAAGTCCCATAGTGCTCAGAGCCATTTGAACCATTTTGTTACGAGGTAATGGTCTGAGAAAATAGAGTGGTAAGTAGAGTGCGCCATTTACCATAGCAGAGTGAGTGGTGTGATGCAGTAGTGTGTTTATGCACGTCACAGGGTGCAGCCTGTGCCGACCTCCTTCCACCACGGCCAGCTAACATGGTAAACACATTCATGTTCGCAGAACGAGGAAGAAATCAGATATTGCACGCCTAGCGATGCATGACATCGTGGGCATTACAGCTAGAGTTCTGGGAAAATTCATTCTGTTTGTTGAGTTTCTCACCAGGTACTTTTGTTTTGGCGGTGTAATTGTCAAGTTCTTCAACCACGCCAACATCTGCCCCATGTTCACCCTTCGCAAAATCTGCACAAAACACGAGTGATTTGGTGTTTATGTGCTGCTAAATGTATACCTAATGTAGTTTTACTTTGTGTAAGTCTGTTTTCATTGAAGTAAGTTTTAAATGTCCAACGTATCTCTGTTCGTAGTCATCACATGTTGTCTTGTAAATACCGCAGAGTTAGTACTGACGCTTCCCCTGTGAAATGGTATGACGAACCCTTTGTCCCAAAGTGTTTTATGTTCTAAAGACCACTTTTTAATTATATTTAAGTAATGACGTTTCAGTTTCGTTAGATGTTGTGCCACGGTATGTCGTACTGAAAAAATTTCATATCTTCCTTAATTTAGATTCGTGTTGTCCACGCTTAAAATTTATTGTATTTTTTTTTTTTTTAATTTGTCGTAAGGTCTTATGGGACCAAACTGCTGAGGTTATCGGTCCCTAAGCTTACACAGTACTTAATGTGACTTAAACTAACTTACGCTAAGGACAACACACACACCCACGTCCGAGGGAGGACTCGAACCTCCGATGCGGGGGGCCGCGCGGACCGTGCAAGGCGCATAACACCGCGCGGCTACCCCGCGCGGCAACATTTATTGTATATACGTGTAACAGTACAGCTGCCTTACCCATTTCTTCTGAAACCAGCTTCAATACCTTAATTTCCTTATCGATCTCGTCCTGTATTGCAGGCAGTTGCATCATCCCAAACAATATTAAGTGAAAATGGGCATGTTTTGCATGGAGAATAGTATCCGTGCACGTCGCTCACCTAAAGATGATGAATTTGTGTTTACCATTAGCTTTTGCAACGGTTAATTCAGGATGACTCCGGATATTATCTCTCCCTTTTTCTAAAGAAAACTACGTTCTAGGATGCAAGTACACATTTCCGCACCTAACTGCTTGATGCCCTCCTCATTCCATCAAGTAAAATTATTGCGTCATCGTTATACCTCTTGTAGTGCAGACTTCGATCCTTAACCAACGGGTATTTTTGGAAAAAGTTGTTTTCCAAGTGATGGAGAAAAATGTCTGCAATAGTGGCGGCCCGACTGTTACCCACGGTACTCGTTACATATTTATCAATGCATAACCATCGAATCATTGGTATTCCCCGTAGAGGAAACCAAGGAGCATTATCTTAATGTGCTTGAAAAACTTGAAATTTATATTGCCAAAAGAAAATATCCTGACAAGAATCCTAACAGGATGAATTTCACCGTAACACTTACTTTAGTATTCACAATGACGTGCTCCGGTAGGCTTCCTATATAACCCATCATACATGTTGAAATACAGGGTGAGTCACCTAACATTACCGCTGGATATATTTCGTAAACCACATCAAATACTGACGAATCGATTCCACAGACCGAACGCGAGGAGAGGGGCTAGTGTAGTTGGTTATTACAAACCATAAAAAAATGCACGGAAGTATGCTTTTTAACACAAACCTACTTTTTAATGGAACCCCGTTAGTTTTGTTAGCACATCTGAACATATAAACAAATACGTAATCAGTGCCATTTGTTGCATTGTAAAATGTTAATTACATCCGGAGATATTGTAACCTAAATTTGACGCTTGAGTACCACGCCTCCGCTGTTCGATCGTGTGTATCGGAGAGCACCGAATTACGTAGGGATCCAAAGGGAACGGTGGTGGACCTTAGGTACAGAAGAGGCTGGAACAGCACATTGCGTCCACATGCTAACACCTTTTTATTGGTCTTTTTCACTGACGCACATGTACATTACCATGAGGGGTGAGGTA